>NC_052047.1:77135657-77796583 GCF_903992535.2 Arvicola amphibius
TGCAGTAGAATCAAAGCCCAGCACCATTGTCCTTGGCCTTGTCCTATAGCCACACTGATGATTATCTTGCATATTACCATAGAAGGTTCATCTGGTGATGGATGGAGATAGAGACAGAGACCCACATTGGAGCACTGGACTGAGCTCCCAAGGTCCTAATGAGGAGCAGAAGGAGTGAGAACATGAGCAAGGAAGTCAGGACCGTGAGGGGTGTGTTCACCCACTGAGATGGTGGGGCTGATCTAATGGGAACTCACCAAGGCCAGCTGGACTGGGACTGATGGAACATGTGATCAAACTGGACTCTTTGAATGTGGCTGACGGTAGAGGCTGACTGATGTTCCTTTTATTATTATGCAGCTAAATATCAGCTAATATGTCTCTTTTGTAATTGAATTTTTACCAATTTAATAAACATATTTTGAGCCTTGATGAATACAGTAGGAATTACTTTTTGACACTAAAGCTACAGTAATATCATAAACCAATAAAAGTTTTGGCCCTTAGGAAGAAAGTTAATGAAGTATTGGTACAATGAGGAGCAGGTGATGTCAAGTGGGCAGTCAAGGTAAACTATACCGAGGAAGCAGTATGAGGTCAGTTTGGAAATAAGTCCGTCAATATATCATACTGCAGGTAACTAGAGGAGCTTTATTGCATAAACATTAAAAAAAGGAGAATTTAAAGGTTGAACGGGTCTGTGATGCTTATCATGGCTTGAGAAAAAAATTGAGGAGAAAAAATCAGAGTCAGGATAGAACCATAGTGAATTTTTAAACATCTGACTTGAATGGTATGGGAGGAAGTAAGAGAGATTTAAGTTCAATGAACATGGTTGTGAGTTTGTACCAAAAATGATTGTCTGATAGCTTTGCTGTTTTGTGTGTCATCTGGTGCAATGATTGGTTTACACACATTTATTCATTTATATGACCCACTAAATGTTCGTGTTCTAATTAATGACCTCTTTAGAGGCAAGGAGAATGTGACTTCTGTCACTAGAATTTACAGAAGTTCCTAGAAGGAAACATGGAGTCTCCACCATGGGATTATTAATGTGTTTACTGACATATGAGTCCAATCTGGTATCATGGAAATGAGTACAATTAAATAGTGTTGTTGAAGACATTCTCAAGAAAGACAAAGATTAAATGTAATAAAACCTTAAAATTAATATTTTGATGCCACCTCTCCAGCCATAGTTAACTCTGTTAATCATCAAGAAATTCCCAGAAAAATATCAATGCTCATTCTCCTGCTTTTATGATCTCTTTTTAGGTTTTTATTGTATTATAGTATCTATCATCTATCTAATCTATATCTATCTATCTATCTATCTATCTATCTATCTATCTATCTATCTATCTATCTATCATCTATCTATCTCTCATCTATCTATCTATCATCTATCTATCTATCTATCATCTATCTATCTATCTATCTATCTATGAATCATCTATCTATTTATTGTGTGTGTGTCTGTGTGTGTGTGTGTCTGTGTGTGTGTGTGTGTATCTGTGTGTGCCATAATGATCATTTGGAGACCAGAGGACAATTTTCAGTATTCATTTCTCTCCTGTTGTGTGAATCTTAGGGATAGACCTCTGGTCATTAAGTTGGGCATCAGGATTTCTTTACCTATGGAGTCATCTCACTAGCCCTTTGCTGCTGCTAAAGAAAAGTGTACAGACTCTTTAATCTCTGCTACTTAGCCAAGGTCTTGGTGTGGTTTTCATCACCATGCTCAATGCTAAGATAGCCTGTCTTCTCGACAAATACAACATCATCTGATAAAACTTAGATCTCTCTTTGGATACCCCACATTTCACAGCACGCCTCCCTATTCTCCATCTCTTATAGTCTATCCTCTCTGTGATGTTCCCTGATCCTTGATAGGGGTTGGAAGTTGATAAAATATTCCATTTAGTTCCTGAGCAGTCAGTCTCATTCTCTTAGCTCTTTATCTGATGATCCCTACAAAAAAGAAACGTTTTTTTTTTTCACCAAAGTTGAAAGCATCTATAGTCTATGGGTATAAACATAAAGATGTAGAAGGCAATTGATAGCAAGAAAATGTAGCAAAATAATAATAGCAAAGTTCTGCCCTAGCATCTAAAACCTCCTTACCCTTTTACTTTCAAGCATGTTATATATAGTTCATGGATGAAATACACATCTGTGGATACATCATTGTATATAGGAACAATATACCCAAACATCTACCTTAAGTATTTGACAGAAAACTTAACAATCTCATTTGTTATTGCTTTGTTCAGAAAAGGTGGGAATGGAACCATCTTAGATACCCATCAACAGAAGAATGAATAACAACGAACAAATTTAATACAAATTATTTAAAAGGATGTCACCACACACATTCATGTTACAGGGTCAATCAAGAACTATATCATTCTGTTTTCCTCTTGTCCAGTGACTCTGACAAAAATACTGTGGGTTCAACATTATGCCATATTTCATAACATGCTGTTCACTCTGGGAACTCATATATGATCCTCAGGATGATTTTAAATCAAGTCAAACATCTATCACTAATAGATGGATTGGAAAGCAAATTCTATGGTGTTTTCCAGCACGTAACACAGCAATACTCCTGACTGAAGGAGTGTTGTTAATCCCTTATAAATACTGTGTAGCATTCTCAGATCAGAAAACATATGGCTATTTCTGTTTTCTATTCTTCATTCTGCACTGGAAGGATTCAGACACAGACTAAATATCTTTTCTGCAATATTCTCCCAGAGAAGCAGTGGGGATTCTCAGAGCTAGCATTAGGTGTGGAATGATTTTGAGATCTAAATGCTGCAACAGAAAGATTCTTAGAAAACACGTTTCTTGGAAATTTTGTGATTCATTATTTAGGATTAAAGTGGATGTGTGTGTGTATGTGTGTGTGTGTGTGTGTGTGTGTGAGAGAGAGAGAGAGAGAGAGAGAGAGAGAGAGAGAGAAAGAGAGAGAGAGTTAATTTTTTTAAGTCACATTTCTCCCAAAATTTGAGGGCTATTAGACCTGTATTAAGGCATTGAACTAGAATACCAAAATGGGCAAGACTGTATCTATGATTTGTAAGTTTTTGATCCTTTGGGTTTCTACAGAGATTTATTTGTTTTTAGGTAGTTCCATGATACTATACTATACTATACTAGTCTGCCTATCTATATATAATTGGAGACCACACAAAGCAGCTGTGCATACGAGGCATCTGTCATGATGGAAGAGGGCTGACTAAAAGCCTAAGGTTGGGGAGGAGTTCTACCTAAACATAAACTGTGGGGGAATACTGTACAGCCATTATCCTGTCAAGATTATAATTATTAATCTAACAGGTGTCTTTGCTTCATATTCTCTTACCTAATTATAGCTTTTAAGCAGGATTTCTCTTTTTTGTTGTTGGCACAATACAAATAAATTGTGAAATCAATATAAGTTTTTTGCTAATCACAGTTAAACGTTATTTAAAGATAATAAATTCCTTAAGACAATTATGTAACAGATGGATTTAACTTACTAAAGAATTAGAATAAAAACTGAAAATTCTCTTTAGAATACTTTTATAGCAATAGAAAAGAATGTTAGTCTAACAAATGTTCTTCTATAATAGAATTACATAATTGATTTTGAAAGTTATGTTTTGTGAAGGCAATAAGCTTAATGTAAAACTATTAGTATACACTGTTCTCAAATTTGGGTACAAAATGTTGGATTCATAAACTGCAATAATATTCTGGGAGTCTTGGTGACACACATCCCTAATGCCAACACATTATTTCAGAAGAATATGAGTTTGAGGCCAGCCTGTGCTACAGAGTGAGAACATGAATCCAAACAACATCATCACTAGATATTGTGACTTATCTCTTTAATACCAGCACTTGCGAAACTGGAACAGATTGGTTGAAACCTGCCTGAGCTGCAGACTTATCTTTATATGATTTGGGGAAATGGGCACAGTTAATTTCAGGCTATAATGGACTTATAACACCCTGTATTAAAAACAAAACTCATCTCAGAAATGAATTAAACGATGCCTCCAGAAACAATAAAAAATTCCAAATACTAATAATTGCTAAAATAACATAATATAAAATGTAATATGAATAAGTCAAAATATTATTAGACTACTATACATGTTTTTATAATCTCTTCCTATGTATTAAAGCAATCGTTGGGGCTCACAATTAAGACCTTAAATTCTTTCCATGAAATAACATGAACATGGAACTGTTTGGAGGCTCTGCTAAATGATCGGTATATATTATTTAGCCTGCCTGCCTGCTTGATTTTGTGTGTGTATGTGTGCTTCTGCATGTGTGTATGTGTCTGTGAGTGTGTGTGTGTGTATGTGTGTGTGTGAGAGAGAGAGAGAGACAGAGAGACAGACATAGACAGAGAGACAGAGAGAAAGAATGCCAGAGAGAGCAAGAGAGAGAGATTATGTTTATTTTGTAACATGCATTTTCCCCACCATTTGAGGGTTTGTGAGTCCTGTAGTATTACGTTATTGAATTGGATTACCATAGTGGCAAGTGTGCACACACAATTTGTGATTTGGGAGAGCTTTCTCAAATAGGCTTATTTATTTTTAGTTTATGTTTGAGTGCAGACATATGTCTGTGCACCATAGGTATGCCTGAAATTCATAGAAATTAAATGACTGTGTTGGATCCTACGAAACTGGAAGCAGAACTCTGGTTTCTCTGCAAAATCAGCAACTGTTCTTAACTGCTGAGCTGTGTTTTTTAGCCCAGAATTTGTGATCTTTTAAGCTCAGATAATTACTGTGAGGCATTTTTATTTTTAAGAAAAAGAATATCAGGCTTACCTATCACACATATCTAATGTCTATGACACTCTGTTGATACAACTTATTTTAGATGAGGGATGACGCAGCTCGCCCTTCATCAGCTTTACGTCATCATTCTCCTTCTCTTGCTAAAGCAGAACTCCATAAACTTTGTAGCTCAAACATAGAATATTTTCTCAGGTCTGGAGAACAGAAATATGAAGTTAGAGTCATGGTAGTGTTGGATTTATGAGGCTTCTCCTGGTTTACAAATGCCTGTCACCTGCTCTGTCACCAAAGGTCAACAATCTCAAATTTCTATCTTCGAAAAGGGGCACTGACAGAATTCTTCATGGGTACACTACCAGGACCTGGTAACACTTCTCAAAGCTCCACCCTCAAATATTAGCACACTGCAGTTTCAGCTTGGACACGATTTAAACGAAGATGCAATTATTCAGTCCTTAGCATATGAGAATAAGCTTTCCATTGTAGTCTGTTTAAGAATATTAACTCTGTCACTCAAGGCTGTTGTGTGTGTTTCAACCAATACATTAGTATGTTTGATGTATATGAACTGAAATAATATCTTTTCTGAGCTTTAATTTAACATGTCACCATTAAAGGATGTGTTCATATTTCTTAAACAAAAGCATTTTATTGCAGTATTTATAAAATATATTTGATCACGATTTTCTCTCACCCAGTTCCTCATACATCCTCCCCATATCCTTACCCATTCAATTTTCTGTTTTCTTCCTCTTAAATAAACACCCAAGCAAAAACAAAAACACAAAACCCTCCAGGTTTATAATAAAATCAAATAAGCAATAAAACAATAAGATAAAAAATATCAAACCAAACCAAGATAAACCAAAAAAAAATCTGTTAAAATACCGCTGAGGTTCTGTGTTTGCCTGCCTTGTTTTATTTTGTTTTATGTCAAAGTATTTCTAAGAACCATGTATATTATGGTTGATACACCCAGTGGCACTCCACTGGAGATAGCTGATCTTCCCTTTGTCAGTGGGTAGCTATTGAAGAGAGCTTCTAGGTTGTAGGTGGGACTTCTGGTCTATGTTCCCTTACAGTGCTGGGGCACCATCTATCTTGAACATATGCAGGTCTTGTCCATGCTGCCACTATCTCTGTAAATTTATATGTGTATCCGTCCTGTTGTGTTTGGAAAACTCTATTCCCTTGAATTCACCTATTGTCTTCACAATCCTGTCACCACATCTTCCACATAAACCCCTAATCCTTGAGGGGAGTGGTTTAACGAGAACATCTCACTTTAGACTGTGTGATCCAAAGTCTCTCACTCACTGTACATTGTCCAGTTGTAAGTCTCTGTGTTAGTTCCCATCTACTGCAAGAAGAAACTTCTCTGATATGGCTTGAGCAAGGCACTGATCCATGCGGATAACTTTAGAAGTAATTTTATGTATATGTTCCTTTAACAGAATGATACTGGTAGGCATTTTCCCACACCCATGACTTTCTAGGCTGTATATTGCTTTTGATAGGGTGATCATTTTCAATATTCATCCTATGAATCTTTGAGCATGGGAGATCCCTCCATCATCTGTTGCTTCTTTACTTTTCTTCTCAAAGTTTTAGTTTGTTTTTTTTTTTTCTTTATGCAAGTATAGCATGCTTTTTCTTTTAGGCCACCAACAAGCTCCCAAGTCATGACACAGAGACTTACTATCAATCATGAATGCTTAGCCTAGCTAAGGCTCATTTCTGTTTAGCTCCTTTAACTTAACCTGTTTCTCTTTATCTACATGTTGGCTCAGGGATTTGTACCTTTCTGTTTGTCTTGCTTTCCTGCTTCTTCAGTGTCCGACTGGCAGATGTCTGGTTTCTGGCAGGCCCAGGCATGGCCCTCTCTTTCTCCCATGTTCTCTTCTCCCACATCTCTTCTATTTATTTTCTCTGCCTGCTAGGCATACCTATCCTTTATCCTGCCTAACTACAGCCTGTTCATCTCTTTATTAGACCAATCAGGTGCCTTGGTCAGGCAAGGTGAAACAAATGCAGCACATTCTTACATAATTAAACGATTTCAGCATAAAGACAAGCAACACTTCTTTATGCGGTTAAAAAGGTAAAATAAGCATATAGAACAGGCCTTTACACAGTTAAAATAATATTCCACATCATAAACAAGTGAAATACATTTTTTCTTAGTTAAAATAATATTCTACAACATACATATATTTTACTCGAATGGTTAGAGTATTACGAGACAATTTATTCTATTTTAATCTGCTGTAAAAGATAATGTTTCCCTGATTTTATGCTCAGCATGTCTGTGATATATTTGTAAGAAGAACACTGGTTTTTGCCTGTTAATTTTCTATCCTGATGCTTTAAGTCTTTATCAGATGTATAAATTGCCTAGTGGAGTTTTTGAGGCTTTTATGTATAGAATCACATTATCTGCAAATAAAGATACTTTCACTCTTCCCTTTTGGACTTTTTTCCCCTTGATCTTTTTCAGATGTAGTATTGCACTAGCAAGCCATCAAGCACTATATTTAATAGGTATGGAAAGAGTTGGCATCCTTGTTTTGCTCCTTATTTTCATGAAAATGCTTTGAGTTCTTATCCAATTAGGTTAATGCTGACTATGGGATTACTATAAATTGTCTTTATTATGTCAGGGCATATCCCTTTTACCCGTGGTTTCTCTATGACTTGTATAATGATAGGATGTTAGATTTTTTTCAAAGGCTTTTCCGCATCAAGGGAGATAATCATTTTTTTAAATTTTTGTTTTTAATACTGTTTCTGCGGTATATTATATTTGTTCATTTACATATGTTGAACCATCTGTGTATCTATGGAATGAACCCAATTTCAATGTATTTCAATGAAGATAATCTTTTTGATGTGTTTATGCATTAAGTTTTCAAGTATTGAGGATTTTCATATCTATGTTCAAAAGGCATGTTGCTTTATAATATTCTCCTTTTGTTGGGTCCTTGTGAAAACAATGATATGGTAATAGTGGCTACATTAAAACAACCATAAATAGTTTTCAGTTTCCATTTTACAGAATAATTTAGGAGTACTGATGATTCTTCTTTGAAGGGGGACAGAGAGAATTACTGCTTATATTGAATTAGGTTTTATGAGTCTGTTTAAGTTGCTGGATTGATATTTATTTAACCTTCTTAAGTTGCATATACCAAGATATTTATCCATTTGTTTTAATTTTCTGGTTTTTGGAATAACGCACATCCTTATGATTCTCCTGATGTCTGTCTTAATGAGTCCCCCTTTACCTCTGATCATACAAATTTCCATTATTTTCTCTTTGTCTTTTAATTTGGCTAAAGGTTTGTCAATCTTGTTAACTTTATTAAAGAAAAAAAATCTTTATTTTATTGATTCGTTGCACTTTTTATTGTTTTGTTTCATTTCTATTTCATTGATTTTTGTCCCTTAGTATAATTATTTATTGTCATCTATTCTCTTGGTATTTTATTCTATTTCTTTTTGTCCTAGATCTTTCAGATGAGTTCTTAAGTGAGTAATATGAATCTCTCTCTCTCTCTCTCTCTCTCTCTCTCTCTCTATATATATATATATATATATATATATATATATCCCCTGATTTGTTTTAGTTAGAATTTTTCTCAGATATTAAAATGGCTATACCTGCTTGTATTATTGGTCCATTTGATTGGAAAATAATGGAAATTTGTATGATCAGAGGTAAAGGGGGACTCATTAAGACAGACATCAGGAGAATCATAAGGATGTGGGTTATTCCAAAAACCAGAAAATTAAAACAAATGGATAAATATCTTGGTATATGCAACTTAAGAAGGTTAAATAAATATCAATCCAGCAACTTAAACAGACTCATAAAACCTAATTCAATATAAGCAGTAATTCTCTCTGTCCCCCTTCAAAGAAGAATCATCAGTACTCCTAAATTATTCTGTAATAATTATATATATTATATATATAATTATAAATATTATAAATATTATATATATATGTATATATAGATCTCATATTATATATATATAATCAATATCAAGAAGAATATATAACCTTAAGTATTTAAGCACTAAACACAAGGGCACCAAAATTCATAATAAAATTACTTCTACCACTAAATTCCCATATTGACCCTCAAACAGTGACAGTGAGTTACTTTATTACCTAACTCTTCTTAATATACAGGTCGTCCACACAAAAAATAAACAGAGAGAGAGAGAGTCCTTTCCTCTCTCCCCTGATTTGTTTTAGTTAGAATTTTTCTCAGATATTAAAATGGCTATACCTGCTTGTATTATTGGTCCATTTGATTGGAATAGGCTTTTCTATAGTTTTACCCTGAGATTATATCTAACCTTAATTTTAAGGTGTGTTTTTTTGGAGTCAGAGCAAGATAGATTCTGTTTTCTAATCCAATCTGTTAGTTTGAGTGGTTTTATTGGGGGAATTTGGTTAGTCAATATTGAGAGTTTTCATTGAGTAGTATTTATTGATTCCTGCTATTTTCTTGTTATAATTTATTTCTCCCCCTCTTCTGATTTATTATTCTAGAATATCTTATAGTTCTAGGATAATTGTTCTAAGATTTGTTTCTCTTTGGATGCAGTTAATTTTTCAGAGTGAAGTTTTCCTACTAGTACCTTCTTTAGTACTGTACTGATAAATAGATATTGCATAAATTTTGATTTACAATAGATGTTTTTCTTTGTTCTTTGATTATGATTGATAATTTTGCTGGGTATAAAATATTTCAGGTTTGAATATGAGGTCTCTCATAGTTTAGAAAATAGCTGCCCAAGTCATTCTAGCTTTATAAAAGGCAGCTTTGAGTTCACATACTGATTTATCAATTTATAATTTCCCTCTGTGGTGAAAGAGGAAATGCAGATGTAATAGTAAATATAAATTTGCTTAAATCATGGTAATTGAATATTGAATGCTTATTGTACATCACACACTCTAAAGGGTACCGTTGAAATGAATAGGACCAAGGTAAACTGCTGATAGAGCTTCCATTCTAGAAATGCAGTGTCTTTCACTATGTTATTGATAAGACCATAAATAGACTCAGATGCTTTAGCTTGTTTCAAAATTTGTGGTTAAGTGATAATTTTCCAAAGTGTATATAAAAGGAGCTTAAAGAATATATAGTGAATTAAGTTTACTTAGGATTCTAAATGATTACATATTATAGTTTAGTAGATAGATAATAGAATATTATATAATATAGATAAATAGTAAGCATCTATAATATGTTATGGATATATGTATATATATAGTATGAATAACATTCACATATACATGACATATATGAGGATGCATAGCAAAATATGCATGTGTATTTATAATAGCATATAGATGTATTTTAATCATTGCCAGTTAAATTTGATAAATTTGACTTATGTCATCATTAATAAAATAGAGAAAGAAGAGGGCAACTTGTAGCAGACAATGTGCAGGGTTGTTCTTTTGTGACGCTGAGTGAATTTACACATGATGCTCTATGCCCACATCCTAGGTCAGCATCAGACCGTAGAGTAAAGTCTTGGTTTCAGGTCTTTTTATGAGCACATAATGCAACATTATATAAAAAACTATTTTTCTTCCAACACATTGCAAAATATGTTTTATCATTTTTTTTTTTTTTGGTTTTTCAAGACAGGGTTTCTGTGCAGCTTTCTTTTAGAGCCTGTCCTGGACCTAGCTCTTGTAGACCAGGCTGGCCTCGAACTCACAGAGATCCGCCTGCCTCTGCCTCCCGAGTGCTGGGATTAAAGGCGTGCGCCACCACCGCTCGGCTTATCATTTTCTTGTTTCAGTTTGTTGGACAGCAATTGTCTCAAAATCACAATACTCTTTCTAGTGATATGATTATAAGAGTATTTCACCATATAGATGAGTTATTTGGTTTTTGGTTTTTTTATTTTTTGAGACATGGTTTCTCTGTGTAGCTTTTGAGTTTCTAAGAATTTATTGATATTGTACTATATTAATTTTAAGATTGTGAAAATGCTATAATAAATAATTTGAAACAAGAAAAAAAAAGAATCCACTGTCAGAGGAAGAGAGATTCATGCTTTTCCTTATGTCAGATGGAGAATTGAGTTTCTTATCTCCCTTGAGTGGGTATTTTCTCCCAGCTGTCTATTGATGATGTTTGTATGGCATACTCACTCAAACAGGGTCAATATCCAATATGGAAATTATAAATGAGAACCGACAAAAACTAATATCAGTACAGGATAGCAACACAGCATCCATGCACATGATGTTATGATCCTCTTCATTAAGAATATACCAGTTATTCAATACCCAATGGTCATCCCTATGAACATATATTATAACATTATATATTACAAACATCATAAAGATTAAGGGGATTGAATTTATTTAGAAATACAAACATACACACAAAAACAACAAATATTAAAGAAAAAAAGAGCCATGAATTTGGAATAGATTGAGGGCTTTGAAATGGGAAGGGATGATTTAACTATTACAGTCTCAAAACTATAAAACACAAAATAAAAACAAAAAGAATAAGCTTATGGTGAGATTTTTGAAGCTGGACCTTTTTCTTTCCTTTTGGTTGATACCAGAAGAGTTAGCCAACTCTACATCATTAAAATGGAATAACAAGACAGCTGAAAGTGAATGTATCTATGTGGGCAGTCATTTGGACTCCTTCAGTGAAATACCATATGTTAGCTGCAGTTGGCATTCTACAGAGAATTGCAAATGCTTATAGAGGCTTGGGGGAGAGGTCTTCTGTGCTTCAGTGCTTGGCATGTGCAAGTTTGCTTAGATTACATAAAGATGCAGTTTTGAAACCAGTTTTTTCTGTAGTATTTTCATCATTGTTAAGACCTTAAATATAGAAGATATTTATCAACTGAAGGTAAATGTGTTCTCCCCTAACCTGACATCTTCTTTAGCAAATATTTTCTTGCTATCTCCTAGTATATGTATATAATTTTGACATTTTCAGGCTATATTAAAAAATACACCTTGTTTTAATTATGTTCGGTTTGATTTCCTTATTCTTTAGTCATTCTTTCAAATTACTCTCAGATTTGGTAGAATTCTATGTTAAGTCCTCCATAAAATTATTTGATATATCAACAGCCAATATAATTACTTTAGATAGCATAAAATACATGAGAACATGAAATTAGGACCTGAAGCTTAAAAGCCCTGTAATTATAAATTCTTTTATAAAAGTTTTTTTTCCTATGAACACTTCTTAAATAAGTTTAAATTTCAGCAAACAGAAATTTAAAGAAATGTGTTTTAAGTATTTATCTATGTGTAGTGATGAGGCAAGCAGGCCTGCTTTTCATCCCGCCTGGATCCACACGGGTATCTTTACACCCGAAATAATAACACACAAATTATATTCTTTTAAACACTGCTTGGCCCATTAGCTCTAGCCTCTTACTTGCTAACTCTCACATCTTGATTAACCCTTATTTAGTAATCTGTGTAGCACCATGAGGTGGTGGCTTACCAAGAAGATTCTAGTCTGCATCCATCTTGGAGAGTCATGGCAACTGACTGAGGTGTCTGCCTCACTCCCAGCATCCTGTTCTGTCTACTCCACCCACCTATGTTCTGACCTATCAGACCAAGCAGTTTCTTTATTAATTAACCAATAAAATAATCAGATAGATAGAAGACCCACCTACCTCAGCTATGACCGTCTTAAATGTGCCTCAGTTCGAAAATTAAGTTATATGCTCATCCTGCTCATGGAATTAATTTTCTTTCCACTATAAATTTTTTCATTAGTAAAGCTACAGTTTCCAATATTGAATTTATTTTCAAAAGTCAATGGCATTGCCAACCATGGAATTATGTTTTTTTTAATTTTATGAACAATGGTTTATTACAGTTCAGATGTTCAATGCCTTCTAACAGACCAAATAAATGGAGGTTTGGTCTGCAGCCTATGACATTACTTGTTGCAAGAGTCTCCTAGAGGTGGAGGCTAGTGGAAGAAAGCAACAGAGGCTGTGTCTTTGAAAGGAAATTAGGACACTGGTTCCTTTCACTTCCTTTCTGCCTTTCACTTCTCTGTCAGGAGGGGAGCTGTTTTGTGGTAGGACATGGCCATGGCAAGGGAACCCACTGCACCCAAATGCAGTGCTAATATTGCTAAACGATTATGAACATAAGCCTGTGAACCTATGGACAAAAATGACCTTTCTTTATAAATCAACTTTTCACACGATTTATTGTAGTGACTGAGAACTGATTCACTCCAGGCATCACGATGATGTTTTCAGAGTAGAGTTTCAGGAGACAGAAGAGTTCTTTTTGTAATTGTTACTTTTGGTGGGATCAAACCTCCAAATACCATTGTGTATCTCAAGTATATCACTAACAAAGTTAAATATCACACCCCTTTTGTTCACCAAACCTTGAATTAATTTTCTATAATTTAATTTAAATTTAAAATTGAGTGGGATGGAAGATAGGAGTTCATAGTAGAGTTGGTATATAGAGAGATAAATAACACTAAAGACATTTGACAATAAAATATGGAAATCTACTACTGTAGTATTGTATAAATACACACATACACACACACATACACTCATAGGAGTTTCCCAATATAATTTATAATTTATAATGGTTAGGGGTCAATGCTTTCTGCAGACACCATAGAATATTGAATAGAATGCCCAATGCTAAGGTGTGACTTATTTCTTTTATACTTGTTAAGTAGTGGAGTTCGAGGGAAGCCACTCCCACAAACAACTATGTCTAATACCTTTGCTCTTAATTATTATGCAGGACTTAGTGCTAAGACTATTGCTGAATTTACAAAAATTATACCATAAAATATTGAGAAATTAGTGTAATATTTACATGGAAGTTTCGCCCTTACTAGCTAGATTTCATAGTAATAAAAGTTTCTATTCATTTTATTGGAAGAAAATAAAGCCGCAATCTATCAGGGTTAGTAAGGTAAAAGCAAGTTTACAATAAAGCCATTGATGTTATAGAAGTAACCAGGTACTTTTGAACTGGAATTAATGATCACTGTACAAAATACATGACATAATTATCAAATCCAAGACATTTTGGTTTCACTGATCATAGGCCTTAGGGAAGAAGTTACTCCCATTATTCTGTTAAAAGGACATAGTATTAAACAGACTTCTAATGACTTCATGCTTACACATAGGTTATTGAATATCTCAGTTCATATCAGAGAGGTTTCATTTTACAAAAGATGACAATATATAAATGAACAACTGGTAAATGTGCAAAAAATAAGAGACTGTAGAAAGTTCAGTGCCAGATGGGGCATCTTTGATATATATATGGTATATATCCCCTACCTCAAGATTCAGGGATCATTGCAGAAATGTTAGTAGACAGAATGTAACAATAAGATCTTCAGTGACTCCATGCTTGCAGGATGTGAAAGTGCGCTGACACACGTGAAATCATAGTGGCTATGATTGCACAAGATCAAGCCAGAAAAAAACAACAGTCAGTTTGATTCAAGGATGTGGCCCCTGAGAGGCTTCTTGTGCTTCCTAAGATTGTTTTACACTCCTGCATATCCAGACAGCACTAAGTCAAGTCAGTGTTTAAAATAAAAATAGCTCAATAATATCACAGGGAAACATGCTAGAGAGGATATATGAGGAATTAGAGGGGAGAGAATGGGAAAGTGGAAGTGCTCAAAGCACATTGTATGCATGTATGAAACTATCTTAAGCAAATGAAAATTTTTCACACAAAAAAAGTTAAGGAGTTTGAAATGTTTCCCCTCTTTAACTAAATGGCATCGAGCCACCAAAACTCAGGATCTTTCAGCACTATCGTGTCTGCTGGATCATAATATGTTTTACCAAGCAATAAATGTGGAACATTGTATTTTCGTTTGTGGACAGATTTGTATGAAGTAGACAGATCTCTATTATATCCCCTCTCAAATACTGGGAAGGAAGAGAATAAAAAGTGCAGAACAAAGATCGGAGAACGGTGTCTATGAACTAAGAATGAGATTCATCCACACACGAGGAAGAATCAGTAACTCTTCTCTCTATTGTTCAGCTGCTTTGGTTTCCGGAATTATTTATAGTAGCTATCAACAGATAACAGATTGTTTTTCATCTTGGATTCTAGCTAGACATTCTTACTAGAAGCCGTTGAAATAATTTTGAATGAGAATACTCAGAATTTAAAGATCTTGATTTTTGCCTTTTTTTATCTGTATTTTGTATAATTTCCCTCAAGCTAAAGCAGCATGTATCTCTCCTAAGACATATGCTCATAAGGGGGAGCCTTGAATTACGTAGGGTTAGAATATATAGTACTAAAAAAGGAAGTTCAAATGCTGACTACCAGAAAGGTTAATGTAAGAAAGATAGAAAACAATAATGTCAAGTGATCAGCCCTGAAAACATTCATACAAGCACCATTATGTGGGATGAACAGAATATATTTACAAATAGATATGCCTATCCATATTCATATATGCAGGCAATGACAATTAATGGAAAACGAGGTCATGAATTTGAAGAAGAGCAGAGGGCTACAGGGGACAATTAGAAGGTAGAAATGTTGTGAATTCATTACAATCTCAAAAAGAAAAAAATAAGATAAAAAACACTGTTGGATAAAGGAATTGGATTTTATAGTTTTACAATTGAATCATTTTGAGACTAAGTAAATAAGTGAATGGAAAAGTCAGCAACATTATATCCATCATAGTTAAGCAAATGAGCCCAAGAGTTACTAAAAAATCAAAATAGAAACAAAACAGTGAAAGGAGAATTTATAAGTTATTGAGTAGAGATAAATTACTTTTTAAAATTTCTAGTCTCCTCACGTAAAATGAGTTTCCAAATGAATAGTTCATTTAATGATATTTTTGTTGTCAAACACATCAATGCAATTTGAAAATGTACATTGATCCTAAATATAAACGAAACTTGAAACTTAGTTAAATATTTGCATTAAACACCCTAAAAGCATTCTCTAAGTTCTCTTAGAATATATTGTGTTTGAAGTCAAAAGTTCCCAATTGTTCAAAATAAATATATTACTTTTAAAGTTTTACAATGTTTAATACTCTATCAAAGTGCATACTAACAAACACAGCTCCACACTCTCTCCTTTCAAGGCTCAGGGATCATTTCAGGAGAGAGAAAAGAAACATTGCAAGCGCCCTTGGAGATAGATATACAGCCAGAGTTTTCCCAATACAATAAGGCTACTGAACAGATGAAATCACAATATCTGTGATGACACACAAGACTTGAGGAAGTTTAAGTTAGACAAAATCCAAGCATGGAAGTGGGACGAGAGTATAAAGCCACTTTATTTATTATAAAAATTTCTTTAAAGATGTACCCCTGCCTTGGAAGCTTCACCACACCTTGGGAGATGGTGTTGTTCCCATGAGGATTTGTGTACATATAGTGCCACTGGACTCCCGGATTTGAAAAAAAAGGGAAGAAGAGAGGACACAAGTTTACATGGGTAGCAAAGGCATGGTGTATCTAGAAAGAGTTGGGAAATGGATAAGTAAAATCAAAATATACTGCAAGAAATTCTCAAAAATATTTTTTAAATAGCAAACTGAGAGTAGAGGGGGTAGTTCAGCAGAAGAAAAGCAGTTATTGTTCCTGCAAAGGCCCTGGTTCAGTTCCCAGCACCCAGGTAATGAACCACAGCTACCTATAACTCTGGTTCCAGGAGATCTGACACCCTTTTCTGACTTCCACAGGTACCAGGCACACATACAATGCACATACATACACACAGTTAAAACATTTATATAAATGAACGTGAGCTAAATAAATGCAAAATATTCAAACGCATGAAATGATGACTTATGCAGTAGATGAAAGTGCATTACAGCAACATTAAAGCAAGGTAGTCACCAGAGGAAATGAAGCCGTTCTCCCAGCTAGCCCCCTTCAGTTGTGAATTTCGCGTATCAAATTGAGTAGATTAACTGATGGCCAATTGGCCTGGGAAAACATTATTTCTGGCTGTGTATTTGACTGTGTAGTTGTTTCCACACACAACTTTCACTAGAGTCCTAGATGGAAAACAAAATACTGACCCCAATGTATGCAGTCATCATGCCTTGCATCAAGGACCATGAAAAGGAAGAGAGGCAGGACAAAACATCAATATTGGCTTGCCATAAGACCTCAAAGTTCCCAGGCTGGGGGGCTTCCACTTATAAAGCTTTTCCACTCTGACTTTGAACTGACTCATTGACTTTCTGAGCCTCAGTCCAATGATTGTAGTGTCAATTACACGGTTGCTCCTCAAGTTGCTCAGCTTGTACATATCATGTAATGGGACCAGTTTTTCTCTATAATCTTGTGAGCTGCTTGTGAACGTGTGAGTGTGTGCACATGTGTGCACCTGTGTTAGTATGTGCGTTTATATTATTTTATCTTGTGGACCCTTAGCTGTTCATATTCCCTGTTATAATAACTTATGACCTTCAATTATTTGATTTAATTTGTGTGCTTGGCACCTCTGCTAAATGGTTTGTATATTCACAGTTTCAGCAGCATCTGTGGTGTTCTTTAGCCAGTATTGTATGCAGCGCCATATCAAGCAAAGAGATGTGCTACCTCAACATGAGTAGAAAACAGATTTCCTACTTTTGTGGGTCCATAAGGCCATATGCAAGTGAACAATCCTCATTCTTAACAAGATTCCAGAACCTGTCCAGAGCACTCTAGGTCAAACCATATTTAATGAGGAAAGAATGTTTTTTCAATGTCTCAACTTACATTCTCAAATATTAAAAAACTAATGACTTTAAAATTCATGCCATAGGAAACAGTCTCTGAAGTTGTAGAATACAATAGAAGAATTTTTTTTCACTCAAATTGCTATGAAAAACCTTGCTATGATGATCCCGGCATGCTCACCTTGACTAGCATTGGTTACTGGAAACATTCAAGGGGGCTGATACATCTGTGGGGAGAAGTTTTCTCTTAAGAATATTCTACAGATTAATATTGAGGTCTTTAATCCATTTGGACTTGAGTTTTGTGCATGGTGATAGATATGGATCTACTTTCATTCTTCTACAGGTTGACATCCAGTTATGCCAGCACCATTTGTTGAAGATGCCCTCTTTCTTCCATTGTGTACTCTTGGCTCCTTTATCAAAAATCAGGTGTTCATAGGTTTGTGGTTTAAGATCCGGGTCTTCTATACGATTCCATTGGTCAACTTCTCTGTTTTTATGCCAATACCAAGCTGTTTTCAATACTGTAGCTTTGTAATAGAGTTTGAAGTCAGGGATGGTAATGCCTCCAGAAGAACCTTTATTGTATAAGATTTTTTTGGCTATCCTGGGTTTCTTGTTTTTCCATATAAAGTTGATTATTGTCCTCTCAATCTCTGTGAAGAATTTTAATGGGACCTTGATTGGGATTGCATTGAATCTATAGATTGCTTTTGGTAGAATTGCCATTTTTACTATGTTGATCCTCCCAATCCACGAGCAGGGGAGATCCTTCCATTTTCTGGTATCCTCTTCAATTTCTTTCTTCAAAGACTTAAAGTTCTTGTCAAATAAGTCCTTCACTTCCTTGGTTAGAGATACTCCCAGATATCTTATGCTATTTGTGGCTATTGTGAAAGGTGATACTTCTTTGATTTCCCTCTCTGCTTCCTTATCCTTTGTGTTTGAACACATTGAGCTTGATAGAGGAGAAAGTGGGAAGTACTCTACAACAAATGGGCACAGGGAACCGTTTCCTATGCATAACCCCAGCTGCACAGACTTTAAGGGCAACATTGAATAAATGGGACCTCCTGAAGTTGAGCAGCTTCTGTAAAGCAAAGGACATTGTCACTAAGACACAAAGGCAGCCTACTGACTGGGAAAAGATCTTCACCAACCCTGCAACTGACAAAGGTCTGATCTCTAAAATATATAAGGAACTCAAGAGACTAGACGGTAAAATGCCAATTAACCCAATTAAAAAATGGGGCGCTGAACTGAACAGAGAATTCTCAACAGAAGAAGTTCGAATGGCCAAAAGACACTTAAGGTCATGCTCAACCTCCCTAGCTATCAGAGAAATGAAAATCAAAACAACTTTGAGATATCATCTTACACCTGTCAGATTGGCCAAAATCCAAAACACCAATAATAACCTTTGCTGGAGAGGTTGTGGGGTAAGGGGTACACTCATCCATTGCTGGTGGGAATGCACACTTGTGCAACCACTTTGGAAAGCAGTGTGGCGGTTTCTCAGGAAATTCGGGATCAACCTACCCCAGGACCCAGCAATTCCACTATTGGGAATCTACCCAAGAGATGCCCAATCATACAACAAAAGCATATGCTCATCTATGTTCATAGCAGCATTATTTGTAATAGCCAGATCCTGGAAACAACCTAGATGCCCTTCAGTGGAAGAATGGGTGAAGAAACTGTGGAATATATACATGCTAGAATACTACTCAGCGGTAAAAAACAATGACATCTTGAATTTTGCATGCAAATGGATGGAAATAGAAAACACTATTCTGAGTGAGGTAACCCAGACCCAAAAAGATGAACATGGGATGTACTCGCTCATAATCGGTTTCTAGCCATAATTAAAGGACATCGAGCCTATAAATTTGGGATCCTTGAGAAGATAATAAGAAGGTGAACTCCCAAAAAAGGATATAGTAATCCTCCTGGATATTGGAAGTAGACACGATCGCCAGGCAAAATTGGGAACTTGAGGGTTGGGCAAGACTGGGCCAAGGGAAGATGGGGAGAGAAAAGTGTGAAGGGGAGAACGGGGGGAGCGCGGAGGAATGGGGTGCTTGGGACATAGGAAGGGTGGATATGGGAGCAGGGAAGCATATATCTTAATTTAAAGAGCTACCTGAGGGTTGTCAAGAGACTTGACCCTAGAGGGGTTCCCAGGTTTCCAGGGAGACGCCCCCAGTTAGTTCCTTGGGCAGCTGAGGAGAGGGAGCCTGAAAAGGCCAGTTCCTATAGCCATACTGATGAATTTCTTGCATATCACCATAGAACCTCCACCTGACGATAGATGAAGAAAATGACAGAGCCCCACATTGGAGCACCGGACTGAGCTCCCAAGGTCCTGATGAGGAGCAGAAGGAGAGAGAACATGAGAAAGAAAGTCAGGACCGTGAGGGAACCTCCAGCTGGCGACAGATGGGGAAGGTGACTGAGCCCCACATTGGAGCTCTGGACTGAGCTCCCAAGGTCCTGATGAGGAGCAGAAGGAGCGAGAACATGAGGGAGAAAGTCAGGAACGAGAGGGGTGCGTTCACTCATGGAGACGGTGGGACAGAACTAATGGGAGATCACCAACTCCAGATGGAATGGGACTGATGGATCATGTGACCAAACCCGTCTCTCTGAATGTGGCCAACAGCGGGGACTGACTGAGAAGCAAAGGACAATGGCTCTGGGCTCTGATTCTTCTGCATGGACGGGCTCTGTGGAAGCCTTCTCAGCTTGGTAGATCACCTTCCTGGACCAGGGGGGGAGTTGGGAGGACCCTTGTCTTAGCATAGAGTGGGGAACCCTGATGGCTCCTTGTCCTTGAGAGGGAGGGAGGGGAGGTATGGGTGGAGGGGAGGGTAGGGAAGGGGGAGAAGGAGGGGAGGGAAAGGGAGTAGGAGGGGAGGGAGGGGGGAGGAGGAGGGAAGGAGATGGAAATTTTTAAATATAAAAAAAATAAACCATGAGGAAAAAAAAAAAAGAATATTCTACAGCATGGACGGGCTCACTGTGAGCCTTGTCAGTTTGGTTGCTCACCTTCCTGGCTGGACTTAGGGGGAGCTGGGAGGACCTTGGACTTAACATAATGAAGGGAACCCTGATGGCTCTTTGTCTTTGGAGAGGGGTGGAGTGGGGGTATGGGTGGAAGGGAGGGGAGGGAAGGGGGAGGAGGAGGGGAGGAGATGGAAATCTTGAATAAAAAAATGAGAAAAAAAAGAATATTCTACAAATGTAGCTATTTTATGTTTTACAAAATCTTCACTTAAAAAGTAAAAATCTTTCTTTTATTAGTTAAAGATCTTCAAGCTTAAACTTGGGAGTCTACATTGCTATTTAAACTGAGAATTTTAGGTATTGGGCTATAACTTTAAGGAATTTACAAAAAATATGATCCTAAAACATTTTCAGTATGTACTATAGCCTTTATTGAAGAACAAAGGTTTTCCTCAAAAGCAACTTGTATAAATCTAAACAGCTTAAAGCGCAGCATGCTCCGACTGATGCCTAGAAACATAATTTTGCCCTAAAACATGACAGATCAGCTTTCTCCTGCAGCTGCTTGCCTTCAGCCTAAACAATGCCATTCTCCAGAGAGGCTGTGTGCTGGTGGGCATGCCAAAAGGATTGGAGTGGCCTTGGTAAGACAACATAGCCTAATCCACAAGTTCACTCACTGTTTGAATAGGAACAAATGCCTGCCTGCACAAAGCACTTAGCTATTCTGATAATTTTTTCTTTGGTCTGGTAAAAGAAAAGAAGCGTGTATTGTACTGTAGGCTGCTACTACTAGTTCCTAATAATGTATCAAAAATATGAAATCAGCTTTTTATTTTCTAAGCATGAGATGTATATTCCAATGAGGATAATTTATTCAATACACTGTACAAATATTGTATATATGTAATGTATACATATAGAATGTATATACATGTGTACATATAATATATAATGTAATGTATCATGCATAGGTTGTACTTAATAATTGTCTTAGTTTTTTTCAAATGCTATACAAAGCAACATGGTTTATAGAAAAAAGAGTTTATTGGGGGCATTCAATTTCAGCTGGAGGATCTGTGACCACCATGGAGGGGAGCATAGCCACAGGCAAACAAGGCACTGAAGATGTAGTTGAGAATTTACATTTTGAGACACAACCAAAGACAGAGATTGAGAGCACTACTGGGATGGAATGATGTGGGATTTTGAAACCTCAAAGCCCCAGTGACACATATTTCAATAAGGCCACACCTAGTCTTTCCAAATAATCCACCAACTGGGTACCAAACATTCAAACATATGGGCCAAAATTGTTCTGTCTACTACAACAGTATATCATATATTATCATTTATAATACATTGCATATTGTAGTTTACAATTTGTATTATACAATATGTAGCATAAGTAGCAGATAAATTTATATACATGGAATAAAGAAATCTTTGTGTTGCAATGTGCATTGTTCAGACAAATAGTGAATACCCATAAAAGATATTGCCCCTCGGGTTTCAGAACAACAGATCATTAAGAGAAAGTCCCAATATACTATACTAAAAAACTTGGGGAAATTTCCTTATGTCTTTACTGTTGAGAGTCACACCAGGCTGAGTAATGAATAGTGGATAAGATATACCCAGAATTCCTTTGGATTTTATAGAAGTTATTGAATCATGACGTAAGAAGAGTAGTGTATGATGGAAAATATGAAAGTCTCTAACAGAACTTCCATTCAACTTCTATAAAACCTACAGTCTGTCAAATGAAGTTTGAACTTAACTCTGTTGGCCTATCACACTGGCTAGAGAATCCTCTGTGAAGTTGCACACAGTGGTTCTCTGTTTCTCTCCATGCACACATCAGAGTTATTTATACTGACTAGTAATTATAAGGGATCCACCATTCTGAGAAGGGAGGCTTGGATGCACATGTAGACGATATATCATTTCCTAGTCATCACTTTGTTCTGGTGTTTAAAATATTTATAGTATTACTGAAATATGATTTATACATAGCACAATTCATTGAACTGTTGAATCTGGGAGCATTTAGTACGCTGTGTTTTCTCAATGTTAGTCAATATGGGATCTTTTTAAAAAATAAGAGCTATTGGGATCATTTATTACTGTTTTCAGCTTTTTATACTTAACTCCACACAATAAATGATTTGTTTGTGGTTTTATTATCTGAAAACTTGCTAAAAAATACAATCATACAATATATGGTTTCTTATGGGTTTGCTTTCATTTTATAAAATAAGTGTTGGGTCTCCATCCACATGATAACATGATAGCTATAGAGCTTGTATGATAATGACATGTAAGTTGGGTTCATTCACTGTAAGGAACAAATCAATTTACATTACAGATCGGGAGACAGAGGTAGGCAGATCTCTGTGACTTCAAGGCCACCTTGGTCTATAAGAACTAATTCCAGGACAGGTTCCAAAGCTACACAAAGAAACCCTGTCTCAAAAAATGAAAAAAAAAAAACCTCTCTAGAAATTAGGTAAAAAATTGTAAAATTATGTATTAGTGTCTTATTCTTTCTGAGGCAGTCAAAAGTAGTTGGTGTTTAAATTTTTTATTGGTCACAGTTCATAAATCAAAATATATTTGGTTTTTTTATATTGATCTACTGTCTAAAAAACTGCCTTTTCCTGTTTGTTAATTTTAATCATTTCTTTCTATTACTTAGATTACAACAAGGATATATCTTTGAAGAAACAAGTCTTTTTCTATCAAAATTATGTGAAATATATTTTTACTGTTTTTTTCTATTGCTTAGGTTTTTCTGGTACATTAAGTGTCAATGAAAAAATGAGAATATTTGTAATGCAACAGATTTGATACAGAGGATTCAATTGTACACTCTTCAGCCCTGTGTTCATTGAAAGTGTTTGATACCTGTTTTCTAGACAAGTAGAGATTTGATTGAGAGCATCAAAGACTTTGGAATTTTCTAAATATTTAAAAGTCAGTGCAATTGTCATCTAATTACATCCTGTATTCTGTTAATATGGTACCTTCTCTGAATTGAACTTTGGGCATCCTAAGTGCTCTTTTGAACATAGTGCATTTTCTGCTATGATATGGCATGTTTGGACAATTAACAGTGTGTTTTAACTACTCTTCAATTTCTATGACTAAATGATTTATTATATATGTTAATCATGATATTGATACCTCAAGATATTAATAATAATTATGTTTTTTTTCCTGTCAAATCTTCTCTGGTTTATATTGATATTGTTGGGTCTTCTAGTTTGTTTTCCATCACTTTCTGCTAATTGCATAAATCTCTATATTAAAATAGCACTGTTACCTGTAAAGGTACTATTGCAATACATGTCTTGCCTCAAAACTGATTTCTCTCATATACATGACCATTCTCTATCTCTCCTTCTGTTATTGCTTTCATGGTATGTAATTCTTCTATTGTATCTTTTGTAGTATTTCTTTCTTTGTGTCTAAAGAATGTTTCTTAATTGTAAGCCTCTGTGTTCACTCTGTTTTAATCTAATCTGACATCTCAGCCTTGTATAGACTAGCCATCTTTTTATATTTAACATTTGTTAACTCAATATTTAATTTTGTTATTTATATGTAAGTTTTAAAGTCCTTTTCTGTAATCCTGACAAGTATTAATTTGTTATTCTTACCTTTTTATTTGATAAGTCAATATGTTCTAGTTTGAAGTTAAAATATCTTCTTATTTTCTCAACAGCTGCTCTGGATAATATACCAAATTTCTCATCATATTGAAATAATCTACTTCTAATAAATGGGAAGTCTCAAATATTGCTTGATTGTGTTTATCTTTATATAGTATTATTCCAACAATAAAATTGTACCACTTTTTTGTTTACCTATTG
Source organism: Arvicola amphibius (assembly GCF_903992535.2). NCBI lineage: Eukaryota > Metazoa > Chordata > Mammalia > Rodentia > Cricetidae > Arvicola > Arvicola amphibius. Next base: position 77,160,101 of record NC_052047.1, read on the forward strand.
TCATTTATTATTTCTTCTATGGTAGGTGCCCTTGTGACAAACCTAGCTACTTCATTAATTTCCTTATTTGTAACAGCATCAATCTTTGTCTTTATATTTTTTAAGGTTATTTGGATATACATGGAGTACTGGCTAATGAACTATTTTTTTTTTTTTTTTTTTTTTTTTTTTTTTTTTGGTTTTTCGAGACAGGGTTTCCCTGCAGTTTCTAGAGCCTGTCCTGGAACTAGCTCTTGTAGACCAGGCTGGCCTCGAACTCAGAGATCCGCCTGCCTCTGCCTCCCGAGTGCTGGGATTAAAGGCGTGCGCCACCACCGCCCGGCTTGAACTATCTTTCATAGTGAAGTTTCATATAGCTAGACTCCCTGACTGCTGCAAAAGTGACCGTACGCCAAAGAACATCCTGAAGGTGATATCACTTTCTTCTTGCTGTGTTCAAAGATTATCTCTTTGCTTTTGGCTTCAACAGTGTTGCTCTTCCATTTCTAGTTGTTGATTGCTTTGAATCTATGCACTGTGATATTGTTACACCTTTCAGAAATATAAGTTAATATATTTTTAAATCAAGTATAGGCAATGATTGGCATTATTTTCCTCACTATGTTTTCTTTTTTTCCCATTCATGATAATTTATAGAGAAATTAGGAATAAAAGGGCATAACTCAACATAGTAATAGTAATCAATAGCAAGTCCACAGCCAACATTATTGTAAACAGAAATTCAAAACATTTCTATAAAAATCAGGAGCAAAGAAAAAAAAAATCAGGAGCAAGACAAGGTTGCCAACACTCTTAATGCCTATTCACTATAGCACTTGAAGTCTTAGCTAGAGCAATTAAACAATTGAAAGAGATATTAAATAGGAAAGAAGTAAAAGTTTCCTTATTTGTAGATGATATAATTTTATACATAAACACGCAAAAGATTCTACCATAAAAGGTGTACAACTAATAAATACCTTCAGCCAAGTAGCAGGATACAAAAATCAGGAGCCTTCATACATACTTTTCTCAAACCATTTTAAATAGCCTAGTTTATAAACATTTGAGACACATAAGAGGTCAAATATTGTACTGAATCAAAATGAATAACTGAGAGTCACCATGTCTATCTATATATAAGGACATAAAGAGTTTCATTGAAACTTGCTAAACTAACTGATAAGTCACATATCTGAGTTATATCTGTGATCAATGATTGAAAAGATCTATACCTTTTGGAATTATGACATAATATATATTATGTGTGATTTGCTGGAGAGGTTGTGGGGTAAGGGGTACACTCATCCATTGCTGGTGGGAATGCACACTTGTGCAACCACTTTGGAAAGCAGTGTGGCGGTTTCTCAGGAAACTCGGGATCAACCTACCCCAGGACCCATCAATTCCACTCTTGGGAATTTACCCAAGAGATGCCCAATCATACTACAAAAGCATTTGTTCAACTATATTCATAGCAGCATTATTTGTAATAGCCAGAACCTGGAATCAACCTAGATGCCCTTCAGTAGAAGAATGAATGAGGAAACTGTGCAATATATACATATTAGAGTACTACTCAGCGATAAAAAACAATGACATCTTGAATTTTGCATGCAAATGGATGGAAATAGAAAACACTATTCTGAGTGAGGTAACCCAGACCCAAAAAGATGAACATGGGATGTATTCACTCATAATCGGTTTCTACCTATAAATAAAGGACATCGAGCCTATAATTCGTGATCCTTGAGAAGATAATAAGAAGGTGAAACCAAAGAAAAACATATAGTTATCCTCCTGGATATTGGAAGTAGACAAGATTGCCGGGTAAAAATTGGGAACTTGGGGGTGGGGTGGGATGGGAGCAAGGGGAGATGGGGAGAGAAAAGCGTGAAGGGGAGGATGAGGAGAGCTTGGGGGAATGGGATGCTTGGGACATAGGAAGGGTAGATATGGGAGCAGGGAAGCATATATCCTAATTAAGAGAGCCATCTTAGGGTTGTTAAGAGACTTGGCTCTAGAAGGGTTCCCAGGTATCCAGGGAGATGTCCTCAGCTACGTCCTTGGGCAGCTGAGGAGAGGGAGCCAGAAAAGGCCAGATCCTATAGCCATACTGATGAATATCTTGCATATCAACATAGAACCTTCACCTGGCGATGGATGGAGATAGAGACCAAGCCCCACTTTGGAGCACTGGACTGAGCTCCCAAGGTCCTGATGAGGAGCAGAAGGAGGGAGAACATGAGCAAGGAAGTCTGGACTGCGAGGGGTGCTCCCATCCACTGAGATGGTGGCACTGATCTAATGGGAGCTCACCAAGGGCAGCTGGACTGGGACTGAAAAAGCTTGGGATAAAACCGGACTCTCTGAACATGGCGGACAATGAAGGCTACTGAGAAGCCAAGAACAATGACACTGGATTTGGATCCTACTATGCATACTGGCTTTGGGTGGGGGGGTGCTAGCCTGTTTGGATGCTCACCTTCCTGGACCTGGATGGAGAGGGGAGGAACTTGGACTTCCCACAGGGCAGGGAAACCTTACTGCTCTTTGGACAGGAGAGGGAGGGGAAGTGGAGGGGGAGGGGGACAAATGGGAGGCGGGGAGGGGGAGACTCACTATGTTTTCCAGACATTTTTTTTCTCATTCTCTATTGTGCCCAATATATGCTCACTGTGTGTTTGATGCTAGCTTCAGATTTCTTTTTTCTTTTTTCTTTTTTTTTTTTTTGGTTTTTCAAGACAGGGTTTCTCTGTGGCTTTGGAGCCTGTCCTGGAACTAGCTCTTGTAGACCAGGCTGGTCTCAAACTCACAGAGATCTGCCTGCTTCTGCCTCCCAAGTGCTGGGATTAAAGGCGTGCACCACCACTGCCCGGCTAGTTTCAGATTTTTAAGACTCTCTTTGCTCACTTATTTCTATGCCTCAGATAATTTCAACTTCTATTCACTCCTGTTTCTTTTCTGTCCATCCCATCTTTATGTTACTAATGTCTGGTTGCCTTGATTCCATAGTGAATGCCGTGAGTTTTCATTTTAGCCAATATCGCACATACTCAAATTACTATTTCATTTTCAATTTGTAATTTATATGTCTTTAATGAAAATCCTGCTTTCATGACTCTCAATAGCTGAGATGTTAACAGTTACAGCTTGTTGAGTTATTGAAACTGGTCCTCTGGGACTCTAGGAATATGAGCCATGATCCGTCACCCACACCTATTAATAATCATTGTAAGGTAAGGCTTAAGGAAAAATTGTCCAAGCACAAAATAAAATATCACTGAACTTTCAGTTTGCATAATGTTTCCAAAACTTTCTTTGAATGAATGTTTCATATATTATTCTGTGCATTTGGCTAATTGCAGTTAAGAAATTATTGATTATATTTTCAATATTTTTACTTTCTTGAAGCATAGAAATCAATAAAAATTCTCATTCTATAATTGTATTCATTTAATTTTTCCTTACCTTATGCTAAGAAAAATCTTTACAGATTTATTGTATATATTACTATCTGTCCCTAGATATATAAACAAAACAATGTTCTCATAGCTCATTGTATTATAACATTTTTATCATTTCTTTCACTTTTGAGATAATTATATAATTCCTCATTTCTTTACATAAATTAGTCACTAGTAAAATTTCGATGTAAAATTAGAAATGACTGAACTGATAGAATTTTCATAAAGAAGCACTGGCCATGGTCACTTAAACATTATGAACTTTATAATATCTCCTGTAGGGGTTGCATTTTGTTTCAATAGTTGTAGAACGACAGATGCACATGGTGAACCCTTATTGTGCATGCTTGGGGGGTATTGTTGATGTCACACTAACAAGCCATTTCTCCCAGAATGTCTGAAAAGATTCAGATGGTGAGGGTTCAGTGTTTGATGGAGGGGAGTCATTTGTCTATGTGTTGCCTTCATTGGTTAATAAAGAAACTGCCTTGGCCCTTTAATAGGACAGAAAATTAGGTAGGCGGAGTAGACACAACAGAATTGTGGGAGAAAGAAGGCAGGCGCTTCAGGCAGTCGCCATGCCTCTCCTCTCTGAGTCGGACACAGGTTAAGATCTCTCCTGGTAAGCCACCCCTTGTGGCCATTCCATCTACAAGTGTTAGGAGAAATACACTGCGTTGATATGAGAGTTTGACTAACCATTGCTTAAACTTTAAGCTTTAACTGAAGCTTAAAGTGTTTCAATATTATTTTATCTTTTTATATTTATTTAAAATATAATTAAATAACTTCCTTCCATCTATTTGCTCTCTCTTGTCTCTCCTTACTCCTCACATGTCCCTTCTTCCTTTACTTTGATTGTTATTGTTTAACACACACACACATATACATACACATGCACACATGCACATATGCATATATGGACAAATGTATAAATACAAACTGCTGGATCCATTTTTGTATTTTGTATTTTGTATTAGTGTGCATATGATTTCAGGGCTTACCACTTTGTACTTGAGAACCAATTAGGGAGCTCAAGCCTTGGAGAGGCTATTTTCCTCCCTCTGGGCATTCCAAGAGTTGCCTGTAGTTCTTCATCTAGGGGTGAGACCCCTTGAGGTTTTACCCCTTCCTCTTTAGCATGCTTATTGATAGTGTCATTTTTCTCAGGTTTTGTTCATGCGGTTATTTCTAAGAGAAACAGACTTTCTGTTATTCTGGATTATACAAACTTCCTGTCCCCATCTTCTCTGATGTTTCCTGAGCCATTGGTACCGGAATTGTGAAATGTACCCATTGGAGTTTGGAACACCATGATCCTTTGATCTTTGTATTGTGTCTTCTTATGAATTTCTGCAATGGTCTCAATTTGCTAAAGAGAGAAGCTTTGTTGTTGTTGTTATTTTGTTGTTGTTGATTTGTTTTGTTTTTCGAGACAGGGTTTCTCTGTGTTGCTTTGGAGCCTGACCTGGAACTTGCTCTGTCGACCATACTGTCCTCAAATTCATAGGTATCTACTTACTTCTGGTCCTGAGTGTTGAGATTAATGGTGGTCACCACAATTGTTCAGCCAAGAGAAACTTCTTTAGATGTGATAGCTAAAAATTATATACAATACACATAAGTGAATGCTTGCATGCTTATACCTACATATAAATATATTTACATAAAATTGTGACACTCTGGCTATCAATACTCTCCTTTAAGAACTATGGAATAACAAAAGCCCTATTATCCAGCAAGTGAAACCTTTCTAGGCATTGGTCAGGGCAGATCAAGTAATTCTTAAAACATTAAAAAGCAATTGTTTTAGACCTTAGTTGCCTCTTGGAAGTTGAAGGTAAGATCCTATTCCTGAAGACATTGCACACTTAGGATACAGGACCTAGATTATTAGACTAGATCTACGTTGAAAGGATCCTTTTGTCATCTATCTACCATAGTACCAGAAAGTACTAGGCACACTGCCAAGGGATGGAAATAATTAATTTATAAGTAGTTAATTTATAAATAATCAAACCTAATAAGATATCCATAAAGGTGCAATAGTGACTCTCATATGTCTAAGTGGATTTAAGGCCCATTCAACACAAGAGAAACCATGCCACATGCTAGGAACCTGGCCAATTGCCTGAGGTGAGTGAGGTCAAGGATCTAAAAAGAGAATTTATGCTTTTGAAGAATATTAGCCATCACTTAACATTTATGCTATATCAGCTGCATCTTAAAGCTATTTGTTTGCTGTCTTTTTGAAACATGAACTTAAGAATATACATATATACATATATATGTATATATTCCTATTATAATATATATTGTTAGTAAAATCTTTATTCCTGCTGTTTATTTTACTGTGGATTTGATCCAGAGTCTCTTCCTATATCCAAGGCTGTATTTCTGTCTGCCTTATTGAAAACTCCTAAGTATGAAGAATTTTAATAGAAAACGATAATATGTATTTTCTCTAATTATTTTTTAATTATTTGTATCTCTATCCATTCTGAATAAAGGCATGCAAATTGCCTATTGTGCTACCTATTCTTCATTGGTATTTGTCCTGAATTAGCAAAGATCTTCACTAATGAAGCTTCACCATGGAGATAATTCCCAGTCTTCTACATACATTTAAAGTTACAAAGTTTATATTCATGTGATTTAAAGCACAAATTACTTTAAGTAACTTAATTATATAAATATACGCATAATATAAAATTTTTATTATCATTATATCATTACCATTTATAAGATTGATTTCTTTATATCTGTGCTAAGTATTGAATTCTGCTTTACTTTAACATTTTATGTCATTATTTTTATAAAAATACATTTTATATGTTTAAATCTACCTCAAATGTCTATTAAGAAGCTCTCTTTCAGTGTTGGAGAAATGTCTCAGTGGTTCAAAGTGTTCACTGCCTTTCCAGAGGAGCTGATCAGTACTGGTCTTCAGTTCACAGCTGACTGTTACTCTAACCTCTGGTGACCTGAAACACTCTTCTGGCCTCTGTGGGCATTTGTGCACACACACAGACACACAGACAAACAGACACGCACACACAGAAATACACACATACACACACACACACACAGAAAGAGAGAGAGAGAGAGAGAGACAGAGAGAAAGAGACAGAGAGACACACAAAGATAGAGAGAAACAGTTAACTGATTCTTTGTTCTCAAGTTAGTACTTATTTTGGTCAAGTCACCCTGAAAAATATTGACAAGTCTCTATTATGTATTTGTTTTGTCTGAAGGCACAAATCACTACAAAAGCTATAGTTGTCTCTATGAGAAACAAGCAGGAATTAGTTTTTAGAACTTCAGACTTAAACTCACAGCAAGAAAGTTATTGTTTATTTCGTCTTTCCCACTAAAGAGAAGATTGATTTTATCCTAGTAGGGTGTAAAAGTAGGATTGCAAGGAATTTAAGTATTATCTACCAGATGTTGACTCCACTAAGCTATCTTTTTAGCTTATGTTAGGGGCTTTTGATCACAGTTTTCTGGAAGTAAACAAATGGCACAGCATCTCTACCTCTAATGCTAACAGATAAGCCTCAGTCCCAGGGAAGCCAGAGTAGACATCAGCATGAAAGCTTGGGGAAGAAACTCCAGTCCTTCTGCCCCATTAAACAGTGGCTCGCAGACAGGGCGTGGAGGTATGCACTCCCTGTTAGAAGGCCAGGACAAGGATCTTTCTGTTTGACATTAGTCATAGACATGCTTCAGTGACCTTCATCAGCTTACAGAGTTAATGCCAGCTTATTGATGACAGCTACAAGCTGTTGTGAAATGGAGGCAAGGCACAGTAGCTCAAAGGGGCATTACAAAAGCATGAGGTCCTGAGCTTTCTATGCTTTGCCTTCTGCTATCAATTCAAGTCCAGCTGGATATTGGTACCAATAATTATAGCAAAAATGAAAGGTTTAGATGAAAATTAAACTTAAATACATAAGAAAATATGCACCCTCATGTATTTTGAAGAGCTTTAGATATAATTTGGTGTGCTTTAATTTTGTTGTTTCAAATATCCCCCACCTTGGGCAATGGTAGTACACCACTGCTCACCTCGAGAGAGCACCTGGTTTGCTCTTGGCTCTCCCAACCACCAATCATGCAAACTCGGGCAAATAAAGTAGCTAATGTCTTCCACTTATCTGATTAATATGAAGACAAAAGAAACCTTTGCTGCACCAACTTACCCTGTGAAGTCCAATTCTTCATATTTGTATCCAATAGACTTATTTACATTTGATAACCTAATTATCAGTGAAGACCTGGAAGGCAGAGATGGCTAAAAAAGGGTGAAAACGGAGACTGGAAATATAGATAAGATAAAGTGGTTTGTTGGTGAGCCACTACTTGCTGGCCATGTCCACCTACTAAGTCATTTTGACAGCCCTTTTAAGGGAACGTACTGTTTCACTAAAAGAGAACTAATTTCGTTGGGCAGCCCATAGCAACATTGTTAGTTCTCTCATTAAGTCTCTAGTAGAGGGATAAAAAGAACCACTGAGATAAATAAGCCTGAATAGGCCATTAAACTTTACCACGTCATTTTTTAAAGGCGTGATTATAACATTTGTTATAACCAAAAGAAAATAGAAACAACCAACATATTTGGAAATTACAGTGTGAATTTTGTAAATAATGATGCTGTCCTGTCTCTCTGTCAGTGAATTCTGTATATCTTGTGGCAATTCAAATCATACCTCTTATCCCAAGTGAATTAGAGATAGTTTATTTTTAACCCAAATAGGAATGAGCATGGCTTGGAAAAGATTCAACTTACTCTATCTAATGTGAAATGACTTCATGATGTTTATCCTTTTTAGCAAGAGATATTTAAAAAATTCAAATATACTAAAGAAACATCACATAGGTAGGATATAGCAAAGTGGAGAATTCTCAACTACAGTTCTCAGAATCTTATATTATGACATTCTTAGCTTTTGCCTTGGTGAAAGCCAGTGGTTTGTTCTGGTAGTGCCGCAAGGAAATAAGTAAGGAATAACCATCAATGTTTGAGGGATTCAAAAATAGACCAGGATGATTTGGCTCTGGACCTGCACAAACTTATCACAATAATGAAGTTTTATCTTTCAATCAGCCTTGTAGAAGCTTTGCATGACTTTGTTCCTTGGTTGGGTGGAAAGATCAGTTCACAGCAGACAGCTTTCATGACCCTGGGAAACTATTCAAAGCTACTGAGTAGCTGTTGCAGCTCTGATGCTTCCAGAGAAAATCACCATCCAGTCAGAGTGGTAGAATGAGATAAACTGCATCTGCTCTAGGCACAGAACTAATTGATGTCCATGTATGTAATTGGACACAATTCTGTGTCAAACTGTTTTATTAACATGGTGTGCCAGAGGTACAGATGAAGCTATAAACATTTTTTTTATGTACAAAAAGGGAAATTGAGACAGGTTAACATGACATCTAGTATAGGAATTAATATCTGTTGATAACTAATAAAAGTCTTTCCTCAGAAGCACACATGTGCTGAAAGTGAACATTTCTACTCCTTTTAGGCCTTCCAATAAATTTGCTAAACAATTTCTGATGATGGGCTACTTTTTAAAAGTCTCCTTGCATTGTACCTTCCTGCCAATGTAGTTGTTATAAATAGTTATATCAGCTCTGAAATATCTAATAAATCTGACAGAGTGCTTTGTACTATGGTTTACCAATGATGGAGCCCTCATGCTGCATGACTCAGCTATATGATATAATATTATTTCTTCATTCATCTCTTTCTTTTGACTTTCTCCTGGATCCCAGTATTACCATAGGGTTACATTTCAATATAAAATATCTGAGATTTGACAAATTTATTGCAATTTTTCACTTCTTATGCTGTTTTTACTTTACAATGAAAATCATAAAATGCACAGAATATATGTGATCTGCATGTATCTATGCAGTATTTATAATTTCACATTTCTTCTGAAGATGGCCATTCCTGGATAAGATGTAAAATTTTGATGTGCAGCAAAAATATCAAAAAATGTTTGTTGGGATATCTAGCTTTGTTCAAATGTCTAGCTTTCACAAATGATCTAATATGCCCAATCCAGATGTTGGATTGTTCCATTCAGCAAAATTCACAATAGTATGCATTTTTATGGTCAACACAAATAGCCTTTCCTTTGATCATTGTTGTTTGGCTAGGTCTCTGTCATGTATTCATAGAAAAGAGAAAAAGTCAATACATTTTTGTGTCACTTTTGTGAATCTGTATTACTCTATGTAACAAATTTGGATCTCAGGTGGCATGTCCATTCATGGTTGCTTGTTAGTTTAGAATACTTTGTTTCATGAGAAAGGGGGTTCAAAGTACATGGTGGAACTATATATGTTCTCTGGGAGTAGCCATGAATACATTTCCATATCTGTATGCTTCCAAGTACCCGTGGAAATGAAAAATTGACCAATTACAAGTACCTACATATCTTATCAAAACATTGGTTATTGAAAACCTCATTTCCAGTATATTTGGCATAACATAAAGTACATTCTTTACTGTCCAGAGGAACTAGCTTTCTAAGTTTGGTCATCACCTCTTGCTTAGATTCTGTCTAACTAGGAGAATGCACACTCATCCTCTATGTTTGTTCCAGGTGGAGGCTGAAGGAATGGAGGATTTCTTCTTTTTTCAATTAAGTGCCAAGCAGATTGCTGACGAGCATCTGAAAATCAATCACAGTACAAAGCACATGGAGGGAGCCTGTTATCTTCCAAGATTGCAATTCAAGGGTTGAGAATTCTATTTTGTGTCAGCCAGAAAGTGTGGGTGAACTAAGTATCTTTTACAGCTTATAGGTCCAAATAAAAGTGCACTTTTAGGAAGAGCCCATCTTATAAAGCAAGGCAGAGCAAGCCTTTTCTGCATTAGATTCTGCAATTATTTTAATGAAATGAAAATCTTCTAGCAGAAATACAGCAATTTTACTGAAGTCTGATAACTTCAAAAAAATCAAATTAATTAAAATCCCTTATCCACCAGTAAGATAAACAATAGTTATATTTGACAGGAGGAAATGAAATACATGTTACTGGATTATCAACACTGAATGCCATGCCATAGACATATTTCTAAACACAATAACAGAGACAGTGTTAAGGAGTATTCAGGAATGTAAGAAACCAAAGGATGGATGCAGTGACACTGTATTTCTTTTAGAAATAATCACAATTGGTTCTAATTATGAACATATAGGCCAAATAATTAATTAGTATCTGGTCTTCTCTGCCTCTTTGATTCCAGGAAATTTTACTATACATTTGCATCTGATTTACCTATAAAATGAGATGAAATCTAGAACTGGATAGGTCTTTTTAAAGTAGACCACGCAAGTTTATATCAACAAAATCCTTAGAAGAAAGGGTGTCATTAAGCAGAGTAAAATTGATGTGATTTCTATGAGGAGAAATTCTTGCTTCTCCCAACCCCCACCACATATTCTATGACTGTTTTAATCACTATGAAGAAAAACTGTTCAATGCAAGGTCTCTGCAGAATTAGTCTGAACAGTAAAAGCATTCTACAAGAAGATACTCCATAGATCTATTCCCAAGAGAATGTTGGGCACTTAAGACACTCCACTTGGAGCTTTTTTTCTTCTTGGCAAAATTGGCCAATGGACAAGAAACTGCCCCTGCATTGACCACTGAAAATATTCATGAGTGCTATGGGACAATAGTTTGTACTTTGAAAAGATTTGTCACATGTATTTTAATAAAATGCTGACTGGTTAGTAGACAGGCAGAAAGTATAGGTGGGGCAACCAGGCAGGAAGTAGAGATAGGGTAATGAGAACAGGAGAATTCTGGGAAGAGGAAATGTCAGTCTGCAGTCATCACCCAGATACAGAGGAAGCATGATAAGAGTCCTTGCTGATAAAAGGTACCAAGCCTCATGGCTAACACTGTCAAGAATTATGGACTAATATAAGTTATAAGAGTGAATAAGAAGCCTGAGCTATTAGGGCAACCAGTTTATGATAAATGTAGACCTCTGTGTGGTTATTTAGGACTGAATGGCTGAGGGACCTGATGGGACAGAGACTTTCTACTACACATGGTGTCAAGACTGGACAAGCAGGATACAAAGAAAAAGACAGTCAAACCTTGCCAAGACAGGGTGGGATGATTTTTAAATTTTCCTTCCTCTGAAAATGGTCTGTCAGTTACTCTAGGCCAGTTACCCCAGTGTTGCAAATGAGATTTTGGTGATTGCCCAGTCTCTGTCATTTCTTGCACCTTTTAGAAGTTTCTTGATTGTACTTCCTATTTACTCAAGTAATATTATTTTCATTCTCAGATCTTTGAGTGATTAGATAGTCATAGTTACTTTCCTCTCATGATTTAGTGAAGCCATTTCTATTATAAGACAGACTACTTAGGATAGGATAACTATTGAGACATTTAGCATGTGTTTCTTGCTTGGTATTGTTTATTCTGGTTATAATTCTAATTTTATATTTGATATTTGTTATTATTATATATAGTTTTATATTGGGCTTGGAACTCTCTTATTTATAATAAAGGAGAAGTGCTGTAGAAACTACTTCAGCCAATGACCTTTGAGATGCTATCCCACTTTGGGCATTGTCCCATGTATTATAAATGCAGACGTAGGGGCATGCATGAGCCCCTTGGCTGCTGGATTCAGTTCTAGTTCACCACATACCCAGCGGACTATGGTTCTCTACCCTTTCTGTGAGCATGTCCCCAAATAAAGAAACCTATGTTATAGTCAATAAAAAAGAAAAGGGAGACACTCTATACTCCCAAACTAGACATTAACTGTTTAAATGAAGTCCTAGGCATATTTTATATAATATGTAGATAATAATGGTCCTCATTGTAGAAATTTAGATAAATATAAACTATGAATCTATTAAATTCATGAGAAGAGATTTTCTAATATTTTTTCTTCCTTTACACAATCTACATAGTTTGGGAGAATAGATTTAGTCTTTTTTTCATAAGAACATAGATTTAACACAGAACAATGGTCTTCACAGTAGACAAGTCTAGAGAAGGAAAAATATCTGATACCATAAATATATTAACTGCCCCTGGGATCATAGGCTATGAGGCTTTCTATTCTCTGGTCTATTATTCTTCTAAATATGAGCAAAAGTTACTAAAGACCCTGCAATACAAACCTATGATGCATTCTAGAACAACCATGTGTACATTCTGTTGGTAGTCAAGAATGATGTGCACTGAAGTAAACAAATTGTGGGGCTAGAGAGATGGCTCAGCTACAAGTTGTCTGAAGCTCCTCTGGCATCTTAGGGAGATAAAAATAAATTTAAGTAAAGGATAATTGGAATTGGAAATTAAAGATCTTGGATGATATGACTATGGCATGTTGGATAGCACAGTGATCATGAAGCAAAAACCAGTTTTCTTTATTGATATGAGACTAAGAAAAGCAGATCTAAATAAGGACTGGTAAACAAGCTGGAGGGTTGTCATAGTTTAAACAAAGACTCATATCTTAAAAAACAAATGTGATACCCAGCTTGAGGCTATAGAAAATTAGAGGTCTTTAAGAGGACCTGCTCAGTAGAAGGTCTCTCCATGAAAGAAATTTTGCTACCCTGGTCTCTTTTTTTCCTTCTTCTCCTTCATGTTCCAGCCTTCTGCTCTGTCACATACTCCCTTTGCAATGTGTCACCACCAATCCATAAGAACAGAGCCATACCCTCCTGGACTGAAAATACTACTACTCCCAAGTAAACTTTATTTCCTTTGGAGTAGTTATCTCAAGTCTTTCTTACAGAAACAGACAAAACAGAAAGAACTTTGGCAGCTACATATTAGGAAGGGTGGTTATGTCAGATTGCACACTGTCATCTCAGGCCACTGAAACATTGTCTCTAGTTTAGGGGAAAAGAAGGTCTCATCAAACCTCAGGGGTATTAGAGCTGTGGTAGAAGAAAATGGTTTTAGATTTAACAAACAAAATCTTCAAGTTTTCACCACTTAAGGTACATTCAGTATGGAATATTTTCCTCATATGAATTAGTTAATTTTAGAACTCTGAGAAACAGCTGCATTCAGAGTACTTATAATAACAATTCCTTTTGCCCTACATCCTGCATTATAATGTAACCTATATTATGTGAGATGTCCTTCTGTTTAGGTGTTGCTTTTATTGGTTGATAAATAAGGCTGTTTTAGCCAATGTCTTAGCATAGTAAAACTAGACAGGAAGTCTAAACAAAGATAAAAATAAAATGAAAAGGAAGGTAGAATCTGGGAGATGCCAGCAGCTGCAGAAGAAAAATGTGAGGTAATTAATGCCACGACCACATAGCAATACCTAGATTAATAGAAAAGGGTTAATTTAAAATGTTAGAGCTAGTTAATAATAAGTCCATGCTAATAGGGCAAGGAGTTTATTATTAATCTTAAGCACCAGAGTGATTATTCATGAGCTAGTGGGCAGGAGAGAACTCTCCAGTTACATACGTAGAGTTTGAGGTTATCAAGGTTTTCCCTCTAGTTGAGAAGGTGGTTTCAGCTCTTGGAAAGGACATTTAACTCTCAGTGACAGTGACTTATCCACTTTATTTTCTGCTATATGGTAGGGATATTTGGTGAAATCAATATCCAGAATCACCAAAACAACTGATGTTAGTAAATTCCACATTATGTTTCTTCAGAATGCATCAAAAATAAGTATAAATAACTATGCTTTGTTTTAAGATGAATTCCATTAGAGCATTCTGGCTTCTTGACACACAAGCCCTTCAAGTGGGAGGTTTTCTATGTGCTATCATGTCACAGAAACTACTCAGCAATAATATAAAACTTGATGATTACAGTGATGGCTCAAACATTTTATTCTTCTTACTCCATTGCATCTTAAATTAAGGAATTTTTTATGTTTTAGATATGATTCTAGAAAATGCCTTCATCCCTAACTCCCAAATTTGAGGTATATAAATCACTAAATAATGGATAGAAGGTATCTTGTAGGTGACCACTATATATACATTTATGTAGCATACATTCCCAAATACCCATTCATTTTATGTAACTAAATAATTTAACCTTTAGTTGATAGAATATAGAAAAGAATGATTTGTAGAAGGACCGGAGGGCCGCTTCCTGCCCAACTCCAGCGTGGCTAGCTTTACACCCAAAATAACAACACACAAACTGTATTCATTTAAACACTGACTGGCCCATTAGTTTCAGTCTCTTATTGGCTAATTCTCACATCTTGCTTTAACCCATTTAGTAATCTGTGTAGCACCACGAGGTGGTGTCTTACCGGGAAAGATTCTAACCTGCGTCTGTCTCTGAGAGGAGAGTCATGGCGTCTGCTCACTGCCTCCTTCCTCCCAGCATTCTGTTCTGTATTTCCTGCCTATGTTCTGATCTATCAGCCCAAGCAGTTTCTTTATTAACCAATGAAAGTAACACATAGACAGATGACCCTCCTCCATCAGTGATTTAAGGTTTCTTAAACAAAAATACCCAGAATTTGGATGGAGAATTTCCTCACAATTTTATAGCTATATATAAATGTATTTATATAATTTTATATATATATATATAAATTATATGTATATAGTTTACCATTTATATATAATTATACATATAGTTAATGCATATATAAATAAATATGCATAGATGTGCCCTCAAAGTATTTTGTAGGCTTTTGAGGACCATGCCTTCTACAAGATTACTTCCTTTGTAAGTTAACTGGGTTTAGTTTCATAAATTTTATATATATTATAGGTTCCTTCTTTCAGATTATTCCTTATGTAATAATCACCAAGATATACATATACACATCCACAACACCGTCACCTCCATCTACTTAGAAATTTCTCCAAGAAACAGAATTAAATTAATGAGAATTACCAAGTTTAATATTGGTATAAATTGGATTTTTTCTTTTAAAAAGAAAACCTTATTTTCTCATACATTATATTCTTACTACTGTTTCCCCTCCATCCACTCATTCCAGTAACACATCTCCACTCTCTTTTCCAGGTCCACTCTTCCTCCTCTTCTGTTTTCTTTCAGAAAACAGCAGACCTCCTAGGCTTATCAACCAAATAGAATGCAAGAAGTTACAGTAAGACTGGGCACACCCTATCATGCCAAGGCTGAATGAGGCAACAGTAGGAAAGAAAGGGTATACACAACAGGCTAAAAAATCAGAGACAACCTCCACTCTTGCTTTTAGGCATTTTATAAGAATACCAAAAGCTTCACAAGTATAATGTATATGCAGAGAATTTAGTTCAGACCATATAGACTTCAGTCTCTGTCAGCCGCTATTAATCCTGCTTAGTTAATTCTGTGGGCCTTGTTCTTATAGTATCATCAACCACGATAGCTCCTACAATATTTCCTTCCCTTCTTACAAGGCATTCCCTGAGCTCTGCCCAATGTTCAGCTGTGGGTCTCTGCTTCTGCTCCTATCAGTTGCTACATGTAGCTTATCTGGTGACAATTATGCTGTGCTACAGTCTGCAATTATAGGAGCATATCATTAGAAGTAATAATTCATCGGTTTTTTTTTTGCCAGTCATGTTTGGTTCTATCTGGGGCCTCTGGTCTATCCAGCCTCTGGTTCCTGACCATTCATGCAGTATGAGTTATAGAGTCCTTCTCATAGTATAGTCTTCATGTTGGAGCAGCCATTGGTCCACCATGGTACCTCCATTAGCCCAGCACATCTTGCAGCCAGGATGTATTATAGTTTGATGGCTTTGTAGCTGAGTTGGTGTTACAGTCCCACCACTGGAAGCCTTGCCTGATTACAAAAGGTGGCCAATTGAGGCTCCATATCCCACACTGCTAGGAGTCTTCCAAAGAATCACCCTTGTCAAATTCTGGAAATTTCCATTGTACTAGATTTCCATATTTCCCCCAATTCCAGTCCTTTCTCCTAGTATTTCCCTCTATATTCCCCCACTTGATCACTCCTGTTCCCATTACCATTTAAAATAATGATAGTTACCCTGTGGCTATGGTGGTAAAAATAGATGGATCCCTGAGATTCACTGGTCAGCCAATCTAACATATTGGTGAGATCAAGAGCAATGGTAGACCATTTCTAAAAAAAAAAAACAAAACAAAAACAAAAAAAAAAAACCCAAGGTGGACAAAACGGTGTGCTAAAAAGGCTTTATCATCAAAATCAGTAAAAATAAAGCAAGGAGATGAGCCGAAAAGCAGAAAGAGAGAAAATGTAACAGGAAAAAATGAAAGGTAATAATGAAAACAGAAGGGTGTTAAATACTTTTCTATCAATGAATTATCATAATGAGAATATATTTCTGTTAATAAATTTCTGCTGAAATTCTCAAATAGAGTAATTTTGAATCTGTGTTTCAGAATTCTCTAGACTGCCAAAAAACTATCAACTCTCAAAATAAATGAAAAATGGGGTGAAAACAGTATAGATTGTTTTTTGTTTTATGAGTGTAGCCCATACAGAAAACAGTAAATAGAATCCTCAGTTAAAGATAGGATTATCATTTAATATTTGTCAGAAACTTAGCGTAGCCTGTGCATGGTGCTGGGTTTGAGTCATTATTGTCAATAGCATAAATAAATTTGCAAGATGGGAAGCTCAATGAAATGAAAAAGTCCCAGAGAGGGAAATGCTGCATGACTTCTCTTGCATGTGTATTCTAAAGGGTTAGATGCATAAAAGGGATAGACTGACAGATATAAATGGTTCTGGAGGGAAGCAGACAGGATTGAGAAATACAGTTTGTTACCAGACTACTAGAAAATCACCTGACTCCTTGAATGGGTTTGACTAAGGTTAGGGATGTGGCCCCTAGATCAATTTCTCAAATGACTCAATGGAAATGAGGTGAACAGCTATGGAATCTTTTAAGGAAACCAGGACAACAGGGAAAGATAGTAGGCCTTGTGACAAGGAAGTGAGCAAAAGACGCTTCACACTAAGTATCTCTCTGTTGAGGTTTTTTATATCTGGGTGGGCATAAAAGCCGTTTGCCCAAATGCAGAAGAAAAAAAGTAAAAATTGAAATCTATTCCAGCCAACATACAAAAAGCAAATTGCATGGTGTTTGCATTGGTTTTAACATTGCAGTCAATTAAAGTCTCTTTACATGCTTCAAAGTTCAGGTTGATGTTTAACATAGAATATAGCTAACTGATTTCATCACTAGACCTTTATTTACCTTTTAACTTTTGTTAGCGTTGGGCCAAGAATGATCAACTAATTGTTTTCACAGTCATTAGTTTAGCCTTTAGCTTTGTGCCCAGTGTAAATCCCCAAGCTGCTGTTTGTTTCATATTTGTATAAGTAATAAGCGGTTTGAAGACTGTTTGCAGAAATTCCGGCACTAAAAATTTCATGCTGCCTTCCTGATATTCTGCCTATTCGCCTGGGGCTATTCCTTACCTGTGCTTACAAAGCCTTGCTATACGATGGGTCAGAACTAAGTAACTAATATGTCATCTGTGGCTCTTGTTGATAATATTGCATTATGCACTCAGAATTTGCTAAAAGAGTAATCTCAAGTGCTTTTACCACATGAGCAATATAATTATAGTAGGTAAATCTACTCAGGGCTAGGTAACCCCTTGCCTTTCATGGACTCTGAACTGCTTAAACTCTGAAGTAGGATTTTTCCACATTCAGAACTGTGAACAATAAATTTCTATTAGATTCAAGCTGCCTATTTGCTCAGATTTTGTTATAGTATCCTGAACTGAATATGGAAGAAAGTTAATGCCATGTGCTTCTGCAAAAAGCAAGGCGGCAGGTTGGAAATTGAGTGATGGATGAGGTCAAGGAGTTTTGAAGCACTTGATGCAATAAGACTACATTGTTTTGTGGAGAATAAAGGGAAAACCAGTGTGATATGAAAAGTGTCTTAAGAGAAACTGTCTTCAGAGAGAGTGACTTCATGGTCAAGAGCAGAATGTAGAAAATCGAGACAAGAAAAACCACTGTTCTGAGAACCACAACCGGAAATGCAGATCATGCTGCTGAACAATGAACAAATCCCCACTTTGTTGGGAAGTGCAAACCACTGGAGTCATTGCATTTGGGCCTTTCTGATTCTTACAATGTTGAAGTCAGATATTTGGGTGAAAAAGACATTAAACATATTGAACAATTGTTAAAAGGGAGGGCACTATTACTCTCAGTTTTGAGAAATACATGGGGGGAGAAAGGATTTAAAGTCTATATTGTCCACGATAACTAAAGGATCAGCTTGTCAGTTACCACATCATAAATAATAAGAACTTATGTTTGAATAAGAATGTCAATATTAGCCAGGCGGTGGTGGCGCATGCCTTTAATCCCAGCACTCGGGAGGCAGAGGCCGGTGGATCTCTGTGAGCTCGAGGCCAGCCTGGTCTACAAGAGCTAGTTCCAGGACAGGCTCCAAAGCCACAGAGAAACCCTGTCTCGAAAAATCAAAAAAAAAAAAAAAAAAAAAAAAAGAATGTCAATATTTCAGCTCAATAGCCATTTGATAATGTGGTTGTCTTTAGTATCCATGATAGTGGAAAAATAAACCTATGTCATTCAGGGACGATTGGAAACTGCTTCCTGTCACAAACTTCTAGTACAAGAGTCTAAGAGGAAAGGCAGTTTCCAAAAAGGAGCAGAACTACAAGAATCTACCTCATGGAAAAGTCTTCACTGATGCAACCTTGATGGTGCAGTTGCAAGATTGGTGGTCCCTAGTTTAGCTTCTGTCTGCAGCAGGATGATGGGGCATGACTGTCTCCAGTTACATTTCTAAATAAAGCCAGGAGACCTGAAAAAAATGTCATAGGAAAGAAGTCACCTCCTTCATGGCAAAACCGATAGACCGACGGTAGGCATGAATGATGTCCAAGAAAGCCAAGGACATGTTACTTGGGCACAGAGCTGTTACTGGGACAAACCCATATAGCATCTCTGTAGGTGAGCACGGGGCCTAGAGCCACCCACTTCTTTTTTTTTTATCTTTAATGACTTACTACAATTAATACTTAAGTTCTTCCTCTTTAAATATGTGATTCAAATGCCTCTTCCTTGATAAAATATTTAACTGGTTTTTAATAGTTTTACTTCTTTGCTTTTTTTTTATTTCCTATTTTCAGGCAATTTTCTGAGAAACTCTTTTACCAGTACTCTATAATAACTTCAGAGATAAAATTTTGGTTAAGACATTACAAAATCTAATATCAGCCATTTTCAGGGGTCTATTTCTAAGGTATTAGTTGTGCTAACCTTACAATAGAAAAGACTTCTCCAAAGTTTCATCTTACAAAATGATCTCTGAACCACAAGGGCATCAGCTTCTCATCTCCTACCAGTCCTCCCATCCCTGGTCAACACCAATTTAACTTTGTTTTCTGTGACTTCTCAATATTTTAAATTACTCAAATAAAGCAAGTAATAATACTTGTCTTCTTGCATCTGATTTATTTTACAAAGAATAATTCTGCAGAAGTTTTTTCATGTTGAAGCAAATCAATGTTTTCCCTTGCTTCTTATACTCTTCATTATAAACTTCACCAAATTGGGGACCACCGTGGAAGCATACCTCTGAAAATATCCACAAGGGTGTTCCAAAGAGATTCATCCTGATAATGGAAGGTAGCAATCCATGAACTGGAGTTATAGACTGAATCAAAAATAAAGAAAGAAAAAAAGAGAGGAAGGAAGAAAAGAAGGAAAAGAAAGGAAGAAAAGAAAGAAGGAAGGAAGGAAAAAGGAAGAAAAGAAAGAAGGAAGGAAGAAAGGAAGGAGGAAGAAAGGAAGCATCCTGCTTTCTAACTGTAGGTGTCATGTGAACAACTGCATCATGCTCCTTCTTCCCTATCATGATGGACAATATCTCCTCAAACTGTGAGCCAGACCAAGACTTTATTTAAGTTGCTTTAGAGAGCCATTTTGTTAAAGTAATGAAAAAATAACTGAAACAGTATAAACAATCAATTTTTTTCTTCAATTTATCCATTGGTAGACATTAACTATGCTTCTGCCACTGTTCACTATGAATAAGCTTTTATTCCAAAAATTTGCTTTCAAATCTTTTAAAAATGTACGAAGTAATGAGATTACTGAATAATATGATAATTCTGTTTTTAGTTACTGCATCCATAGCTGCCAAAACATTTTATAAAGAAAACAGCAGTTGACAGACATTTGTATAGCAACCATCAGTTTACAATTTTTCCATACCAAGAACAGGGCTTGGATTTTGTTCTTCATTTGGTCTCACTTTGGCAATGACATCTTTTTTTTTGTTTTTTGTTTTTTTAATTCAGATATTTTTTTTCATGGTTTATTTTTTTATATTTAAAAATTTCCATCTCCTCCCTTCCTCCTCCCCCTTCCCTCCCCTCCCCTCTACCCATACCCCCTCCCTCCCTCTCCAGGCCAAGGAGCCATCAGGGTTCCCTAGTCTATGTTAAGACCAAGGTCCTCCCAACTCCCCCTAATGGGCATCAAATCTTTATTATGATTTTGTTCTACCTTTCTCATTTGATTGGGGAAGTTGATCATCTTTTTGTTTTCCTACTTTCATTTGCATGTCTTCTTGATTTAAATGTCCATTCAAATAATTTGTGTATTGTACATGAAGTTAGGTTTTTAATTAAATAATTAATTGACAAAATTGTCAATTATTTAATTTAAAGCCATATATATATATATATATATATATATATATAGTTTTATTTATATTGACCTGCCATTTTCTCTTCTTGTCCCTCCATGACTGAATTTTCTTTTTCAACTAAGTCATGGGTTTCCTGAACTTCTTTCTCTCTGTGACTCATAATTAATTAGGATTGTTTGTGTGAGAGTGGATGGGAGGATATTTACTGGAGCGTGAGCAACTTACCAGTGGTATAGCAACTAAAGGAAATGTCTTCCCTTCCCACTGTGCCCAACAGTTAATCGATCAAGGAGTTGCATAGCCCTATGAGCCCTCAACTATCCATAAGAGAGTGCTGGCAGACCCAGTTCTGTGCAGGTCTTGTGCAGGTGACAGAGCTGCTGAGAGTTCCTGAGTACAATGGTCATGTCGTATCCTAAAGACAACTTTCCAGTGCATTCTTCTCCATTCCCTGATTCCTTCATCCTTTCTGCCTCCTTCCTCTTCTGTGATGCTTCTTGAGCCTTGGAGTGGGTGATATAGATGTCCCAATTCGGACTGAGCACTCAATAGTCATTGATTGTCAGTACTTTTTAATCAGAAATCATTCTGTTTGGTAACCATCATGCATTGAAAATGTAGGCTTCTCTGACTAAACCTGAGAGTAGAAATAGTCTACGGGTATATGGATAAATATTCAGAATGCAGTATTGTAAGCACAGCATGTCCATTCAACAAAGCCACAGTAGTAAGTTCCCCTGCAGTAATTATGCCTGACTCAGATGTGGACTGTGTTGAGGTTGACAACACGAGGCAGGAATGCTTTTCTTGTGGAGCAGGCCCCAAGAACAATCAGAAAACGGTAGATTATACCCTTAATAGTCATACGACTGTACTGGTGCCATCATTCCTAGTAATTTGCTGGTGCAGCACACAGATTCTATCACTGGGTACAATTTTTGATAACTACTCTCTCCTCTCAGGCTGCAGAGCACCATTTAATACTGTGAAAGCTAGCCAACATAAAGGAGGCTTAATTATCTCATGTTTAAATATTAAGTTTCTTCTATACAGATCATATGTCCATCTGAATGCCTATATCTAGTCTTCTGTAGAGTGAATATATAACTTGTGGTCTGAGAAGAAAAAGAGTCACTATCAATAAAATTATAAGAGTTTAATGACTGAAAAAGTAGTCTTGTTGTCTCTTATTATAATAGCCAGGTTGTCTATTTTGGTTTCATTTAATGTATTTTGCTTCACTTTGTCCCACAAGATTGTTGGCCAAGAATACACTAAAAACCATTTAGGCTTGTATGTAATCTTTGAGTTTTGATGATTTCATCATACTGTAACATCCTTTTTATGTAGCTGAACATTTCTAACAATGTTTGTTTAAATTTGTAAAGTAAATAATTTTTCCTTTTCTTTACACATATCTGTCTTTGTGTTTATATTTGATGTGAGTTTCTTATAGAAAACCTAGTTTGGCCTTATGATTTTAATTCACTTTTAATATTCTTTCCCTACTAATGGACATGTAAAGTTAATCACTATCTATCATCAATAGATAATTCAATAGTAAATTTACTATGTAGCATATTCAAAACATTCTATTTTGTATTCATTCATTTTTTCATTTTATGCTTTGTCTACTTATATCTGAGCTTATAATGTTTTCTTTTTCCTTTCTCTCTTCATTATGTTTTAAAAATGGTTACTGACTTCTGTGAATTCCAACTATATTTTCTGTGTCATCTGAGTTCTCTTTCAAATAACATTTTACTGCTTCCATGCAGTATAGAAACTTTATAATTGTTAGTATTGCCTTCTGTGCTTTATTGCATCAATTCCAAATATTACCATCATTCATGTGCAATGATTACCTAATATATATTATTATATACTCACAGTAAACTTTCTCAGTTTGAGAAATTTTTCATATTTATTTACATTTAAAGGTTACTTTCACTAGGAATAGACCTCTTCTCCCCCCTCCCCTGTCTGTATTAATGCTTTAGATCTACTGTTTCTGTAGGGACGTTCACTGTTCTTGTCTTTATTGGCTTACTGGAAAATATTCCTCAATATCTTCTTTTCAAATATCTTCTGGTCTGACTCTCTATATGCATGTTATATTTGTTATATCCGGGTGCCGAGGTGCTGTTTGTTGAATGTGAAATGCTTCCTGTGGGCTCCCACATCAGAGCACTTCATTCTCAGTAGATGGCATTATGGTTGAGCATTACTGGAGAAGTGGGGTATAGAAGATGACCTATCTTCCTGCTTTCTCTCTGCTTCCTGGTAGTGGAAGCATATGCCTATTTGTCTCCTGCTGCTATGACTTCCTCACCACCAAGAATCCTATCCCCTCAGACTACAAGCCCCCAAATTCCCATCATCTCTCTTGAGTTGTTTCTTGTCAGTATTGAGTCATGGCAATAGGAAAGTAATTTACTTCATGTGAATGTGATTTTGTCCTTATTGTTTTGCACTCAGTTTTACTATCTAAACTACTGTTCTTTAAGCAATTTTTAAAGAGTTGTAAGGAGCTCTCTGTGCTGAGGAATTCTTCCAGGCCCTTGAGCAGCCAGTAAGATGGCTTAGGGTGATCTGTAGAATCTATAGAATTGAAAGATATAGGATTGGGTATTTGTACATGCAAATTTAGGGACAGTGTAACATTGGGAATACAAAGATTATAAAAAATAATAATATGTAAACTCTGAATGATTTATTTTGGACGAGTAGTCTCTGAACATCTTGAACTTCTGCTTTATTCCTGGCTGTCAATATGAACTTCTTGTTTAAGAGTTAATTTGTCTATACTTTTTAAATATTTACGTATTTTCTTTATTTAGCTTTTCACTATTTCATATATACATACAATGTATTGTGACTGTATCCACATCTATTAACTTCTCTTATTTCACTCCAGTTAGACTTTTACCTTATCCTTTCTGTTATGTAGTGTTATTTCCAACTTAGATTTTGATCAAAGTGAAGTATATCTAAATTAAAAACTCATAATGGAAGAAAACCCAAAATTCACAGTCATTCTTACTGAAGTTACTCTCTCTTGTGCCAGAGGTGTTCCCTATGGCACGAATGGATTTCTGCTGGTGACCAAACAGATTGATGAATTTGCTGTGTCTCTGATTTTACAGTTATACACTTATTATTAGCTTGTGGCTTTGGAAAATGAGAACCTAGTTTACCCAGGTCTTTGCTTATTTGTTTTGGAAACTAGAGTGAGTCTGACCTGTAATTTCTGTGAAAGAGAAAGACTCAAAACCCTTTGTAACAACATGGAAAATGACGCACACATAACTAAAATTAGTTTTTTTTAATTTCTTTGAAGGATTGTTATTACTTATAAATAGCAGTAATTATTATACAATGGTAATGACAAACTTTCAACTTAGAAAAAGTAGTATCTCTAGCATTAACATTTAAAACAGAGAAAATAATATTGCTTGTTAATATAATGCGTTTTCTCCTTTCAAGTTAATGTTTATTCTTAATGTATCTTATATTGCTACTATCTTTAGATGTATGTTTGCATTCTTTTTAAAAAAACAATTCAACTTTTTATTTATTTTGCATCTCCTAACCTTCCATCCATACACCCCATATGCTCCTCCTCTGTGTCTGTTCAGAAAGGGGCAGGCATCTCATGGGTATCAACAAAACATAGCATATCAAGTTGCAATAAAACTAAACACCACTCAATGTGTTAAGACTGGGCAAGAGGATCCAGCATGAGGAGCAGGGTTCCAAAGGCTGTAAAAGAGCCTGAGACAGCCTGTGTTCCCACTGTTAGGAGTCCTACAATAGGACTAATTTCCAAAATATATAAAAATCACAAGAAACTATATATCAACAAACTAAATATTCCAATTTTTAAAAAGGGGTGTACAAATCTAAATAGAGAATTTTCAACAGAGAAATCTCAAATGGTCCAGAAACCCTTGAGATGTTCAACATCCTCAGCCACCAATGAATTGCAAATCAGACTGACTCTTTGATTCCATATTACACCTGTCAGATGGCTGAAATCAAAAATGCAAGTGATAAGCTCATGATAGATAGGATGTGGAGTACGGGGAAAATTCAAGCATTGCCTTTTGGAGTACAGACTTGTACAGTCACTTTGGGAATAAGTACTGCAGTTTCTCAGAAAAGTGGAAACCAATCTACCACAAGACCCAGCTTGGCCATATACCCAAAGGTTTCTCAATTATACCTCAAGCACACTTGATCAACTCTGTTCCAAGCAACATTATTTGTAATAGTGAGAACCTAGAAACAACATAGACGTACCTTAACTGAGGAATGGAGAAAGAAAATGTGGTACATTTACACAATGGAGTATTACTCAGATGTTAAAAAATAACATTATGAAATTGGAAGGCAAATGGATGGACCTTAAATAATCATCTTGAGGTAACCCAGACTGAGATAGACAAACATGGTATGTACTCCCCCATGAGTAGATATTAGATATAAAATAAAGGATAACTGTGCAGCAATTCACAGACCCATAGAGATTAGGTAATGTGGAGGGTTCATGACAGGACACTCAGATCTCCCTGGGAAGGGGAATAGGAAGATTTCATGTGGACTGAGGGAATGGGTGGGGATGGGACCATGAGTGATCAGATTGTATGGGAAAAAGAAAGGAGAGAGTTCAAAAAAGGTGGGCAATTTCGGGGTCAGGTAAAAATTTTTCATAAGAGAATCTCTCAGAAATTTACAAGGAACTCCCCAGCTTAGACTCCTAGCAAAAGCGGATAAGTATCCTGAACTGGCCATATCCTGGGACTAGGTTGGTACCCTGGTACCTAGCCCAGTTGTCATCAGAGAAGTGTCCTCCAATAACTGATAGAAACAGATGCAGACCCACAGCCAAACATTAGGTGGAGTTTGCGGAGCCTGCAGAAGAGGAGGAGCAAGGATTGCAGAAGTCAAAGGAATCAAGAATGCCAGAAGAAAACCCACAGAATCAACTAATCTGGAATGATAAGAGGCTCACAGACACTGAACCCACAACCAGGGAGTATGCCTGAAACTGACCTAGGCACTTTGCATGTATATTACAGTTGTTAATGTGATATTTACATAAAGCTTAATTTTAATGACTTTTTTATATTAGTATTTCATTAAAAGAATTGACTCGATATCATCTTCATTTTAAATCAGCATTTTGCAAAGTGACATCGGGGGATGTTTTAAGAAATATGAATTCATCATAAATTGTGATAACTTAATTTTGAGAAATGTTTTCTGGCAGATGAACAGTTGCAGTGAGAAGAATATCATAACACTCTATTTTATTAAGATTCAGAAAAATATTAATTTATTTAATCATGGGTATTATGGGATGTTTTTCTGAAATTATTTAAATCTCCATGAAATCTGACCTTCAGTTTAAAGGTATATTTGTAAATGACATATTAATATTGTTGCAATATTTTCTGTAGCTTTTGGTGGCCATGTAAGAAACAAAAATGGGGGCCCTAGAGAAGCCAGACGGTAAGAGCATTTGCTGCCCTTTCAAAGAACTCAGGTACAATTCCCAGCACTCACATGGAGTTCACAACTTCCTGTAACTCTAGTTCTTTCAAGTTTTTCTGGTATCCATTGGGTACTGCATACATAAGTACATGACTGTACATGTAAGCAAAACATTCATAAACATGTAATAAAAATAAGCAAATCTTTAAAAAAGACTAAAAACATAATGGAAATGATTTTAATCATTCTTAAAATTTACAAATTTGTGTTTATGGGTTTATTTTTGTAGCTTCAGAGAATATTTAAATACAAAATTATTTGCTATCAAATGTCACGATTCCTAAAGACAATATGTATCTCCAAGATTATGAGTACGTGGTTTACAGTCCTTCATTGCTTTTTTTTTTTTTTTTTTTTTTTTTTTTTTTTTTTTTTTTTTTTTTTTTTTTTTGGTTTTTGAGACAGGGTTTCTCTGCAGCTTTAGAGCTTGTCCTGGAGCTAGCTCTTGTAGACCAGGCTGGTCTCGAACTCACAGAGATCCGCCTGCCTCTGCCTCCCAAGTGCTGGGATTAAAGGCATGCGCCACCACTGCCCGGCCTTCATTGCTTTTTTAATGCAGAGTACTTTGGCCCTTAATACAGCAGTGCTCTCTGCTGCTCCTGTTGCAGTGCACAGCTTGGTGCACAGACTGTTCTGCCACCTGCTGTCTGTAGCCTAGGGGAAAGCCCTGCTCTTTGATGAATCTTCTCTACTTCTGCCCATCATTCCTTTGGATTCCACTCACAAAACACAAGTTTGGAGATAGAAATACTAAAAATTTTGTAGTGGAAAATGAACATTAAACCAATCACACGTTTGGAAGTGTATCTCACAAAAGCGTAGAGGAAGAGTAACTATCCAAGCAGTAAAAATAATCTAACTAGGTTCCTTTGTTTCAATAGCCTGCCGGCAGCAAGGTAGGCCTTTTGTCTGCAAGGTCCCTGGCCAGCAAGGGGCCCTGATCCTGTACCAGAAGATCCATCAGAGGGGTGAGTGTGTTGCTAACCCACAGCAGAAGCCCGGAAATGGAGCATAGACATTCCTTAACCCCCCAAGCTTCCTGGTCATTCTGCAGAAGCTCCTATCCCCGGATACTGTCTCTCTCTTCCTATCCCACCCATCCCAGCTTGGGCCCAGGCACCCTCTCTCTTCTTTGGGGCCATAAGATCCCCCAGCTCAGCCTGTTTGGGTGCTGGGACAGGGTGGTGGGTGCAACTGGGTGGGAGTTCCTTTGTTTCAAAAGCCTGCTTGCAGCAAGGTAGGCCTTTTGTCTGCTAGGTCCCTGGTCAGCAAGGGGACATGATCCTGTACCAGAAGATCCATGGGAGAGCATTTGAAGGAAGAAATTTGCAGGCAAAAATGCAAGAATTCCTCCAACAAATCTGAAAAACAACACGAAAACACCAGAACCCAGCGAACTTACAACAGAAGGACTTGAACACCCTAATCCAGAAGAAGTAGAAAGAAATTGACATTATGAAAGTGATAGAGTCCCTTAAATAGGATGTGAAAAACTCCCTTAAAGAAATGGATGAGAAGAATAACAAAAAGTTTGAAGAAATGAGTAAATCTGTGAAAGATACCCTAGGAAACCAAGAAAAAGCAATCAACAGATAATGGAAACAGTTCAAACCTTGAAAACTGAAATGGAGGCAATGAAGAAAACACAAACAGAGGGGCCAACTGGATATGGAAAATCTAGGAAAGTGAACAGAGACTACAGAAACAAGCATAACCAACAGAATACAAGTGATAGAAGAAAGAACCTCAGATGCTGAAGACACCATGGAGAAAATAAACGCTCTGATCAAAGAAAACAGCAAATCAAACAAATTCTCATCACAAAACATTCAGGAAATCTGGGACACAATAAAAAGACCAAACCTAAGAAGAAGGGGTAGAAGAAGGGGAAGAATTACAGCTCAAAGACCCAGAAAATATATTCAACACAATTATAGAAGAAAACTTTCCCAACCTAAAGAAAGATATTCCTATGAAGGTTCAAGAAGCATACAGAACACCGAATAGACTAGATCAAAAAAAAAAAAAAATCCTCTCACCATATAATAATCAAAACACAAAACATACAGAATAAAGAAAGAATATTAAGAACTGCAAAGGAAAAAAGTCAAGTAACTTATAAAGGTAAATCTATCAGACTTACACCTGATTTCTCTATGGAAAACATGTAAGACAGAAGGTCCTGGATAGATGTACTGCAGAAACTAAGAGACCATGGATACAAGCCCAGACTACTATACCCAGCCAAGCCTTCATTCCCTATCAATGGAGAAAACAAAATTTTCTAGGATAAAAACAAATTTAAACATATGTAGCCACAAATCCAGCTTTACAAAAAGAAATAGAAGGAAAATCACAAACCAAGGAATCCAACAACGCCCACAATAGCTCAGACATCTAGTGACCCTTCACCAGCACAACTCAAATAAGGGAAACATACAAACTCTACCACCAAAAAAAGGAAAAAGATAACCGTGGCTAACAACCACAAGGACACAAGGACAGTAGGTGCCAGATCCTGCCGAAATTATGTTTGTAGCTTT
Organism: Arvicola amphibius; assembly: GCF_903992535.2. Classification (NCBI taxonomy): domain Eukaryota; kingdom Metazoa; phylum Chordata; class Mammalia; order Rodentia; family Cricetidae; genus Arvicola; species Arvicola amphibius. The sequence goes on from NC_052047.1 coordinate 77,189,297, forward strand.
TCATTTTGTTGTAACCTTACATGAAAATGAGTAATTAAAATGGACTTATTTTTTTTTTAAAAAGAAATCATGGCTTTTCCAATTTTAAATTTTAATTTGCACTTGGATTTACCTTATGCCAAGTGTTATTTCCATGGAAGGCTTCAAGTTTCAGTGAACAGTTACAAGAGAGCAGGAAGCAAAGTCTATATTAATGAAAAAGTCTATACTATAATAAGAAATAAATGCACAGGCGGACATTTGCATTTTCAATTGCTCTGGAAACTTTGTCACTAAAGAAGCCTGCAGAATGACAAGGTGGGGGAGGGGAAGCAATCAGAGGGCTTCTCTGTAGAACCAGCAAATTCCCTGAGGAGGCACTGTTGTTGCACTGTTGCTCACAGATCTTTGCTGCTTGTTAGAGGCAAGTGAGACGGTCACACAGGGCTCTGTTTCATGGCTGCGTAGCTTTTCCTCAGCTCCCCTGTACCACCCCAGGAAGGAGCTCCAGACTCCTTTATTCAAGGTAAGAACACTTGCAGGGTAGTCGTCTTGAAATTAACACATGTAGGCTTGTTATTCTAGAAGTTTGTGAAACTCCCAATTTAAGCTCTGACTTTAAAATCTTCCAAGCAAATAAAAACATATTGTTTTTCTTTTTCAATCAGGAGAGAGAGAGAACCCTGTGAGAGCTGTTAGAGAAATTAATGTAAGCCGTGTAAACTTCAGGAAGATTGAAATCACTCAATAATAAATATGTCCAAGAGGAAACAACAACAAAAAACAACCACTGGTCATTAATTTCACTTAATATCAATGGACTCAATTCACCTATAAAAAGGCACAGGCTAAGAGATTGGATAGGAAAACAGGATCCAGCATTCTGCTGTTTACAAGAAATACAGCTCAACCACAAAGACAGACATCTACTCAGAGTAAAGGGTTGGTAAAAGGTTTATCAAGCCAATGGACCTAAGAACCAAGCAGGTGTAGCCATACTAATTTCTAACAAGGTTGACTTTAAACTAAAATCAATCAGAAGAGATGGAGAGGGACATTTTATACTCATAATAGGAACAATTCATCAGGATGAAGTCTCATCCTGAATATCTATGCCCCTAATATAAAAGCACTCACTTATGTAAAAGAAACACTTCTAGAACTCAAGGCAGCCATCAAACCACACACACTAATAGTAGGAGACTTCAACACTCTTCTCTCACCAATGGACAGGTCAATCAGACAGAAACCTAACAGAGAAATAAGAGAATTAATGGAGGTAATGAATCAAATGAACTTAACAGACATCTATAGAACATTCCACCCAAATAGGAAAGCATATACCTTCTTTTCTGCAGCTCATGGAACCTTCTGGAAAATTGACCACATACTCGGTAACAAAGCAAACTTACACAGATACAAAAAAAAATATTAGTAACCACCTGTGTCTTATCGGATCACCATGGATTAACGTTAGAATTTAACAATAATTCTACCCCCAGAAAGCCTACAAACTCTTGGAGGCTGAACAGTAAACTGCTGAACCACCTATGGGTCAGGGAAGAAATAAAGAAAAAAATTAAAGTCTTCCTGGAATTCAATGAAAATAAAGACACAACATACCCTAACCTATGGGAAACTATGGAAGCAGTGCTAAGAGGAAAGTTCATAGTATTAAGTGCCCACATTTAAAAAAACAGAGAAAGCTCACATTGGAGACTTAACAGCACAGCTGAATGCGCTAAAAAGAAACAGACTCACCCAGCAGGAGTAGATGACTGGAAATAATCAAACTGAGGGCTGAAATCAACAAAATAGAAACACAGAAAACAATCCAGAGAATCAATGAAACAAAGAGCTGGTTCTTTGAGAAAGTCAAGAAGATTGACAAACCTTTATTCAAACTAATCAAAAGGCAGAGAGAGAACATGCAAATTAACAAGATCAGAAATGACATAACAACAGAAACTGAGGAAATTCAGAGAATCATTAGGTCTTATATGAGCCTATAATTAGTGATCCTAGAGAAGCTAAATAGGAAGGTGAACCCAAAGAAAAACATTCCTGGATATTGCAAGTAGGCAAGATTGCCAGTCAAAAATTGAGAGCTTGGGGGTGGGGGTAAGTGGAGATGGGGAGAAAGAAGTGAGAAGGGGAGGATGGGGAGAGTTTGGGGGAATGGGATGGTTGAGATGGAGGAAGAGTGGATATTGGATCAGGGAAGTATATATCTTAATTAAGGGAGCCATTTTAGGGTTGGCAAGAGATTGGACTCTAGAGGGGTTCCCAGGTGTCCAAGGAGATGTCCCCAGCTCGTTCCTTGAGCAGTTGAGGAGAGGGCGCCTGAACTGGCCCTATCCTATAGCCACACTGATGATTATCTTGAATATCACCATAGAACCTTCATCTGGCGATGGATGGAGATAGAGACAGAGCCCCACATTGGAGCACTGGAATGAGCTCCCAAGGTCCAAATGAGGAGCAGAAGGAGAGAGAACATGAGCAAGGAAGTAAGGATTGCGAGGGGCATGCCCACCCACTGTGATGTTGGGGCTGATCTAATGAGAACTCACCAAGGCCAGCTGGACTTGGACTGATGGAGCATGTGATCAAACTGGACTCTCTGAACATGGCTGACAAGGAGGGCTGACTGAGAAGCCAAGAACAATGGCACTGGGTGTTTGATTCTACTGTATGTACTGGCTTTTTGGGAACCTAGTATGTTCGGATGTTCACCTTCCTAGACCTGGATGGAGGGGGGAGGACCTTGGACTTCTCACAGGGCAGGGAACCCAGACTGTTGTTTGGACTGGAGAAGTAGGAGGAGGGGGTTTGGGAGGGGAGGGGAGAGAAGTTGGAGGAGGGGAGGAGGTGAAAATTTTTAATAATAATAATAAAAATAAATAAATAAAATAATCTAACCTGTCACATTCCCAGCTTGCATTCATCGAGACTGAACTGGAACTGCTTCTATTGCTTAATGGTGTCAGTGTATGGCTTGCTAAATATTTTAATATGGAACAGATAGTGCTTTTGTTCCCCAACAACATACAGTCTTGTTATTCTTCAAAATCCAACCTGCCCAAAAGCTTCCCTTTGGCCAGAGGCTTATAGTTCATGGTTGTGATTATTTCTCCTATTGAACCAAAAGTTTGATGGATTCCCAAGAAGACCTTGAGAAATTGGCAGACATAAAACAGTGTTTCTGCCGCAATTCTTTAATTTTAATGCTATCAAAAAATTTTTCTATTGTAGGAGGCATTTTTCCTCATTATTTAAGTATAATTTTATTTTGGTTTTAGCTTTTTTTGAGTAATTAGATAACAGTGTATGTGTCTGTGTGATGTAGATGATGTTCATTCTCTACTATAGAAGTATATGATATTTAGTATATGATATTTGGGTCTATTTTCACTAATGGGAAGAGTCAAAATACTAGTAATGTCAACAGGATATAACAACTTTTTCTGACGTAGTTGGAGTACAGAGGTTCAATATCTGACTATTTTATATTTCAGGGTAGTTGGGAACAAAGTACTGCAGATTGGATAGTCTAAAAAACAGATTTTATTTTCACAGTTACAAAGATGGCATGTTTTGTCCTGTCCCTTCCCAGCTTGCACCCAGAAGCCCCCACCCAGCCTCATCCTCCCGTCTTTGGGGCCACAAAATCCCACAGCTCAGCCTGTTTGGGCGCAGGGACCTGGAATTGACTGCACCCAGGCCGGTGGGAGGTCCCCTCCTTCATTAGTCTGCCTGCAGCAAGGCAGGCCCTTTGTCAGCGAGCTGCTTGGCATGCAAGGATACCTGACAGTCTGCCAGAGGATCCATCATTCATTGGCGTGAGTGAATTGAATTCATTGGGGGGAATTGAACTTCTAAAAGAAGACCCAAAGGGGATTATTCAGAGGAAGAAATGGGCAGGCGCCAATGCAAGAATTCCTCCAACAATTTGAAAAACAACATGAAAGCACCAGAACCCAGCGAACTTATAACAGGAGGACTTGAACACACTAATCAAGAAGAAGTAGAAAAAAAATGACTTTATGAAAGTAATAGAGTCCTTTAAACAGGAGGTGAAAAAATCCCTTAAGGAAATGGATGAGAAGAATAACAAAAAGTTTGAAGAATTGAGTAAATCCGTAAATGGTATCCTAGGAAACCAAGAAAAAACAATCAAACAGATAATGGAAACAGTGCATGACTTGAAAACTGAAATGGAGGCAAGGAACAAAACACAACCCAAGGGCCAGCCGGATATGGAAAATCTATGTAAACGAACAGAGACTACAGAAACAAGCATAACCAACAGAATACAAGAGATAGAAGAAAGAATCTCAGATTCTGAAGATACCATAGAGAAAATAAACGCACTGATCAAAGAAAACAGCAAATCCAACAAATTCTCATCACAAAACATTCAGGAAATCTGGGACACAATAAAAAGACCAAACCTAAGAATAATAGGCATAGAAGAAGGAGAAGAATTACAGCTCAATGGTCCAGAAAATATGTTTAATAAAATTATAGAAGAAAACTTCCCAAACCTAAAGAAAGACATTCTATTAAGGTTCAAGAAGCTTACAGAACACCAAATAGACTGGATCGAAAAAAAAATTCCCCTCGCCATATTATAATCAAAACACAAAACATAGAGAATAAAGAAAGAATATTAAGAGTTGCAAGGGAAAAAGGTCAAGTAACATATAAAGGAAAACCTATCAGACTAACACCTGACTTCTCTATGGAAACCATGAAAGCCAGAAGGTCCTAGATAGATGTTTTGCAGAAACTAAGAGACCATGGATGCAAGCCCAGATTACTATACCCAGCCAAGCTTTCATTCACTATAAATGGAGAAAACAAAATATTCCAGGATAAAAACAAATTTAAGCAATACACAGCCACAAATCCAGCCTGACAGAAAGTAATAGAAGGAAATTCACAAACAAAGGAGTCCAGCATTGCCCAAAATAACTCAGACATCTAGTGACCCTTCACCAGCACATCTCAAAGAAAGTAAACACACAATCTCTACTACCAAATAAAAAATGACAACCGGAGTTAACATCCACTGGTCATTAATATCACTTAATATCAATGGACTCAATTCACCTATAAAAAGGCACAGGCTAAGAGATTGGATACGAAAATAGGATCCAACATTCTGCTGTTTACAAGAAACACACCTCAACCACAAAGACAGACATCTACTCAGAGTAAAGGGTTGGGAAAAGGTTTATCAAGCAAATGGACATAAGAAACAAGCCGGTGTGGCCATACTAATTTCTAACAAAGTTGAATTCAAACTAAAATCAATCAGAAGAGATGGAAAGGGACACTTTATACTCATTACAGGAAAAATCTATCAAAATGAAGTCTCAATCCTGAATATCTATGCCCCTAATACAAAAGCACCAACTTATATAAAAGAAACACTACTAGAACTCGAGGCACCCATCAAACCAAACACACTGATAGTGGGAGACTTCAACACTCCTCTTTCACCAATGGACAGGTCAATCAGACAGAAACCTAACAGAGAATTAAGAGACTTAATAGAGGTAATGAACCAAATGGACTTAACAGACATCTATAGAACATTCCACCCAAACAGGAAAGAATATACCTTCTTCTCTGCGGCTCATGGAACCTTTTCGAAAATTGACCACATACCCGGTAACAAAGCAAACTTCCACAGTTACGAAAACATATTAGTAACCACCTGTGTCTTATCGGATCACCATGAATTAAAATTAGAATTCAACAATAATGCTACCCCCAGAAAGCCTACAAACTCATGGAAACTGAACAGTCAACTACTGAACCACACCTGGGTCAAGGAAGAAATAAAGAAAGAAATTAAAGTTTTTCTTCAATTTAATGAAAACAAAGACACAACATATCAAACTTATGGGACACTATGAAAGCAGTGCTAAGAGGAAAATTCATAGCACTAAATGCCCACTTAAAAAAAATGGAGAAAACACACATTGGAGACTTAACAGCACACCTGAAAGCTTTAGAAAAGAAAGAAGCAGACTCACCTAGGAGGAGTAGAAGACTGGAAATTATCAAACTGAGGGGAGAAATCAACAAAATAGAAACACAGAAAACAATCCAAAGAATCAATGAGACAAAAAGCTGGTTCTTGGAGAAAATCAACAAGATTGACAAACCCCTAGCCAAACTAATCAAGCGGCAGAGAGAGAACACACAAATTAATAAGATCAGAAATGAAAAAGGGGGCATAATCACAGACAAAGAGGAAATTCAGAGAATCATTAGATCTTACTACAAAAGCCTGTATGCCACAAAATTGGAAAATGTAAAAGAAATGGACACTTTTTAGATAAGTACCATATACCCAAGTTAAGCCAGGACCAGGTAAATGCTCTAAATAGTCCTGTTAGTCGCGAAGAATTGGAAACTGTTATCAGAAACCTCCCTACCAAAAAGAGCCCAGAACCTGATGGGTTCAATGCAGAATTCTACCAGAACTTCCAAGAAGACCTAATACCTATACTCCTTAAGGTATTTTATAATATAGAAACAGAACAGTCATTGCCAAATTCCTTTTATGAAGCTACAATTACCCTGATACCTAAACCACACAAAGACTCAACCAAGAAAGAGAATTACAGGCCAATCTCACTCATGAACATCGATGCAAAAATTCTCAAAAAAATACTGGCAAACAGAATCCAAGAACACATTCGAAAAATTATCCACTATGATCAAGTAGGCTTCATCCCAGAGATGCAGGGCTGGTTCAACATACGAAAATCTATCAATGTAATCCATCATATAAATAAACTGAAGGATAAAAACAATATGATCATCTCATTAGATGCAGAAAAAGCATTTGACAAAATTCAGCACCCCTTTATGATAAAGGTCTTGGAGAGATTAGGGATACAAGGGTCATTCCTAAATATAATAAAGGCTATTTACAGCAAGCCGACAGCTAACATCAAATTAAATGGAGAGAAACTCAAGGCCATTCCACTAAATTCAGGAACGCGACAAGGCTGTCCACTCTCTCCTTATCTCTTCAATATAGTGCTTGAAGTTCTAGCAATAGCAATAAGACAAAACAAGGGGATCAAGGGGATTCGAATTTGAAAGGAAGAAGTTAAACTTTCATTATTTGCTGATGATATGATAGTATACATAAGCGACCCCAAAAACTCCACCAAAGAACTCCTACAGCTGATAAACTCCTTTAGTATTGTGGCAGGATACAAGATAAACTCCAAAAAATCAGTCGCCCTCCTATATACAAAGGATAAGGAAGCAGAGAAAGAAATCAGAGAAGCATCACCTTTCACGATAGCCACAAATAGCATAAAATATCTTGGGGTAACTCTAACCAAGGAAGTGAAAGACCTATTTGACAAGAACTTTAAATCTTTGAAGAATAAATTGAATAGGATACCAGAAAATGGAAGGATCTCCCTTGCTCTTGGATTGGGAGGATCAACATAGTAAAAATGGCAATACTACCAAAGGCAATCTATAGATTTAATGCAATCCCCTTAAAGATCCCATCAAAATTCTTCACAGATCTTGAGAGGACAATAATCAACTTTATATGGAAGAACAAGAAACCCAGGATAGCCAAAACAATCTTATACAATAAAGGAACTTCTGGAGGCATTACCATCCCTGACTTTAAACTCTATTACAGAGCTACAGTATTGAAAACAGCTTGGTACTGGCATAAAAATAGAGAAGTCGACCAATGGAATCGAATAGAAGACCCAGATCTTAACCCACAAATCTATGAACACCTGATTTTTGATAAAGGAGCTAAAAGCACACAATGGAAGAAAGAAAGCATCTTCAACAAATGGTGCTGGCATAACTGTATGTCAACCTGTAGAAAAATGAAAGTAGATCCGTGTCTATCACCATGCACAAAACTCAAGTCCAAATGGATTAAAGACCTCAGTATTAATCTGAACACACTGAACCTGTTAGAGGAGAAAGTGGGAAGTACTCTTCAACATTTGGGCACAGGGGACCGCTTCCTACATATAGCCTAGCAGCACAGACATTAAGGGCAACATTGAATAAATGGGACCTCCTGAAGCTGAGCAGCTTCTGTAAAGCAAAAGACACTGTCACTAAGACAAAAAGGCAGCCTACTGACTGGGAAAAGATCTTCACCAACCCCGCAACAGACAAAGGTCTGATCTCCAAAATATATAAGGAACTCAAGAGACTAGACTTTAAAATGCTAATTAACCCAATTAAAAAATGGGGCACTGAACTGAACAGAGAATTCTCAACAGAAGAATTCGAATGGTCAAAAGACACTTAAGGGCATCTCAACCTCCTTAGCAATCAGGGAAATGCAAATCAAAACAACGTTGATATACCATCTTACACCTGTCAGAATGGCTAAAATTAAAAACACCAATGATAGCCTTTGCTGGAGAGGATGTGGAGTAAGGGATACACTCATCCATTGCTGGTGGGAATGCAAATTTGTGCAACTGCTTTGGAAAGCAGTGTGGAGGTTTCTCAGGAAATTCGGGATCAACCTACCCCAGGACCCAGCAATCCCATTCTTGGGAATTTACCCAGGAGATGCCCAATCATATTACAAAAGCATTTGTTCAACTATGTTTATAGCAGCATTATTTGTAATAGCCAGAAACTGGAAACAACGTAGATGCCCTTCAGTGGAAGAATGGATGAAGAAAGTGTGGAATATATACATATTAGAGTACTACTCGGCGGTAAAAACAATGACATCTTGAATTTTGCATGCAAATGGATGGAAATAGAAAACACCATCCTGAGTGAGGTAACCCAGGCCCAAAAAGATGAACATGGGATGTACTCACTCATAATTGGTTTCTAGCCATAAATAAATAAAGGACATCGAGCCTATAATTAGTAAAAAATCCTAGAGAAGCTATATAAGAAGGTGAACCCAAAGAAAAACATATTGTTATCCTCCTGGATATTGGAAGTAGACAAGTTTGCCGCACAAAAATTGGAACATGGGGGTGGGGTGGGATGGGGGTATGGGGGTATGGGGAGAGAAAAGTGTGAAGTGGAGGATGGGAAGAGCTTGGGGGAATAGGATGGTTGGGATATAGGAAGGGTGGATATGGGAACAAGGAATTATATATCTTAGTTAAGGGAGCCATTCTAGGGTTGGCAGAGACTTGACTCTAGAGGGGTTCCCAGGTGTCCAGGAAGACGCCCCCAGCTAGTTCCTTGGGCAGCTGAGGAGAGGGTGCCAGAAATGTCCAGATCCTATTGCCATACTCATGAATTTCTTGCATATCACCATAGAACCTTCACTTGGCATTGGATGGAGAAAATGAGAGAGCCCCACATAGGAGCACCGGACTGAGATCCCAAGGTCCTGATGAGGAGCAAAAGGAGGGAGATCATGAGAAAGGAAGTCAGGACCATGAGGAGTGCATTTACCCATTGAGATGGTGGGACAGATCTAACGGGTGACCACCAAGCCTAGTTGGAATGGGACTGATGGAACAGGGGACCAACCTGGACTCTCTGAATGTGGCTGACGGTGGAGGAGAACTGAGAAACCAAGGACAACAGCAATGAACATTAATTCTACAGCATGGATGGGCTCACTGTGTGCCTTGTCAGTTTGGTTGTTCACCTTCCTGGACTTAGGGGGAGTGGGAGGACCTTGAACTTATCATAGTGAAGGGAACCCTGATGGCTCTTTGTCTTTGGAGAGTGGGTGGAGTAGGGGTATGGGTGGAAGGGATGGGAGGGAAGGGGGAGGAGGAGGGGATTAGATGGAAATCTTTAATAAAAAAATGAGAAAAAAAACAAAAAACAAAACAAAAAACAAAACAAAAAAAGATGGCATGTTTCACATTAAAGTGGTTACTAAATTCTTCTGAAGCTTCTTGCCTAGCTTGTAGAAGGCTGAGTTTAACACTGTTTCCATTTGAAGTCTATGTGCCTTTTACTTAACCACTGACCAGTGCATATATATGTATGTATGTATGCATGTATCTATGTGTATATATATGTATATATGTATGTAGCATATGTGTATGCATTTATACATGTATGTATTTAGATAGATAGATAGATAGATAGATAGATAGATAGATAGATAGATAGATAGACAGACAAATAGAAACAGTGTTTCAGGAACACTCTACCAAAGACCAAGAAGAGTCTATCACTTAAATCTAGGAGTAGCAAAATATACCAAACTGTTGGATTTCATATTGTCCTCTCAAGGTTCATGCCAAGTTCATTCATCCTATTTTAGTAGATTCCAAATTCTTTTATTAAAATATTTTTTCACATATTATTTTCTGAATATGGTTTTTCCTTTCTCTACTCCTTCCCCCATTTCCTTTCCACCTTCTCTTCCATCCAGATCCACTCTCTATCATTTATTAGAAAACAAACAGACTTCAAAAAGATAATAATATAATAATATACTATATAACATACTAAAATTATATAATATGATAAAAACAGAAGCTAACATATAATAAGAATCCTGACAAAAATATTTTCAGTCTGAGCAGGCTCCATTTTGTATTAAGGTCAAACAAAGCTTAAGTTCTCAAGATGCCCCTCACCCCCTCTTCTTGGGTAGCTAATGCAAGCAGTCTGTTCTGCAAGGACAAATATACAATCTCCTGTTCTGCATAGGACAGATATATGATATCCTGCTTTTCAAGAACAAATATAGAACATCTAACAGGACATCTCAGATGCTGTCTTCTTCTTCTACTTCTTCTTCTTCTTCTTCTTCTTCTTCTTCTTCTTCTTCTTCTTCTTCTTCCTCCTCCTCCTCCTCCTCTTCCTCCTCCTCCTCCTCCTCCTCCTCCTCTTCCTGCTCCTGCTCCTGCTCCTCCTCCTCCTCCCCTTCCCTTCCCCTCCTTCTCCTTCTCCTTCTCCTTTCTCCTTCTCCTTTTCTCCTCCGTCTCCTTCTTCTTCTTCTTCTTCTTCTTCTTCTTCTTCTTCTTCTTCTTCTTCTTCTTCTTCTTCTTCTTCTTCTTCTTCTTCTTCTTCTTCTTCTACTTCTTGATTTTTCAAGACAAGGTTTCTCTGTTTAACAGCCCTGGCTGTGCTAGATTACTAGCTGTTATAGACCAGACTGCCAGGCTGGCCTCAAACTCACACACATCTGCCTGCCACTGCCTCCTGAGTGCTGGGATTAAAGGAACAATCAATCACCCATTATGAAATACCCCAAGCCCTGATTGATTCCTGATGCCCTTGTAATTGAAAAGAGATATTTATGATTTGTTTAGCATTAAATCCCTGGGAAAGCCTTGTCCAAGTCACAGTTCACCTCCCAAGTCTGCACTGTGTCCCTGGTCACAATTAGTCATGGTTTATTATTACAATATTATTTTTTTTACTTTGTATGGAATTGGGTGCCTGAGTTTTATGGATATAACAGAACCCACAACAAACACATCATAATTGGAAAAAAAACAATCAAACAAATAAAACAAAACAAACAAAAAGAGGAAGAAGAAAGGAAGAAAAGAAGGAAGAAAGGGGAAAAGAACCACAAAGAAGGAACAAGAAACAGAGACCCACTTATTCCTATACTAAGAAATCCCATAAAAATACTAAACTGGAAGCCACAATATATACTCAGGGGACCTGGTGCAAACCCATGCAAGCCCACCCTGTGCATGATGCTTTAGTCTCTGTGAGTTCATGTGAGCTTTGATAATGTTGACTTAGAAGCCCTTTTTTTTTGGTGTCCTCCACTTCCTCTGACTTTTAAACTCTTTCTGACTTCTCCTTGAGGGTTCCCTGAGCCCTAAGGGCAGGAATTAGATAGAGACATCATATTTAGGGTTGAGTATTCCATGGTTTCTTATTCTCTGCCTAATATTTGCATGTGGGTCTCTGTATCTGGTCCCATTACCTGTAGAAAGGTTTCTCTGATGACAGTTGACCAAGGGACTGAAATATGAGTGTAACAAAATATCATTAATAGTCATTGTATTGCTAGGTTTTAAAAACAGTAATATTTTATTTTTTCCTAGGTCCCTGGGATATCTAATCTCAGGTTATAACAAAGTAAAATTTCAAATTACATTCTGAAATTCAAGATAGACTTCTACCTGTGGGTGTGTGGTGTAAAAAAAATCCTAAATTTTACACACCCTACTGAGGCCAAAGTCATAGGAGTCCGGTGTAACAGTACAATTGTTGAAAGTATCTCCAGTTTTCTTTCCTTAAAGAGACCTTTCTAGAATAACCATTAACATCTCTATTTCACATGTAATGATCTCGAGACAATCTAGACAATTCCAAATATGCATCTCAAATGTATGTAGCTTTTACCCATTACCAGACCTATGTTACCATTTTAAATTTTTGTTGCCAGAAGACCTCCCTCATTTCTTTATACCTAAACCTGTACTATTTCGATATGGCTATGATAATTAAGCACAATAGACTCAGAAGATTAAGAAGAACAATTTCTTATCTTATAAATCTATAAGTTAGGACTCAAAAATGACATGTGTTCAGGGCTCTTGGTTGCTTTTTGGAAGCTGTACTTCTTGGATTATAGAAGATTGTCTTTGTATCATCTTATGTTTCCCTGATTATCTGTCTCTTCATTTCTCTTGTTATAAGAACTCCAGTTTTATCAGATTATGGTGTAATCTATTGAAATGTGTTTTGTATTAATAATTTTTAAAAAGACATATTAAAAGTCATTCTTTTCTTGAGCTATAGAAAATATAAATTTTAATATACTAATTTTAAGAGAATACAATTCACCCCATAGCATTGTAATAATGTGCTAGGTCCACAAATCCGTGCACAAAGCTATCCATGAAGCAGCCACAAAGCCATGCAGGAAGACATCCATAGTCATTCACTAAACCACCCACAAAGCCATCCAAAAGCATGCACAAAGCCATTCACAAAACTGTCTGCCAGTCTCTCCCTTCCTTCTTCCAATATTCATGGATTAGAGCCATTTTCTTCATGCTATGTGATGCCAACTCTATTTCCTGTTATTATTTATTACCTAATTAATACAAATCTAAGAGCAAAAGGAAAAGGTAAATAATCAATAAAACCTTTAAAAGGGATTTCTAAAAGTCCAAGGATACTTCTATCATGTTTTTTTGACCAGAACTTAGTTACATAGCCAAATTTAGTCTCTAAGGATTCTGAGAAATGGAGACTTAATGGAAATGTTCCCTTCTAAGGACTGAAGTCTTGCTGAAAACTCTCAAGAAAGAATTTAACCCTTACATTCATTCTTACTGATTTAGTATGTCACTTACTTTGTCACACTTTACTGAAGAGAAGATATGTCATATCTTCTTGCTTATGGCAATTGTTTTTAGGGCAGCAGATAGACATCATAAGGTACATTCATATCTCACTGGATAGTGTGAGGTGAGGTACATGGTGAAGAAGCAGGGAGAAGGAAATCAGGAAGCTTTTGGGAAAGATAGTATCAGACAAGTGATAGAAGCCTAGCAGGAAGATAACAGGCATTCTTATCCTTTCCTGTTGTTATTTTTACTATTATTATTATCCTTTATTATTACTATTAGTTAGGGATCCTAAGATGCCAAAATACAATCTTGAGTCCAGACTCCCATAGCTGATTGTGTTTTATTATCTTCATAACTGGCCAGTTTCCATCTTTGTACTGTGTCTGGGGAAGCCTCATGGATACAGTTAAGAATGAAGTTCAGAATATGAAAACAGGTCATATAACACCTTTTGTTAACATCAGACTTGCTATAAGGTGTGTCTTCTAGAAAGATTCTAAATGTACAAGACTTCAGAGACCTGCTAATGAATGACCACCTCCTCCAACAATCTTCTCACTGAAGATCACTTTTTTGAACCAAGGTTACCTTCTTCCCACATATGGTCTCTATAAATTTTCATCCCTGATCTAAATAGTATACCATTTACAATTAAATATTTTAATTTCTGAGAGCTATGATGGTTCTTTAGTCTTCAAATGTACTACCAAGAAAATTTCTTTAAATAATATTTTGTTAAAACAGTATTTCTTAATAACCAGTTGTTAAGAAATATTCATGATACTCCGTGCACTAAGTTTTTTTTTTTTGACAAATCTTTAAAATAAGGTCAAATTAGTCAGTTTCAAAAAACTATAAGACCATAGATAAGGTGATTTATTTTTCAAAGAGAATATTACATTGTAATTCAGTGTTGCCCTTTGAAATTATGGCACATGAATATATGTCTATAGCTAGCTATGTAATATAATATGTATGCTAAGATATTTCTAATTCAGATTAAAATGAGTGACATACCTCTATAACATGAACTTTTTTCAGATTTATTTTGTTTTATATGGTTGAGTGTTTTACTGGAATATATATCTGTGTATCAGTTGTGGGTTTGGTACCCAGGAAAGTCAGAAGAAGATGTAGAATTCACTAAAAGTGAATCTACATAATGCTTGTGAAGTATTTGACCTTGCTTGTGAAGTATTATGTGGGTACTTGGCACCAAACCTTAGTCCTATGAAAGCACAAGAACAGATTTCTTCGATTGTACACACAAATTTTCAATTTTTAATAAAAACATAAATATGTTTGCGAATGCCTAAACAATTGTGTTCTCTGAAATATTAATTATTTTAAAAGGAACTGATTATTAGGGGGTATTTTTTAATGTTTCTCTTATTGGAATACAATGTATATTTTCTTTTTATGAACATAGAACATATGGGCAATGGATTTTTATTTTGGCGTGACACCACTATCAAAATTAGTTTAAAGTTAACTATTTTCCATTTATGGCACAGAACTATTTAGATTAGGGTTGTAAACCACTTTTCAGAGCTGTATTTATTTTGCTTGAAGAACAACACAACTCTGTTTCATTTTGTTTTAATGTAATGGGATAAAATTTGATGTAAAATAGTACCATGGCATAGCCATAATCTTCTACCTCAAACACACAAATGACCTTACCCCATCAATATAAGTACTATACATAGCTATATACATATATTGGTTAAGCATGCATTATGTTTGAGCTAAGCTGTTTATAAAGAAATACAAAAAACCTAAAATAGAAATTGATATAATAACTTTAGCTTATAGCATCTCTGTGTTTGACATACAGCCCTGCTTGTTGGCTACGCTTTCACATAAAAAGGCACTGAATTTAGAAAGTACATGCCCATATAGTCATTATCAAAATGCCTACTTTTGAGAGTTATATTCTCTACAAATAATATTTTTGGCAAAACATAACAAAATTAGTTTTTATTTGATTTGTTTCAAAATGCTTAAAAGCCAAGAGAGTCTAACCAATATACTGAATGAGTTTCATTTTCTCTATAAGCAAGCTCTGATATTCAGTTTTTGCATTGTTGGCATGAAATCACTTACACAATAAAGTTATATTGTCCCAATCATACTGTGATGAGTAGCCAAATACTGTTTCTAGAAATAAAAATTCAGCTGTTGCCTCTGAAGTAAAATCACATACATTTTTAGTACCTTAATTCATAATTAGTTTGTTTGAAATGTCTCAATCAAAAGCTCCTTTCACCATGCCCTGCTCAGCAGTGCTCTCGTGCAGGTTTTTCCTGGCCTTTCTGTTTATTCTCTCTACTCTCACTGTGCAGAGCTGAGTATAAATCACTTGGCTGCCTTCCCACAATGAAATGAATGTCTCGTATCAGGCATGAGCTTTTTTACCCTCTTTTGTTCTGTTTCTCTGGCTCCTGTTTTTTCCTTTTCTTACAATTTGTTTCATGGGCTCTTTACCCCTTCATAGCTACCAGGAATTAGTGGGTTGGACTGGAGTGGGGGGCACCTATCCTACTGATATTGTATTTATTTGAACCATGTGTTTCTGTCAAGCTTGTATGTACCAAAGTGACTCTACTGTCATTGATTTAGAGGCTTTGAACAAGTGACTTTAGTCATCTCAACACCCCTCCCTGTGAAAGTCGGATTCTGAAATGTGTTACGTGATGGCTCCTTGATCAATAGTTATTTCCCTCAGAAAACAACAAAGGAACAGAAACACAGAGATTATCTTTTTTCTTCCATGAATAAAGAATATATATTTGCATAGTAGAAAGAATGCTGCCAACATATGTAATACTCATAAAGTTAGGACTTCATGTAGCCTGGGAAGAAACTGTGTAATTCACTAAGTCATCCCATGTAACTAACTACCTTGGCATGGTCTGCATGTACTGCAGTCAACTGACTTACCAGCTGAAGTAGTTTGTAGGAAGGGGAGGGCCTATTGCAGTTACTTTGACATCTTTTCTATTTATCAAGATAGTTTTCTTTTAACCTGTTTTGTGCGAAATCTTGCTTTGCAACATGAATACCAAGTCATTGTTTAACAGAAAATATCTCTTGTATCATAATAACATTAACAAAAATAAGCTAACAGTTGTTGATGGATACTGTGGGAAAGAGTGCTGGTTTTCTTTAGAGATGCAGCTCTGGTTTGCTTGTTCATGCTACATAGATGACCCTACACTAGCTACGAATGAACTTGCAGTTCTAAATTAACTAAGTGCTTCTTAGAAAGTACATCAAGTGAAAGAGAGAGGTGATGGAGTATCTTAGAGAAGTTTGGAAGAGAAAGTGGGTGAAGAGGTCAGATTGGAACAAAGAACATTGTATTGTGTGGAATTTTCAAAGAATGAGTAAAGTAGGTTTTCTGAGAGAATGATGCCAGCATAAAGTAAAAGGAGGTGAGGAACTATGACACTAGACAACTCATTAGCCTCTGAAGTTTGCCATCCCTAAAGTCCCACACACTTTTCTAGACTTCAGTTCAGTAGGAACTACTCGCAGACATCCTTATCATTCCCATGGTTTGCTAAACGAATGAATACTTTGTAAGCAGTGGGTCAAATAACTTGACTGAACATGTGACTTAAAGCCAGCAATACTAAATATCATTAAATTCCAGATTCTATTTTAACATGTTAGATGCGCTCAGCACTTCTTTTTTTTATTTCTTTTATTAAAAATTTCCATTTCCTCTTCTCCTCCTCCCCCTTCCCTCCCCTCCCTTCCGCCCATACCCCCACTCCCTCCCTCTCCAGGCCAAAGAGCCATCAGGGTTCCCTACACTATGTTAAGTCCAAGGTCCTCCCAGCTCCCCTCAGGTCCAGGAAGGTGAGCAACCAAACTGACAAGGCTCACACAGAGCCCATCCATGCCATAGAGTCCAAGCCCATCGCCATTGTCCTTGGTTTCTCAGTCCTCCTCCACCGTCAGCCACATTCAGAGAGTCCGGTTTTGTCGCATGTTCCACCAGCACTTCTTTATAGAATTATTTATTTTACATGCTTACTACAATTTACCCTCCCTCCTCTCTTACCATTCCCTCCCAAGACCTCCCCTCTGTATGCCCACCCCATCTAATCCTCCATTGTTTTTACTCAGAAAAGGGCAGTTCTCCCATGGATTTCAGTCAGTCATGACATATCAAGTTGCAGGAAGACTAGGCACCACCTTACTTATTAAGACTGGATGAGGCAACCCAGTAGGAGAAGCAGATCCCTAAAGCAGTATTCAGAGACGGTCCCTGCTCTCACTGTTAGGAGTCCTCCATGAAGACCAAGCTACACAACTGTCACATATATACAGATGGCTTAGGCCATTCTCATTCATGCTCCCTGGTTTTATGTTGTGTCCCTGTGAACTCCTATGAGCACAGTTCAGTTAATTCTGTGGTTTTTGTTGTGATGTCCTTGACCCCTCTTGCTCCTGCAATTCTTCCTACCTTTCTTCAGCAGGATTCCCTGAGTGCAGCCTAATTTTTGATTATGGGTCTGTTTCCACCACTTGGTGTATGAAGCCTCTCTGATGACTCTTGGGTGAGGCAATCATCTATGTGTATAGCATTATTACATTGACAATTCTTTTTCCCTCCAGACATGCTTGGTTCTATCCTAGATTTCTGGATCACCCAACCACTGAGTCCTGATGCTCCAGGCTGTATTAGTACTGGAATCTCTCTTGTTCCATAGGTCTCAGGCTAGACTAGTTATTGGTAGTGCCACTTACACAATCTCTGTCACTCTTGCCCCAGAATATCTCATAGGCCTGACAGACTGTAGGTCAAAGGTTATATGGCTTGGTTGGTGTTCCAGTCCCTCTACTGGTAATTATTCCTGGTCATAGGAGGTGGTCAGTTCAGGCTACTTCCCCCTTATGCTAGAAGTCTTGGGGTAATCCTTGTGGGTTTCTTGTGTTTTAACTGGGATCATCCTTGTAGATTCCTGGGAGTTTCCATTACATAGGTTTTCTACCTCACTCTGAAATGGCCACCTTTCCAGTCAGCTATTTAATACTCTCCCTGCAACCCACCCACACCTGATCCTTCATGTTCCCATACTCACCAACCCCGAGTCTATCCACAAAATCTCTTCTATTTCTGTTTCACAGAAGATCCAGGCATCCCACTTGAAATATCCTTGTTACCTAGTCTCCCTGGAGCTGTGGATTAGACCATGGTTATCCTTTACCTTACAGCTAATATCCACTTATAAGTGAGCACATACCATGTTTGTTTTACTGGGTTTGAGTTACTTCACTCAGAATGATTTTTTCTAGTTCCACCCATTTGCCTTCGAATTACATGATGTATTGTTTTAACAGCTGATGAATACTGCATTCTGTAAATATATCACACTTTTTTTATTCTTTCTGCAGTTGAGGAACATTTTGTTTGTGTCTTTTTATACATTTGAGAAAAAGTTTGTTCTGTTCTTATTTACCACTGATATGCACAGATAAAAGCTGCTACTCAGGCTCTGTTAGTACAGTTTGACACTAGGGATGTAAGTATTCCTTGTGTATCACAATGATACATAGCAGATTTAAATAGTGATTCATCCTCACCGTTCAGGTGATAGAACATGAAAATATGTAAATCATTATACTTCTAAGTCATGCATAAATTCATATGAAACAAATACAGAAATGCTAACATTTGTTTTAAATACGTCATGATTCTGGAATCTGCATACAATGTAAACCCAAGTCCACTGAGCATATTATCCATCTTAGGCTAGGGAGAAATAAGTCAACTATTGATTAGACAGTGGTGCCAAATTATCCCCTGTATTAATTATTTCTGACCATCTCTTTTATTATTCCACCTTTCTGGTGCTTACATCTTCAAACCCGTGGTAGACACATTTGTAATTGTATAGAGAATCTTTTTTCTTTTCTTCTCTTTTTCTTTTCTTCTCTTGTTTTTTTTTTTTTTTTGCACCATAGTAATTGAGTTCCATGAAATCGTCTTTCAGACAAGTCTGAGAGTTCATGAGAGCAGCCCAGGTGTCTGCCAGGACTAGCATAAAAATCACACCACCTTTGGTGCTAGAGTCCTAGGTCTTTACAGCAAGGCGCCTAGTGACAAAAGACGCCTCAAACCCACCGCTTTTTAAATTTTAGTGATGTTCGAAGTTTTCTGTGTTCCTTGTCTTTTACTATTCCTCATTACCCAGTTTATTTAGGAAATAACACTCTAAAGTGAAGTCTAAACAGTAAAACAACTTAAGAATTTCAGATATAAGGTCTTTTGGAGTGCTTAGTGACAGAAAAACAGCCCTTAGCTATTACACATGCAGGAACTTTCCCATGCCACCATGAGGCAATCATACACCTCTGACTTTCATAGAACAACTATTAACTATTGAAAATTACAGCTTTGTTGTTTTGTTCCATATGTTTGCTTGCTACTCGCTTGTTTTTTGAGCCAGGATCTTATTATGTTGCCAAGCTAGACTCAAGCTCATGATTCCCCCCTCCCCTCAGCCCCCTGAGCCTGAGGATTTATGGACATTTATTACCATGCTCAGCTTGAAGAAAATAATTTCATGTCAAAATTCTTTTATTCAGTGAGTCCTATTGAGCCCTCACTATGTGTTAAAGTCTTAAACCAAATAGACATGAGAAGGTTTTGTTTTCCAAATAAATCTGACTTTGAAACATCATGGAAATAAGCATTTCCTTATGCATAATTTAGTTTCGGCTCTTTTGTTTGAATGGATTAATGGTATTTTTCTACTCAACCTGAGTCAAACACATGATGAATTTTCTCCCCAGATCCTTCACATTTACGGCAAGCTTACTCAACTCTTTAACAAAGAGTTTTCCACTATGATGCTTTTATCTCAACCAGAAACCTCTGCATGGTGAAAAGACATACTCCTGGCCATGTCATCAGTTGATAAGTATCGACTGGCACCTGACCTTGTTTAAAATATGATCCCAATGAATGTGTTAAAATGTTTTAAATGATAGAAACAAGCAAAAACAGTCATTCCAAGGGACACCAACACTCATGACTTAACATGATCGTCAGGGAAAAGAGAAGGACAGGGTCTCAGAACGAGGGAAGATACAGGTAGCATACTGACTCTATCCCTAAATACTGTTGAATGATAAACACTAATATAAGCTCTTCTTTTCTACTGATGAACACACTGGGACAACATATTTTTAGTCCAAGGAAATGGTTTCCTAAATAACTTTATCTAGTAGAGTTCATAGGGTTCAGTTTTAACCAGAAAGGAAGATGTCAGCAGTTTCTTTATTAACCAATGAAATCAACTCAGAGAGAAGACCCACCCACATCAAAGTGGGAATGACTTTCTTCTCACAAATTTTAGAGATTGATGATGAGTAAAATGTGGGGATAGGGGCTGTATCATCCCTTCCTTCCTATCTTGGAAACCTTCATCTTGTAAACTGGTTTGTGACTATATAAGCTTCTGTAACATCAAGTAGCATGGTACTGGAAACTAGCCAAGTGTATGGGTAGGGGCAGAACTGAAGGAGAAATTGCTCAAGTATGAAAAACTTGTAACTCATTCAGTGTTTAATTACAGAGACTTATGTGCTGAGATGAAAATATGGCTGAGACAGCAGCGTAGTAAGTGCAGTAGTTATTGATTTACATATAGCCCATATCTGCACAACTTTGCTAAGTAGTTTACTACCTTGCCTCATTTAATTCATAATCAAAAAACTTAAGATATAAATGTTTTCTAATGGACTTACTGAGACTCAATGAGACATCAAAAATCGCTACATACGCCTAGTTATTGTGTTCCAAATTTAGCCTTTGATCTCAGGCTCATTAACCCAGAAGACAGCCATCGCGAAGAGCAACTTCTAAAATGTATAAGTATCACCTGTATCTTTAAAAGAAATTTAAGTTCATAAAGTTTCTGCATCATTATATACTTTAATCTATGTGAGTGGGAAGTAAATTTAGTAGACAGCAAAGAAATTTTGGTCTACTTTCTCTCTTGTTGGTTTTCAGGTTCTGACCCATCTCATCTGGAAACAGGGTCTTGAAATAACCCTAACTCTTCTCTTGTTCAGCCAAACCTTGTTTAGAGGACTAAATTTGAGCCCAAGAATAGGAAATTGAGCTCAATATTTTGGACTTTGGTTGATAGATTGATTAACTTTGGTTTGAAAGACATTTATTCATTCAAACATAATTAAAGGAGGTTGTTCACATTGTAAGTGCTCTCATTTTTTTTCAAAAGCTAGCTAGAATGGCTCAAATGTTTGAGGAACTGTTAATGAAATTGAATTTAATGATAATTATAGTTATCAAATAATTCTGAGTGACACATAGAAATTTTGGGGTAGTGCCATAGTAAAGGGTGAATACTTAGTTTAGAGGTAAATTATCATTAGAATATTTATAAGAAATATTATGAGATAAATGTTACATCAGAGTGAGATCAGCAGTTACTTTTAGATTATTGTGTTATTTCACTTTGAGAACATTTTGTATTTGTTTTATTAGATTTAATTTAAATTTTCTTAGCACATATTAGTTATCATTAATTATTTGTGTTATGACATTTCCAACCATGTATCTAATGTATTGTGCTGTATTCACTTATTCACATCATAGCGCCTTTGTGCCCCTTTCTCCTGTTAATCTCTTGAGTCTATCAGTCAGCTCCCTTTCCACTGTTCTCTCTCTCTCTCTCTCTCTCTCTCTCTCTCTCTCTCTCTCTCTCTCTCTCTCTCTCTCTTGTCTTTTTTCCCTTTATTTTTTATGATTCTTGGAGTTTAATTAGGATTTCTAAAAGGAACATGGCTGGGTGTTTATAACTAGTATCATGGTACTACATATAAAGTTTTTTTTCTAGGTGATGGAGAGATGGCTCAGCTGTTAAGAGCATTGCTTGCTCTTCCTACTCTTGCAGATGTCCTGAGTTCAATTCCCAGCGATCACATGGTGGCTCACAACCATCTATAATGAAATCTGGTGCCCTCTTCTGGCATATAAGCATATACACAGACAGAACACTATACATAATAAATAAATCTTTAAAAAAGAAGCTTTATTTTTGAATAAAACACTTTTCTACTAGTATTACCATAGTTTATTGCCACAGGATATTTTGGTACCATGAGACCCTACCTTTTATGTCACAGCATATTGATGACCTGCTCTTATGCAAGTGTTATGCAGGTAATCACAGCTGCTGTGTGTTCAAGAGTACTTCTACATTATTCTACTCTTCTGAGGTGTTTCCTGAGCCTTAGAATGGATGATATAGATGTGAAATTTAGGGCTTGTCTTTCAACAGCCATTTATTTTCAGCACTTTGTTCAATTAGTGCCTGTACAATAACCAGTGCAAA
Source organism: Arvicola amphibius (assembly GCF_903992535.2). Lineage (NCBI taxonomy): Eukaryota > Metazoa > Chordata > Mammalia > Rodentia > Cricetidae > Arvicola > Arvicola amphibius. The sequence goes on from NC_052047.1 coordinate 77,211,942, forward strand.
AAATAAGGTTGACAGCATAAACTAAGATGTTTAAAAGGCAGTTTGTTAGTAAATAACAGTAGTTTGGCTATGTCTTTCCCACTAGCCTCTATGACCTCCCATGCCATAGGCTTTTGAGCAGGTTAACGGTACCATGCACACATTCCTTTCTATGCTGCACACCTCAAATTGAGTCAGAAAGTGGTTGTATATCCACACAGTTGATATGTCATGGTCACACAATTCAGCACACTGTGCATGGCCAGGCTGTAGTATAACACGCAAGGTACATATGTCTTTAGGTGATAGCTTTACTAAACTACATAGGATGTTTCTATTCAAACTAACATATCTTATTTAAAACATGAATTAGTTTGTAAAGTATCAGACATGCTTATTTTCTGTAGTCTGCAAGAATCATGCAGTGAGATTTCAGCTGATAAGGCAGAAGGCTGACCCACCAGAATGAATGTGTTCTGATGGAGGAAAACCCAGTTTGTAAGGCATTGCGCCTACCATCTTTTGCATATTGGCTGATTCTCACTGTGAATCTCTAGTGAGGCCATAAGAACTCTCCCTTCGTTCAATATTCAGCAGAATATGGAAAAGTGTGTACAACTTTTTCCCATGTACTGATAGACCTGGTCATCTCCCAACTCTGTGGGACCTCCACAGGACAATTTAGTCACTGTCTATAACCTTGGTTGATGTGAGAGAGTCTTCTGTTTGTGTTGATTTCATTCATTAATAAAGAAACTGCCTGGCCCATGAGTTCCAGCCTCTTACTCACATCTTGATTAACCCATATCTAATAATCTGTGTAGCACCACGAAATGGTGCCTTACCGGGAAGATTCTAGTGTATGTCCATCTTGGGCTGGAGCTTCATCGAGTCTGGCTCAGAGAGGAGAGGCATGGCATCTGTCTCACTTAGAAGAGGCGTGGTATCTGACTAAGCCATCTGCCTCACTTCCTTCTTCCTGTTCTGTCTACTCCACCCACCTAAGGGTGGGCCTATTAAATGGACCAAGGCAGTTTCTTTAATGAATGAAATCAACACAAACAGAAGACTCTCCCACATCACTTGGTTTCCATAATCTAATCTCTACTTTGTTCCCTGAGATACCTTAGAAGCCATCTCCCTGCAACTATCTTCCATTTGTTAGGACATAAGGTCAGGAAAGGAGTCTTTCATATAGATTACATTTGGGACATTCAAAGATAAAGGGACGTCCAAGCTCAGAGAATTGCCTTGGTTTTGCTTGCGTTTGTAAACTGGAAACTTTACAGAACAAGAAGAAAATAGCAGGATAAGAATAAAGAAACTGCACTTAGTAGAGAGTTCATTTCACACTCAGATCTAAGTCCTGCCCTTGCTTTAAGTCTTCTTCTGGACCCTGGAGGGACACTGAGGCTGGCACTTAGAGGTCCCTCATACTTATTACATGTTCATACATTCTTGCTTTTAGATGTCTCCTATCCCTGTCTTTCTGTTTCTTGCCTCTATTAAGCCTTCACACCACCAGCATGTCCCCTTTCACTTTCATATCATGAATTCCATCATTCTCCCTGCCTCACACCTAAAGCCTCTTATTTCCCCCTCATGGACCTCTTCTTTGTTTCCTGACACTATACACACTCATTCTTACGTAAGTATACATATATAATAATCATAGGTTAGGATCCTTTCATGAGACCGAACAGGTGATTTTTGCATTTCCAAGCTAACTTTACCTCAGTTAATGTAACATTTACCAGTTTCAGTTTTATCAAGCCCATGCAAATTTCATAATTTTAGTGTTTTTTACAGTTAAATGTAATTCTGTTGCATGTACATGTTTCTATTATCCATTTGTCAATTTCTATTGACAATTGATAATTTCTATTATCAATTTGTCAATCACCTAGAGTGACCTAGAGTTAATGCATGAAACAATCCCACACTAGTTAGGATTTAAAGGGGTATTTGTTTTAGGGGTAAAACTTACAAAACACAAACCCTCAGGAAAGGAATCTAGTCGCTGGAGCAGGAGCAGGAACCAAGAGAGCTAGCCAAGGCTTGCTGTTCTTTTTTAAAGAGAAATTGACCACTCCCCAGAGGGCTCATATTTCAGCGGCTATTGGCTAAAGGATCGGAATGGGCTCCTGCAGCATAGAGTGACTCCTTCTATATCCTTTATCACTTCCTTTAACTCTTGAGCAACCTGCTAACCCTTGTTTAACCAATGAGGTAATTCAAGTTTTAATCTTCCTTCTCTGCAAACTGTGACTTCTTGGGTAGATTGTCTGAAATGCCAAGAACTCTCATCAAAAAGGAAAGGGAGGGAAAGGCCAAAACTAGCTAAGATGGAAAAGTTGGAACCATCATCCAGCAAAGGTTCATTCAAGATGCTGAATTTAAGGTAGATCTTCCACCTAGCCATAAATGTGGCTTTTCCAGGGTCTGCATGTTTTAATAGTCTTTCAAAAGCCTTCTTATTATAGATACAGATATGTTTTCATCATACATATTTTTATTCAAATATTTAGTATATCTGTAAAAAACATAAAATATATATTTGGCAAAAAGTCATATGGTTTTATTCTGAATTCTTCATCTCTGCTTAGTGGACATATTTCTTTCAATATCTTAGTAAAATATAAACTTTAACCTGCAGTTTCCTTGACACAAAGTTAAAATGTATTTAACAAATTCTAAAGCACTTTAAAGCACAAAGTATGTTACAAAGAAATAAAATTAGCACAGGCCTATTTGCTGATACAAAGCTCTTCTGTTAGTAAAGATATAAATGACCCAATGAATAAAGGGAGCCAAGGGTAGAGGAGGTGATTCAGGCAGCAGACATCCATAAACATTCTTAGATGATTTGGTGTAGGTCTTCAATCTATCTGGTTAATTAATAAAGAAAACTGCTTGGCCTGATAGGTCAGAACATAAGTAGGTTGGGCAGACAGAACAGATTTTTGGGAGGAAGAGGACAGTGTGGCAGACTCTCCTCTCGAAGACAGATGCTGGTTAGACTCATGCCGTTAAGCCACAGTCAAATGGCAATACACATTAATATAAATGAGTTAATTAAGATGTGAAAGTTAAGCCGGGCGTTGGTGGCGCACGCCTTTAATCCCAGCACTCGGGAGGCAGAGGCAGGCGTGTCTCTGTGAGTTCGAGACCAGCCTGGTCTACAAGAGCTAGTTCCAGGACAGGCTCTAAAGCTGCAGAGAAACCCTGTCTCAAAAAACCTAAAAAAAAAAAAAAAAAAAAAAAAAAGATGTGAAAGTTAGCCAATATGAGGCCAGAAATAATGGGCCAGGCAGCAATTTAATTAATACAATTTCCATGTGGCAATTCTGGGGGATAAGCTAGCCAAGTGGTGGAACACAGACCCACCAGCTCCTTGTTACAACAATGATTCATTTCTATGATTTTTCAGGTTAAAAAGCAAAGTAAATATAAAACTTCTAATATTATTAATGTGTATGCAAGAATTATGATTTATAAAAAAATAGTGTAATTAACCTTTAATACTAGAAAACACATTGATATAAGATAGTTTCCTGTGAGATCAGGTGTTTTGATATGTGTTTTTATAGGCAATAATTAAAGCATAATTTTACTGGCAAATGAATTCATGTCTGACATTTCCTTTAAACTTTTTAAAATTTTTTTTATCCTAAAAAGAGACACATTTCTTCAAAATTTTCTTCCAGGTTAGGTTTATATTTCTCTTCCTTTTTGTCTTATCTATTTTGGTATTAAAATTATTTACATAACTTAGTAATTTGAAGATCACTTATTCATAAAATATAGAACATAGACTTTATAGGGTGAGAAAATATAGGCTTGAGGAAACTTAATACTTACAAAACAAAACAAAAAACCCATGCATTTCAATAAATGAAATACAGAACATGCAGGCACATTCAAGAAACTGTTTTCTATATTTATGAAAACAATTACCTTCCCTAGTGTCTATGCAAGGGAGGAAAATACAGAGGAATATAAAGTGTTAGTCAAGTGAAAACACTGGAGCACCTGAGAAAGGATAGAAGACTTCTTATTTACTAATGCCCTAGGAATGGAGCACACTCTAGTATTAGCAAAGAGGAGATATTGTAAAAAAAAAAATTAGGAATAAACTCATCATCATCATAATCAAGGAAATGCCAGAGGACTGGAGCAAATGACATGCTGCAGTAGCAACATCCCAAGCCTGCAGCTTAGGTCTCCCCCGACTTACTGTTAAAGACAAACACAGGAAAACTCTTGACATCAGAAGACAAGTAAAAATAACAGAAGGACAAAGGGAACAGTAAATATTATCATATTGTTTCATATAATGATGACCGTGTGTTACGTTTTTAGCTACTGTTTTGGTGACAGATCGACGTCGCCATCACTACCTAAGCTTGTTAGGGAAACTAACATGACATCTTTTCACAAAAGCATGAAGTAAAGGACCTTGGAACTCGGTACTTCTCCCAGCTTCTCATCTCTTCTGTCAGACTCTATGGCTTGTAAACTGATTTCACTTGGCCAAATTGGTTCTATTGGCTGTCTTAGACAATCTCTAGGAAATCAATCAGAGAGCATGTTGAGGTGATTCGATTTTGCCTTTACGGTGGACAAAGAGAAGACTCTGGTACTGTGCAGGGGCATGATTGTTACCAGCAATACAAGGGGTAGGAGGAATTCTGGTTTGTTTTAGAAAAATAAAATTGCACACAAATTTACTTTATAATTTATTCCTCAAGTTGGAATTCCACACATCATATTGATTCATCGCTATTTACCTTGCAATCACATGTGTAAATCTAATTGACAAGAGAATGAAGCAGATGAACGTTTTTTTAGACAAGCATGTAAAGAATCATTAGAGTGTGAAACTCAGATATACAGAGGATTCATTAAAGTGGCCCTTTATACTCACCACACAGGAGGGATTACACCCTTCTTCTAGGAACCTGAAGTTAATTTGTTACTCTATTGGAATGGATGTCTTCTCTTTATTTGAATTGTGCAAGTTTTTGTTACTCAGAAATAACCAATTATAATAGTGTTGGTTAATCTCACAAATAATACTGTAACATTTTAACCCTTGGAAGAAGCAACTATTGGCAGAAGTAGATCTATATTAATAGTTTAAATATAGCTTTGTGCTGCTATTCTCATGCTAATTATGTCACCTCATACCACTTAGAATTTCTCCTCAGTTTCCTCATTTGGAATAGCAATATTAAGAGAATTAACGTCTTACACATTTTTTTTTATAAAAGTTAAGATAAAATACTCCAGAAACCATTTTGTGTAAAACATCAGAATAGAAAGAATGTTTTCCTCTTACATGACCTAAGATTGAAGGGAGGGACAATTATTTCCTCCTTTCTTTTTTATTGATTTTAATTGAGCTACATTTTCTACATTTCCTACATTTTTCTCTGTTGCCCTCCCTGACTCTCCCCCCATTCAACCCTCCCTCAAGGTCCCCATGCTCACAATTTATTCAGGAGTTCTTGTCTTTTTCTACTTCCCATGTAGATTAGATCTATGTAAGTCTCTCTTAGTGTCCTCATTGTACATTTGCACAATGGAGTAACACACAGCAGAAAAAAAAAAAAAAAAAAAAACACGACATCTTGAACTTTCAGGAAAATGGATGGAGCTAGAAAACATCATTTTGAGTGAGGTAACCCAGACACAGAAAGACAATTATCACATGTACTCACTCATAAGTGGTTTTTAAACATAAAGCAAAGAAAACCAGTCTATAAATCACAATCCCAGAGAACTTAGACAATTTGTTTTTGTAGAACTTTTTTTGAGCCTTCTGCTGTTGTAAACCCACCTCCCTATATTGTGTCTTGAGGAAGTTCAATAATCCACGTTACAATATGGATGGTGATGCTGTCTGTATTCATAACTACCCAGGAGACTATGGTGAGAGAATCGGGAAATCAAGGCCAGCCAGCCTCACTGGCACATTACGAGCTGAATGATGGCGCTTGCTTGAAATTTGAAACCATATTCATTAGGGATTGTTAGGATTTAAAACATTTTGTTGATTAGTTCATTTTCTATTGTTTAGTTGCCTCATTTTGTTGATAATAAATCCCTTTATTGTAGCTCCACATCCTTATGTCTTTATTTGTGTGGTGCATGTACCAAGGTTAAAGGACAATTGGTGCAGGTCAATTCTCTGCTTCCACCATGTGTGCCTGGGGCCTTGAACTCACTTATTACTCTCAACAGAAAGTGCCTTTACCTACTGAGCTATTTCACTGGCTCAATTAATCAGTTTTTAAGGAGTAGCTTCCCCCACAACTCCCTCTTCTGGTATCCTTCCTGGTTACTAAGATCCATTTAGTCTTTTCCTGTGCCATAGGGTACATCAATCTGTAAGATCTGTCTTGGGACCTCAGCATGTTGAAGAACACTAATGAGATATTTTGTAGAAATCCTCCAAATCAGGTGTCACCAATGTTCTCTCAAGATCTGAATAGGGTAGTAGGTTTGGAAAAACACATTGCAGAGGTAATAGTTCCAGCTCATCACCATATTTTAGTATATATTATCAGTAAGATTATCCATGTTATGTCACCTTCATTCATCTGCAAACACAGGGATTTCAATATAAAAGATTTCATCCATTAATGAAATTTAAAAAGGTGTTTTCTTATTACATCAAATACTCCCTTTTTTCTTTCACAGATTCTATAGAACAACTATGTTTGCATGTGCTATTTAAAATGTATGATTTATGGAAATATATTTGAAAAAGTAAACTAATTAATAAAAATGAAATTTACAAAATTTAAATAAGAGTTTCTAAGCACACCCATTACTTTCTGCCTAAATTTGTATTTATAGCAGAAATTCATAGCAACAACATTTACAGCAGCTGGAATTTGAACAAACCAAATTCCCATCAGTTGATGGATGGAACAATACTAAGATTGTTATGAGAATTATGTTGAATGCTGAATATATTAGCTTATTGATTAAAATTAATCCAGAAAAATGTCAGGTTAAGATAGGTGTTATATCTTTAATAATGCCATGTATAAACTTTATCCATTTGTTTTCCTTCTCACCACCAGTATCTCCATGATGCCTTCCTTTTATCCCAGTATTCAAAAGAACAAAGAGCTGTATTCAATGCTTAGAACATCTATGGAAAATCCCTATAAACAAATGCATCAAATTGCTCTTGAGATGTCTAGGTGTTTGGCCAATTCGGGGTTTGTTTGTAGTGTATTTTTTCTATTTTTTAAATTGATTTTTATTGAGCTCTACATTTTTCTCTATTCCCCTCCCTGCCTCTCTCCTCTCCCTTAACCCTCTCCCAAGATCCTCTTGCTATTTATTCAGGAGATCTTGTCTTTTTCTAATCCCCATTTAGATTAGATCTATGTGAGTCTCTCTTAGGGTCCTCATTGTTGTCTAGGTTTTCTGGGATTGTGATTTGTGGGCTAATTTTCTTTGTTTATGTATAAAAACCATTTATGAGTGAGTACATGTGATAATTTTCTTTCTGGGTCTAGGTTACCTCACTCAAAATAATGTTACCTAACTCCATCCATTTGCCTGCAAAATTCAAGATGTCGATATTTTTTTTTTTATGCTGTGTGGTACTCCATTGTGTAAAGGTACCACATTTTCCTTATCCATACTTTGGTCAAGAGGCATTTAGGTTGTTTTCAGGTTCTGGCTATGACAAACAATGTTGCTATGAACATAGTTGAGCACATGTTCTTGGGGCATGATTGATCATCCTTTGGATTTATACCCCAAAGTGATATTACTGGGTCTAAAGGAAGGTTGTTTCCTAATTTTCTGTGAAATTGCCACACTGACCTCCAAAGGGGCTGTACCAGCTTACAGTTCCACCAGCAATGCCAAAGTGTTCCCTTTATACCACAACCTCTCTACCATATGTTGTCATTGTGTTTTTGATCTTGGCCATTCTGACAGATGTAAGATGGAATCTCAGAGTTGTTTTGAATGCATTTCTCTGATGACTAAGGATGTTGATCATTTCCTTAAGTGTCTTTCAGCCATTTTAGATTTCTCTGCTGAGAGTTCTCTGTTTAGGTCTATACTCCATTTTTCAACATATCACATAGTTGAATTCTCATCAGTATATGAGTTTGGGGAATATTTTCATTATCTCCTTTAGTTCATTGCCTCCAATACAGATAAGTTGACTAATTTTGTCTTTGAACTCTACTGCCTTTGATTTATATCATATTAATTATATATTATATAAAGAAAACATTGATATAAACACACACAATCCAAAAACCAAGAGTTAATAAAGTTTTAAATAAATAAATGATCAAGAAAGAAGAAATTTGAAAGTAAATGCTAATGGATGACATGTGAGTGTGTTCCTAGCATTCTTCATAATTAATAACTAATATAAAGTTAGTAATATATGAAGTATTTGGAAAAAAAATTCAATTCTATTCAATTAATGTAAAACATATTCACTAAAGCTAGTGATCAAATATGTGAAATTTAAAACAGCAGAAATTATAATAAACACATTCAATATTTTATCAACCAATGATATAAAGACTTCAGAATATGTAATCTTTCCCCTTTTTAAGAAACAATCAGTGCAATTTGGAATTAACATATGGGAAGGTATTCTGCCAGCAGCCTGAGAGATCTGAAGATGGTGAGACCTCCATTTATCATGCATTCCTTTACGGGTTTAAGACTTATTACAATGTTATTTTTTGAAGAACAAAACCTACAATAAATATGCAGAGATGAAGATTTGTTTAACAAAGGTAAGATACTTTTTAGGGATTTATATGTATATATAAATACATTTATATATTTCATATTTATGACAAATATTATGCAAAGTATAATGTCATGCTAATTAAAAATATATGTAGAAGAAAATATCAAATAATGATTATATCACTATTATATTTATGAAAATTTACGGATATGAATGGATATGACTGAACCAACAGAATTCCTCAACTTTAGGAGACCTGTACAAAGGGTTTTTTTTTCAAAATAACTATTTTTTTTTATTTTACATACCAACCCCAGTTCCCACTCCCTCCCATCTCCATATTCCTCTACCTACCCTCACACACTACTCCATATCCCTCCTCAGAGTGGGTAAGGCACATTGCTTTGGGGAAGTTCCAAGGCCTTCCCTACTATATCTAGGCTGAGCAAGGTATCTATCCAAAGGAATAGGATCCACAAATGCCAAAACAAGCATTGGGGATAAATCTTGATGTCACTGCCAGTGGCTCCACAGTCTGCCCCAGCCATACACTGTCACCCACATTTAGAGGAACTACTTTAGACCTATGGTGTTTCCTTCCCTGTCTGACTGGAGATAGTGAGCTCCCATTAGCTCAGGTAAACTGTTTTGGTAAGTATATCCATCATGGTCTTGACCTCTTTGGTAATATTTTCATTCCTCCCACTCTTCATCTAGACGTTGGAAGCTCAGTCCAGTGCTCTGATGCAGGTCTCTGCCTCTGTTTCCATCAGTTGTTGGATGAAGGTTCTATGGTGATATTTAAGATAGTCATCAGTCTGACTATAGTGCTAGGCCAGTTCGGGCACCCTTTCCTCTATTGCTTAGGGTCTTAGCTGGGGTCATCATTGTGGATTCCTGGGTATTTATCTAGTGCCAGGTTTCTTTCTAGCCCCATAACTGTTCTGTCAATCAAAATATCTCTTTCCTTTTTCTCATCTCTGTCCTTCCTCCATCTCAGCTAACCCATTCCCTCAAGTTCTCCCCACTCCCCTTCTTCCCTTGTCTTCCCCTTCCCCCAACCCCATGCTCCCAATTTTGTCAGGCTATCTTCTCTATTTCCTCTTTCCAGGTGGATCTATATATGTTTTTCTTAGGTTTCACCTTGTTACTTAGCTTATCTAGGATCATGAACTCAATATCCTTTGCTTCACAACTAGTATCCACTTATGAGTGAGTACATAACATGTTCATCTTTCTGGGTCTGGGTTACCTCATCAGGATCATTTTTTTTTCTAATTTCATCCATTTGCTTGCAAATTTCAAGATGCCATTGTTTTTTATTTTCTCCCACTGAGTAGTACTCCATTGTGTAAATGTACCACATTTTCTTTATCCATTCTTTGGTTGAGGGGCATCTAGGTTGTTTCCAGGTTCTGGCTATTACTAATAATGCTTCTATGCACATAGTTGAACAGATGTCCTTATAATATGATTGAGCATCCTTTGGCTATATTCCCAAGAGTGATATTGCTGGGTTAAGGAATTTTTTCACTGTGTGTAAATTTTGTTTGCTTCTCTTTTAATTAAATTTGTTCATTGGCATTTATATGCATGTATACAATGAATTCTTATTATACTTTTTCTGACCTCTTCCAATATCTCCTCCCTGCATGTATCAATTCCCTACCCTCTTTTAAAGTCTTTTTTTCTATTCATGTGTTTTTGTTTTGCTTTGAAACTCATTGAATTGAAGCAGGGCCATCTGTGAGACTCTGGACTCGAAAGACTTATTGAAACCCCGTGAGCACACCAATAGATATACATCTGATGTTAGTGACTTATTTCCCAGAATCTATCATCTGTCAGTAGCAACTACACTATTGGGGAACTCAGGGCCACTAGAGACCCTTCCTAATTCATAGTTTGCTGTTGACAGCCTCATATTTGTTCAGGCTTAATGCAGGCAATCACAGTTGCATTAAACTTTTGCAAGTAGAATGACTATATCAAGCCAAGATGATGACTTTTGTAGCATTTCTTCCTACATTCACTTATTCTCAGTACCTTGTGTGGTTATATTTATCTACTTTCACAACGTTTTTATAAAGGCTTTTCTGTTTAAGACTGATAGTATTATTTATCAATGGGTACAAGTATAAGTAACTAGAAGTTTGTTTGACCCTATGTCAATTTGCTAAGTCGTAATAGGTTCCTGCTAATGTGTGTTACTTCCCCAAGCATGTGTTTTTCCCTAGAATTTATAGTATCAGAAATGATTTTTTTCTGTGGAGCAGGCCTCAAGTGCAACCAAAGAACACATTGTTGTCCTCCCAAAAGACCCTTCCTAAGAGTCATGAGACTCTTGAACCATTGGGCTTGTCATGCCTGGTATGCTGGTATTGTTCACAGAGTTTACAGATGAATGAGACCATGGATGCCTTTTCTTTTCCAGAAGTCTGCATAGCACCTCTGGAATTAGGAGAAAAAGCTAGCAGGGAGAAGCTTCCAGCTCAATTCCACCTTGGTTCTACACCTAATCAAGGTGTGTAGTGTCTTTCGCAATGGGCTCTTATCAATAAGTTCTGAATGGCAATCGCTCAGAAGAATGGGATGCTTGGGATACAGGAAGGGTGGATATGAGAGCAGGGAAGCATATATCTTAATTTAGGGAGCCACCTGAGGGTTGTCAAGAGACTTGACTCTAGAGGGGTTCCCGGGTTTCCAGGGAGATGCCCCCAGCTAGTTCCTTGGGCAGCTGAGGAGAGGGAGCCTGAAAGGCCATTTCCTATAGCCATACTGATGAATTTCTTGCATATCACCATAGAACCTCCACCTGGCAATAGATGAAGAAAATGACTGAGCCCCACATTGGAGCACCGGACTGAGCTCCCAAGGTCCTGATGAGGAGCAGAAGGAGAGAGAACATGAGAAAGAAAGTCAGGACCGTGAGAAGTTGGAATGGGACTGATGGAACATGAGACCAAACCAGACTCTCTGAATGTGGCTGACGGTAGAGGCTGACTGAGAAGCCAAGGACAAAGGCTCTGGGCTTTGATTCTTCTGCATGGACGGGCTCTGTGGGAGCCTTCTCAGCTTGGTTGATCACCTTCCTGGACCTGGGGGGAGTTGGGAGGAGCTTGGTCTGAACATAGAGTAGGGAACCCCTATGGATCCTTGGCCTGGAGAGGGAGGGAGGGGGGGTATGGGTGGAGGGGAGGGAAGAGAAGGGGGAAGAGAAGGGGAGGAGATGGAAATTTTTAAATATAAAAAAATAAACCATATATAAAAAAACAAAAACAAAAAAAAAGAAACTGTATTATTTGGAAAGGATTCTCTGAGGGCTCTTTGGACAACAACTAAGAATAAAATATCCCATGTCAGGACATTGGGATTTTTTTATAAGTCGTGGTTTTTAGAAGCAACCTTGACCAGTCTTGGAAGGTCTCACTCTTTTTAATAAATAAGTAATAAAGTGTTAAAATTATATATATATAGATTTGATTAGTTCTATCTCCTTCCTCTCTTCTCTCTCATTTTTTCTACCCACCTCACTGTTTAAGCATTTTCATCACTATTTTCCTCCTCTATTTAATATTTCCTAAATTCTAAACCCATCACACTCCAGTTAATGGAATCCCTATGAAGTCTGTTTAGATTGCTCCGCCTTCTGTAGGTACTTCAAGTCAAACACGTAAAACTAGAAGTTTAAAGCTAGGACACACCTATGTCAGAAAACATGGTGCTTTTTGTCTTTGGGCTTTGAATTATGTTATTCAGCATAACGATTTTTGCTTCTATCTATTTACTGTTGTAGAAGTCAGCATGGAAATTCCCCCAAAAACTAAATGTAAATCCACCATATGACCACTCCCAGGCATATACACAAAGGACTCCATCTCCTGCTATAGAGACACTTCCTTGGCTGTGTCAATTGCTTCATTATCACTCTATACACAGCAGCTAGGAGATGGAGTTAACCCAGATGTTCATCAGCTGATGAAAAGATAATGAAAATCTGGTGCAAATATACAAGGGAATTCTGTACAGCTGGGAAGAAAAATCAAATTATGAAAATTTCAGGTAAATGTATGAACCTGAAAATTACTGTACTGAGTGAAATAACCAAGACCCAGAAAGATAAATGCCACTGGGCTCTCTACTATGTGGATGCTGTCTCGAGACCTTAAGATGTCATTATGTAACTTGCAGGAATTTTAGAAGTCAGGTAAGTGGAAAAAGAACATTGAGGGAGTGAGTAGAAAGAACTGTAGGGAAGGAAATAACAGAATACAAGTGCAGTGAAGCTGGGAAGGAGGAAAAGGAGGCGGTGGATGCAACTGGGGACGAGAAGGGGAGGGGAAAGCAAAGGGAAGTTCAGGAAAGGAAGAAATGCAAGAATATCTGCAAAATTCATAGAGAAATCAACTGTTTTCTTCAAAATACCATATATATACTTATATATGTAATTTATATAATATTTTAAATAATATATATGTTTATATTTTATTTATTTATTTAATTGGAGTTACCCCAAACAAGGGAATAATTTTCTCTACAAAAGCCTACAGTTCAAGAAAAAAAACCAAGGCCTCCCTAGGAATATTTTTCTCTGGACAATATAGGAGACTTTTAAAGTAATGCAGGACAATGACATTGTTCTTGATTGGTTTCCTTTAAGAACTTGAAGGTAAGACCTTATTGCAGAATAGAATTACAGTTTAGTCATCGGATTTAAAGAAATTGAGCTGACACTGATACTTGGAAGCCTCCTTCCTGATGTCTCATAATATTAGAGGTTATCATGCATGTTAAAGGGTGGCAGGGTTTAAGGACGAGAAGCCATCAAGTCTTACCCAGATATAAACCCTGTGAATTATAATGATGACTAGTCCATCAAGACTACATAAAATGGTAACTCACATCTTGGAGACAGTCAACATCTGTCTAACTGGATGAAGACTTGCTCAATATGAGAGAATATGAGTCCATTAGTGCTGTAAACTCTCCAATAGCCTATGGTAATCCCCATGATACATTGTCTATGAAGCGAGAAGAGATACAGAGATAGATAGATAGATAGATAGATAGATAGACAGACAGACAGATAGATAGATAGATGATAGATAGATAGATAGATAGATAGATATAGTGTGTTATACTATTATAGAGAAATTGACATGAATTTTAGAAGTGTAAGAGATCATAAAGGAATCATTTCAAAAAAAGAGGGGAGATATGATGAAAGTATATTCAAACTTATATGACATTCTCAAAATTCACCAAAAATAATAATCTGCAGAAATAAACTAAAATCAAAGCTATAAAGAATATAGTTCTAAAAATTTTAAAATTCACTAGAAAAACTAATAAAATTATGTCAATAAAAAGATTAAGCAAAAATTGAAGAAAAACATAAGTGGGAATTGACAAACTGAGTAGAAATATTAAAAGATTTAGGAAAATTTATCAATAGACCAACACTCAAGTTAATGGAGTAAATCAAGAAGATAATTTTTTTTTTTTTTGGTTTTTCGAGACAGGGTTTCTCTGTGGCTTTGGAGCCTGTCCTGGAACTAGCTCTTGTAGACCAGGCTGGTCTCGAACTCACAGAGATCCGCCTGCCTCTGCCTCCCGAGTGCTGGGATTAAAGGCGTGCGCCACCACTGCCCGGCTAAGAAGATAATATTTTATCTCAGAAACTTATTCAAAGAAATTTCAAGTAAAACCTTTTAAAGCACAGGGAAGATAAAAATCATTAAGTTCTATAAAGTATAGCGAATTCTCCCGAATATAAGCTTAGCAAATACACTCTGAAACCCATAATAGCAGATCACCCAGGAATCCCAGATGAGAGATTTTAGAAGAAAATGAAAGAAATGACTTGTCACACACAACAGAACATCCTTAAAGCTGTCAGCATATTTATCAGCCAAAAGTTTGTTGGCTAGAAAGAAATGGAATGATATATCCAAGGTGGATAGAACCTAATGAAGCATACAATACCTGACAGAACTGTCCTTCAAGAGAAGGAGAAATAAGTGTTTTTCTAGAAGTCAAAATGTGAGAGAGTTCTGTTAGATCTGTCAGACACAAAAGAACAAAAGTGTATAATTAAATTGAAGCATAAGGCAAAGATGGCAATATAAAGCATGAGAGATTCACTGAGTTATTTGTGCCCATTTTTGGGTTGTTTGATGTTTCTATTCTGTCCATTTCTATCCTGGATTTTATTGCTTCCATCTAGTGGATTTTTGTCTGTGCATTTGTTCCCGTTTCCCCCTAGTACTGAGGTTCACCACTGAGCTATTTGTTTGTCATTGCTCTGATTTCCTAATGTAGGCACTTGGAATTATAATTTTTTTGTTTTTATGACTGCCTTTAATGTGTCAGAGTACCAGAAGTTGATAACTAAGCTGCCAAGGGAAGAACAAACAATCAGTACTCTTACCCAGCTGGTATGCCAAGAGCTGCAACAATGACCAACATAGCAAGATATGGCCGGAAGTCCAAATAGTGACACTTTTATTTTAGCAGCAATAAATAGTTGTAATCAATTGGACTAAGAGCCCTCTCAATAACAAGCTAAATTCTAAAATTTCTTATTTTTCTTATATCCACTGATTATTAAAGTTCCCAATTCTTTTAAAAAAAAAAGCTTCTTGTTCCCATATCCACCCTTCCTATATCCCAACCATCCTATTCCCCCAAGCTCTTCCCATCCTCCACTTCACACTTTTCTCGCCCCATCCCCCCTCCCCCATCCCACCCCACCCCTGTGTTCCCATTTTTTGTCCGGCAATCTTGTCTACTTCCAGTATCCAGGAGGATAACTATATGTTTTTCTTTGGGTTCACCTTCTTATATAGCTTCTCTAGGATTTTTTACGAATTATAGGCTCGATGTCCTTTATTTATGGCTAGAACCCAATTATGAGTGAGCAAGGAATTATATATCTTACTTAAGGGAGCCATCCTAGGGTTGGCAGAGACTTGACTCTAGAGGGGTTCCCAGGTGGCCAGGAAGACGCCCCCAGCTAGGTCCTTGGGCAGCTGAGGAGAGGGTGCCAGAAATGTCCAGATCCTATTGCCATACTCATGAATTTCTTGCATATCACCATAGAACCTTCACCTGGCATTGGATGGAGAAAATGACAGAGCCCCACATAGGAGCACCGGACTGAGCTCCCAAGGTCCCGATGAGGAGCAAAAGGAGGGAGATCATGAGCAAGGAAGTCAGGACCTTGAGGAGTGCGTTTACCCATTGAGACGGTGGGACAGATCTAACGGGAGACCACCAAGTCTAGTTGGAATGGGACTGATGGAACAGGGGACCAAACCGGACTCTCTGAATGTGGCTGATGGTGGAGGAGGACTGAGAAACCAAGGACAACGGCAATGAACGTGAACTCTACAGCATGGACGGGCTCACTGTGAGCCTTGTCAGTTTGGTTGCTCACCTTCCTGGACTTAGGGGGAGCTGGGAGGACCTTGGACTTAACATAGTGAAGGGAACCCTGATGGCTCTTTGACTTGGAGAGGGGTGGAGTGGGGGTATGGGTGGAAGGGAGGGGAGGGAAGGAGGAGGAGGAGGGAAGGAGATGGAAATCTTTAATAAAAATATGAGGAAAAAAAAAGCTTCTTTTTACAGTAGTTGAAGATCAGTACCTAAACCACAACTGTTCAAAATGCAGAGAACAACTCACAATGAAGTGTCCAGTCTTAATATGTATGCCTATCTATCTGTCTAATAATTAAAGAAAAACTGTTCATGAATATGAGATGGAGTGGGAGAGTTTGGGTAAAGTCTGAGGTAGGAGAGGGAGTGGAAAATGTCATAACTAACATACACATACATGAAATAAAAGAAATAAAATATTAAATTTTAAAGACAAAAAATCAGTATTTTGAGGAGATACTTTAATAATCCTATGCTCATTTGCATCATTGCTTATACTAGCTAAGGTATGGCCTCAAGAATAAAATGTGTTGTGTCCTAAAAAGAAAATCTTGTAATGTATGGTTATATGGATGAATCTCAAGGATGTAATTCTTAGTGAAGTAAGTAGACAACAAAACAAACTCTGCTGTTGTGATTATAATAAGTATCAGTTAGCCATCCATACTGGGAGAAACTCTGGAGTAGTGCTTCAACTGCCTTTAGATGAGGATAAAGTTGAGAGTTACCACTCCAGGGCGTGTGACAAACAAGTAGGATCTGTAGATCTTATTTTGAAGAGAAGATTTGAGTCTAAGCATGCTTATTACATTAAATGGTAATATTTAAGTGCAATGGTTTAGTTAGGATAGTAGACAATTTAATGTGAGGCATGCACATTGAAAAGTGGGTGGCTCTTTTTTTCAAAAACTCAGTATTATAGTAAAGAGAAAATGGAAACAGGAGAAGAAACAAAAGAGGGGGAAGAAAAGTAAAAGGAAGGAATGGGAAAGGATGGGAAGGAAGGGAAGTGAATGGATGGAAAAGGAAGGTAGGGGAGATGGGGGAAAGAAAAAGATGTGCAGGCAAGAGGCAAAGAAAAAAAAAGAGAAAATAAAAGGCAGATTACTGTCGAGGATATTAAAAAGTTCTGACAATCAAATCAATGCTTGATCTTAGAACGTTCCTGTTCTACAGGGAAATTAAATTACAAGAAGCAGTTGTCACATTTGATTAAATTAGAAGCAGTGCTATCTCAGTACTAAGGCCACTGACACTGGTAAGTACACTGTGGTTATGTAAGAGAATGCTTCTTTTCTTAAGAAATTCATTCAGTGTATGTATACAAAGAGCCTTGAGTCATGCAGCACATTTCTCAATGCTTCACAGAAATAATAACATGCTAACACTGGATATGTTTGTCACAGGGTCAAAAGTAATCTTTCTATCATTACTTTTATGATCACTTTTCTATAATTTTGGAATTGTTTCCAAATAATATACTTAAAAAATTTACCCAAATTAAGAATTAAACACCAAATAAATGACGATGTACTTTTAACCAATCTGCTATGAGCTAGTTTCCTTCAAAGAGCATAAAGCTGTCCTTGTGAAGTAAAGCTTGTGTGGTCTAAAGTGTAAATCAGAGGTGAGATAAATGAGAGGCAAGGCATCAGAGCAAAGATCCTGTGTGGGAGCATTGCCACAAAGACTTTGTATGGGGAAGGGTAATAGATTCGCATATGATAAGACCATGTAGTTAACCAAAAGTCTGGGTACCTGGAAAGCCTGAAGGCTTAAGACTCATGGCAGGTTCCTAACATACAACCATTTCTTGAAGCACCAAGGACTGCTACTAACTGAGATCAGAATCTAGGTCATGGAGTGTTTTTAGAAACAATGCAGTTGGTACTGTTTCAATGCTCTGAGTAATTCCAAAGTAAATCTTTGAAAAGGGTAGTATTTATCAATGTAATCATGATAAATAGTAGCATTGATAACTGTTTGCTGTGGAGCATAGACAGCGTTGTGCAGGTTCCAAATGCACCAAGAATTTCTTATTTACAATAGTAAATGTGCCTGACAAAGACACAGAGACACTACCAGATTTCACTTACATGTGATTTCTGTAAATGATGACATGGGAAATGGAATGGAAAGGCCCAAGGGTGAGGACTGGACTGTAGAGCATTGGTGACAATGTACTACATTTCAGTTTGATAGAAAAGTTAAATGTAAAAGATCCACTGTACAGCACAGCAACTGTAGTAAGCAACAGTGTTCTGTCCTCACATGTACACACATAAAGTCACTTTGAGCAAACCATTTTATAGCATATAATGGTACAAAAGATTATTTTGTGCATCCTAAATAAGTCAAATATTTGTCAAACTCAAAAATTTAAATATTAGAATGTTGAAGTGAAATCTATACATTCCCTTTTGTTTCAATTCATCTGATTGGTTATGAGGAGACAAGGGTCGGTTTCAGATATGAATGGTGCGTGGGTGGTGGGATGAACTGACTTTGAAGTGCAACTTTGGGAAAGGAGCCAAAATGCCTGGTGGACCTGAAAGGGGTGAAGGGAAAGATGAGGTTTGTTTCATGATGACTTCAAAGAACACCAAGTTTTCAGCTATTTAAGAGGAGATTGTGGATTGATATCTAGATAAAACTTCCCAGGACACATGTCAAATATTATTGAGTCAGTGTCCCTGAGACCATGTCAAATATTTTTGGGGGTTATCATAAGTCATATCACAACTGAAACTTAATTTTCAGGGAAGGCTACTTGTTCATTTCCTGGCTGCTCAGACTCCTGAAATAGTCACACAAAAATCTGTATTAATTGCAATACTGTTTGGCCAAAAGCTTAAGCATATTTCTAGGTAACTCTTACATCCTAAACTAAACCCACATCCATTAATCTGTGTATTGGCACATGACTGTGGCTTACTGGGTGAAGCTCTGTCTGGCATCTGTCTCTTGGGGCTACAAGGAATCTCCCTGACTCCAGCTACTCTCTCTCTATATACTTCTTCCAGGCTGGCTAAATTCTGTTAAGCCAATGACTGAAACAGCTTCTTTATTAACCAATAAAAGCAACACATATACGGAAGGACTTCCCACATCACTTAATCATGGTGTAAATACCTAGGAAATCAGTCCAAATAGAAATGCTTTCAACTGTCATGCAGAGAAGTTCACAGAACAACATCATCATCAACAACACAACAGGAAGGAAAGGGTTAAAAGATAAAGACAAATTTACAGAGAAAAGGCAGGGACAGCAAACCTGCTCCATAGTGGCCAGAAGTTTTTAATCAATTTAGACGGAGGATCCTGAGCACAGAGCTGTTGGATTTAGTGATAACAAGGTTGATGTGGGCCTCAGGAAGCTTGGGTAAGGAAATATCAGTGCAGTCCTAGTACCAATAACAGGAGTGAAGTTACAAGGTCACGAATGGGTGTGACACTGAGTTTAGGCAGTGGCTGGACTTGGGGTGAGACCATGTGTGATAGTTCTTCTCATTTTCCCATGGGTAGTAATAATTAACTTGTTTTTTTTCTTTTATCAGAATATCCATAACTGCTTCCATAAAGTGAGAGATGATGATGTTAGACATTGTGTACTCATATTAGATATACCTACAGAATAAAAAGGAGTTATAAAACAACTGTTGATGTTGACAGAACAAGTTGGGGGAAAAGGCATGGAGAGAAAATTGGAAGATAGTCTTTGAAACAATGAAGACTTGAAAGACTGTTCTGTAGTTGACAGATCTACTCTACACTCATTGTTTTTAACGTTAAAGGCAGGCATAAGGCTTCTTAGGAGCTTAAAAGTACATAACAAGCCCTTGATACATTTTACTTGATAAAATTTGAATAAAAGAAAAGTCTTTCTGTCTCTGTCTCCCTCCTATCTCTCTCTGCCTATTCTCATTGTCTGTCTGTCTGTCTGTCTGTCTGTCTGTCTGACTGTTTTTCTCTTTTTCTCTGTCTCTCCAGTGGAGTTTCACAAGGGCCTATACCAAGACTGGATGCTCAGCCATGTGATTTTATGACTCTGTTGCAGACCACCTGGAGAACTGGTTCAAGCTACCAGAGTGTTTGGATGCAGGGACGCAGGACATGGCAATAAAGCTTGTCATAAATCACCTTAGATAGCCTATGGCATTAGATCCAGCTGAATCAAATCCATCCACATGAATTAAGAGGGGCAGTAAGAAATGGAAAACTGTCCACAAAAACTTAACTGGAATGAGGACTTTACTAGATATGATCTTTGTAAGAGACTATTCTAATCACTAGCAGGTTAAGAAAAGCAGCTGGTGCATTCAAACAGGTGAATTACATGCTTCATGACACTGATACAAATAAAAATATGTCCAGTTGTCAGTGTAATAGTATCAAAAGAGCTCTAAACTTTAAATAACTAAAATTTCTCCCAAAAGTTAATGCTGGTGGTTCACCTTTGTTCCAGAGAACAAGTTTTTTTTTTTTTTTTTTCCAGGATAAAGCTGTCATATTCCAATCCTTGTAATTTACCTCACAGACAAATCTTCATATGTATATTTCCCAGTATGTTTCTCTTTTTCTATAATTTTAATACTGCTTCACACAAGATCAGAAGCTATCAAAAAATCCATTCCTTAACCTAATCCCGGTCCGGCATTTCCCTAGGGGAGTGCATCAGGTAAGGGTCCTTGGACTCTAGAGATGGATGACATTAGCACAACCTGAAAGCAGCACTCACCCATGAGCCAAGAACTCAGGTTCCACTTGCTGGGTGACTGCAGCTCAAAACATCTTTGTCCAGTCCTTGTGAATAGCTGGAATACAGCAGCCCCCAAGGCAGCAAAGACAATGCAGTGACAGGAGATGGGAATGCGAAACTGCTGTAGTAGGACCCACACCCGTAAATATAGCAGGAGAGAGGCAGAGGCAGTAGGATCAGAAGTTCATGGTTATTCTCCATTGGATAGTGAGCTTGAGACCACCTTGGGCTATATAAGTCCCTGTCTAAAGCACACCATTTAGGGTGGCTGACAAGGCTCAGTGGGTAATGGCACTTGCTACCAAGCTTCAAGAACTGAGTTAGATCCTTGGGAGAAAACCAACACCAACAATGTATATTTCTGACTTCTGACAATCTTTTCTCCCTGTGTCTGTGTCTGTCTGTCTGTCTGTCTCCCCCTCTCTCTCTCTCTCTCTCTCTCTCTCTCTCTCTCTCACACACACACACACACACACATATACACACAAGAATAAATAAAAGTAACACTAAAATTTTAAAACAAAATAGAAGTGATTGTACTGCTTAGACCAGTACATGTTGTAGACATTACACCATCCATGCATTACACCTATTGGTACAATTATAATAAAATCTAATCAACTGGGACACTACGAAGAGAAGCTTCATTTCCTTGTAAGAGTGTTTCCATTATTGCTGGAGAGGTTCATGTCTCTGTGACAGTTCTACTGGTCATGAGGATGCTTTCACCAGGCCACACACATCACCTATGAAAGGAGACACGATTTACAGACTGTAAGGAGTTAGACTTCATTCTCGTTAGCAGGTTGTAATGAATACTGGAGGGAAAAGTCATCTGATTGCTGCTGCTGACATTATGAACTGAAATCAATATACTGCACTGTGTGGGTGATTCATTCATATTAGGTACAATCTATGATCCTGGGGTGGGCCAGTCAGTCTCATTTTGATATGAGGTAATATTTCCATATGAACAGAAATGCCCAGTGACTCACTTCAATGGCACAACGAAGCACAAACTCTGAGTTGTGGGAGCAGCCATCAGCATTACGAAGGCCAGGACTTTTATCTATGAGTTTCTGAGGAGTAATGCACAGTACACACATCCCTTCCACTTCATGGTCATAGGTGTGACATTTAAAACTCTGTACTTGAATGAATTGATCCGCATTTGCCTAGAGAAAGGGGTGAAAAATAGTGACCACAAATCTAGTTACAGTGAGACATGACAATAAGCATTTTCTGGTTCAAATATCTATATCTTTGATCGTATAATTTCTCACTTATTTCAGTGAATTTAAGCAGCTCTTGAGAAAATTATGAACTAAGTTTCCATAAGGCAAGAGTAGTTAAGCATAGAATGCAATTTCCTTAGACCTTTGCCTCTGCTTACGTATCTCTCTCTCTCTCTCTCTCTCTCTCTCTCTCTCTCTCTCTCTCTCTCTCTCTCTCTCTGTTGCTCTCTCTCTGTCTCTCTCTCTCTCTCTCTCACACACACACACACACAGACACACAGACACACAAACATCTCTGCTTATCTTTCTCTTATATACACACATTTCTGCTTCTCCCCCCTCCCACATCTCTGGTTTTGGTTTGGGATAAAAAAATGCAAGAGATTTAACAATATAATATTGTTTTCACAATACAATTTTGAATTCTCTGTGCAGCAGAGATCATCAAAGGAAACATAACTTTTCAAAATAGAAATAACACCTGATTGTGAATATCTTCATCCAAACTGATACATTTACAACACAACTCCTACTATTAATGATCAGGCAGAGTCATAAAAGAAGGTATAGAAAGTTTCTAGGAGGCAAAGGTCTGGAAAGTCTGCTGCTGATCTTAGATTCACAGGAAAACTACATCCTCAGTAACAAGGGTATCTAAACAAAAGCTAAACAGTGACAAATTAACTTGAAACAGAGAAATCTGATGGCAGTCCAACACCTAGAAAAATAACTAAGGCATCTAATAACCCCTGAGAAAGTGAGAGAAATGGTCATCCCTAGAGATGAGCCTTTAGTTGGGTAGTCAAGACAAAGCAGTAAACCCCCAAGTCTTGCACATATAAGTAACACTAAATGGATTTAGCAAGTTATGTATGTAGGCGATAACAATAAAATAAAATGAGGCCATGGAATTGAGGTGTGTCGGAGGAAGGGAAGAGGAAAAATGATACAATCATATTTTAATGAAAATAAAGACTAAAAGTAAAAACACGCTTTTTATTTCCTAGAGAACATTTCTAAGTTTTATTCATTTTACAAACATTTTTAAGTGCCCACGTTTCTGTAATCCTGATTGGTCTTCATAACTCTGAAGACTTCTCAAGTAATTCTTAAACAAATAGATGGGAAAGAGTCGGTGACACCACTCTTCCACCATGAACTACAGCAACATGTCCTGCAAGTGAACACCGAAGGACCTAGGAGGACATGATGCCCACCAGAAACTGGTTGGGCTAGTACCTTTTGGTAAAAACCTTGACATCTTTTCTTCGTCACATCAGTCTTATCTTTCAATTGTTAATACTTTGTATGACTCTCTTGGCACATTTAACCATTAAAATAGACTTTTGGGATGGCCTAAGTGCATTTACTGTCTACAGGATAAAGGAGGAGCAATTCAGCTACCAGAACTACCAGATATAAAAGTAAAGCAAAACAAAAAAACAAACAAACAAAAACAAAAAACAACACAAAACGCCCTGTTACTTCCTGCCCTTGAGTGTATGATGAATTTCTTGGCTCCATTTCAGGAGAATCAAGGCATCCTCCCTTTTTATTTACAATTTAGATCACCCAAAAATGGACAAAGACTCTTCTGTAACTCAAAAACATCACCTTGGTATATGTGCTTATTTTACCAGTTTCTAGTAAGTAACTTACGCTTTACTGTATAGAATGCTTTAATCTAAAATTAAATAAAACAAAAGAACTAAGAAGCCAGTCATATTTAAAAATAATAGTCTTCTGAGATTGTTCAATATAATTTAATTTATTTATTTTTTTTTTGTTTTTTTGTTTTTTTTTTCTTTCTCATGGTTTATTTTTTTTATATTTAAAAATTTCCATCTCCTTCCCTCCTCCTCCCCCCTCCCTCCCCTCCTTCTCCCCTTTCTCTCCCCTCCTTCTCCCCCTTCCCTCCCCTCCCCTCCACCCATACCTCCCCTCCCTCCCTCTCAAGGCCAAGGAGCCATCAGGGTTCCCCACTCTATGCTAAGACCAAGGTCCTCCCAACTCCCCCCAGGTCCAGGAAGGTGATCGACCAAGCTGAGAAGGCTCCCACAGAGCCCGTCCATGAAGAACAATCAGAGCCCAGAGCCATTGTCCTTTGCTTCTCAGTCAGCCCCCGCTGTTGGCCCCACCTTGGAGCACCGGACTGAGCTCCCAAGGTCCTGATGAGGAGCAGAAGGAGAGAGAACATGAGAAAGAAAGTCAGGACCGTGAGGGAACCTCCAGCTGGCGACAGATGGGGAAGGTGACTGAGCCCCACATTGGAGCACTGGACTGAGCTCCCAAGGTCCCGATGAGGAGCAGAAGGAGCGAGAACATGAGGGAGAAAGTCAGGAACGAGAGGGGTGCGTTCACTCATGGAGACGGTGGGACAGAACTAATGGGAGATCACCAACTCCAGTTGGAATGGGACTGATGAATATAATTTAATTTAAAATTGCCTTTTGCTTTTCTTTACTTTTCAAATATTATAAAATACCCATGTTTCATATAATGTTGCCTGGCCTTGATATAGCTGAGAGCTTCTCCACTTGTAATCATTCTCTTGTTCTCAAATATATGTAGAGGAGAAAGTAAGTGATATTAGTTATTCAATACTTTACTTCTCAAGAACAACTTTTTAGCTGGCACTCAGCTTAGCTACTGGAACCTTGGGCAATTTGTTCAATGTCAGCCTTTTTTTGTTAATTTCCTTTTGTTATCACCCAATAAATTGTTTTCTAAATCTCTTGGTCTGTAGAATGTGATCTATTATTGTCTTCATCTGAATAACCTTAAATATCTATGTCTATTTGGATACAATATCATCCACTGGACTTCAAGGTTCTTGTGCCTTGAAACACAGAATTGTTTGGTGATATATGACAGAAAGTAAAGTAAGAGAACTTATTAAGCTCAAACACACTTCTATGTAGGCAATGGGGCACAGAAGAGAGGAAGATCAGAATCTCAAATGGTAATAGTGCTATGCAAAAGATGGTCTTTTATGTGCCAGGATTGTGTTTTCTTGGGTCATTTATGCATCATGTGGATTTTCTTTTGTGTGTTGTTTATTCCAAATCATTCTTGATGAATCACAGGCCACTTTCAACTATTCTAATGTGTCATTTGCCTGTATCAGTAAACCCATGTACTTCTCATCAGACTATGTCAGGGATTTTCTGTACTCCTCCTTCTACCAAGAGTTTTTTCTCCTATATTAATTTCCAAGTACTATAAATGGCTTTTTAGATTGTTGACTATCTGTATTTCATGTTTCAGTGTCCTTACTAATGGCAGTCCCAGAAACATTTTGGGGAGCTGAAGGATAGATGATCCAACTTCTTATAATTATTTCCTACTTTTGAGGTTTGTTTCTTTTGTCTAAGGGAGACCAAAAATCTCCCCTTAATCCATTTTCACTTGGAGGCAGGAATCAGAAGTAGAAACTGGCTGGTATTCCCATCATCAGCATTTCCATCTTTAAATGTGGTATCCTAAAAGAACCAAATTTTATAAGGAGGTTGAAAATCCAAACAAGAATAGCATGTTTATACCACTCAAAATTACCCCCAAAAGACAAGAACCTGAAAAGCATTTACTTTATATTGATTGATTCCACACTCATATAGCTGTTTCCTGGGGGAGGAGGGAACACTCTTGAGTAAAAAAGAAAACCAACAAAATGATCCTCATGGTTATATACAGAGGGTGTAACTAAACCCAACATAATCGCTGTGAGAAGGCCAATGATATACTAGAACAAAAGAGAAACAATATGAAGTTATAACCACTGAATATATGTTATATCAACAGCACCAGAAGAAAATTAATGAAGAAAACCAAAACAATAAAGTTACAAATACTCTAAAATTTATAGAGAATTTACCTTTGAATTTCAGAAATCAAAAGTCATTTCCCCCCTTCTTATTGGTAAAAATTTATTTGTTGAGAAACATCCCGCAAACTGCACAGAGTGGACCAAGAAGTGAGTGACATTCACCCCAGCTGACTCCCCAAGTCTCTAGGCACTAGGCACTCAGGGAAAAACCCATGCCCCTTTTCCCCTGCTTCGGATTCATTAGCCAGTCAGCAGACAAGGCAGGCTGGTTTAATACCCTCCCCATTAGATCCTGAAATCTACAAGCCAAACCCACACATACCCCATGATCTCAGGTCTCAATAAGACACAGACAACAACTGCACACAGCAGACGAAGAACACCTCACTGAGATATAAAGAGTAACTGCAATGATTAGTCTAAGAGAGGATCCCTGAAACATAGACACTGACTATGGGGGTTGGACCAAGAGGAGAGACACAGCCTGCACCAATTTGAGGAAGAGATGCATAGGCACCAATGCAAGAATACACTCAATAACCTTAAAAAGGGCAACATTATAACCTAGTGTTTCTTCAATAGGAACACTTAAACATATTAACCCAGAAGAAGCAGAAGAAAATGACCTTAAATATAACTTTAGAAAGATGATAGAGACACTTAGAGTGGAAATGAAAAATTTCTTAAAGAAATGGAGGAAAAGACAAAAATTGGAAGACATCAATAAATCTCTTAAAGAAAGCAAAGAAAACCAAGAAAAAGAACAACCAAACAGATGAAGCAAGCAGTTCAAACAGTTCAAGACTTGAAAATTGAAATAGAAAGAGCACAAACCAAGGAAATTCTGGAAATGAAAAATCTCTGTATCCAAAAGGGAACTACAGATGCAAGTATAACCAACAAAATACAAGAGATGAAAGATAAAAATCTCAGGAGTTGAAGATACAGTAGAGGAAATAGGTTTATTGGTCAATGAAAATGTTAAATCTAACAAATTCTTAACACAAAACATCAAGGGAATCTGGACATCATGAAAAGAAAAACTTAAGAATAATTGGGATAAAAGAGCTCAAAAGCACAGAAAATATATTGAACAAAATCATAGAATAAAACTTTTCCAGTCTAAAGGATATGGCTATGATAATACAAAAAGTTTATAGAATACCAGATAGACTGGAAAAAAAAATAACAGTCCCCTCACAATATAGCAATCAAAACAGTAAACATACAGAGTAAAGAAAGATTATTAAGAGGGGCAAATGAAAAGGCCAAGTAACATATAAGGAGAAAACAATCAGAATTATACTCAATGGAAACTTGCAAAGCCAGAAGGTCCTGGACAGAGTACTACAGATACTAAGAGAACATGGATACAAGCCCAGACTACTATATTCAGCAACTCTTTCAATCACCATAGGTGGAGAAAATAAAATATCCCATGAAAATTCCATACTTTAAAAAATACCTATCTACAAATCCAACTGTACAAAAAGTATTAAAAGAAAATTCCAACACAAGGAAATTGGCTGCACCAACAAAAACATAGGCAACAAAGCACCTTCAACCAGCAAACCCCAAAGAATGAAAACATACAAACACCACCACTAAAAAACAATAGAAATTAACAATCACTAGTCACTAATATCTCCTAATATCAATGGACTCAATTCACATATAAAAAGAAACAGGCTAACAGAATGGATATGAAAACAAGATCTATCCTTCTTTCCTCTGGGAACTACTATTTGCCCTTGGCATTCCTTAGTTATGTGTAATTTTTTGTGTAGGCTTGAAGCCCCACTAGGTTTTCCCCTTCCACATTATGTATCTACTGGTATCCTTGTTCTGGTCTTGTTTAGGCAACTATGGTGATGAGAATTCATGGGTATAGCTTCTCTGCTATTTCTAGCTACATTCTAAATATTTACTCTTATACCCACATATAAATATCCATCTCATTCTCATCCAAGAAATTACACTTTACAACAGACAGAGACCATTACAGAAAACTACAACAGATGAAAATGCAGACAAAAAGTGATCATGCAGTTATCCTGGCCCTATCTAATACATCTAAAACACAGCCCTTGCACCCAAGGCTCAGGGATAATATAAAAGAGGGAAGATGAGGCAAGAAGACTGTAAGAGCAAGTGGAACTGGAAGATTACCGAGAAATTTTTTGTCTATTTTTATTCAGTAATATCATTCAAATTGAACTAAATTGGTTCATTTTCTGAGAAATCACTGTACTGATTTACAAAGCAGCTGTACAAGTTTGCACTCCCACCAGAAATGCAAGAGTTTTCCCTTTACCCCACATCCTCCCCAGCATATGTTGTCATCATTGTTTTTGATCTTTGCCATTCTTACAGGTGTTAGATGGAATCTAAGAGTTGTTTGATTTGCATTTCTCTGATGGCTAAAATTGTTGAGCATTTCTTTAATTTTTTTCAGCAATTTTAGATTCATCTGTTGAGAGTTCTCTGTTTAGATCTGTATTCCACTTTAAAATTGGATTATTTGTTCTTTTGATGACCAATTTCTTGAGTTCTTTTATATTTTATAGATCAGCCCTTGATTGGATGTGGGGTTCGTAAAGAACTTTTCTCATTCTGTAGGCTGCCATTTTGTCTTGTTGACTGTTTGCTTTACAGAAGCTTTTCAGTTCCGGAGAACCCATTTACTATTTGTTAGTTTTAGTGTCTGACACATGACATTTTAATGGTGATTCTAAAACCAAGAAAAATGTGGTCAAATGTTCTACAAACTCTGAGATATCCCAGATGCCATCCAGAATACTATGTTCAAACAAACCTACAATACCAATAGATGGATAAAAAAAAAGTTCCATAAGAATAAAAGAAACTTAAACAGCATCTATCTAGATACCCAGTCCTATAGAATGTGCTAAAAGGGAGACTTCAAGCTAGATAGGTTAAAAACACCCAAGAAAACAGAGGGAATAAATAATATAACATGAGCAAATCCATAAGGGGAGAGTGGAACGTCTCACAAAAACAAAATAATGGCAATCAACAAACACTGCTCATTGATAACTCTGAACATCAATGGTCTCAACTTCTCATTTCAAAAATAAACAGACAACAGAAAACAGACTACTCAATGATTGGTTCAGCTTTAGGCCCATGCCATGAGAAGGAGCTTATACCCAATACTGCATGGGGGCCAGAAACCAAAGCTGAATGCTCCATAGACCAAGGGCTTTATTATTTATATTTTCATCATATTTTCCCTTTCCCTAGGTCTTCCATATCTACTTCTCCTCCCTCCCACCCAACCAATATTTAAGGCTGTTCTCTCTCTCTCTCTCTCTCTCTCTCTCTCTCTCTCTCTCTCTCTTTCTCTGTCTCTGTCTCTCTCTCTCTCTTTCACACAAACACACACACACACACACACACACACACACACACACACAATAAAACTGTGGAGCCAATTACATGCTGGTCAACTACTCCAGAATATGATGCTTACCCTGGACTGGTTGATGTACCCAGTCATTCCACTGGAAAAAAACTGATTTTCTGTTTTCCAGCAGATACAAAGACAGTTCATCTGTTAACTTTCATTTGTTAACATTCAGTTGTTAACATTCATTTTTAATATGAAAAATAAAAGGCAATAATAATAAGATAAAGCACAAACTATCACATCAAAGTTGTACAAGACAAACTAAAAGAAGAAAAGGAATTTAAGAGAAAGTCTAAGAGACCCATTCATTTGTACATTCAAGAATTCTATAAAACCCTAATCTGGGAGACATAAGAGCAGAGGACCTGTTGCAGACCTGTGCATGCCCTGTATATACTGTTTTAGTCTCTGTGAGTTGGTATGAACTTTGCTCATGTTGATTTAGAGGACTATATATACTTGCTGTCCTCCACCAATCTCTGGCTCTTATCCTCTTTTTTCCTCCTCTTCTAAGTATCCCCATGACTCTAAGGTGAGATATTGGATGGAGAAATTCCATTTAGAGATAAGTGTTTTAAAATCTCTCATGTCTCACTGGCTGCATAATGTCTGGGTATGGGTCTTTGTAATTGTTGCCATCTACCGATGGAGGAAGTTGTTGGCTGAACAAGGCACTAATCTGTGAATACAACAGAATGTCATGAGGAATCTTTGCATCACTACATGTTTTTCTCATGTTTTTCCATTTTTCAGACTAGTATTATTGTTTTTACCTTACGTCCCTGGACTATATATTCTAAGGTCTTAGTTATCCAAGCAGTGTTGGGGTTGGGCTCATCTTGTGCTTGGAGTCTTAAGTCAAATTAGTTATTGGTTGGTTATTCCCAGGAACTTTGTGCTCCTATTGCCTTATCATATCTTGAAGGGAGTATACTATTGTAGATAAAGGGTTTGTGGCTAACTTGGTGCTTGCTTTTCTCTTTTGATTGCATGAAGAGTACCTTTCCTGTACCAAAGACACTGAAATGTAGGAGTAAGGCTCTATGTATGCACCAGCTCAATAGGTCCATGCTCAATGAGTTGTGTAGGTGTTGTCTCCAGCAATGTGGCCTTGACATATTAGTTAACAACTATGCTCCAAGTACAAGTCACCCAAGTTCATAAAGAATAACACTGTCCCTCACACAAATCCACAAATACATCAAAAATATCATCTACCATGATCAAGTAGCCTTGATTCCAAAGATACAAGAATGATTCAAAATATGGAACTAATAAATATAAGCCACCACACATACAAACTAAAATACAAAATTCTATATTTGCTTGGGGAGAAACTCCCAGCATTTCCACTAAAATCGGGAACAAGGTAAGGTTGTCTACTTTCTCCTAGCATATTCAGAATAATATTTGACATATTAGCTAGAACAAAAAGAAAACTAAAGGAGATCAAGGGGATACAAATTGGAAGGAAGAAGTCAAAATATCTTTATTTAAAAATGATAAGATAGTATACATAAATAACTATAAAATTCCACCAAGAAATTCCTATAGTTGATAAACAATTTCAGAAAAGTAGCAGGATACAAAATTATTTCAGAAAATTCAGTAATTTTCTTATATACAAATGACTATCAGATTGAGAAACAACTCAGGGAAACAACGCATTTCACAATAGTCTCAAATAATATATTTTTTGATGTATTTCTAACCAAGTAATGAAAAACTTATATAATTAAAACCTTGAAGAAGCAACTAAAGATGATATCAGAAGCTCGAAAGATCTGACATGATCTTCAATTGATAGAATTAAAAATATAAGAAAAATTGCCATCCTGGCAAAAGCAATTACAAATTGAGATAAATCCCTGCTGTAGAAAATCCTAAAGCCAATTGCCTTTAAGTTAATCACCCACTGGACCATGGCTCTTATACTATTTATGCTGATGTAAGGGATGCATCAGGCCTCTTTTCCAGCTGTGTGATTCTGTTGCTGTTCTCCGTTCTAGCAGAGGATATTGATTTGTGAGTCTACCCCTAAATAAATAATCATCTGTTATTCTCAATTCTGAGCTAGTGTGGGATTTCTTTTAAGCATCCATCTTCAAATCCTCATCAAAATTACAATTCTTCACATATCTTGAAAGGTCAATTTTCAGTTTTATATGAAACCTATTCATGGACACACATACAAAGGGAGAGAGAGAGAGAGAGAGAGAGAGAGAGAGAGAGAGAGAGAGAGAGAGAGAGAGAGAGAGAGAGAGAGAGAGAATAACTAAAAGAACCCTGAATAATAAAAGTAACTAAGTAACTGCTAGAGGTATCACCATCTCTAATCTAAAATTATACTACAAAGCTCTAATAGTAAAAACAGCATCGTATTGTCACAAAACAGACATGTTCATCAATGGAATTAAATTGAAAACCTAAACAGAAAAAGGCCCTGAAAAAAGACAGCATCTTCATTCATTTTGCTATATATCGAAAAATCCAAATAAATACCTCCTTATCATAATCCCTCAAATCCAGATGACCCAAAGACTTCAACATAATGACACAATAGAAAGTGGTGAATAGCTTTGGCTCTTTGGTACTGAGAAGATTTTCCGATCAAAACACCATTAGCATAGGCACTAAGATCAACATTAATAAGTGAGACCTCATGAAACCGAAAAGCTTCTGTATGACAAAGGACACCATCATTCAGACAAAGGGGTTTTATACATAATGGGAAGATATTTT
The DNA here is from genome assembly GCF_903992535.2 of Arvicola amphibius. Taxonomy (NCBI): domain Eukaryota; kingdom Metazoa; phylum Chordata; class Mammalia; order Rodentia; family Cricetidae; genus Arvicola; species Arvicola amphibius. Next base: position 77,244,099 of record NC_052047.1, read on the forward strand.
TACTAACTGCACATCTGACAACCCCTTTTATACAAAATATATAAAGAACAACAATGAAATCCAATTAAAAATGGCATTCAGATCTAAACAAAATATTCTCAAAAATGAAATCCAATGGCTGAGAAGTACTTAAATAAATGTTCAGCATCCTTAGCCAAAAGAAAAACATAAATCAAAACTGCTTGATATTCCATCTTAGGACGACCAGGTGGTCAAGATTCCATAAAATTAATGACAATGCACACTGGTGAGGATGCACAGTAGGGGAACACTCTTTCATTGGTGGCGGCAGTGCAAACTTTTACAGATACTATTAAAATCACTGTGACAGTCCCTCAGGAAGCTGGGGCCCAATCTACCCTGAGATTCAGCTATACTACTCTTGGGCATAAATACAAGGGACAGAGCTTCAACCTCCTGCAGAAATACTTGCTCATACATGTCTATTGCCACTCTGTTCATAGTATCCAGAAATTGAAAACACCCTAGCTGTCTGTTAGTGGATGAATGGATAATGTTATACATTTACAAAATGGAATGTCACTCAGTTTCAAAAAAATTTAAATCACAAAATTCTCAGGTAAATTGATCAAGCTAGAAAAAAAATCATCCAGAGTAAGGCGACACAGACCCAGGAAGACAATTATGGTACATATTTTTTCTTATTTGTGGATGTTATATTTTAAGGTATTTACAAGTAAGATATAATCAATAACCACTGAGATTAGGTAGAGACTGGGTTGGGGAGATTAGGTAAGGAGAGGGGTGGATCTTCCTAAGAAGAGAAAATAGAATAGATAGATATGGGTTTATAAGAAGAGTGTCTGGAGCTGGAAGATCAAATAGGGAGAGGTAGTGAAGAGGGCAAGGAAGGAAATACTGAGGACAACTAAAACTACAAGCCATTTGAGAAGTTATGTGAAACCAATTAAACATACATAATTTGAATATGATGTAACCAAAATAATGAAATAATGAGGGAGACAGAGCTCCAACTGAGCATTTCTTATATTTATTATAACTAAATGAAGTTTCTAGTAACATCTAATCAATTTGTTACATCTAATTGAGTTGTTGGCCAAAATGGTCCCATGGAGAGACAAAACCACTCAGGCTATTGTCAATACTGCTCTCCACAAGCTGATGGCAAGGCCCTATTGCAGAAGATACTCTTTATATAACTCATATGGAGCAGTAGTCAAGGTACTAGAAGGTACTCTGCATACTTTCAAAGGAAAATGGTAAACACCAGCTAAGATACAAATCTTGTGATATATAATGGTGACCTGAAAGATAAACTGGTTCACTAATGGTAGAAATCTTGTGGGAGTAACTAATCAATACCTGATTTTATATAAGGTCCACTCCATGAGATGGTCCCCATAGCTAATACTGCTTGGATGGCCAAGAACCTGAGACTACATAAACCAGGAACCTAAGGAAAAACCAAATACTGCTGTTCCAAGAAAGGAACACAAGAAATTAAATGACCCCGAATGACATTCTGCTATACTAATAGATCCATGTCTTACTCAGCCATCATCAGAAAAGCTCTCTCCTTCAGATGTTATCAAGTAGATGGTATCAAGTAGAGAGAACTGCAACCAATGTGCAGAGTGTAAGAAACCTTAGAATACTCAGCTCTAAATGGGAAGTCTCCACCAAATCCTTCTCTCCAGGTCTCAGGGAACTCTATGCAAGAGGAGGTGAAAAGAGTTTAGGTGCCAGAGGGGATAAAGGACACCAAGCAGCCAAGGTCGTTTATATACAACAGGCTGATGCACATATGAACTCAAAGAGTCTGAGGTAGCATGCACAAGGCCTACATGAGTCTGCACCAGATGGAGCGCTGGAGATGAAAGGAGAAGTGGACACCCAGATCCATCCCCCCCCAGAAGCCATCTGTAATTGATAACCCCTTGAAAATGAAAATTTAATTTTCTCCAAAGGAGTTTACTGAGGAAACAAACCATACTTATGTGTAGGCCACATGCCCGGTTGTAGATGTCCAAAGAAAATAAGCCCAAGGTATCTTTGGAACTACTTCTTTTCTCCTTCTCTTTCTCCTTCTCTTTCTCCTTCTCCTCCTCCTCTTCATTCTTCTTCTTCTTCTTCTTCTTCTTCTTCTTCTTCTTCTTCTTCTTCTTCTTCTTCTTCTTCTTCTTCTTCTTCTTCTTTTCTTCTTCTTTTTATTATTTTTTTTATTCTTCCTCCTTCTTCTTGATTGCACTTCCTGTTTATGCAAGTAATTTTATTTTCTTTCTCAGGTCTTCGATGAGGTTGAAGACTAGATAGTCATAGTTACTTTTCTCTCATGACTTGGCCAAGTTATTTCTAATACAAGACCTAGACTCTTTAAGATAGGATAATTATTGAAACATTTATCATATGTTTCTTGCTTGATATTGCTATGTTGGTTGTAATTCTAATTTTTATACTTGATATTTGTTCTTATTGTATATAATTTTGTATTTGGCTTAGAAGTCTCTTATTTAAACAAAATGGTAGGTACTGTAAGAACTTTTTCAGCCAGTAGCCTTTACGATACCAGTCCACTTGGGTGTGGCCTCTTATACTATAAATGCCATTGTAAAGGGGAGCGTTTGCTCTCTCTTCCAACTGCTGGATTTAGTTCCTGTTCGCCATTTGTGCAGAGGATTGTGATCTGTGGGTCTACTCCTAAATAAGTAACCCTTTATTATACTTAATTCTGAGCTAGTGTAGGATTTCCTTTTAGCATCCATTCAAGTATGTGTGCTTAAGTTTGTATGAATGTAAGTTTGTTTCTGTGTATAAGTGTCTGTGAGAGAATGTGTCTGAGTGCATGTGAGTATACACATGACCTGTGGTTGTTCTGTGAGATGTGAACATTTCTAGGCATGTTGGTTCTCTGGTGAAGCTGCCTACACCTGTGGGAGATCTTGACTTCATGGCCGTACAGAATCCTGCTCACTTTCTTGCAGGGTGAAATCCCAGGCTATCTTAGAGTTTCATCACTGACTGGAGCCATGGTCTCTGGTAGCTCCACCAGGAAAGTAGTTCTGTGTCCTTCTCGGCCTCTGATGACCCAGACTGGAGAGTTGCAGGAAAAACTGGATACCCAACTCTTCCATGCTTGGGCACAATATGGATGTTATTCTCATGCCATTAGGCTGTGTAGAGACCTGTGTGGTAACGGCCCTTCTATTTCCTTTGTCCTAACACAATATGACCTGTAACCTTTTCTGTGTAGGTGGTTTCTCCAGCTCAGAGTAGAGATGAATGATGCAAAGAGAAGCTAAGGGATCACAGCACATATTTTATCCATAAAGTCATGAGGTCCACTACTAGGTGTTTTTATCTTAATGGAACATCCAGTTTTTAAGGTGTTGTGACTTGCTTCAAAGCAAGGCATATTTAAATAACATTCTTTCAAGCAGAAGTCAGTAAAAACTGTTTTCCAAGAACTATGTGATTATACATTCTTTATCACTCAATGAAATATACTTTTATTCACCTGCCTTTGTCCTTTTTCTTTTTAAAATAACATTCAGGATATTGAACCTAGAACTTCTCCCAGGCTAGGCAAGTGTTCTCCACTGAACTGTACCCACAAATACCGTTTTATTCATTTTTAAAAGATTTTTGTCTCTTTGCTTTTTATTTTCCAAACATCTCAGTTAGTTCTCTAGCTGACTCAGTTAATTCTCCAGGCAGGTCTCAAACCTTTTGTGTGGCTCAGACAGTCCTTGTCTTTTGCTCTCCATGCACCAGGTTTCTGTGTAGCAGGAATAATGTGTGTGTATCACCTGCCCTGCATTAGAAACATATTTTCTGAAATACAAATGATTAAAAATAACCTATAGATACATTAAAAACAATTAAAATGTAATAGATGTAAAAAAGTAGCGAGATAATGTACTCATGACACTAGATCTGTAATATATGTCGCTAACGATAGCTCATACACAGCATGTAATGGGAATTTCCACAAATCAGTGTGAAAGGCTTGAATACCCCACAGAAAATCAGACTAATGTGCAATTCACAAAAATGAGATCAAAATGATTAATGAAGATATAAATGCTACATTAATCACAGATTTACCAAGTAAAACCATAAATAGCACTATAACCCTCTTGGAGTGGTAAATATGTTAAGATCAGGCAATGTCAATGAGGGTGAAGATTCAGAAAATCAGAAACTGCTGCCCACTGCTGCTGGGAGAATAAATCATTACAATCACTTTTGCAAACAGTATGTCATTGCTTATTGACTCAGGGCATCTTGAGGCTATGTATGCATATACCAATGCACGATTTATGCCTTGCAGTATGTTTATATGCAAAAGAGTGCATGAAAAAGAAGAGTCACAAAAACAGTCTTCACATGGGAAAAATATCACATTCCTATAACATTAGCGTGGATAATTAAACTATACTGTGGACTATTATATTATCATGAAAATGAACAAGCTAGACAAGTCACAGAATGCACAGAAGACAGCAAGGGGACTGGATGAAATACACAGACAATGGTATTATTTGTTTCTAGTTTAAAAGAAAAGAACTGAGGGTTATAAAACTGTTTAATGCTATACCATTTTGTGATTATTTTTGTACATTTTACTCTTTTAGATTTTTCTCTAAGTCTTCTAGCAATAGTGGGCATGTATTCTGAACTGGCCATCTCTAGTAATAAAAAAAGACTTAAAGTGGAAGGAGTGGGAACGGATCCCAGTCTGTCCTTCCTGTGAGATGTGCTGGGGTAAAGGTGGCCTAGAGCTTGGGGGAGTGGCCACCAATGATCAATGTGTGATTGGTAATTGTAGGAATCAGTTTGGGTGGATTATGGTAGTTAATTCTGAGAAGAGCTAGGAGGAAGTTTCTGGAGGAGAATGACAGTTGAATAACTGAATGTATGAGGAAGAGTCATGTCCGTGTGGGCAGCTATGAGCCAGTCTGTCCACGGCCTGGGTAAATCACAAAGACAGTTCTGTTTCTTTACTCAGGTCTTATAAAGTCCCCTCTACCACTGCTGAGTGTGAGGTCCTGTCCTGATTTGTATGGTGCCGGCTGCCCCTGACCCAGGGAGTATTGTCAGAAGCTGAAGCTCTTTAATTTTGTCAGTTGACTACATAACTATTCAGGTATTTCTCCTGGAAGTTCTTGTAAAAGTATCTCTCCTAAAATACAACTGACCATATTCTCCATAAACAATGTAGCATAATGGTATCTGAAACAGTATCACAGTTCACAGAGGGCCAGTGCCAGCTACCTCAGCCCTAATAATCTGTCCTCTTAGAAACTGAAGAGAAAATTATATGGTAGAGTAAACAGTATTCATTTCCAAGAGAGGAAACTAGGCCCCAATTGACTTTCTCAACATCCGGCCAGAAGCCTGCAGGTTGTAGGTCAGTCAGCCTTCCTTGGAAGAGCAAGACCTTTAATAGTAACTGACTCCTGAACAAAGATGGCCCCAAACACCAGTAATTACAAAGGGCTTTCTAGTTGGAGGTGAAATGCATAAGATAATTAACTTCTAATTGATGTCACATTCTTTAATTTTATTATGAGGCGAATTAACACAAATGAACTTCAGAGTGTTTTCACAGTTCATGCACCATGACATTTCTACTTTTGATGCCTAATTATAAAATAGTGCAAGACCATGGAGCAGAAGGTAGAACAACAATAGAACATTTAAGACTTCATCAGAAAGCAAAATTCGTAACCACAAACCCAGTAAACAAACACAGCACTGACAGTTGAACAAATCTCTCTGCATTGCTTCCCTGACCCTGGCAAAAAGCCGTAAGCCCTATCAGTGGGGCTCATTCTTTGTTCTCTTAACTATTCTTCTTACATGATGTGTAAATGATCATCCTCCCTGAAGCAGGCAATAATCAAATTCTTTTTCTACCCATGGGATTGATACTTTATATTTCTTGAGCCAGTCCAGGGGGTAAATATTGACACCTGGATGTGATTTGATTTAGTATTTCCCTGATTACAGCAGAGATTGAGCACCATGTCAAACAATTATTGATCTCTTGGTGGTATTTTTATATAAGAATTTTATTTTACACCATTTCCCTCTATTTTTATGGAGTACTCTGTCTTTCCTTGTTGATTTATCAGACTCCATCATTACTTCTTTATCTCCTTCATTATATACAATTATTTTATTCCAGTCTGTGCCTTTCCATTTGGTTTCTGGTATATGAGTAGACCGTTTAAACTTGAGAAGACAACTCATGTATATTTTCCTTTGTGATTATGGACTTTGTGTCTTTGGGACAGTCTTCTCACTGTAAGCAGTAGTGAGCATACCCCATAGCATCTTTCAGATATTTGCTTTCTGCTCTCTCTCTCTTGTGAAGATTGTCTCACTGGAAATACACATGCCACAAGCATGAGGACACATGTTCATTTCTTTCTCTCTTTTTTATTACATATTCTCACATTTTCCAATAATAATTTCTTATCCCGATGATTGCAAGTTCGGCCTTATTTAAACCCAGTGTCCCTATACATTCTACTGATGCTATACCCAGTGAATGATAAAGTCAGTGATTCAAAACAATGTAGCAACTGACTATTTTATTGTAACCTCACCTGACATCTGGTTTTGTCACGTCCTTTATATAGTCTCACATTGCAGAACCCACAATGTTGTCAGAGTATTTACTTTCCGGGTCCTTGGAACAAATTCATACACAAGTTTATACAGACTATGTCCATTTCCAATGACTGTGGAAGGACCGAGATGCTCATTGCCTACTAGAGAGTGACATAGAACATGTTATTTGTTTCTAAAGTGTTGACTCCCTTGCGTGTTTCTCATGTGGCTCTAATCTGTAGTTCCCATCACTGACGGTCAACTTCTGCCATAACTGGCATCTGCCAAAGGAAGTTATCTTGTTTGAAGTACTTGTGTGGTCAGCAAAGCACAGCCAGACAATCAAGAAATCCATCTACCTTAAGATGCATAGTTGTACCTGCATCTGTGAGCATCATTTTATATGAGAAGGATAATGGTGGTGGGCTCTGTCATCAGAGGGAGAGCTTATACTTGATGATGGACTAGTGATGATGGAGGAGAGTTATCTATGTTTCTTTCATTGGTTAATTAATAAAGAAAACTGCCTTGGCCCTTTAAGAGACAGAAAATTAGGTAGGTGGAGTAGACAGAACAGAATTGTGGGAACAAGGAAGTAGAGTTGGGGAGACGCTTCAGGCATTCGCCATAGTGAGTCTCCGTGCTGCTCCTCTCCGAGATGGACGCAGGTTAAGATCTCTCCTGGTAAGCCACACCTCGTGGTGCTATATAAATTACTAAATATGGGTTAAAGCAAGATATGAGAATTAGCCAATAAGAGGCTGAAACTATGGGCCAGGCAGTGTTTAAAAGAATACAGTTTCCGTGTAATTATTTTGGGTAAAGCTAGCCGGGTGGCGGGACACAGCCCACCGCTTCACACTACATAGTGACACTGTGTCATTACTTGTGATCCTATTTCACATCTATCTTAACCTCGACTCCACATTTTAAGAGCTTCCTTCAATGTATAGAATGGACCTATATAAGTTATAAACATTTACCTACATGATAGCATATTGAATTCTTTTCATTATCTTTACAGACAGTCTTAACGTACTAAAGTTGAACTAGTTTAGCTTGATTTTAACTAAATTATATTTGTTCATGTATGTGTTACATCATGATAATTTAGGCAATTAGCACCTGTTTTTATTCTTAACATAGGTATTGGGATATTTCAGCTTTATTATGGAGGGTATTTTGGGAAGATAAACAATTCTAAATTGACAGTTAATTTTATACTCTTTTCACAATTATTTATCTTCACAGGCATAATATTTTTGTTGAAAATAAAAGTAGACAAGCAGGCATTTTAATCACTACTCCTCCAGATATTTTAAGTATCTTCTTCCTACTTTAACGGTGGCTTTTCTGAAAATGTCTTGAATGTACACTTCCTCTTCATATAGAGACATGCAAGAATTTGGGGAGCTAATTAGGAACTTAAGTATAGGTTTAAAGCAGAATCAGAGTAAACCAAGCTGGAAGAAACATTCTTGAAGCAGGAGATCAATCTTGCAATTATCAAGAATAAATCATCAGTTTAAAAAAAGGGAGAATGAAAAAATTATGGACATAAAAGTGTATGATATATGGAATTTGAAATAGTAAAAGATAAAAAGAGATCTAGAAATTCAAGCTTTATGAAAAATTTAATAAATCACATTTTATTTTGAAGATAAACTTTTAAATTAACATTTTATTAATACTTTGGTAATTTCAGTCAAAAGATTTTGATTGTATTCATCCTCATTTCCTCTTCATAATTTTCCTCCATATCAACCCTATCCCTGACCCTTATCTCCCGATACCACAACTTTATGTCTTCCTATATTTTTAATTAAATAACCCATAAGTACATTTTAATTAAAAAACCCATAAACTACTATTTGTCCATATACTTTTGGTCCAGGGCCTATGGTGATTTGAAAGAAAATGCCCTGATAGGGAGTGGCACTATTAGAAGGTGTAGCTCTTTTGGAGTAGGTATTGCCTTGTTGGAGGAAGGATGTCACTGTAGAGACAGGCTTTTAGGTCTCTCATGCTCAAGCAAAGCCCATTGTGGACACAGATTTTGTATGGTGCCTGTAGATCAAGATACAGACCTCTCAGCTCCTTTTCAAACATTCTCTAACTGCATAATGTCCTGTACCATCATAATGATAACAAACTAAATCTCTAAAACTGTAAGCTAGTCCCAATTAAATGTTTTCCTTTATAAGAGTTTGCCATGGTCATGGTGTCTCTTCAGAACAATAGAAACCCTAAGACAGGGTCAACTACTTGTCACTGACATGTGGTTGATCTACCAGAAGCCACCCTCTTAAAATAATTTGTGTTGTGTGTGTATGTATGTGTGTGTTCTTGTCTCCAGAGGTAAACCACTCCAATCAGAACCCTCTGATTCTACAATGTACCATTATATGTCCTTCAAACTTTGTATGTATTGAATCTATATTTTAATGGTTTCATTGGCTTTGAGATTATTCTGTCTTTAGCTCAAATATCCCAGCCCTATTCATCATAAATTTATTACAAAGGTGAGAAAATGAATGGAATGAACAGGGACTGAAAAACAGGTTTTTGTTTTACCCTTCAACACAAATTTTCTTGAATTTCATTTTCTCTGTCTGTCAGATAGATTAAATGTTTGTTTTGAATATTAAAGGCAAATTAATGAACCTGCTATGTTGTATTTCTTTTCTCCTGTTCCTGTTACTGCCACTGTTGTTTTGTGATGTTTTTGGTTTTTTGACAAGATATTGTATTATTTCACCAGGGCCATGAATTTTTTATCCTCCTGCGGCAGCCTCCTAAGTGTTGAGACTATATGTCCCCACCTTCTATGATGCAGGCTTCTCTCTTGCTAGATCACTTAGTACCCATTGGTCTCCTTGGCCCCAAGGGTGTCATCTCGAAACCCTCTGTCAGGTTGTGACAACCCTCATTTGATCCTGATCAGACTCATTTTTTAATGCTAGTTCTTCAATTTATCCAAATCCATGCTCATAACTCTTTAACTGTTCAAAAGTTGTCATCATTGGAGGCTTTTACTCAGATAAACTAAAAGAGTCTGCCATGACCAAGAGCTTCCGTTTTAGAGAAATTTTTCTTTAGTCTTATTTGCCTACACAAATAAGTATATATCATTCGTGTAGGCAAATAATACTAAAGAAAACACACACACACACACACACACACACACACACACACACACAAAGGTACTATGTTTTGTCCGTGTTCAAATACTGCCTGCCTTGTTATAAACAAAGACAGTCAAACATACATTTTATTTAAATTGTGACTTTCTACTCTGCCTCCACATATAGAGTATGTTTATTGTTTTTAATTCAGAAAAATCAGCATAAATATTCTAATAAAAGCATTATCTTGTATGTATTTAATATTATATTTAAAACAATTTAGTCATGCATCTCTGAATTTTTTCAGTCAAACAATCAATATAGTAAAATCACCCCATATTTAAGATGAATTTTTTGTTAGTTTATTCTACTTTGGATCACATACATAACAGCAGAACAATGTGCACTCAATACTACCTAAGAAGCTCCATCAGAAGGAAAGAACCCTGACCTTTAGCATACTGTATTTATTTGTTTGTGTGAAATATGGCAGTCTGGAACTTGCTAAGCATATCAGGCTGGCCTTGACTCCACAGAGCTCTTTCTGTTGACTCTTAAGTGTGATAAAGAATCTGGTCAGCTGGGATTAAAGAATCAGCAGAGATTCATAGGAGATAGCATAATTAAGGTAAAACCTTCTTCAATATATTTCTTCAGGGTCAGTGCATAGGAGCATCTCAAACTGACAGCTAAACTTGTAAGATTCTCCCAAATGTTTGTGGTTTTAGCAGCTTAAAAGCTTCAGAACTGAAAGGATCATGGAGGGTAGCTGAAATCATGGGGAGAAACGGAAACTTGATATCTTGTAACAGGGTCAGAGTTCATGAAAAGTGGACAATGGGCATTGTTGTTAGAGATATAGTTTCAGTCGCAGTGGAGACGTCAGGGTATAGGAGGGGCCAGGCCTATTTAATGTCTCCCAAAGACAGGGGCATGTGTCCATGAGCCTACGTCGAGCTGCACATGTTGTAGGTGGTCGGGCGAGATGAGTAGGACTCCTCATGCCTTTGGAGCACAGGTCATTACTACATCCTAGCTGTTGGACAATGAGCTATTTTCAGACCTCCATTTGGGGTTTGCTTTGATTTGATTGTGACGGTGCTCTGGTTTGCACTCCTGGAATATGAAATGATGTAATTTAATTTTGAATTCTTTTCTAGGGAAAGAGACCTTGAGTTTTAAAGAGATACTGAAATTTTAAAGCTTTGGAATTTCTTAGAGATTGTGGGACTTGTAAAATTACATTGTATTTTATATTATCACATTAACATGACATTTGGGGGATAAACAAGAATGGAAAAAATGTGGCTTAAATAGTATAGAGTTTGTGTGTCAGCTTTAAAAAGGGGTCGAATTCTTGTTAGTCTTTAGTGTCAACTTGATACAACTGTGTGTCACTGGGGAAGATGGAACGTCTATTGAGGAATTGCCTTGATTATATAGGCTTGAAAATATACCTCTGGGAGATTGTCTTATTCAATCACTTATTTGGAAGGCTCAGGTAGCTGAGTGTGACTCAGAAAGGGAGATGGTATGCATCATTTGTTCAAGGTTTCTTCTACAGTTCCTGCCCTGACTTCCTGCTGTGACTGATTGTGAACAGGAAATGTAAGAAATATGAACTCTTAGATGGGCGGTGGTGGCGCACGCCTTTAATCCCAGCACTTGGGAGGCAGAGGCAGACAGATCTCTGTGAGTTCAAGGCCAGCCTGGTCTACAAGAGCTAGTTCCAGGACAGGCACCAAAGATACAGAGAAACCTTGTCTTGAAAAACAAAAACAAAAACGTAAAAAAGGAGGAGGAGGAGGAGGAGGAGGAGGAAGAGGAGGAGGAGGAGGAGGAGGAGAAGGAGAAGAAGAAGAAGAAGAAGAAGAAGAAGAAGAAGAAGAAGAAGAAGAAGAAGAAGAAGAAGAAGAAGAAGAAGAAGAAATATAAACTCTTTAGGCCTCAAGTTGCTTTTGGTGATGATGCTTATTGCAGCCTCAAAAGGTGGAATTAAATGAAGATGTGCACCTGTATCATCAGTGAACTTTCAGCATTTTAACAGGTCAGTTCACAGTGGATTAAAATCACAAGTATTTTACTTGAAATTGAAAATCTTATGGAAAATAATTAAAAACTTTTAACATTTATCTGTGCAATGATACATTAGATATCACCTCAGAAGCATATCGGTCCAATCAAAAATTGGCAAAGTGGAATATGTGTTAAAATAAAGACTTCTCTAAATGTAATAAAAAACATAGAGTTGAAAAAGTCCTACATAATAGATAAAATATTTTTAGACTGTCTCTCTTATAGGGGGTTATTGAGTAACTCAACCACAGACAAACAGCAACAAATAATCTTTAAAAAATAAGGTAAGCTGTTACAAAATAAATAAAAATATTAATTTGTAGGTAAATGAAAGGAACCAGAAAATATATCATCCTTAGTAATGGAATCCAGACACAGAAAGACAAATACAGTATGTAGATGTTAACTATTAAGTCTTCAATAAGGCTGAAATACCATATAACCACATTTTGCCTTGGGCTGAAGCAACCTCTAATCTACTCCCCTAGATGAAGGCTTGTGATCAAGGTAACAAAGTCCTGGTTGTCAGTAGCAGGTCCTTTGAGGGCCTGAAGCAGAAACCCAGGAGCTGCCTCTTGAAACCTGTTCTGCAGGATTCACAGGAGAATGAATCCCTCCTTCCTCCATCATATAACTATCTTTACTCCCCTACTTCCACCCCCACTCTCGGCACCTAAGCTTCCACAGTTTCAACCCCAGTATCCACTTCTGCAGGTTCACTCTGTCCCTCCATTTGCTTCAGTCCCTCCCAACACTGCCTCTCTGTCTGCTTCACCCTCTATCCTCACACCTAGTTCTTTGTTGGGACTAGTCAACTAGTTGAACAATAGCTGATAGGGGGCTGAGGAATAAGAAAGAAAGAAACAAGACAGAAGATAGAAGTACAAGGGTTCTTGGTGAATATTTTACCAGCGTCTCATTTATTTCTCATCCTCCTTTTATACCCAAGGCAGAAAAGGGGGAAGGGGGCAGGCAAAATACTTTCTTACCATGATTCAAGGAACAAGCAAGTGTAATCACCTCCTTAATTCTTGAAACATCTAGTAGCCATGCCTTTGGCCAAACATCCTATATTATTTGGCCTTAAGGAGTAAAGCTTCTAGTGATCATACCTTTGTCCAAGCATCCTGTTATTTGGCCTTGAAAAAAATTGAACTCTCTAACCTTAAGTTAAGATGGAAATAGGATCACTGTGGGCTCCCACTGTAATTTCCTAAATCTCCTTCTCTTCTCTACTTTCCCTTGTATTCTCTTCTTATAGCTTTTTTCTACCCACCCATCTTTTCCCCTCCACAGACCTGTCACGGGGTCCCATATAACAATTATGACTCCTCCTGTCCTCTTGATTCTGGGATAGCACTTTCTTCCATCCTTGATCCCCTATGACAGCTTCCTGACAACTGATACCTGCATGTGTATTTCTCTACTACAGTTCTCTACAACTGGAAGGATCAAAACCTCCCTTTCAGTATTAGCCTGAAATTCCTTAATTTTTAATTGATTATATCTTTTTCAAGTACTTACCCATGTGGGATGACTGTTCGTAAATTCTCTGTACACTCTTCATAACTATAGAGAAGGAATATATTCTCATGTAAGCAGCTGAAGCACTCCCTGGAATATCTTCAATGAGTAATGACCAGAGGGTGGAGGCAATTGGCACATTCTTCCAAATTGGAGATCCCATTGTGACTAGAACACAGAGGGAGGTAGGAGGTCTCTTGGTAAATACCACCAGGTTCTGTTAGAAGGGATTAAATGGGCAGCCTAAAAGCCTGCTAACCTATGATTTGAAACAGGAACCAGATGAAAGTCCTTCAGCTTCTTTGTAATGCCTCCTGGACACCTATTAGTTATATAACTATATAGACCCAGAGGACTTAGTAAATCTCTATGTGATGTGGCGGTCGGAGGAATTTGGAAATAACCAAAATAGCCGTTTTAGAATAAATCAGTTTTAATAAAAGGAGAAAGTGGGATACACTTACAAAGCTGAGGTTCCAGCGAGGCAGAGAACCAAGCGGGAGAACAAGGGGCTGGCCTATCCCAAACCCGGTTCTTTTAAAGGTATCATTTGCCCTTGGAGCAGCCACACCCCTCAAACAAGGGATTGGTCAGCTGCCCCAACATCAATGTGATTAACTTGGACTTTGTTGTTCAGTTGGCCCCTCATATTTGTAGAAAGTAAGAACAGGTCAGAATTATTAGAATTATTATTAGAAATAGTACAGAAGGTGTTTGATGGCAGAGACAGCAAAGAAGATGTTTTGGCAGACAAGATAGAGCAGGCTACCATGGCTATATAAGGCCCAATTATTTTCAACTCTACCATCCAACTCAGGAAAAAAGGAAAAAAAAAACCTTTACAAAAGGACCAGTGCACTTACTACAAAGAAATGACTGTCCACAATGGAAAAGGTAGCCCTCCCAAACCCAAGTCCATCTAAGTTATGGAGAATTAATGAGATTAAGGCTCCTACAACCTAGGCCTCTAGGAACCTATGGTAAACTTCAACATCAAGGGCCAAGCTATAAATTCTCTGGATAACAAATGAGAGCCCCTATTATTATGGTAAAAATAAAATGGTGCCATTTACCAAGGGGCCTGCAGGCCATGTGGGGCAGTGAGTCCCAGACAGGGAGGAGCATGGCAGGTAAGAGACCTTGGCAGATGAGTCAGCCCCATGAGAAGCCTCAGCAGGTGAAAGACAAAGACAGATAGGTATGCCATGTAGAGTGAGGTTGGATATTTATATAGTGGGTTATGGAAGGAAGTAAGTAGAAAGGGGAGAATGGGAAAGAGCAGATAGAGACAGAGAGAATGAAACACAGAGAACAGGGAGAGGAGAAGAGAAACTACCTCTTTGAGAGAGGTGGAAAGGAAGGAGGTCTTAGGCTGGAAGAAGAAGGAAGATACACTTGCTTTAGCAGATGGGGAAGAAGTGGGTTGGACTTGTCTCTTAAAGGGACAGGACAGTCTATTACATTCCCATCTCTTTTTTATAATAAAAAGGCAGGAGGTTAGGCACAACAGGTTAAAGGAATAAGGACGGCAGATTCTCAAGACTGCTTCTGGCTTATTTGCGGGAATCTGGTGGGGGACAATGTTCTGTATTCTGTCAATTACATTTTAAATAAATGCTGATTGGCCAGTAGCCAGCCAGAAAGTATAGGCAAGACAACCAAACAGGAAGTAGAGGTGGGTCAATGAGAACAGGTGTATTCTGGGAAGAAGAAAGTTTTCTCTACAGTCCTGTCAAGACACCAAAGAAGGAAGATGTGACCTGCCCTACTGGTAAAGGTACAGAGCCATGTGGCTAACATAGATAAGAATAATGGGTGAATATAAGTTATAAGAGCTATTACAAAGCCTGAGCTAATGGGCCAATCAGTTTATAACTAATGTAGACTCTCTGTGTGATTTCTTTGGAACCTAAGCAGCTGTAGGAACTGGAAAGGACAAAAACTCCAGCAAAGCAGGTCCTCATGTTATGGCATCATCTGTGGGGATACCCAAGAAAGCTGAGTGTTGGTCACATCCTGGGGTAGCTGATCTCTTTGTTCTTGCTTGGTGTTCGTTGTATGAAAATGTCTGGTGTCTCTTATACCTGTTTAAGGTATTGGCAGAACAGAGTACAAAGTTAAGTTTAGTGAAAACAAATATAACCACGTAATTGAGAGGAGTGTATCTGAACTGTTTAAGGTGGATCCTTTAATTTGACTCTCTGGAACTCACAAAAATTCTTTGGATTTGTAAAAACATAAGTTTAAATCAGTAGCATATTTATATCAGAACAACTGTTACAGATATTTTTGCATAAGGAAAAGTATTTTTAAGGCTATGAAAGGCCGCATAAAAGAGAATTTTGTTAACTTGTAGCCTATTGGAATTTGTTTGGCGAGGCTTTCCTTTTAAATGACAAAACCTCAGCTATCAAACTGCATCAGAGATTTTTGATAAAGCTAAAATTTTACTTGAGTTATTGATTTTAAAATGACAGATAACTTACTTGGTTGGCACCTAAAGATACTCGTCAGGGTCCTTCATGGTCACTGAGGGTTGTATTTGCCTTTTTTTTTTAAAAAAAAAAAAATTAGTATAAGGCCTTCCAGGCTCCAGAAGATCCTGTGGGCTAAGAAATCTATAGCAAGACAAGCCTATCTTGTCCACTGTCTGGAGATCTTCAGTTTAGATGAAAGGCAATTTTGTCCAGTGGTCAGCACTTGGCAATTGAAGTTATTTGCTGATGGATGTTGTTTTGTGCCCATTTGTCTTCTTTGGAGGAAGTAGAGTGCTGATGTTAGGAGCCAACCTGTCTCTTTTTGTTATGAAAAATCTTTTAATAATTAAGCATTTAAATGCCATATTCCCCAGATCTATAAGCAGTTGAGGGCTGCTTACCAGGTATAGATGAGTTATAACTACAGTATAGAATCTGCCTGGAGAGCTGGGTGTAAGTTTGGCTGTACTGGCTCTCAACTTAGCAGGTAAGATTTATACCTGCAAAAGACAGAAAGAACAAAAAACTGATTATAATAGAAGCTTAACAGTAGAACTGACAATAGTTGAGAACAGCCCAATATATTTTAAAGCAGGGTTGGATTAAATATACCATATTTTTGTAAGACACTTAAAAGTACATGCCAATTTAAAATATAAGACTTATTGTGGGTTTTTTTTTGTCTGAAATGAGATCTAATGTAAAGATTGGATTAAATATACCACATTTTTGTAACAGATTTAAAAGTATGTAACAAATTAAAACACGAGACTTATCATTTTGTTTGTCTGAAATGAGATTCAATGAACAGACAATTATGACATTTAACAGTAAGCATAAGTGCATTTAAGTTATAAGTATGCACACACACAGTAAACAAGAATTGGGCAAAGTGGATGCTCTTGGTGGGCCCTAAGAAAGGCATGCCATTGTGCAAAACAAACAAGCAACAGAGTCAGCACTGGCAAATTAGGCAGGTAATACCTCAGTTAAAATGACAGTGAAGTCCCCTGACCCCAGTTAAGATGGCAGTAAGGTCATCTGACCTCAGTCAAAATGGTGGTGGCAGTCACATGTTGCATAGAGAAGCCACATGTTTTGAACCACAGGAGTTTTAAACATAATAATAAGAGAGACCTATAGGTATGACCTGCCCTGATGCTGAGCCACCATGACACAAGCCTTGGTGAGGAGAAAGGCTAGAATTGAAAACGGCTACCTCACAAATCCAACTAATCATGTTTGTTTTTGCAGGACCAGTGGTAGTATTGGCAGGGATAATTTGAGAAAAATTAGAGCCAGTGGGACACTGGCACAACATTTACAGGTTGGTGGCTGATAGTCCATAGCTGAAAATGTAAAAACCCTCAACAATAGTGTCACCACAGGGCCTCTAGGCAGATGTCACTTCTCTACAAGTGGGATGTTGATGAAGCCTGACTGGTTCCTGTCTGGGCAACTCGGAAGCCAGAGAGGCAGAAGGGAACATGGAGAGAGCCTGACCAAGTCACAGAGCACCTGTGTTATGGCAAAAATAAAACAGCACTGTTCTTCAAAGGGCCCCTGGGCCATGAGGGACAGCAAGTCCCAGGCAGGGAGCCATGTGGCAGGTAAGAGACCTCATTGGGTGAACAGTTCCCATGAGGAGCCACAGTGGGTGAGAGAGAGAGATGGATAGGCATGACATGCAGAATGAGGTTGGATATTTATTTAGTGGGTTATGGAAGAAATGAGGAAAGGAGAGAGAGGGAAGAGCAGAGAGAGTGGGGGGAGAGGTGGAGAGGAGAAGAGAAAATCTCTCTTTGAGAGAGAGGCAGAAATGATGGAGGTCTCAGGCTGGAAGCAGAAGGAAGATCTGCTTGCCTTGGCAAATGGGGGAGGGAGTGGGTAGGGCTTGTTTCTTAAAGGGACAGGACAATCCATTACATCTGCAATCCCTTATCAACAAAACAGTGGAAATACAGGAGTCAATGGGATATATTGAAGAATATAAATGGACCACCAACAGAACTGGCAACCTACAACAAGGAAATGTGACTCATTCTTTTATTGTTATTCCTAAATGTCCCTACCCATTATTAGGATGGAATCCTTTGAACAAGGTCCGGGCAACAATATCATTCTCAGGAGGCACTTCTAGATTACCATCAGGAAGTCCTGCTATGGCTTTAACTATAACCTTCCTAGTAAGTTAGGAATATTTGCTGTTCCAAAATTCAACCCATTCCCCAGAAGGGGAATGAAAAAATTGTTCCAGGAAATCCCTACAGTTTGGGAAGAGATTGAATTTGAGGACAATTTTCTTGACTTGGCCAAATGTGTACCACCCATCATAGTGCAACTAGCTATTCTCATTTGAATCAAGAAATACCTCACCAGCTCAGAAACCAGAGAGAGGATAAAGGTTTACATCAGGTACCTCCTTAAAACAGGCAAACTTAATCCTAGTCAGTCTGTTTGGAATACCACCTTCCACCCCCACCCCCACCACCTGTCCTTCTGGAAATCAAGACACTGTACAATTACAGACTTAAGGGGAGTGAACAGGTAGAAACTGTATACATGTATTGTCCAAATCCCTAAACTTTTCTCAGTCTTTTACTACCAGAGAACAAGTTTACACTGTATTGGACTTAAAAGATGCATTTTTTCCATCTCCTGTCAAGATTAAGTTTGTCTATCTTTGCATTTGAATGGGCTGACTATGAATGGGAGACATTGAGATTGGGACAACAACCTGAACCATACTGCCTAGAGGGTTCAAAAACTCTCCTATCACCTTCAATGAAGCACTCAACCAAGATTAAAGTCTTTTCTGCAATAAGTACACTGAGGTATCCTAGGTATCTTGCTTTAATATGTGGAAGCTTTATTATTGGCTACTAAAGATGAGAACTGTTAAAGAGACCCCCCCCCAAGACCATTTGGATCCTCTAGCCCCCTTAGGCTACAGTGTTTCTAAAAAAAAGCCCAAATTTTCTCACTTCAGGTTACCTACTTGGGACATGAATGGAGAAAATGGAAACAATTGCTGTTCCTAGACTCCACCCTAATTCTAGATAGTGACCCTGAGGAACCTATCCATGACTTTCTAAAGATGCTGGACATCATCCTAGGTGCACAACATAGACTGACAGACATTTCTTTTACCACCGAAAATGTGGATCTCTACACAGATGGCAGTGACTTTGTTCAAGAAGGAATCAAGTATGTAGGGGCAAAGGTAATTATAGACCAGAAGGAGATCATTCACACACAAGCCTTGCCTGGGAGCATATCCACTTAGAAAGCAGAAATCATTCTCTGACACATGCTGTAAAATGGTCTGAAGAAAGAAGCAAGGAATGTCTAAACAGTCAGTTAATATGTTTTTGCTATGGCTCCTGTTCATGAATAGATATCTAAACAGAGGCTATTAAACAGACTATTAAAATAAATATGAAGTTGTCCAATTGTTGGAGGCCAACTGGAGCAGCCACAATACACTCTTGGTGTACTACATCAAGAAGATAAAAGTTCCAAAACTCAAGGTAACAACTATACAGATCAAATTACTGAAGAGGCTTCCTGGGGAAGCTAAGCCTCAGACCATCCTGGAACCATGTCCCGTACCCAAGCCTCCACTATTCCTGATGAGTGTTCCTGAGTAAATTCCAGATGAAATTAAATCATATTCTTGATTTCGGATTGAGGGGAGCTTTAATTGGTGGTCGACCTTGCTGGTTGGAAGACTCTGAATGCCAAATATAATGGGTCAAAACTGACCAACAGTCTTGCATGGCTCCATGTAGTCATCTCCTTTAATATCAGGCTATCTGGACACTGAGAAAAAACTTCAGAGCATTTCAGATAAATACCTGACCTATGCCCTGGCAAATGACAAGAAGGCCATGTTTTCCCAAGGCAATGGAGTCAAAGTACTGTATCTGGTCAATTTTGAGATTTGAGTTTTACTGAAGTCAAGCAAGGACTACATAGCTACAAATATTTTCATGACTTTGTTGATACCATCATGGGCTGGATAGAGACCATTCCATTTAGAACAGAGACAGCCCAGATGGTAGCTAGGTAATTATTCCCAGATTTGGCTTTACCATATCTCTGTGGTACTACAATGGCCCAGCCTTTACAGCCAAGTCATCTCAATTGCTCTTTAAAGCTCTACCATTGACTGGAAACTTAGTTGTATGTTTGTTGTATGTATCGTCCTAAGAGTTTAGGAAAGTTAGAAAGGATTAATAGAGTTTAAAGGAAATTTTAACTAAATATACTCTTGTGGGAACTAGGTCAGCCTTTTGTCTTATGCACTTCTCAGAATCTGTTGTACCCATATTGAAAAAAGTTTATCCTATACAAAATAGTGTATGTGTGACCATCTCCCACGATCCCTGGGGTACATGCTAGACTATATCAGATTGTCTCTCTCCAATCTCTGATTCTTTAAGATGATTGCAATTAACCATGGAAAAGATTTTCCATCAGGTTCAGGCTGTTTAGCTTATTGGGTACTGGCTATCATCTGACCACCCATTTCAATCCAGATTGTATTGGTTTGCACCTTCAAAACTAGCCAATTTGAAGCTAGATGGAAGTACTTTACGTTGTGATATTCTGGATGTCTACTGCTGGTTTCATTAGTCACACCTCAAGAAGGCAACTGAGAAAGCTGCAGGAGAGGAGTCTAACTTCCAAACCTGGGAAATGACTGAGAAAGGACCATTAAAAATAAAACTAAGGTTTGACAGTCTAACATGACTTTAAACATTGTGTTCTAGCTGTTGGAACCTGCACTATGATTGCACCATGGCTAATAGTTTTACTGTCTTATGTTCAACCTATGCAAACAGAGCCTAAATACATCTTGACAGCAGAGATAAAAGGCACTTTTATCAAAGTAAACACCCTGATATTGTCTTGACATGAAAAAGATTGATTTTATCTACCAGGGCACATAGTTTTCACAAAAGAAGGGGAACAGATTGTCTTTAGTCTGATGAATGGAGGGTTCTTGGGATGGACTAATCTAACCGACCAAGCCCAATGTAATAACACAGACTTCAGAATAATGAAATATTCTTTTAAAGGTTTCAGTAATAGAAATTACACCTGTGATAAAATAAGAAGTACAAGGGAAGATTCATTAATCACTTCAATTGAACTTAACATACCCAGAGTAGCCCTATTTGTAACCAATACTGTAGTGCACAACCTCTGGCTCCATCAAATATGAGAAAGCCAACAAGAAAACTCCCTCTTTGTCTGAGGAGATGCCTCTATTCCCAGTTGCTTAAAAAGAAATTTGTAAGAAATAGGGATTTCATGTGAAAATTATACAAGGATAAGGGAGGACAAAGTGGAATGTTCCCCCACTAATGTTTAAAAGTTGCATCTATGTTCCTATTAGTAATATAAATAGAGTACCTTATCAAGGATTTAACAAAAACACATAAATAAAGGTGAATGATGAACCTGCCTGACTCCATTTTGAAGGCAGGAGCCATTTACTTCAAGAGCTGAGATTCTGTTTTTAAGTTTCTGTTTCCTGGAACCTGCCCTGCCCCAATCTATGACTTGGATGTTATTGAGAACAGTGACTCTCTCTAACGAGTGACCACCTGATTATGCCTTTTTTTCTTGAGAGTTTTCTGTACATTCTAACCGCCCTATTGCCTCACTTCTATAAGTCTGCTTTGCAACTACTCATGACTACTCCTTAAGCTTTGCAACTACTCATGACTACTCCTTAAGCTTTGCAACTACTCATGACTACTCCTTAAGCTTTGCAACTACTCATGACTACTCCTTAAACGCGCCCGAGAAACAGACTCGGCATTGCTTCCTTTCCCACCGGAATTAGGAGGCAGGAACTGGTCAGCTCTCTGATGCACCTAAAAAATAAAATAAAAAAAAATCAAGCTCGCTTCAAATTTGTATCAAAAATAGTAGTAGTGGTTTTATTCTTGCCAAGTGGGATTAACACCTCCTTCAGCAGATGTGAAAAAAAAATAGAGATTGACACGTATACACAGAATGAGAGACCTTGGAACCTTCAGTCCTAAATGGGAATTCTTCATCAAGTTTCTCTTTTCAGGCTCGCGGAATCTTCCGGAAGAGGAAGAAGAAAGATTAAAAGAACCAAAGAGGATGGAAGATATCAAGGAAACAAATCCTCCAGATGCAATAGAACTGACGCACACATGAAGTTACAGAGACCATGGTACCATTCACCAGGCCTTCCTAGATCTAAGCCAGATGCAGTCCCAGGACTGAGAGGGAAAGTAGACACAGCTTGCATTCCTAGCCCAGAAACTATCTCCAACCAACAACAGGTTGCAAAGGGAAATTTATTTTTCTACAACGAATTCTCACTGGGTATACAAACCGCATTTTAGGCCATGCTTAGCAATAGACAGACAGCATAAGATGGATTCAGTGGTATTTTGGCAGGCTTTTGTCTCAGGGTTTTGGCTGACTATTTTTTCCATTACAGAACTTTCTCATATATTATGGATTCTGATTATGTTTTTGTGGATTTTCTGTGTGCATGTTTCTCAGCATCTGTAGGTGGTTTTGTGCTTTTTTATTTGGCCCTTTTTTCCCTGTTCATTCGTTTTTGTCATATTTTGATTTGTTTGTTTTAACTTATCTTATTTTACCATTACTTTTTGGATGCTTATTTGTATCATAATGCAAGCAAAAAGGGTATAGATTTGGGTACATGTCAAAGTGAGAAGGACCTGAAAAGAGTTGGGGGAGGTGAACCATAACCCGAATACATTGTATGGGAATATATATTCCCTTAGGCAGGACCATATTTATTCATAAACAGGGATCATATTGTTGCCCGCATGTACAGATGACCAAAATACCTACAAGGGAGATACAATTGGATGTAGCCCCTTCTAGGGATGGAAATGACTTCCATAGTCTGCAAAAGAAGCTGGGAAATGTGGTCTTTCAGTAGGAAACCATAATTCCTAACTTAGAGAAGATAAAAAGACATGTGGAGCTAAGGGATTATAGCTGTTTCATGCTGAGGAAAGTATTTGTTAGAGGGAATAGATCTGGCTCCATTGAAGAGGGATCCTCTGGTCATGTAGCAGGGAGAGAGTCTTAAATTGATTGATTTCTATGGATCAAACAATTATCATACTATATTCCTGAAGAGACTTAGAAAATAACTATTAAAGTGTTGTAAGTAGATGGTTTGATTACCAAGAAGAATTGAGATATTTCCTGGGAAAGTTGAGGAATAGTAAGGAACAGAGGTAGGAGAAAGTATGTGCGGAGTCAATTCAGGGTGACAGTGACTGGTCCCATTGTCAGGACTGTCGCACAAAACCGAGCTAGCAGAAGTAGCAGGGAGCTGCAGAGTACCAAAGAAAGGAAACAAGGAAAAAACATAGGACTAATATAAGCAATTGTAACTGGTTTGGAGTAAAGGGATGGAGGTCCTTTTTACCGAGTTCCCCCTCAACATCTAAAAGGCGCTTTGGAAATGTACCTGGAAAAAAATTGAGCTGTTGTAGGGTGAAAACTATTTGAAGAGTTTATTTGGAATGTTCTATTTGAACTTAGATTGAAGTTCAGCAAGTAAAATATTGAAATGACAGAGTATGATGATAATAATGAGGAAAGAATGATAAAGGGCAGAAGGGGGAGCAGCAGAAGCCCATACATAGGAAGCGTGAGGCTGAGTTTTTTCTGATTCCTGTCTCTGGCTCTCATTTCATCACATTAGAATGCTATGTCTTGGAAGCAGCTTGTTCACAGAGGAAAACATAAACGCCATCCTTTGCAGTCGTCAGAATCAGTCCTTTTTAAAGTGTGTACCATTGCAGCAATCAAGTAGAGCTGGTTCTCAGGGATGTTCAGCTGGTCTCAACTGGTGAGTTAGAGAGGTTAATTGATGAAAAGAAGGCTCAGTCCACCTGTTCTAGTTTTGAGTCTCCAAAACAATGTCAGAATGGCAAGAAAAAGGATGAATTAGGTAGCCTATGGCCCATTAGTCCACTTTTAAAATCAATCTGTTACTGCTCCAAGGCTGAGAGAAATACAGTGAGGGGAGCATCAATTAGAGTCGCTCAAAAGTTTTCATCCAAGGGGCCATGATAAAAGTTAAAAGTTGGCAAAGGTCCAGAATGTTAGTCAGGGTGAGAATGGTACATCACTGCAGAGAGCATTAAGAGACAAATTTACATGAAGAAAACTTTTACAGCGAGATGAACATGAGTTAAATGCTATTGTACAATGGGCTGGACCATGTACCAGAATAGTGTAGAAGGATAAGGTAACTATAGTTAAGCTGTTTTTTACATCAGACTCCTGCATAAGAAACAGGCACCAGGAAGTTTTGTAAAAGAAGTCAGTTAAAGCCAGCACCCAAGGAATGAATCTGAACAGAAAGTATTTTAGTGACATTCTGTGTTTTTACATATAATGAACTTTCCTATTTGTTTTAAATATTAACAATACTAGCCATTTATTTATTGAATATAAACAGAGTATCTCAAGCAAAACAAATATTTTTGTTTTGATTTACCTTATCAAACAATTTGATAAGGTAAAGTTCCTAAAATTTGGTACTATTATTTTAAATGACCATATATAGTATTTGAAAAAATATATTTTTGTTTACATTAAGTTGTTATACTGGTATTCCAAGAGACTATCTTAATTTTAAATTGTATTAAACAAAAATAAGTTATTTTTATTTTTCAGTTTAAAAAGCATATTTCCAGCGTAAATAATTTACTTTATAATGTTTTTTAAAATTGGCCTTGTTAACTGAACCTTTTAAAAAATCTACATTTTATTCTATAAACTCAACCAATAGATCAAAGGTGAAAGCTGCCTGTCATGTCAAATCTGTAATCAATAATTTGCATTATAAATTAAACTAGCAAAGAAGACTAAAGCCAAATCCTAACTCCATTTGTCAATGAACAAATTTATGGGTCACTACATACTGATACCAGTAAGCATATTTCTCAACATCATTCTATTTAAAAATAGATTAGTTGTTTAGAAGCATAGTTTTTTAAAGCACAATAACCAAATTAAATGAGCTTTAACAAATATTGTTTTTTGAAATTCTTAGAAATCACTGCAAAAGTCTTTATATTCCCTGTAGGTTTCAAGGTAAACATGTAGGTGCTGACCCTGGGGCTGTCTATCAGGCTGGAGACTAGATTATATTCTTAAAGTACTATAGGTGAGCCTGGGTTGGAGAGAATCTCCTATGTCTAAGTCATCTGCTTCTGAGGAATCTGAGGTCTTTGGATATTAGATAAAAATCATTTGCTGACTCTACAGATACAAAACCAACTGTCAAATACACCACTTGGATATTCTAAATAGCTTCCCAAAACTGTGAGTTTGATGACAGAGTATTTGATATCCCTTTAATGAGAGAACATGGGTGGTTAGGGTAGAGACTTTGAAATTAACTTCTGTTAAGAGGAAGAATTGAAAGCCAGGATAAATGCCATGGTTTAATTGAACTAGTATGCTAGTCCCATACCAGTTGAATGTTAGGCTTAGATACAAAGTTACCCAGCTTATAGAATTTTTCATATGTCAGTCTGAAAGATATTGAGGACAGAGTAATTGATGTTTGCCCCTCTGATGTTGGAGGCATTTGGATGTTGCTTCAGAGTCTGAGTTCCTCCAGTGGGCCAGAGAATCCATCCCTTGTCATGTTAGACATGAAGGGCAATTCATCTTTACATAGCAAAAAGGTTTATTCTGGTTTGGCCACATGGCCAAAGCTGTTCAGGCTTATGAAACCAGAGTCAGGAGCAGCAGACTTCCGGTAGGTCTTATTTCCAATCCATTCTTGTCCTGTGATGAGGCTAGTATGCAACTTATTCTGTTGGGATAGTGCTCCCTTCAAGGAGCTTGTGCTCCATTGAAAGGAACTGCTGAGCCTGTATGTTTCCTTCCATGCAACTGTATTGTAAAATTAACCCATTTTAATCAGTCTGTCTTTTGTAACCAATTTTAAAACTGTTTCTGATTTTGAATATCAAATATTATATAATAAACAAACTTTAAATTTACCTGAAACTTGTTTTGATTTAAGTGTTTCAGGCTTAACTTTGACAGCATATACAGAAAACTGAATCATGGGAGATAACGCAATTCTCTGTAAATAAATTCCATTGTACTTAGCATAACTGACCTTTAGCTTGTATTTCCTAATTATCTTTAAAAGTTCGTAATTAGTATGTAACTCTTTTACAAGATTAGGATTTTACAATTATGTTTGATTCTTAACAATTATAATTCTTGAATTAAAGATTCCTTAATATCTTTTTGGTTGTGAGCCTAGCCTTTAATGGCTTGAAGAGGGGAGAGGAGAAGTAGGGAAAGGAACAGAGAAAAATGCAGAGCTCAACAAAAATCAATTTAATAAAAGGAAAAAAAGATTTTTTAATATATAAATAAAGTTTGAAATCTGAATATAGTCCACACAGATCCTGGGAACCTCACATTCCTGATCCTTTGAAAATGAACATTTTTAAAATGTCAGGTGTGTGTGTGTGTGTGTGTGTGTGTGTGTGTTTTCTTGACTATGACTTGAACCAGAAATGTTTTTGCCTCTTAGTTGTTAAAGAGATAAGTAAAATTCTCCAGGTTTAGAGAGGCAGAAATATAAGTAGGCCAAAAATGTAAGGCAAAATGGGTAGAAGGCAAAAGAATTCTATGAAGATGTAAGTTTGGAGGCCCAGCAAAAATGGTGAGCATTCCAGTTCTGGATATGGTTGTAAGCCAGAACCTTGAGAGAAATAAAGAGAACTGTGAGTTTTATAGGGGAAAGAGCTTGGACCATGCTGCCATTCTGTCTTATAGATATACCTAAATCTGCTTAGTTACTAGAAACCAAAATTTTCAGTAAAACAAAAATAGGCTAAGGAGTTGTGATGACTATTCTTGCTTGCCAACTTGTCTATATCTTGAATTAATGACATGTTACCTCACAGCAGCTAGAACAGCTAATATTGGAAAGACAAAAGATAAGTGTCATATTGTTGATGGGTATGTCTGGTGATATAGATCTTAAGGAAAATAACACAGAAGGCACTCAAATACTAAACATAGAATAATTTCAGGTTCCTTTAACTTGCTTCTGCATACATATAACAAGAAAATGAAATCAGAATCTCAAAGATTATGTTATGAATCACAGCACTTTAATCACTATTTATAATTGTCAAGAAAATAAATAAAATAAATATCCACTTGCATGAAGAAATAGTGTGTGTGTGTGTGTGTGTGTGTGTGTGTGTGTGTAATGAAATAGTGTTAAGCTGTAAAACACAGAAGACAATTGCAATGGAGATGAACCTGAAATGCACTATGGTGAACAAGGTAACATATGGAAAAGAAAAAAAGTCTAGTCAGTCTGTGGAAACTCCAGTCATTGAGATAATCTATAAAATAATGGAGTAAAAACACTGAGATACCCACCAAAAGTTATAGCCCAGGTGCCAGGAAAAGCTGTGTAAAACTCTGGACAAGGTAAGGAACCTGTGTGGCTTCATCTTAACATGAAAAATTTGGACACCATTGTTAGCTGCACTCTGAATTTCTTCTTTGCAGCTTTTATCCCAGTCACCATTTTCCATTTCATGTCTATTACATTTTCTATTTCATATGTAAAGATATTACTGAGTTTGTTTGATAAACAATATACATTTTTTGTTTATATGTTTAATTATTGCTAAGTAATCTACACACAAACCACCTCTCAACACTACATAAATATATGTGATCAATTTTGAATATTTGGATGGGGGCACTGTAGGTCTTTAATAGGTACAACTTTAAAGATTCTGTAAGGTAAACTTCAATATTTACCAAAAATTATGGATAATTTATACAACCTTTAGATTATTCTAGTAGCTGATCAAGCATAGATACAAGAAAGAGAAATAAGAGAGTAGATGAAAATTGATGTATTATCTCTGGTATCTTGAAAAAAGAAGACAAGTCTACCATTCAGACTCTAGTAGTAATGCACAGTGGACTATCACCTGACTCTAGCCAGATAAAGATGGGAGAATGTTGCCTCCTAGGAATAGAGGGTGGCTTAGTTTTGATTTGGTAGTTTGCTTCTGAAGACTCCAAGTTAAATTCTCTGTTAACAATTAGAATGCCAGTCATCCCCAATCCCCATCCAAAAGTTATCAAAACATCATAAAGTGGAAAAAATTAAGTTGATGTAATTGCATTGGACATTTCAAACTGTTCTAAGCTGGTGAACTCACTCCAAGTACCAGAAGTCACTCTTGAGGTAATTTGTCAATTAGCTTTCCACATAATCAGAACCCACAATCCCTGGATCACTCTCCCTGGACATACAGATTTTATCTTAAAGTCAGCATCAATAATTTCACTACAGCAAAGAATAACTCATGTATTAAAATATAGTTAAAAAGTCATATTTTCCAATTTGCAATAAAAGAATGAAAGCATAATACTGAGAATGAGAGAGCCTAACCTAGAAACATAAAGGAATATCTTGCTGATTTTAACGTAAATATTTGGACCTTTAGGCATATCAATGCAAAATGAAACTCTCCACTCAAAGGGATATTAATTTGGAGGAAAATCTGAATGATCGTGTCATCTATGGTGCCTGCACCATGGGACAGTTCACGAGTTAGGCAAGGGGCTGGAGACTGAAATACACACATACATAGACACACACACAGACAGAGAGAGAGAGAGAGAGAGAGAGAGGAGAGAGAGAGAGAGAGAGAGAGAGAGAGAGAGAGGTCATTCTTGAAACAAAAATGCCAATTTTCTTGTGTTTCAGGGCTCTCCATGACTAATGGCCACACCCTAGCTCTCAGGAGCTCTCAGGATTTTTCAACTGAAAGCCCACCAGAAACCATTCCCCTGCCATCAGGAACTCATGAGGGTCTTATGCCCAGAGCAGCTGCAAGCACAGGAAAACAAGTTGCTTACTCTTGCAGGCAAGAGGTCGCAGAAAATTTAGGGTCTGAGGGTCTACAGTCCCCAACAGTCACCCAAAATATGTTCCATCTTGGTCATCATTTCAGGAAGTTTTTCTACTACTAGAATTAAGGAAATCAAGGTATTTTAAATATATTGGTGGAAATGTTAGCTAATCATGTTACTGCAAAGCTGGCAGAACATTGCTGTAGGCTTCAGATGCTGCCTAATGACAGTCTTAGCCTTTGAGGTGTAGGAAAGTAGCGATAAATTTCTATATTCCAAAAGAGTTTACCTCACAGTAAGAAGATTGTTAGGTCACATACAGTAGTGGGAAATAAGTGGTTA
Source organism: Arvicola amphibius (assembly GCF_903992535.2). Lineage (NCBI taxonomy): Eukaryota > Metazoa > Chordata > Mammalia > Rodentia > Cricetidae > Arvicola > Arvicola amphibius. Next base: position 77,273,212 of record NC_052047.1, read on the forward strand.
TTTATGGTGCTATCAATAGACCAACATAATTTAGCTCTGGTTTTGCAACATTTCTACTTCTCAGCCACTGACATTGTAATAGTCCATCAGCCTTATAGAATGTTTAAAACATGTATGGCTTTTTGTTTTTCTGTGAACTTTAGTTTAGTTCAGTTCATTTCAGAACAAGAGAGAATATATTCTTATGTTCATTATCCATAAAGCATATGACTTGTGAGGGTAGAAAGCCATTTTTCTCTTTCACCTTATTGTCCTAGCTGGGATATACCACAAACATAAGTGTATATGTCTTTCTACAGTGTCAGAATTTATTCCCTATGAATAGATTAATAATTCCTTTCTATTTACTTGGCTGCAGTTATATAGGACTCCTTATTTTTGAGAGGATTGGCTATCAACAATCACAGGTTCTTTAATCTAACTACTAATATTAACTCTTATACCATACATGATACTTCACAAAGTGGTTTATGTCAGGGAGGTGTTACAGAATGGCTGAAAGTATAAAGGAGGAGCAGAGTTCAAAGGGAGCTTCTTGCATACACAAGTGGGGATGACTGAAAGAGAAAGAGAGATGCTGCAAGTGATTATATAATGCACCTAACTGAAGAAATGATTAAGGCCTTTGGACCTATGTCAGAGGGTGGAAAAGAAGCCCAAGCCTCCTTTTAAAGACCTGCAATATGAGAAGAACAGATGGAAAAATGGATGGATGGATGGATGGATGGATGGATGGTAATTTACATTGGTTATGAGGGTCACTGTAAACTAACAACTTGAATCAGTTGGGAGCTCTTTGCTTGTTAGTTCCCTAAAACCCATAAGGTTTTTTGAAGTAAAAGCATTAAACTTTACATCAAAAGTTTTCATGATCAATATCAGTCTCAACACTACTCAAAATTCTAAAGCCTCTTCTTAGGCTGAAAGCAATTTCTTAGTTGTGATTGTGACCTGCTGTAAATTACAGCAAATAACAACAAACTTCCAAAATACAATGACAAAGAATATACAATCCCATCCCAAAATTGAGCAATGGAATTTAGCAAGGAAGCAGTGAACTAATTTAAGACTAAACTCCATCAGGGTGAGTACCATATCCCACAGCTCTATGCCCAGCACATAACACTCAGAATAATGAAGTTACCTAAATTTTGAAGGGCTATGGAGTGCTGACTCTTCAGCTCTGCTGCCAGTACTACACAAAACTTTTCTCTTGGGCTCTGTCCCATTCATGTATGAAGCTTTCTTCCTTGGGCATCTGACAGTTCTGGTCTTTCTTATATCACAAGTCTTAATTACAACTTAAGGTTCAGTTTCATAGGTTTAAACAAAGTCTTCTCACAGTTTCCTCACAGGGACCCAACCAATACACACATATTTTGGCCTTAATGGCACTCTGGAAGCATGGCTTTACTTAGGAGTGAATGTTTCCAGCTCCAATAGTTACTGGCTTAACAAGTTATGTCCACTGATGCAATAATGGCATGAAGGTTATGGGAGTAACCAACCACGTCTTGATTGGAGTTAAGGTATGAAACATAGGTGCCACTGTTAATAGAGCCAAGAATCTGTGACTAAGTAGTCCAGAGGTCTGAAGTGAGAATATACAATCATTTTTCCACTGAATGGGTAGTATTAAACTGTTATCTAACCACTTATTTTTGCACCCAAATTAGTGTATCACTTTCCCCTCATCAAAGAAGCTTCCTTTGCTGTAGCTGGCAATTAACACAGAGACCCTAAACTGCAAATGCCAAGAAAATAGAGACTAAAAAGAGGTAAGCCTTAAATAGGACATCTATATCACACCCACTCTCCTAAAGTTCAAATATTATCATGGAAGATAGGGGAGAAAGCTAAGACCTTGAGGCAATGGATGGCTATAGTAAAAATATTTTACAGACACAATAGAGAAGTTGCAAATATTCATTTAGAGTGATTGTAAGAATGTCTACAAAGTCCATGTTTTTTTTTTTTTTTTAAAAAAAAACCTGGCCAAAATCCTAGCCTGGTGGGGGAGAGGGTCATAAAGTTCTATACCTAGCTAAGGAACTATTGGCACTGGTTAGCTTTTAGGAGAGCAAGTGTCAGTTTACAGTAAGGATATTGACCCAAAGAAGCTATCTATGAAATAGTAGATGACCTGCTGTGCATTTTCATACAAGGAACATGAAGTAGACATTTTGTGTTGTAAAAAAACAAAGAGCACATGAACTTGTGACCTTGGGAGGGAATAGTGGAGGAGAGGGAAGGAATCTGAGTAGATGGGATGAAAACTGGCCGTGGATGATGTATGGTATCAAAACACATTGTATATAAGTATGAAATTTTCAAAGAAAAAAAGCACTTCCTAGAAAATGATATAATTGTATCAGATCAGGATTTTTGTCAATTTTTAAAAAAATGATAATGATAAAGAGAAGTCATATATTTTGCAGCAGCTTCTATAATTATCCATATGCTGTACAAGTTTTTATTCTGTGATGAGCAAGATCCAATTTAAAAATTAGTAATCCTTGCATGTACTTAACATTTCAGATATCCCCCTCGAGGAACTGACTATTCCTGTTTCATTACTGGAAACTCACTCCTCTTAGAGGACACTAGGGATCTACTTGTTAAAATAATGTAAATTGGAAGGTAAGATTCTTTTAATTTGTGAAACTCTGTTCTTAGAGAATACGTTTTTCTTCTGAGACATTTCCAGGAAGTGTTAAAGTATGGAAACACTTTACTAAGGGGCAGGACATCTAATTTCAAGTAAAAATATCACTTGGACAACTTATCAAGACAATGTATAGAATGTACTTTATGTTATGACTTATTTTGGTTTCCAGTGGATTAAGTCCAAGAGAGAAGACATGATGCCATAATTTCTGTTCCATTCTGTAATGGAACACCTGTTACTGGGCAATTTATCAAGAGTTTTTGTTTGAATGGCAAGTGAAAGATTGATTAGCAAAACAAATGAAAAGATGTTCCCTTGCCACTCCAACTCAAAGTGGAAGGTAGAGCGCAAGTAGGAAGTGAGACTTTGAGCTCTTTGTAAATCAGTTAAGAGAAAGAAAGACCAATGCCCCCATAAAGGTTCCTTCCTGTGACCTCCATGTATATTACTATACTGTGTACTGAAACTACTTATTGGAAATTAAAAGCACAAATTTCTGAGCACACTCTCAAACCATTTATCCTCTGGAAACATTTTTTCGTTATGATTCTTCTGATTTCATGCTTCATTTTATGATCATGAATAATCCACAGGTTGAGAATTTATTTGCTCTCAATGTATGAATAATTGTCTCAGACAGAAGTCATAAGAGATATTGTATCTAAAATAATAACAAATGCCTCACTGTTCGTTTTTTTTTTTTTTTTTTTTTTGGTATGTAGTTTTCTTAAATAAAGTGAAAAAATATTTAAGAAAACTAAAAATAGACTCAAAGTACTATGGTAATTATTTAGAGAGAAAAAAGTGAGTATTCAGACATTTCTCTATTCATCTGGTACATTAGTATCATTCACACATGCATATACACATTTCTGTTTTTTTTGGTTTTTTGAGACAGGGTTTCCCTGTAGTTTCTAGAGCCTGTCCTGGAGCTAGCTCTAGTAGACCAGGCTGGCCTCGAACTCAGAGATCCACCTGCCTCTGCCTCCCGAGTGCTGGGATTAAAGGCGTGTGCCACCACCGCCCGGCCATATACACATTTCTTAAATCAGCATCATCACTCAGTATATAGTACAACTTAAAACTACACAGGTACTACTACAGATGTGGACAGATGTTGATTCTACTCTTTTTTATTTTAATGGAGAAGACAAAACTGAACATTTGCATGAATTTTATAAAGGCAAAATATTTGCTGCTATATAGTATACAGAAGGAGGGCACTAAATTATATAGAGTGGCCAATGAAGGTTTTGTGGGTATACAATGAGCCAGACAAATGAGGGTCAATAATATGTTCCATGTGGTGAAGGAACATATATGAAGGGATGAGAGTGGAAAGCAGCAAATGAGTCCATGAAGAAATTCCACTAGGCTTGTGCAGGCTAGAGTGTGCATCTCTGTGGGAATGGAAGTATGTCTTCATTTCTTATAGAACTTCCAGTTGGCATTGTACCCACTGACTAAATAACAGCAACATCCAAATGTCAAGTGGCCATCATTTGACAGTAAATGATACTGTTGCTGTGTTCAATAGGGATGTGACCCAGAAAATGAGAAAACTGTAGGAGACTGCTGTGGACAATTATACCTTTTTTTAAAATGTTTTTATGGTCTTACTCCTTGATGAATTTTCCAGTGCCTCTTTCTCTAAAGTAGCATTGCCCACTGCAGCAAGGTAAGATGGGTAATTTGTCTCCTAATAAATGCATTACAAAGGAAAAAAAGTTTGTATGAACTTCTATCAAATATTAATCCTGTATGTCCAAATCACTATCAATATTATTGATGCATTCCATATTAAGTCACAATGGAGATGTCTTTAAAATTTTGTTTTTTGAAGTCTTACATTATGTTTACAAGTTGGAAAGAATAGTTAAGCTAGTGAGCTTCCAAGTACTCCCTGATGTCAGAGAGTTAACTGGTACCATATTGGCCAATGTTGCACCCTTGATCTAACTGAGTCATTCTGATATTTCCCCCTTAAACCTATTGTCTATGCCTTTATCCTTTACTGTTTTCTAATGTTCTTCTTTATGCTGAAGAAAAATTAAGTTCTACTTGTAGCAATGACATTTAAAATATAATGATCCAAATGCCACCACTTCTCCAATCTCTAGAAAAGATCAATTTCTTTAGTTTTATGGTTCACGTAGGCATAGTCACATACTTAAGTTGAAGAGAGTTTATCAAAACACTACATATTAAGGAGTAATGAAAGTTAGGACAAAATTAAGAGGTAAGAACTAAACTGGTTTTGCAATATGATCATGCACACATTTGCCACTAGGGTTAAATCTGTTAAAAATAACAAAAATAACATAATTACCTGAAATTTTCTGTCAAAACATAAGACACAATGTACTTCTGTATTACAGGTTTATTTTTGTGTGTGTGTGTGTGTTGAAAGTGTGAACAAAGTACATTATTTTCTACTTCATCATTTTTCAATGTCAAGAGTCTCTATTAAAGCATTTTACATGAGTCTCTGAATGCCAGCTTTCAGAGGCTATATCACCACAGCATTGTCAAGTATTTTACTTTGCAAAATGTCACAGCCTTCAGCTCAGGATAGAGAATGCAAAATAGGGAGCAGTCACTTGCAGATGTCATGTCCACACCGGGGTTAGTTACATTGTGAAATGGCCTTCTTGATCTCCCCAGGATAAAACTATCCATGTGTTATAGAAGAATCTTCCTAAATGTAGATTTCTTATGCTTAGTATAGTCTTTCTTTGAAAATTTCTAGAGTTTCAGGTATAAAATACATTAAGAATAAGTAAGTAAACATGCCATTTAAAATCTCCTTAGGCAGCCTTTGTTGTATTTACAGAATAGCTGGATTACAGCATTATCCTTGGGCATTAGACTCCCGAATAAAGAAGACTGTTTCCATTTGTATTTCTCTCCTCTCACATTCAACAAAACCCATACTCGGGTTTAAATGAGAGTACTTTCTCTTTATTTTATAGACCCAAAGTTTTCTGACTTGGGGTTTTGTTACTAAAGAGGTTACAACAAATCCTTAGTCCTCCAGCCCTGATTACCTATACTTGTTCCCCATCCTCAATAGGCCTATTAAAAGCACAAGAAAAGTAAAGAGCAAATAAAAGATATCCAGTGTAGACACGCTGGGAAGAAGTTAGGGAACTCCAGAGATTTCACTCAAGTTCTTTTTAAGAGTCCTGACATGAGGTTTAGGTTTAAACAGTACTAGTGTAGGTGTGATCCACCCACCCTTGACCCATCATCATCCATTTTACTCTCCTAGAAAGGAGTCAGACAGGTTGTCAGAATTGTACAAACTCTTTTGCTGGGCAAGAAGCTCTTCCTCTGACTCCCATCAGGTTTCAGTATTTTTTTTTTTTTTTTTGCTTTCATTCAGAATGAGATTCTGAAAACAAATTCCCATTCTTTAGGAGGAATTGCTTCAAGAGTCTGAATGTGAAATGGGGGGGTTACATGTGTCCCTTTGGGTAGCTTCCTTCAGGACATGGTATTTAAAGCACATCATCAATGTCTTTGATATATGTCTTAAAACTTCTGATTCATATTTCCTCTTATTCTTTCACTATTTTTCTTCAATTTTTTTAATTTTAAATACACATAACGTGAAATTTACAATCATTTAAATTTGTTCTTCAATAATGGACAGCACTTTGACAATTACTGAAATGCACATCATATAAAATTCACTCTTCTCCTTCTACTTCAAAGATGCTCAGCATTTCCTGTCTTTAGGGTCTGGGATCCAAATGAAAACAACAATGAGATGTCATTTATTTTGGCTGAGTTAGCTTTGGCTAGGAACCACATCCCTGGTGTATTTCTGAAGGGGTGCAAATGCATAACACCACTTTGAAACTGTGGAGTTTCACATAATACAATATGGCAGTTACTCTTCCAGGCTTGCATGAAAAATAACTGAGAGAAGGGATGTCCTTACAACCAACAGCCCCTGTTCTTGGTGAAACCTGGCCATTTCACATCACCAACCAAATCTTACTCACTGCAGCACCTATCTCAAGGTTCTTCTTCTGTTGGATTCCTGGCTCTTCTCTATTCCTCACCGACGGACTGAGCGATTTGACCATTCCCTGTAGAAAGCTGACATTGTCTGGCAGTAAGCAACTGTTTGATTTGTCCAGGATTGACTGGCTTCCAGAAGAATACAATTTTCAGTTGCAAAACTGTCTGTTTTAGTCCAGCCAGGATAGACAGATAACCAGCTTTAGATCTCTAAAAGAGATACCATTCTTAATATTGTTTTTGTGGTTGGTTCTGATTCTCTGCTTATTCCTTGGCCACGCTATGCCTTTTTTCCAATAAACACTCTTTAGTATGAAATAATGCTTTGAGGGTGAATGGGTCTGAGGACTCAGTATACAGACTAATGACCTGGCCATGGGCTTCCCATTTCTAAGCCCATGGACTTATTCTCAAGTCTGAATCTGCAGTTGATATAGATTAGCAGTGCACTGTGATGTATCCCCAAAAGGGAAACTCCATACAAGCAGCTGCAAGGTCAGGTCCAAGTGTAGACTCTTATATCCCAGTCAGCATGTGTAGTGAGGAGCTGTGGGCTGCATTCCTGCTGCCCCACACTCGGCCACCTGGCTAGCTTATGCCCCGAAATAACAACACACAAACTGTATTCATTTAAACACTGCCTGGCCCATTAGTTTCAGCCTCTTATTAGATAATTCTCTCACATCTTGATTAACCCATATTTAGTAATCTGTGTAGCACCACGAGGGGTGGCTTACCAGGAAGATTCTAGCCTGCATCCATCTCAGAGAGGAGAGTCATGGTGACTGCTTGAGGCATCTGCCTCACTTCCCTCCTTCCCAGCATTCTGTTCTGTCTATTCCACCAACCTATGTTCTAACCTATCAGGCCAAGCAGTTTCTTTATTAATTGACCAATGAAATCATCAGATAGGAAGAAGACACATCTACATCAAGCATGTGCTTTTTCTTCTCCTTCTAGTAACAAAATGGTCATTGGAGCTCTTAATTTTGTTTTCCAAAGACATTATTCAAAACAGAATTTGAGAGAACCTGATAATGGTCCCTGTAGGTAACTGTCAGCATTCTTCTGTCTTTCTTTCTTCTCCAGAAGTTAGTCGTTCCCAGTGACTTTGTAGCAAAGAGACCATTTATGTACCAGTTTTTTTCCAGAGTTTCTCTGTAACTCTAGACCAGGCACTTTAGAACCCACTATTTTTAATCACCACATTATGGAATATAAGCCTCATTGTACTCCACATGTCTGCATGTGTGCTGCATGACCTTCCCGTTAATAGTTAATATATTCTTTTGACCTTCAAGAATCTGTTTTTATCTGCTTGATATTAATGTCCCCGTATTGTGAACTCCTGAATTGTTTAAATCAATTCAGATTTGGTCTCTGTACTTGAGTACATTATGGTGACAGTTAATAATATAAGCAAAGAAGAAGAGATCCTGATGGTGGCATTGAGCAATATCTGCAGAGTCCACCTTTGGGGTCACCACTTCAACCCAATATTCATTGGCTCTTAAAAACACTATTGACAATACACTCTGCATTAGCTCTTAAGTTGGAGATGTACTGGGGAGCCGAACAATTTACTTCATTAGGTTCTACTAAACAGAATGAAAGGACATACCAAAACACTTTTCAGAACCTAAACATTGTCATGATTGAAGCAACAGTTTGGGTGGCAGGTAGCCAGATTTCTCTTATGTTCTTATGTTCACTTTTTAAATTTATAGTCCCTCACAGTATGGGACAAAATAATGAATGTTAAGACAAAACTTGAGCATTAAATGAGAAAATAAACAGTCGTGTGGAGTTCTTGAGTCATGATATCATCATATTCTTTCTTTGTACTTTTATACTGATCAGTTGGATAACTAAGAAATCATCAAGCACAGTGTTCATCACTGGACATAGTAATCATGAATACCAGATGTAAGACCACAGAGTGACTCAAATTCGTCTTTACGTTTGAGATTTTAAAAATGTGCTTAGTGATGTCAGTTATTTTTATATGCAATGCACTTATAAGTGTGCTATATTTCAGAAGAAATAGGTATTAAAATACTTCTCACAAAGATCCAATTCTATAAGCAACCCTTACCTAATCCAGAGAAAATGCTTCTTTCTCATTGACCTTGCCACATTCTATATTTTTCCTCATATCATGCTTTTTTTGAGTAAACTCAATTTTTGATGTCAGATCTTCAATCATCAAACATTGTTGAGTACCATTTGCAAGGCTTGTACCCTGGGGAATAAGTTTCTGGGTAATAATGAGAATACAACAGTTTGTGACTCAAGATGTAAAAAATGTAGAGTTCCATATCGGTTCCTCATTGTCCAAGGATGCTTAAAAGTAAAGACAAAATCTAAGTCACAGGAAAGTTCATTTTAACAAAGAAGCAATGTTCAAAAAGAAATAAGATAGATTCATGCTGATGTTAAAATGGGGACATTGGGAGTGAGGCCCCAATGACAAATGTCATTTGCAATGATAGTTGCCAAAGATAAACAGCTCCTGACCTCGGCCACCTCCCTCTACAATGCTTCCAAGGACAACACATTCAGCAGTGACCTGTCATATCATCTCTGAGGGAAAGACAGACCAAAGGACACAAACATAAGCTTTTCTTCTGATGCCCAACATGGCCATTCCCCTGCCGGTGCCTCACCACATTCTCCAGGGAGTAAGAACACCTCTATGTGCCATGATTTCCCACCAGAGGATTCTGTGCTTTAACCCACATTTTCATACCTCTTAATGTACCATTTCCCAATAATCTTGTGAAGTAGCCTTGAACGTCTTTAAACCTTGCAATGTCCTTGAACATGATGCAAAATTAAATTCATGTATCCTTAATTCTTCCTGCTGGTTTAAAGTACATGGGTGTTGCAGCTGTCTGAAACCCCTTGAATATCCTTTGGAGAAACAGACTAGAATGTTCTCTTCTGTATTTTAAGAGATTTGCTTTTTTTTTTGTCAAATCTGCAGACATTCATCATATACAAGAACTTAAAGAGCAATTATATTCAAAATACCCAGGATACTCACTATTCCAGAGTCCAGCAGAGATTAGGAGGGTTCACAGGCTCTGTGCAATGTCTCTATGTGACAAGGAGATAGCACACTCCACCTGTGCCATTGTCATCAAGTGCATAACATATTTACCTCACACCCAAAGCTTAAGAGAAAATGCGTGCAATGAGCAAGGTTAAAAATGCCAAATTTTGCATATTTGGCTCAATTTTTAGTTTTCTACTCCAAAACTGTTCTGTCTCCATTTATATTGTTTAGCCACCTGCCTCATTGGGAATTGTTCAAAGTCTGATTCATGAGTGTGAGAGTTCCATTTTCTGATTTTCCTTTCAAAACACTGAAATTCTTTATTTAAGAGCCAAAATGACACCATGGTCAAATGTCCTGAGGAACACTGTAGGTAAGTTTAAGTACAGATTCATTTGACTTCAGCCTGAGACAGCCACATGATAATATCTAAATGCTAGGCTAGTAGAAATCAAAATGAAAGATCCTGAAAACCTGAAGGTTAAAGTGCACTAAGCAGTTGTCAAGACTAACACCTTCATTTTACACATGGAGAATTTGCATTACAGAATGCTACATGATTTATCGCACAAAGATCTGATGCAAATCATTATTAGAACAAGCCAATTTTAGACACACCATACTAACCTAACAGAGATGGATGCTTTCCATATAAGCTTGGCAACTTTCACCATATTATATTTAATTAAAACCCTCATGCTAGAAAGAAAGAGGCGAGGGGAGAATCAGAAATATAGAAACAGAGCAAGGGGATATTGAACATGCTACATTTAAGTTGAGAAACCAGAAATCAGAAGATCAATGTAACATATGACATTTTGCTTGAAAATTTAACGAGACCATGACAGTAAAATGATTAGGCAGTTACTGAAGCCAGGGGGATGCTGGGTAAACCATGCTCGAGGCATTTTGGATCTATTAACAAACTGTTAATATTTCAGAGAGTGAAAGAGCATTTTGTTCGTGTGTGCATAAAGTGTTCTTACTGAATACAGCATAAGTCTGTCTCACTGGTGTGCTTGCTCTTCTAGGACTTTCTGCTTTGCTTCTACATAGAGTGGCAAACTCTGCGGTGCTTCCTGTTCCATCATCACTTCACTGCAATCCTCCCTGTTATTGCTTTAGAGATGCTTTTGTTCCCCTTAATTCTTCAAACGGAAGTGAGCTTCCCACATATCCTAACAAAGCACCCCACCCGTGGGCCAGACTCCCAGCTTTGTTGAATGTTTTGTTTGGAAACTTGGCCTCACTAAGCTGCCCAGGCTGGCCTTGAGTGGAGTCTGTATCCAGCTTGCCTTAAACTTACAATCAGCCTCCTTATGAGATGGACTAACAAACTGTTTCACCCAACCCCAAACTATGGCTGCTATTATTTTACAGGGTTATACCCAAGTCATTATAGTCATTGTAAAAAAGTGTGTGTGGTGGCATAGCAGCCAGTTCTTTGAAGTTCCTGTCCCCCCTGGGACAACTAGGGATATCTGTTCCTTCATCTGATGCAACAGGAACTAACAAAAGATGAGAATCTTTGCTAATGTCCAACACTACTTAACACGCAGAGACTTCACACCTCACTATTCAAATGGCTTATACAAGCAGGAGTAATTTGGACAAAATGTTCAACCCCACTGGAGATGAAGAAGCCCCTGACTATAATGAGGTCCGTGACTGTAGACACAAAAGTTGAAGAGTTCTCAGAGGGGAGACTTCCCTATGTCTGCTTGTCTGGCCAGTGCTCTAGCACAGAGTGACAGGGTTTTTAAATGTGAAATTGAAATGTCCCCTTCATGTTCATATATTTGAAGAGTTGATCCTAAGTTGCTGGTGCTACTTTGGGAGGCTGTGGTACAATTTGGACATGGGGCCAGACTGGTGGACATGGGAAGAGGTAACAGGCCTCAAAGGCTGTGTACCAATTTTACTTTTTGAATACCTTGCTTTATAATCCACCAAGCATGAGTAAACCCTGCTAAAAGCTCCCCCAAGCCTGGTCTGTTGCCTATCTGCCACAATGCCTTCCTTTCCTTGACAGGTCTATAGACTGAACCACCAGCCAATATAGATACAAATATTCATTGTAAAAGTAGTTCCTCCAAATATTTTATGACATCAACCAGAAAAGTAGCTACCACACAGAGTATTTGAAATAAGGCTTGAAGCCAAAAGAATTCAGCCATCTACCAAATACATTAACCACTTTCTGTTCTTTGTCCTTCCATATGCTGGGGTAGCTTCATCTTACAGTGTCTAGTATGTCCAAAAAGTTTGATTGTCACACGGCAGCTAAAGCCACTGATACTTAATGGCTAAGAAGAATGAGCACTGAATAGATATCATCAAATCTCACAAGGAAAGGATGCTCAAGCTCAGGTCTCAGAATGATCATGCTACTGTGTGTGTGTATAGTGTATGTATGTATGCATATAAAATTATACATAATAAAAGCTATACATTTATATCATGCTATATTATATATAATATAAAACATATATAATATAGTCAAATATATACATATATAAAAATTATGACATAGGTAAAACACTTGAATTATATATGTACATATATATTTACTTGTATAATATATGTACACAAATTTTTGCATATACAACTTCCCCTGACACTGTCATTTCCAATAACCTATTTTCTTATTTTACTTCTTTTTGTAGTCATGCTGATCTGAACCATGCCTTTACTACTGAGTCCACGGCAATTCTAAAAACATAAAAATTATTATTTTCATACCCTATCCAATGTCCTTGCTCAGGAACACAGATGAACACTTTGACTCTGTGAAGACTTATGGGACAATATTCCTCTTCATATTATTGTCCATGGGAGAATCGACAAGAGAGAAGTGCCCCTTATAGATGTCTCACATCAGAAAAAAGGGCAAGTTAAAAATAAAATTACTTTGAAAAATGTCACAATGAAACCTAATACTTGGTTTGCTAATAATATAAGGAATCGAAATCACTTGACAGACAGGAGGCTTGGGGTTGCCACCTCTAAGGTCCCTAGGTCCCAATTCTCCTTAAGAGGGCCTGAAACTCAACCCTACTATCCCCAACCCCGCAGCAGACATCCAGGTAAAAAGCAGAACCCACCTGGGTTGGCTAAAGAGAGGCACAGTTAACTGCCATTTAAGTGAGAACTCACTGAAGCCCTTAAGGACCGTGAGCAGGCACACAGAACCACACAGAAACTATATTGTTTAAAACGTTGGTTGGCCCATTAGCTCTAACTTCTTTTTTTTTTTTTTAGCTCTAACTTCTTATTGGCTAACTCTTACATCTCAATTTAACCTATTTCTAGTAATCTGTGTATTACCACGTAGCTGTGGCTTACCAGCAAGATTCCAACCAGGGTCTGTCTCTGGCGGGGCTACATGGCTTCTCTCTGACTCTGCCTCCTTCCTCCCAACATTCAGTTTAGTTTTTCCTGCCTAGCTCTGTTCCCTTATATCTCTGCTATAGGTCCAATGCAATTTATTTATTAACCAATGATACTCACAGCATACAGAGGGAAATCTCACATCAAGGAAGCTGACCCTGGAGCTTTGGACACCAGGAACCTGAGCACATGCACACAAAAGTCACTGAGGCTGCGGCTTAAAATGGCCCAGGCTTTCCACAGGGGTTTCTTTCCTCTTCTATTCTGTCTCCTCTTCAACCTCACTTCCTGTTCCCGTAAATAGGAGCCTCCTAAAGTGTTAACAGTTTCTCTCTGTTTCTCTCTCTTCCATTCTCCCCAAGGCTACAGTTGAGATACACCATTGAAACCATGAGCCAGGGAATTGCTTTGTACAGTGCTGTGATATCACACTCATTATTGTTCACAGTGTTTTTAATAATGGCTGCATCTCAGTCTTTGGTTGTGTAATACTGCATTGTACAAATGCAAGAAACTTCATTTAGTAAATTTAATGTCTGACCCACTTCCAGACTTAAGGAATTATGAACTGCTTCAGAGACTTGTTCTATGTTTTCATGTAACTCTACACACAATTCCCTAGAGTTTATCCAAAAGGGAATCAGGGGTACAAGCTCTGAGCATGTCTAACTTTGATAAGTTTTTTCTGCATTTTTCCCTAGCTCATTGCTATTTCGGAAGGGGTTATTTGGCTTTTTATTTATGTTTATGTGTAGATTTGTGTTTGAGGATATGTCTTTGTGAGTCCAGGTGCTTACAAAGGCCAGAAGGGGCATTTGATCCATGGGAAGCAGAGTTACAAATGGTTGTGAGCTCCCTGGCATGGGTGCTGGAAACTGAACTCAGGTCTTCTGGAAGAGCATCATGTGATTTTAGTCTCTGAGCCATCAGTTTATCCCCACTGGCAACTGATTTGTATTGTTTAGCACTGCTGGAAAATCCAAAGCTGTGTTTGACAAATATTATGGTCATAGCGTAGATTATGATATCATCTGTAGATCAAAGTATTAATAATAAAAATAACAATATACCACTTTGTTTTGTTATTGAATATTTATTTTCAATATAGGTGGGTATCTTTTAAAAAACACAGGAAGAAATTTTGATATTTTTATTTTTTCTGTTAGCCTTTTTATCATTGGGCTGAAATGTAGGAGTATTTGCTCAAACAGGAAAAAAGTGTTTTAATAAATAATTAAGAAAAAGAAGGCTGCTAATTTGCATTCAGTGTTATCACGAATTTCTTTAAGGTGTTAAACAGGAAAATGGATTTGAGCCAAAAAACACAAAGAGTACATAAAACAGTACATGTCAGATGGGTATGCTGGACTAACAAGAATTAGCAATCTTATTTAGTAGCAGGCTGTTCCAACCATGCATAGAATTTAAAGAATATAAGCAAATACAAAGCTCAGAAAACTCAAGGGAGCCAACCCATGTCCTCTCTTGTCACTCTGACTCACATTCCCATAGTGAGGTGATGAAGACGAGCAAATACTATTTGCCTCTCTACCAATGACTGCTGTGATGGGTGTGGTTATACAAAGATCAGCTCCACACTGCAGGACTCCTTTCTTGACTGCTGCAGCTGGCAAGGACTTGACTGGACTGTTCACCTGCTGCCAGCCTTTCCCTTCTCATGATTAGCTATCTGCAGAAAGAATTTAATCATTACTTTATGACCAAAGAAAGTAATAAAAGCCAGTAGCACATTGCAGACCATTTGAAACGGAATTAGTTGTAATTATTATGGTTATAATATTGTTTATTGAGTGGAAGCATTTTTATGTCTCTTGTCAGATACCCATGCCTCTACACTGAGGTGGCAGCACAGAGGAGAGAGGAATGCTTTCCGTGTTTTTCATGCAAACTGTTCTCTTATCCATCCCTCTCACTCAGATGACTTCACAAGCAGTTTTTTTCAACCTACATCCTTCTTCAAGAGTTGGGATTCACACTTCACAGTTTGATGTACGCATTTGAACTTTAAACAAGACTTCCTAGTATGTTTGTGACCTCTGGGACACTGTTCTGTTCCACATAGCACTGGCGATCCCCCCCCCCCCAAAAAAAACCATTTTCTTTAGTTAATAAAATAATACTTTAAGACTAAAGAGATGAAATAAAAAATGCTGTTTGAGTCAGTTGTGGTGAAACATGCAGGTAGGATTTGCTGAAGGTGGCAGAGGCAGGAGGATCATGAGTTTGAGGCTAGCCTGAGCTATACAACTTTATAAAAAAAATGATATTTGAAAAAAAAATAAAAAAATGATATTTGAGTACACAAATTATCACAGATAAAATATTTAAAACTGTGTTAATTTTGGCATTTAATATTTACTTGTTTTAAGGAAAAATTATTTTCCAGCAACAGAAAAAACAATATATATTTGCAATTTCAAATTATTTTAATTAATTAATCTATTTTTTAAAACAGTCATTTCTCATTTTACATACCAACCCCAATTCCAATAACCACCACTCCTCTCACTCCTTCTCACCTTCCTCCCCACCCCACCCATTATCTACTCCTCAGAGAGGATAAGGTTTTTTATGGGGAGTCAAAAAAGTCTAGCACATCACTTTGAGGCAGGAACAAGGACATTCCCCCCATATCTGGGATGAGCAAGGTATCCCTCCAAAGAGCACGGTCTCCAAAGAGCCAGTTCAAGTAATAGGGATAAATCCTATTACCACTGCGAATGGCCACACAGACTGGCAAAGCCACACAACTGTCACACATTTAGGTGGCCTAGTTTGGTTCTTTTCAGGCTGCCCTGCTGTCATTTCAGAGTCAGTGAACTCCCACTAGCTCAAGTCAGCTGTTTCTGTGGGTTTCCTCACCATGGTCTTGACCCCTTTGCTCATAAAATCCATCCTCTCTCTCTCTCTCTCTCTCTCTCTCTCTCTCTCTCTCTCTCTCTCTCTCTCTCTCTTTCTCTGACTAGATTTTGGGAGCTCAGCCCAGTGTTTTGCTAACTTCCTTAGGTTGAAGTTGTCCTTCTAGTCCTGTTTGTAGGACTGGAATTGTAGTTTGGTATTGTTTAAATCTGGTTTTGTCATGGAATACCTTGTTATCTCCATCTATGGTGATTGTGAGCTTTGCTGGGTATAGTAGTATGGGTTGGCATTCACGGTCTCTTAGCTCCTGTAGAACATCTGGCCAGGGCATTCTGGCTTTCAGAATTTCCATTGAGAAGTTGATTGTAATTCTGACAGTCTACCTTTATATGTTACTTGGCCTTTTCTTTGCAGCTCTTAATATTCTTTTTTCATTCTGTATGTTTAGTGTTTTGATTATTATATGGCAAGGAGACTTTTTCTGATACAGTCCATTTTGTGTTCTATAAACTTCTTGTACCTTCACAGGGGCATATCCTTCTTTAGGTTGGGAAAATTTTCTTTTATGATTTTGTTGAATATAATTTCTGTGCCTTTGACATCATGTTCTTCTCCTTCTTCTATTCCTATTGTTCTTGGTTTTGGTCATTTCATGGTGTCCCAGATTTCCTGGAATCTTTATATTAAGAATTTGTTGGATTTAAGATTTTCACTGCCCGATAAATCCATTTTATCTATCAAATCTTCAGCACCTGAGATTCTCTCGTCTATCTTTTGTTTTTTGTTTATTATGCTTGCATCTGTAGTTTCTGTACATTTACCAAGATTTTCCATTTACAGAATTCCATTAGTTTGTGTTTTCTATATTGCCTTTATTACAATTTTAAGTCTTGAACTGTTTGAACTGTTTACTTCACCTGTTTGATTGCTTTTTGTTGAACTTCTTTAAGAGATTTATTGATTTCTTCCACTTTTTTTTGTTTTTGTTTTTTTTTTTTGTTTTGTTTTTCGAGACAGGGTTTCTCTGTGGCTTTGGAGCCTGTCCTGGAACTAGCTCTTGTAGACCAGGCTGGTCTCAAACTCACAGAGATCCGCCTGCCTCTGCCTCTGCCTCTGCCTCCCGAGTGCTGGGATTAAAGGCGTGCGCCACCACCGCCCGGCTTCTTCCACTTTTTGTTTGTCTTTTCTTCCATTTCTTTAAGGGAATTTTTCATGTCCTCTTTAAGGTTTTGAATCATCTTCATAAATTTATTTTCAAGGCCATTTTCTTCTGCTTCTTCTGGGATAAGATGTTCAGGTCATCCTGTTTTAAAACCACTAGGTTCTGGTGTTGCCATGATGCTTTTTAGGTTGTTGAATGTATTCTTGTATTGCCACCTACCCATCTCCCTCTCCATTTAATGCAGGCAGTATCTTTGCATCTTGATGCAATCCTTGCAGTTGCTGTCTGTGTTTTAGGGAGCCACTCCTTGTCTGCTCTGTGAAGTCACTATCTGTGTCTCAGGGAGCTGCTGATGTATCTAGGGATGGGTGGGTTTGGGGCCATAGTGGGACTTTAGATTACAGAGTCCAATAAATGGGAGGTTGTTGGAGTAAACTGCCTGGAGGAAGCTTGCCTGCTGGCCAGCTAGTGTAGTTGAGGCAGGTGGAGGTCTGGTCACTCACTTCTTGGTACCCTCTGTACAGCCACAGTCTGTGCCTCAGAGAACTGCTCTTTTATCTGTACAGTCGCAGTCTGTCCCTCCTCAAAATTTTTCTAAATAAAAAAATTTCAAAACTAGGCCCCAGTGGTGCTCAAATCTGTCATCCAAGAACTTAGGAGGCAGAGTTGAGAGGGTCAGGGTTTCCAGGTGATTTTCACCTTTATAGCTTCTTGCAGGCCAGCTTGGGCTATATGAGACACAATCTCCAATAATACTGTTAGTAGTAGTCAATAGTACTCAAAGAGTCATAATAGTAGTAGTAATAATAGTAGTAATAGTAGTAATAAATATTCAGTCAATTAATAAAGAACATGATAAAGTATCCTTTACTCATCAAAGCAAGAGAAGAATGATAGAAGAACATACATTAGAAAATTAAGACCAAATTATCTTTCTGCTAATGTGTCAAAAACCATACATTGTCATATTACTGTAAGTTATAATTCCTTAAGATTTGGTTTAATAGAAATTTATCAAAAATGCTTTAAAGACTTGTATTTTTGATTGCTAAAGTCAGAGGTTTAAACTTTTAACAAAATTTTGAATATTATGGAAAACCTTACTTTTGAAAACCTGTATCAGAAAAAAAAGAAAACAAAAACAGTGGGGACTTTGTGGTGGCATAAATGGTTTTTAAAAGCAAAAGCTGGAGGGCCAATGCCATGATGTACTTCATTAAATAGTTATAAGACGAAGACATAATCAGTGAACCGTCACGCTTTTATCCACGAAAACTAAGCCTTCTAGTGATTTCATGTGCTATTGTGCCCCAGGGATAAGTATAAACACACAGAATCAAAGTAAGCATAACTCCTGTTAATGGAGATTTCATTTTGGAAGAGAGATTCAGACAGCACACACGGCCAAACAAATTAAACATATGGTGACATTAGTGTCATGGCTTCAAAACAAGAAACAGCAAGAACAGGCTTCCAGAAAATTTAAGAATGTGAGATTTCAGAGTGGAATCTGTCTTTCCTAAGGTTGCACTTAAGGGGTCAGCTGTGGCATATGGGAGATACATTATTCTGGCAGGAGGAATGCGGGGGAGAAGAGAGAATGAAAGGTCCAGATTTAAGCACCATGTCAAGGACAGATACCACACACTGTGCTCTCTCGCAGTTTCTAGTCAACGTCCTGCTGACTTTATCAAATAAGAATAACTTAGTTTCTGAATCTGACCTGAAAATAAGCTCTTCCATAGAAGCAATGAGAGCACAGGGAACTTTTGTAAAAAATACTTTTTGCAACAAATGCTTAAAATTATTTCAAGTTTGCAGCATTTAGAAGAGTCACTGACCATGAGAGTAAATTCCATTCCAGACCTCCATTTACTCACTGGAAAGCAAAACCCTAACATTGTTCATTTATTTGTGTGGTGCTAGAGCCCAAACACACAGTCAGATCAATGCTAAGAAAGTAGTCTATCACTGGGTTACACTCCTTTGTATTGATTGTTGATTTTAGTACCTGCACTAATCGGAGATTTTGACAGGTGGACTGGGTTCAGAGAGCACAGGAATGGGAGGATCAGATGGGGAGGGAGAGCAGAAACAGGTTTGAGGAAGAAAATGGAGTATTTGGGCTTTTAGTTTAGTCTTTTTTGTTTTATTTTATTTTTTGTTTGTTTTTGTTTTAGTTTTTCAAGACAGTGTTTCTCTGTTGCTTTTTGGAACCTGTCTTAGAACTCACTCTATAGACCACACTAGGATCAAACTCACAGAGATCTGCTTGCCTCTGTCTCATGAGTGCTGGGATTAAAGATGTGTGCCACCACTGCCTGGCCAGTTTAGTATTTCTATGGAAGTCCTAAGAGTATGAGTGAGTTGGTCTCTGATTCTTGTGTCTTTTTTTGGATGCTTTTCTTTCTGTTAGTTTGAACTTCTCCAATTTTAATGCAATTGTTTAATCTTATTATATTTTATTTTGTTATACTTTGTTGTTAGCTTTTAGAAGCCTGCTCTTTTTTAATGAGAGACAGAAAAAGAATGGATCCAATTGGGAGAGGAGAGGTGGAGAAACTAGGAGAAAAGAGGGAGGGCAAATTGTAATCAGAATATGTCAAAATGAGAATATGAGAAAAGAAACTATTTTCAATAAAAGTGGAAGAAGTATTCTCCAAAAATACTATTTTTTCAAAAAATCAATTTGATTCCCCTATTTAAATATGTTCGATATTAATGACATTTATATTAACAAATGAAAATCATTAGGAAATGATAGCTCATCACTTTAACTACAATAATGTAAATATTGCCAGAAGCCCAATGTAAACGTTGCTGTGGAGAAGCAAAATCCCCGGAGTGATGTGTTCTATGTGAACTCAACAGTTCCCTTCAGAGAGCAGAAAAGTCAGTGACTTTGATTTGAAGACAGTTGAGACAGGTAACTTGAGGGTCAGAGGAAAGAGGATGAAGAAAATGAACAGATATACATTAAACAGTGAAAGAACAGTAAAATAAAATATAATGCTTCTATAGCTTGTCTAGAGCAAAGCAGTAAGAGCAAAGATGTAGTATGAAATGGTTAGCAATGTACGTGAACAATACATTGGCTGTTATTAGTATTGAAAATGTAGAAGAAACTTAGCTTTCTATAAAATATGCAAAATATCTAATTAAAAAATTGGCAAAGGGACAGAATAAACATTGCTTAAAACCAAATGAAATATATATATACATATACATATATATACACATATATATATACACATATATATGTATATATAATATTCACATAGAAAAATAGGTATATGTCAAAATATTCAATACTGTGAATCATCAGGAAGTTCTTAATAAAATCAAATAAAATCAAGTTAGAGTTGTACATTCACTAGCATGTTTGTTGTTAAAACATTATACATAGTGAGTGCTTATGCAAAGCAGGGAAAAGTGAAACTCTTCGATATTATTGTCAGAAATGTGAGTTACACAACTCCTAGGAGAAAAGCTGTGAAGGTACCCCAAGAAACCAAATAAATGAAATCAGTACTCCAAGGAGACAGGTGGACATGCATGTTATCCACTGAAGCATTCTCCATAGTAGCTAAGACCTAGAATAAACATAAATATTCATTCAAATATGAACAGATAAAGAAACCTGGTATAGCTACATTTTAAATGCTACTTAGCTTTTATAAAAGGGAAAATATTCTGTCATTTTTGAAAAAGACGTTGATGAAAACACAGAACATCATGCTAAGAGTACTATATCAAAGTGAGAAAGCTGAAGATAGCTTTTGATTATAAATAGAATCTAAAACTTCTGAACTCAAATAAATGTTTTATTTTGCAGATAAGGAGAATGAGACAGAGAAAGCCAAAGAAACAATGCCTGAATTAAAACTGAGGAATATGTTTGACTGTTTTTTTTTTTAACTTTTGAGATCTAGTATATGTCTTACAATACAGATAAGAATACACACTGTACATTTAAATACCACTAAGAAAAATTTTAATTATAATCACACACACACACACACACACACACACAGAGAGAGAGAGAGAGAGAGAGAGAGAGAGAGAGAGAGAGAGAGAGAGAGAGAGAACTCTAACTCTTAAACCTAGTTAATGTTTGGTAGTTTGATTTGATCTTTCTGTACAATAGTCAAAATTGATAACAATGTGGCTGGTGAGACGGACCAATGAGTAAACTTGTCTACCAACAGACCTCACAACTGGAGTTGATTCACCAGTCATGTAGATTGTCTTCTCTGATAAGCACTAGAGAAACCAGAAGTGTTAAATTCATAAGCTTTTGTCTTCAATGGAAGGGATTTACACCTGTTTTCCTCCCAGAAGACTAGGAGTGGATGTTGTAGATGCTGTTAATAGCCTGGTGATCTTTACTATTCTGTAGAGCCAGGCTTCACTTGATTTCTCCAAAACTCCCGAATATTGCTTCTCAAAGAATAGAATCCACTTTTAGGAACGCGGTCTCATTTACTTTGCTAAAGAGTTTAGTACTATGCTTATTACAAACCCTTCTTCCCTAGACCCTTATCCTGAAGGTTGTGTCTCAGTCAGTAGAACCCATTCTTGTGGAAGAGTACACAGGCACTTTGCAAAAGACATGTGCTTTGCAAAGGCATTTGATGCAGTCATGCCTTAAGTTTTGTTGTGGAAACTGTCAAGAGGAAACTTTTTCCAAATCTGTGTTGTACTTAAATATGTCAAAAAATAAACCTCTTAGGGTCTGACTCAAGAAGTTTGAAACAGTCTAGCTAACTGGATTTTGTGCTTGTCTCTTGCATATCTCTGCAGTTTTGCTGCCAGCAGTAGCATTTGTAGGGACGCCCAGTATTACTCACTAGGTGGAAGAAAAGAACCAACTCCCACAGGTGTCCTGAGACATCCCCTTGTGTTTTATAGCAAAGCATGGCCACTCCCAGTCACAAAGCAAATAAATAAATCAAATATAAACAAACAATCACATAGTGTGTACCTGATAAATAGATATATACAACAGTAATTTGTCAACAAAGAAAACCTTAAACAAAACAAATGGCATGGTGTAGAAAGAACACAGAAAAGGTCAACTAAGAATTTAAAAATCACCAAAAATGAAAAAAAATCAGAATTTTTAGATTCACAAAATTTGAAAAACATTTCAACTAGTAGATTTTCTGTACAGTAAGTACTTAGTCAATTCCGTAAGTATAAGAAACAATGATGCTAAATAGAATCCACATACAGAAATGGGGATAAGAGCTGGACAGTTACATACACATGGGAACAAAGCAGACTGTTTTTATTTATAATGTCTTCCCATTTTATGTAAAGGATAACTACTTGGAACAGTAATTTATGATTGCACTGACAAATGTCATATGTGAGTACGTAACTCACATTATAGTGTGAAGGAGAAGAGCAAGAATGGATTTCACTTGGCATAAATCCAAAGTTGTAAAATTATTCCTTTCAATTCTCAGGATTATCAGAATCATCATGCTTTAAGAAATATTATATTAAAAAAGTATTAATGGGATAAAAGTGAAAGAAGAGCCACTACCAGCGAGTGTGTACCTATTTCAGTAGACAATACAGACTGAGATAAAAGAACTTGAAAGGGGCCATGAGTAAAGGCCATTCAGCAATAATGCAGAGTGGTTATAAAGGGAATTTCTAATTAAACTAACAGAGATTCTCACCCAAACTACAGTGCACAAATTCTGACAAAATATAAGAAAGCAGGAAGCCGTAGCAGTTGAAGTCTCCTTATCCATTTCTATGACTGAGCATACAGCTAAAGAGATGACCAACAGAACAGGGGGGCTTTCATAGACCAGTGTATAGAAAGCCTGGCACACCCAGTGACACCATGGTGAAACTCTATCTCAACTACACAGAGAAAGTGGTTCAAGGTCAGCACAAGTTAAGCCAAAGGAAAACCCAGAAAATTTAAAAATTGTTAAATTATACAAAACAAGTTCTTTAAATTCAGCAAATTGAAGGAATAGGTAGAGACATAGGAACTTCAGTGAGACAGAAGAATTTAGACAGGAAGAAAAACCAAGGTTATTTAAGGAAGAATCACAAAAGAATATAAAATACATTTTTAGAGAAATTAATAGAAAAACTGGGGCCATAGTCAGTAGCAGAGACCTTATTTAGGTGAATGCTCAGAATTAAAAAAATAAAAGTAAATTAAAATTGAAAGTATGATGTGTCAGAGTGTGTGAGCCACACTGAAATCAGGGGTGAAGGGAAATCTACAGCTAGTGCTGACTGTTTTACAAAATGATTAATCAACAACCTACTCGGGACAAAGCAGAAAAAAAATACATTTAAATTACACCAAAAAGTAGAAGAAGAGGAAAAAAGAGAAGAGGAAGAAGAAGGAGAAGGAGAAGAAAAGAATATGAAGAAGAAGAAGAAGAAGAAGAAGAAGAAGAAGAAGAAGAAGAAGAAGAAGAAGAAGAAGAAGAAGAGGAGGAGGAGGAGGAAGAGGAGGAGGAGGAGGAGGAGGAGGAGGAGGAGGAGGAGGAGGAGGAGGAGGGGGGGGGGGGGGGAGGAGGAGGGGGGGGGGAGAAAGAAGAAGAAGAAGAAGAAGAAGAAGAAGAAGAAATGAGAATAAGGAAAAGTAGATACAATAGAGATTAGACAGAAAAATCATGTAAAAATATGTCACCTATTTGAAGGTAATTACCAAAAAGTAATGAGGATTTATCTATATCATCATAGAAAAGACTGAATACATTTAAAAAGTGTGAAAAGAATAACTTTTAGAACTTACAGAGAAAAAGACCTTTGGATTAAACAGAAACAACCATATCTCTGTAGATGAAATGATTTAGCATGTAAAAATCCTAAAACTGCTAAATTCAAAACCCTTTGTCAGGGACTTTTGGGAAAGGCAGCAGATAAGAAGCTGCCACTGTGAACATACTTTAAAAGGTTAAGATAAAACAGTACCACCTATTCATATAAGAGAATGAGCAAAGCAAAGAGAAAGATGCCAAGGTATCAAACATCCCTGAAGAAAATGTAGGCCACTAAAAGCACCCTCGTCCTGGCAGTTTCTTCTGGCAGGTATCCTCTATTGCAGTAAAGTGCTCCCAGAGACAGGCGTCATGAAGGCCCCTGAGTTAGAACAAGGGCAAGGGGCGTAGGAGAGCAACCAAAGTCTGGCTAAGATGAAAGTAGAGAAGACCGTGGAGCACGGTAGAGGACATAGAGGCAGAAGTATGGCTTTGGAACCTAAGGCTGATATCAGAGTACCTATCTCATGTCCAAAATCGAGGAAGTGAGTAGTTTTCCCCTGTAATAAAATGAATGAAGTGCCAATACTTTCCACAATGTGACTAGTGAGAGGAGTCATTCATAAACAGTCCAAGAAGGACTTCAATGTGTATGAAATGTGTCTGTTGAATGGACCTACCACAGCCAAGGAAGGCCAGTGGCAATATGGATTGAGCCAAAGGTAGTGGGAAAGAACGGCTAACAGATTCAGATCTTCATTCTGGGTTTGTAAAAGTGTCTCGACATTAGATATTGGAGAGGTTTTCATACAGTTTTAGATCTCTGCAAGTCTCCTATTCATTTTATAAAGAATAAGCTCATGAAAGGTGAATTGTATCTCAGTGTGAAAGTGGACAATAGAGAAAATAACATATAGCCTTTCCTTGCATGTTTTTGTGCTAGCAATTTTATTATTTTCTACTCTAGTTCTTTTATATCTGATGCAACCCAAGAAATTTCACTTATGAAGGTTTTCCGATTCTAAGTCTAAAATGTAACAGAAAAGTATTGATTTGGTAGTTAAAAAAAGAAGTAAATTTCACAACCTGATATTCATTTACTATTGTAAAACTTAAAACCTGATTATTTTATGCAGAGTCAGTTAAAATCAGACATCAGTAATGTCATTATTTAATAATCCTGGTAAGCAATGGCTTTAATATAACTGTTCCAAAAGCTGCTGCTATAAACATTTTTAGTTACAAAATTCTACCCTTGTTTAGCCTAACTCGCTTCCATTAAGTCAGTATGTAATTTAGTTGATGTTCTTGTAATCTAATGTTTCCTCAAACCCAAATATATGTATATATGCATATCTCTATTATGTATTTATGTGTCCATTTACATGTATATATGTGTACTAACTTCAAGATAGTTTTTACAGGTGCACTTTCAAAAAAGAGAAATATGTGCATTTCCCTCAATATTAAATTAATATTAAAAAGAACTGTATTGCAAAACAATATATTTCAAAACTTAACTCAGAGACAAAATTACTTTGCAAAAAAAAATATGCACTTCAAATTTCAATAAATAAAAAACAGAAGTAAAATAAGAGTTAAAATTTTGGAACCGACCTTTGCAGTGATGCGGTATGCACCTTTGCAAAGTAAGACCAGATTGAGTCACATGAGTGATGCGAAGAAATTTCATCAGTTGCAGCAAAGACGTTTTTGAGTTTGAATAAAGTTGTAGAGCAGATACATCTTTTCTTTGTGGAATCTCAGAAATCGTGGACATGAAACTTAATAATAACCCACCTCTCAGCTACACAACTCCCTCTGGGGGCACCCAGCACTCGTCCGCTAGGAGAGGAGAACCGCAGTGGAAAATGACAGTCCCTTATCTGGGGAGCAATGAGCAGTGCAACCCTGGGAACCACTATGTCCACTGGGGAGAGTCAGGAGAAAGTTTACCTCCTAAAATCTCAGCAGGGCTACTAGAATAAAATAAGTAATTCTTGATAAATTATTTTCTAATTTGTTCTCTTACAGCAAGTTTCATTTTTCATAAAGCTCCCTATTGTCAGTCCCAGCTGTAAACCAGCACGGATTCTCATATTTTACCTTGCAACACTTGACAAGACAAAGAAACTTGTTTGTTGTTCTTTACCCCAGATTGTGTTTTTAATGTTAATCCTTGGTCAGCTTCCCATAGAGACATTTACTAAGCTGTGACTGCAGGCTCTTCTTCACAGAGTGGAATACACCTTCATGAAAGATATTAAGATACATGAGCTACTTTGATTTGTGTTGTCCTTATCATGAACAGAAATTTGAAGATGTTATGTGGAATTTCTCTTTTTTTTTTTTTTTTAAAGAGGAAAATTGCCAAGATCAAAGAAGAACTACCAATGTAAATGACAAGTACTGGCATTAGTGTGGTTGAGTGCCTGCACTCAGGTCTAGATGCAAAGGTTGGCAAGTCACCTTGGGGAAGATGAATAAGCAGCCCACGGCCTGGTATATTATTTCAACATGACCAGTGTCCACCGTCTCACATTTCTTGTGTTCTCTGCCACAAAGCCAGTGCAGGGGCTGAGAAATGACGGAGTGGGTAAGAGCCCTTCCCTCCCTTCCTGTGAACCTGAGTTAGGTTCCGAGCACCTACGATGAACAGCTAACAATTCTTGTATGTCCAGCTCCAGGGGATCTTGCATTTTTTGATGCCTCTATCATACTTGCACACATACATGCACCTTACACACACACACACACACACACACACACACACACACACACACACACACATTTTTTTAAGTCTTTAAAAGTCAGTATCATAGTCTACAATGGTTCGTAATTGTCTTTTCCAAGTGGAATAACAATGAGTAACAGAGTCTCACCTTATACAAAATACAGTCTGATTTTAGGGTTTCCACTATTACAGTCCATCATGTGCCTGATCTGGGTGGCTTCATACAGTCATGAAAGAAAAGTGAGTATAGCACATATAACATAACGTTTTTATAAAGAAAAACATTTTTCTTGCTATTATGTTGTAATTTTTATACATTACTATACAGTGATGTTCTTTGTAATGTTTTAACAATATTTATCTATTTATTTGTTTGCCATGTCTTGGTGCAGCTCCAGAGACTTAGGTCTGACTGGGGGAGGTGAGATAATGAAGAGAAGGCAAATACACAGACACACAGAAATACTGTCTCTGGGTGGACTGTTCTCTCTGGTGGTGCTGATACTGCAGTACCCTCGAAGCTCAGCTTATATGCCATGTACAGATTATGGCATACAGATGTACAAGAAAGCAGGGTTATTACATACAAATAAACAAGGAGGCAGAGTTTATGTTATACAGCTGGATCAAGACGACAGGTTTAGCTAATCATGTTTGGAGCAGTCCCTCTAGTGGAGCAGTCTCTATGCCATGAATATCAAAGGGTAGACATCTATGGTGGGCATTTTCTGTACACCATGGTCAGCATTCACATTCAGACCAGAAAGGAAGGCTTTGCCTTTTGTCCAAATATCTGAGGTTCTGGGGTCTTTGCTATGCCTGTGTTATTAGCAAAGGTTCATTCAGGACTTCACTCAATCAAGGCCTCTAGGGCTCCCTCCACTCTTGTGTGTATATAGACACAATGCACATATGTGGAGATAAGAGAACAACTTTCAGGAGTTTGTTCTCCTTCCACATGATGGGATCTTAGCCTTCAGCCCAGATCCCCAGGCTTGGCAGCAAGTGCCGTTACCAGCTGAGCCCCTTCTCTGGCCCAAGAGTTATTGTTCTTAAGTCACTACCATAGGCAGTTTCAATCATAATCTGGGGTCTTGGAAGTCATCCCCTGTAGAAGAAGGAGCACAGCTGTGTTGACGCCCTTCTATCTGGGTCACTGCCTGCAGGTATTCTTACAACTGCTCTCAGGTTTGTCAACATAAACATAAGTGGACAGGGTATCATCAGACTTTATATTTTATGTTATTTCATATTAGTCCAGTTCACATTTGACAGATGTTTTAAGTAAAATTAATAGCAGTAATTCAATTTTGAACCCTAATATATTTTTCGCCATTTGACTGATTAATAATATTAATTGATTCATGAATCTGATTGCCAACATGCATTAAGTTCTATGCTTCTAAGACAGATGCCTGCAGTGGGATGTGAAATTCCCTTAGAGAGACACATCAGAGAAAAGGCTTTCCGACCATGCCAGTGACTACAAAATTGCTTTGCACATTTTTGCTGTGATGAATGACATAAGGACAAGAATTTATTTCTGAAGGTTTATTGAATTTCCTGGGTGATTAACTCAGTCAGTGTTGAGTGCATGTGGAGGCAGGGAGTGATTCTCTGTATCTACAAACTGAATGTCATCCAGAAATAATTATCACCAAAAGCAAGGCTGCAGTGCACACTTCCAGCTTCTGCTTTCACTGCTTATGACCTCTCACAATATTCTAGATCCCTTCACAACCTTCCTCAGAAAAAGAAGGAAAACAACGTGTGTCACTTTCAGCACTATGGAATTAGATTCTATTATGCCAATTCCCTGCTTCCTTCCTTGTCATTTCCATAAGTACTAATATCAACCTTAACATGTTCTTTCCTTTAATTTCCCCTCTCCATAAATTCTAGATCACCCATTTAAGATATGTCAAATGTTAGCTGATTTCTTGTTCCCCATGCTGGATTCCTTGCCCAGCCTTGACGCTAGCGGAGGAGCTTGATCTTGTTTCAACTTGATGTGCCATAATTTGTTCAAGCCCATGGGAAGTCTGCCCCTTTCTGAGTGGAGATGGAGGAAGGGTGGAAGGAAAAGGGACAGAGGGGAATCAGGTGGCGGGTGGTGGGTAGGGGATAGGGCATGGTTCCAGGAGGAGAGGAGGGAGGGAAATCTGTGGTCTGAGGATGATATGTAAAATAAATTTTAAAAAATGAAATATATTTGAAAGGAGAAAAAGAAAAAAAAAAGATATGTGGGATGCTTATTTTGTAATCATGAAAGATTTATTCTAATGTACATGAAGTCTACAAAGTAGCCACAGTAGCCATGTAACTCAGTTGGAAGAGTGCTTGCCTCGCATGCATGAAGCCATGGGTTTGACTTCCAGCACTGAAAAGCCTGGGGAGTGTTGTACCCAGTCCCAATAGGACTGTGAGGCAGGAGGAGGTTAAGCGCTTCAAAGTAATCCTCAGGTGCTTAGGAAATTTTGAAATCAATTTGGGATATATGGGACCCTGTCTCAAAATATTATAAAAGGAAATACTAGAAAAATGTTGTATAATATATTGTAATTATAAAATAAATATTTGTGTCTGAACTCTTCAATAGTAGATACCTTGGAATAATGTGTGGTTGGTGATCAACAGCTACAGTTAATCACTCAGTTCTCAGGTGCTAGAGTATAGGAGAGTGAACATAAAGAAGAAAGGAACTTGGGTAACTAGTCACATTTTGCCCTCAGTCAAGAGACTGATAAATGCTGCTACTTAGGATTTATGCTATTACTTAGCTCAGTTTCTACATTTTATCAGTCTAGGAACCCCAGACTAAAAAGCAGTGCCTGGGTCAACATGGGTCTTCTTCTCTCAGTTACCCTAAACTCAATAAATTTCACATGCAATTCTGTCAGGATGACTTTCAGCCACTGCATCCATAAGTAACAAAGAGACACAAAAACTCAATTTCTCAAAAACTTATTAAAGCTTGTGTGTGTGTGCGCGCAAGCGTGTGTTATGTACTCTGGGTAAATCTGAGTTACATTTCCATATTGGATGTTTCTATATCTTCCTTGAACTTGTGATTTTACATCTTGAAAAGAAGATGGACCAAGTCTCTATTAATTCAGTATAGTTTATATATAAGTAGTATTATCTTTTATGCTCTTACTCTGACACTGAAATGCTTTAATAAATGAGATGCCTTAGAGCATCTCTGGACATGAACCATGTATATTTTAGGCTGGGTTATCTGTGAAGAATGATGAAGTTACAGCCTTAGTAACTATATACTATTGTATATTGTTATTTTGTCCGCTCTTTTAAAAGCACAATGACATAAATGTGAACTTGCGAACAGAAAGAATAAAATCTTCCAGAAAATAATAGGAAGTCCAGATACTTAAAGAAACGAAGGACAATAGTACAGTATCTAAAGAGACAGAGGATGACTTTAAAAAGTCTCTGAGATGGTGAGGCCTCCACTAACTCAAGGAGAGATGAAACAAGGAAATGACTGTCATTATAGGTAGGGTGCTGGACCGTGACTGTGCCATGCTTGTTCATATGAAGTTCAAGATTGTCCATTAAGTTAAGACAACGCAACTGTGGCTAAGGAGTTACAGGTAAAAGGAAGTAACATTGATAGCTCCAGAGGCTATGTGTTTTTCCACATAAATAGTTAACCATAGGCAAACAGATGAAAGCAGAAGCCTTCTAACTGGGTTTCCCTCACTCACATTTTTGTATAAATCCCTTAAAAATACTACAACCATTCTTGGTCAAAACGAACCCATTATGACTTTAACTTTGCATAGTTTTCACACACACACACACACACACACACACACACACACACACACACACACGCCACATACATTGTTCTGAAGTTTAACAGCAGTCTATGACTTGAAAGAAAATATAAGTTCCGAGACAAAATCTCAGGGGCCCTTGCAAAGAATTAAGACATCTTCAATGTCAGGACTCTGTGGCTGTGGCCGTTACAGCTGCCCCTAAATTGCAAGGGAACCTCAAAAGGCCTTGACGGGAGCAGCTGTTTTAATTCACAGTTGTGGTTCAAAGGAAGCCTGACTCCCTAAGGCAGGGCTCTTGGCTTTCAGAAAACAGAAGTCTGGATAGAACTTCTAGTCTACATGAAAGAAAATAAGCCTACTCCCTGTACAGATTCCTAAAGAGATGGCTGTTTCATAATCCTGAAGCTGGAGGCCCTTTTCCAAATGCTAGGAATTTAAGAGCCTTCCTGGAGAATTTTAGACTAATGAAAACTTTTAAATGCTCTACACTGCAGTTTCCTGGGTATGTGGGAAATAGTTTTCATACCTGGGCCTGGCTTTCCTCTGTAAATTTCTCCAGGAGGCAGCTTTGAATGATGACTGTTGAGTTGTCTGTAACAGAGGGAAGGAAAAATGAATAAACCAGTTTTTCCTCTGTCCTTACGGTTGTCTATCTAGTAACATGTTCTGGCTTTCAGATCATCATCTACATCCTACGTAGAGGTGATATTTGGTGTTGTTTTATCTTCTGGTGCCTGACTGGTATCACTTAACGTACTGTCCTCCAGTAAATCTATGTTGACTAGAGCAACACAAACTGTCAACATGTACACAAATATCACAATGTATCCAGTAAATATTTGCTATTTATTTTACATTTCATAAGTAAAATCAACATCACCATCTTCTTAAATCCATTTGCATTTTTGAACATTTTTGTTTGATGGTAATATTTCTTGTTGAAATTTTCAGTGGATAGAGCTGTACCCCAATATTAGTCCTGAATAAACTGTCTTCACTGATAATTGGCAAAGCCTTGTGTTTAAACATCTGCTTTCTATGATATTTTAGTCAAGGTTCTTTAGAACTTATAGAATGAATCTTTCGATGTAAAGAGGGTTTATTGCAATGATTTACAAGCTATGGTCCAGCTAATGTAACAACGCCTGCCTATAAAAAGACAGCCCGGGAATTCGGTAGATGTTCAGCTCATGAGGCTGGCTGTCTCATCTGGTCTTCAGTAAACACCAGAATTCTGAAGGAGTAAGCTCTCATACCAGTGAAAGAATGGACTTGCTAGCCAGGCAAAAATAGACTAGCACAACATTTTCTTTTCCCTTTCAAAAGTGGATCTTCCCACTCCCAATGATCTAACTGATCAAAAATCCCTCACAGGTGTGCCCAGCCACTTCGGCATTTTAGTTAAGTCCAGCTGTACTCAAGTCAACAGTGAGGAATAGCTATCATATGCAGGGAATCCCATTTAGAAGCTCCTGCCTACCTTTGTCCTGGAAATCTTGGAAAGCAGAGACTTCCTTTCAAAGCAGGATTTGACCCACTCTCCTGATGACCGTGTTTCTGTCTTACAGACCTTTGTGCTATATTGCCTCTGCTGCAGCTTATAGCATAGACATCATGGTCCAGCTCACTTGGCTGAGCTCCATGAAGGGATCTGGCCCCGTGCAGAAGGCGAGAGGTATGAGATAGGGACATCACTCTGGTACCTCCTGCCAAGTGAAGGAAAGGAACTTGAATAGGTTTATCTGCCCTGGGTTTTAGGCACATCTGCAGGCATGAAGACATTCTCTCTCTCTTTCACTGATATGTTTGCCTGAAGAAGATGGGGGTTAGAAGAGTAGTGTACTGTCTGCGAGGTGGTCTCTCAGAGCTACTGGAGCTATGTTGATGAACTTAATGGCCACCAGTAAATTTTAATTTCCTTACAGACATATGATTTTAATAGAGCACTAGTGGATACTACATATTTGTTTAGTGTTTTCCAAGATTAATTTGGCCTTTAATTAATATTTTTTGTCTACTGAGAAGCTTAACATTTAAATCCAATGTGCCAGGTGACCCTACTACAGCTTCACTACAGAAGAAAGAATTGTTACAGGAGCATTAGAGGAACATTAAGGGAAGGCTATTTTCTTCTGCCAAGAGTGGAATCTACTATATGGTAGAGGCATGCCTTTGTTTCCTCCCTGAAGAGTTAATCCAGTTACATCAATGAGGAAAGCTAATTCACCATAAGCCATGGTAAGAAGATGAGATAATGTACATTTCCCTTCCCAGAATTCCTGCTCTCTGCAGTGGACCTGCAGCCATGTAGCTGAATTAATCCTCCTTAGCTCTTTTGAGTCCTTACTTGTTTTCTGACTATTTGTGTTTCTTCTTTTTATCTCATTCCCATGCTTCTAGATATTTACCAAAGCCTTGATATGCTTTCTCAGATACTTTAGACTGACTCTTTTTCTCACTTCTTTCCCAACCTTCATTGGTTATGCGGTTGTTTACAAGTGGCATGTCTTTCTCTCAATTTTTGTCTATCTTTCTCCTCTGAGCAACTGCCAATGTTTGTGATGGCTCTAGTTTTGGTTTTCATTTAAATGCTAACAAAACTGACCTAGAACCTTCCTTCAAATCCATTCTTAAATTCTTTTTTTAAGCAGACGAAGAACACCTAGAAGAGACTTCAGTTTTCCTGATAACATGTAGCAGTCCAGGTGTGACTCCCAAATTTTCTAGTAACAGAATTACCATGGAAATGAACCCGTCTTTTGGTTGGTCTTCCTTAAATTACTTATTTGAAGACAGGGCCAACCAGCCTAATAATTCTAGTAGTCTATTGGTTATCTCCTGCAAATTCATTTCCGTGTTTACAAGTGGCAGTCAAAGTTGATGGTTAGCTCTTTGCATGTCCATGAAGCCATGATACTGAAGGTAGATATTTCTGTTTCCCACACAACATTCTTTTTGTTTTCCTTCTAGGAAAATAATACAGCAAAAATCATTTGAATAGTGTTCTTTTGGTTACAAATTTCATTCTATGACATTTCTCTAATGCAAATATTAAGTATCACCTTTTGTTTAGTGACCTAGTATACAATACTCTGGTATTTGATAAGGCATAGGACAAAATGAGAATAATGAAGGAATGAATAGAATTGCCATTTTGGTAACTATTTATAAACATAAATGCAAATATGGAAATATGCCAAATGGTCAAGAGAAAACAAGCAAAAGTTTTCCATGAAAATAAACTTTATGAACAGAGATTTTATATATATATATATATGTATATATATGTATATATATATACACACACACACACATATAGATAGATAGATGTGTATATATACTAATAAAATATAGCGATATGTATATATATGATATATATATATATATAATCCTAATAAAATAATCATAGTAAAAGAAAAAATGTGTTCTTGTAACTATTAATCTCCTAGTATAATTTCGCCTCCCTGTCTATTGGCTTTCATTGCTAACTCAGGGGCTGTCTCAAGAAAAACAAGCCTTAAAGCATCTAGAGTAGGTAACCTTGGAAACTGCTCAGAGATCTATGTTACTCATGCCACTATTTTCCAAAATATATGTATGTCCTCTGTCAAGAAAAGATAATAGAAACCTGTTTGAAAAAAAATCTTTGTGTGTCATGTTACAAATGATCACAATTACAGTGGAACACAGTGCACATCTTGTCTTCCGTCTGGGCTTGCTATGCATTTTGAAAAGAAAGCTACTGGAGAACAAAGGAGATGTGCCTGCTTGCCTGTATCATTGTTCCCTGTAACAATCCAGATCAATCATTCACTGTGTTACTACACAGCAGGCCTTGCAATTAGCCTTGGCTAACACAGTACTTTATATTATGAGAACCATCAACAAATACCGAAAAAGGCAGCAGCCTTTTCTCTTTCTTCCTGGATTCCCTGTAAATCCCTCTTACCCACAGCTCTTGGGGGACCTCTCTCCCCCAGCTGGTCATTGGTCTTTTCAGAAAGTATACTTTTTCTAGAGCGGTTTTGCTTGTGTAATGAGCTCAGAATGGATTGTTGTCATTAGATATAGGCTCTACGTGGAACTCTTAATCTTTCTGAAGGGATTTGAAAATAAAGTCCTAGAAATGGTCTTTGTTAGACTTAGATATTTATGGAGAAGGAGAAGCAATTGACCTCTATGTCCTTGAGAGAAGCAATTGGACTGAGGACATTTGACTTCTCTGGAATGAGCCATTAATCATTGGAGTGATTCAGGTGCAAAGGGACAGTGCACAACACTCTGCAGAAGAAGAAGTTTGGAACCCAAAAAAAGGATATGTGGGGATATATCTAAATTTCCTTTCTTTCACCATGACCTAACTGACTTCTCAAAGGCCTTTTTCAACAAAACATGGCCACATGCTCATTGGCTGCCAGGGGGATTTGGTATACAATGGACACACTGGTATTCAACTTCTTCCCTTCACAGAGCTACTCCCTGAGTTTAGTTAGAATATATTATGGCCATCAATTTTTCATCGTTGAACTCTTTACAACCATTCAGTAGCTGGAACTCATAATTGTGGATCCTGGCCAATGTGAGTGGTTCTTTGATACAAGCACCACATGCTTTCTTTCTCTACTTGACATGACATCCTGGCATAGATGCTTGGCTTTCTATATTAAACCTTGACAATCCCAGATGTTTCTTAATTATGCATCTTTCCACAGTTGAATACTAGGAGATACTAAGTACAAGTGTCATTATCCTAAGGCTTTTACTTGTCTTTCTACTAATCTTAGATGTTAAATATTCAAAATGCCACATGGGCAAAGCAAGGTTGTGTTCTACCTAATCTGCTATATTCTGAGTGCACTGATCCCCTGGGCAGCAGACTGTTTTCTAAGGTATAAAACACGCAGATTCAGGCAGACTGCAAACTTATAAATTTCTGAAATATATTTCAAGGAAAAGTGATGTGAAAGAACGGATTCTCGAAACTGTGTTTATGAACCTGTCTCATAGATATATGACTCTCTCCTAATGCAAATATAGTCATCACTTAAGCGCCATGCAATTGCATTTACCTTATCTACAGACTGAATGAGAGAAGAAAGCTTCTCTCTAAGACTGGGCTACATTGTGTAATTCAACTCATGACAGCTATCTGCAGGACAGTAAATGATCAACAGGGAGAAGCTCTTAATTTCTTTCCTCTTCTCTCCTAGAGAGTACATTGCAGAAGCTTATAGAGATTGCTCATGAATATAAGTGTGACTATGCTAATCAGGAGCAGCATTTTTTTTTTGCCAGTAAAATTGGAAATAACCAGAGGTACAGAAGAGTCCCTTAAGCACTCTCCTATCCCTAAGAGACAGCAACTTATTGGTGTATGTGCTAAGACAATGATTCCAGTCTACTAGGCACAAGGTAGAGAGTAGTTAAAAAACAGAAAGAAAAAGAACGCCCAGGGCACATTGGTCCACACAAGGTCTTAGGAGGTTATATCTTTTTTGAATTATAATTTTCTGTTATTCATAATATTTGGAGTTTGGTTGATAAATGAATAGAACTAATAGTGAAGCTAGAAATGGCAAGACTCTTCAGTATAATGGGATGTTTTCTTTTACAGTGTTTTAACAAGTGTAGAATATAGCAGAACACATTGTGTCACTTAAACTATACTGATTCTTCTAAATTGCTTAGAACAAACCATATATGCATGGTAAATTGATAAAGGGGTCACATAACTTAAAATAACCATGATTTTATTTTCTGAAATATGTTTCACAAATATTTTTGTGGAATAGCCTGAATGAGAACACAGAATTCCCATATTCTCCAGTTAATCCACAGTACTGTTAACACCCACCAATGAGAGTTTATTTTTGTTCCAGCTGATAAAGCACATAAGCACTCCCTTCTTATTGCTCCTAGCCTGTAGTATCAGCTGGTGTGTCCTCAGCTCGAGATGACTCTGTTCTGTGGTTCTGGAAAAACTGAAAATCCTGGGCATCCTCTGGGCTTTCCTTTTCAATTCTCCAATTTCATCGTTCCAGAAAACTGCCAATATTTTTACCTCCCTTTGGCAGAATGTCTTAATTGGATTCCCTTCTAGTCAGTCTTTGAATATTGGTTACTTATACTAGTAGGGTTCAGTTAATGTTCATCCATGAGTTTTTATACCTTCACACATTATTTCTCTGTATCACTAAGTAATTAATATCCCAGTGTCTGGGCACAGTGCAATTTATTCACCTACTGAAGGACATGCTTCTCTCTAAGATTTTCCTGTGCTGAATAATAGTATTATTAACATTTTGTGTACACCAAATTTTCAAGTCATTTTGATTAAAAACTTGGAAGGGTGATTATGTGGCCAGGGTGCTATCAGTGCCTATATGTTCATTATTCTAGCTAGTGGGTCATGATTTTATAATTTTAATTAATATTTCCCTTAGGAAACATGAAGTGGACCATCTTTCCATGTTTTCATACTTTCTACTCATATATGTTCAAAAGTAAAATAGACCTGCCCTATGTTTCACTGAAACACCAGTGTGTACTGCAACAATGATTTCATCTGTCCGAAACACATTGTTCTCAACAATGAGAATGCCATTCTGCCTGTTGTCACTCAAACATGCTTTTCCCTATGAAAAGCCATTCTAACCTTTCAATATGCAAAGCTGCAAAGCTCTTCTAAGTGGTGCAGGTTCTGACGGTAGAAATCCATGTTTTACTCCTGTATTTATGGGCTCACTTTGAAATATTGATTGATAATCAGTATTTCACTAATCCCAGGCTTAAAGCTAAACCAAATTGGAAAGTTTCACATTATCACATTGATTATGCTAAATAGTGCATGTAATATGTAACTTGAAATCTCCAGGAAACAGAAAGCATAACTATGTTTGCACTGGATAGTTGAGAGAGAAAGGCTCTCACACTTGTATTCTTAAATCTGTACTGAGCAAATAGAGCCAAAAAACTTGTTTCAGCATCCACTGAAATCTAAACTGAGGTTTTCAGGAGAAGTACAGTGAATTACTAGCTTCCCAGTGCTTCTCATAAAGAAGATAGAAAACAACAAACCTCAAAATGCTAGTTAACATTGAAGACTCATAGCTGGGCAGTGGTGGCGCACGCCTTTAATCCCAGCACTCGGGAGGCAGAGGCAGGCGGATCTCTGAGTTCGAGGTCAGCCTGGTCTACAAGAGCTAGTTCCAGGACAGGCTCTAGAAACTACAGGGAAACCCTGTCTCGAAAAACCAAAAAAAAAAAAAAAAAAAAGAGAATACATTGAAGACTCATATCTGCACATGTATCTTTTAGAGTGGAGATAAAGGCAATTTAACTCCAATTTTATTGTTTTCTCTTATGTAACATTTCAAGCAATTCATTTAAATTTTGGAAGTTTCTAATTCCAAGTAAAATTATGTAATATACACTTCATAAGTTATTTGGTTTTCAAATATCTTATAGGTGAAATTGTATGACGTTTCTACCCATAATAACCATTAATAAAATTGCATAGCCTGAGTTAGGCCTTGTGGCGCAGAACTGTAATCCTAGCCTGCTTGGAAATAGAGGCAGGAGCATCACTAGTTCAAGGTTGTGAGTATGAGATTTTTGGAAACTGGATGTGAGACACTGTCAAGAAAGTGAGCAAGAAAGAATAAGAGAGGAGCACTTGTAACTTTCATAATTAGGGAGCAAGACAAGTGTTTTTGTTTTAATCTACAGTATCAGGGCAATGTCAGAACTTCTGCACAAACATTTGATAGAATTATAATAAACCAGGGGGTTAGAATCCCAGAGTTACCACAGGTAAGTGAATTTTATAGTTAAGGTGTTTCAGTCCTAAAAGTGTTTATTATCAGTAACAAAAAAAAATAAACCCTGAGAGTACTTCATGAATAGTGACACAGGAATCAGAGTACTGAGGATTTATTTCTGGCTGTGCACATGATTTTTTTTATCAGTGTGCTCCTTAACCAAGGCAAAATGCACATAACCCAGGACAGCAAATGATCTGATTGGAGATGTAGCATCAGGACAATATATTACCAACACACCAGCCCAGTCCCTTTACACAGAACTCAGTAGTTGTCACAAACATACACATAAATGTCAACTGATGTAAGAGGAATGAATAATTTATTAGAGTAATTTTCAGTTACAACCACCTTTGACTTGAAGTCCTAAATCAAAAACCCTAAGCAGATATTATTGCAAGTGAATTTGGGAATCTTTCTCTATTAAGTATGTTACAAAGCAAAACTTTCCAGAAGATCATCTGAAATTACATATCTAGGTTCATTTCTATCAGCTCGTATTTGTTCTTCCCACATATAATGTATAATTTTTAGTTACACTTTTTAAGAAGAGAGTACACTTGTCTCTTAGTGCTTAAACTACTTAAAATGTAAAAACATGTAATTTATTCCCCTGCCCAGGTCTGATTTCCTTTATCATATTATATATGTGTCCAGCCTTCTGGATATGCTGAAGAAAGCTTTTGTTTATTTGCCTACTTGCCTTCAGTTTTTGTTTTATTTATGTGTATGGGTGTTTGCCTACATGGATGTTTATACACTATGAGGACATCTGGTGCCCTCAGAAGTCACGAGGTTCTGGGTAACCTGGAAGAGGAGGTACATACAGTTGTAAGACATCATATGAGTTCTTGGAAACAAACCAGATTTCTTCAAGAGCAGCCAAGTATTCTTAGCTGTTGAGCAAATTCTCAAGCAAATTGCTCGCCCTCGATATTATCGGCAAAACTCATTTATTCTATTGCTGATGTATTCTTTTTTGATATTATAATGAAATTCTTCAGGTTTCCAATTCAGATGTAAAACCAGCAGTGTTCTGGGAATCCTCCATGGTTTCAATGCCAGTCTAAGATTGCTGAGACATTCAGTTTTGTGGACTAGAAACTCCAGAATCCACTGTTTCTCCAGTGTAAGACAAACTTTGTTGAACTATGTGTACCATATTCTGTAAGGCAGTTTAAAAAATTATCTTTCCATAGGTTTATAATCAGTCTATAAACTTAATTCTGTTGTTATAGAGAACTCTGACTAATAGAATGTGTTTCTGACCAAGTCCTTCCTGGTTAAAAACTGTGATTTTGCATTCAGAGAGCAAAACTAATTTTCCAGTCATGAAGTCCTAGTAATATCTCATGTACATGCATACCCACTTGTCTAAAATTATATAAGTGCAAGGAACATGAAATCATATCTACTTTGTCTTTAGAAATATTTTATTGGATTAAATTGTAACCTTTTTTCCTGAAATTTAATGAGTCTGCCGCAATATTGTCAGGAAAAGGTAGCAAGTATCCTACTTTTAATCATTAAAAAATGATAAGACATTAAGCCTGCTAGATTATAATGTGCTTAAAGGTCAACAAAATTCTAGTCAGTGCTAAAAATATTAGAACCAAGATCATCTATGAAATAAATGTGGACAACTATTGTTAAAACAGAAAAGGCAGATACCCCTCAATTCATGTTTTGACCGTTTCTATAATTATTTAACTAATGTATATTTAAAAACATGTATTTTATTAATATTCGCCAACAATTTATTTCATATTTTACACCTGTCAGTTAATTCCAGTGAAGGGGTAATCAGGATAAAAACAATTTCATTAAATCATTCAGTCTACCTTATTGTGTATTTCAAAATTATGTTTACTAAAAATTAGAAGTATGTGGTATAAATACACATTACACAAAAAGCACACTTTTGTGTTCTTCCCACAAGTGTGTTGGCACTTTTATATAAACAGTTTATTGCTTCTATATTTTTTAATTAGCATGCAAAATAATGAGCTTCATTTTGACATTTTCATTCATCCTTTGATTTATTGATCCTCCTGCCTCATTTCCTTCCTCATCCCTTGTGACTCACCCCCACCCACATCAGCTCCTAATGAGGCGATCTACTTACACACACAGGAGCCCCTCCCGATGTAGTTGCTCTGTTTTCAGGCCATTGCTGCTAAGTCAATTCATTTTTCTAATGGAAAAGGTACAACTTTTCATTT
Source organism: Arvicola amphibius (assembly GCF_903992535.2). Classification (NCBI taxonomy): domain Eukaryota; kingdom Metazoa; phylum Chordata; class Mammalia; order Rodentia; family Cricetidae; genus Arvicola; species Arvicola amphibius. The sequence continues at coordinate 77,313,715 of NC_052047.1, forward strand.
TCCACATTTCTACGTTTTCTTTGATACCAACCAAAACCTAAAGAAGTTTCTACCGACAATGAGTTTGCTTGAATGCTGCAGGGCTCTCAATGCTTTCTCCACACATCTTCTGCCCCTTCTGCAGCTGCTTGAAGACCCTGCTTGCTGACACTCGCTCAAAAGGCATGGCTTTCTCTTCTCCTTTTCTCCATCTCCCCCTCCTGCCAGCAACCAAGATTTATAGCTTCCCTGCCTTATATTTCTCTCAAATATTAAAAAAAGAGGGAGATGAATGGAATAGGAGAGCAATGAAAGAGAGATCTTGATAGAGAGAGCCACTATGGGTTTAGGGTGAAACCTGGCGCTACGGAAACTTTCAAGAATCCCCTAACAATGACCCCTAGCAATAGTGGTGAGGGAGCCCTAACTGGACTTCTCCTGTAATGAGAATGGTGTATACCCCAACTCTCATCATCGAGTCTTCATCCAGGAACTGACAGAACCAGATGCAGAGATCCACAACCAAGCACCTGGACGAGCTCCGGGAATCTAACTGAAGAGAGGGAGAAGGGACTATATACCCAAGGGTTGTCAAGATCATGAGGAAGAAATCTAGAGACAGCTGAACCAGACTCGTGGAAACTCGGGGACTTTAGACCGACAACTCTAGAGCCTCTATGGGACTGAAGTAGGCCCTTCATATGTGCGAGACAATGGTGATGCTTGGACTAACTGACAGGCATGGGGCAGTAGGACCAGGATCTAACCCTGGTGCATGAACTAGCTTATTACAGCCTATTCCCTGTGGTGGGATGCCATGCTCAGTCTTAATACAATGGGGAGCGGCCTTGTCCTGCCCCAACTTAATGTGCCAGACTTTGTTGACTTCCAAAGGGAGGCCTTGCTAGTTGTGAGTAGATGAGAGATGAGATGGGGTGTGGCTGGGAAGAAGAGTTGTGTAGGAGAACTGTGGAAGGAATGGAGATTTAATTTAAAAAAATAGAAAATGATCTCATGATCTCCAAGCGCCCCATTGAGTCTATATAAAAATGGTTTATCAATGTGGATAAGAACCCACAGAAAAGAATCCTGTTTCCCCAGGACCATGTGTACCACATTCTCTTTACCTACTCACTAACTGAAGAACATTTAGAATTCTTCCATGTCCTAGCTATTGTGAATATTGCAGGCCCAGAAATGAAGTCACACACCTCTGGAGTGTGACTTATAATCCTTTGGATATGTTGCAGACAGGGTCATCTGGCTGTTATATTTTTATATTTTGAGAACCTTCCACCTGTTTTTCATGGCACAAATTTAATTCTACTAGATGTGAATAAGGGTTCTAATTCCCTAAATTTTCACCAACAATTGTCATTTCTTCTTTTGATAAATGTCATTCTGACTATGGGAAGTGGACTGTTAAGTAGCTTTAATTTGCATATCCTTAATGGCTAACTGTATTGAACATTTTTACAAATATTCAACAATCATTTGTGTTCCTCTTTTTTCTTTTCTTTTCTTTGTGTGTTTAGATTCTCTACTTCTTTATATGTTATATCTATTATATATACATTATATTATATGTATTCTCCTGGCTGTAATACATGTCTTAAATGTTTCTTCCCATTATGCAGGCTTTCCTTATTTCTGAAATGTCTTCCTCTGTGTAGAAGGTCTTGAAATTCATGTAACCCCATTTATCAACTAGTGCTGGCTAGTTTTCTGTCCAATTGACAAAAGTTAGAGTTATCTGAGAAGAAGGAAGCACAATTTACAATATGCTGCATAAGGCTGGCTTGTAGGCAAACCTGGGAGAAGTTTTTCTAATTAGGGTCTGATGTGAAAGGGCTGACAGTGTGGTTCAGTGGGTAAAGGAGCTTGCTAAGCCTGAAGACCTGAGTTTCATCCCTGACACCCATCTGGTAAAGAAAGAGTTAACTCCTGAAAAGTGTCCTTTTATTTACACACATACACCATGAAAAGCATGTAGCCCTCTCCCAAACAAATAAATTTAGAAAAAATTACACATCTACAAGTGTTTAAAAATATTCCTGCCCCCCCCCCCTTTGTCCCATTAGTCTCCTTGTCTATTTTTGTGCCAATAGCATGCTGTATTTGCCACTTTGGCTCATATAATTTGGTACAGATTCTGTGGTAAATCTATCACTGTTATTTCCACACACGGTTGTTCTGGTTTTTCATATGGACTCAAAGGTTGTTTCATACTTTTCTATTTCTGTGTATAATGCTTCTGAAATTGTGATGTGGATTATATTGAACATGTAGACTGTAGGGATCTTTTATTCTTTTCTAGATTTATTCTTAGTTATTTTTCAAACTATTGGGAATGGGTATTTGTCTTAAGTTCTTGTCAACAAGTTTGATATGGATGACATGGGAAGTTATTGAATTTCGTACATTGACTTCATGTTGTGGGATTTTGTTAAAAATATTTATCAGATAGGAGTTTTCTGAACAAGTCCGTGGAGTCTTTTAAAGCAGAGAATCATGCCCCCTGAAAACATGGATAGTTAACATCTTCCTTTCCTATTTGTATGCCTTTTGTTTCTCTTATCTTATTGTCTCAGGTAATGCTTTAAGGACTACATTGAATAAGAGTACAGAGTATATATCCTTTCATGATTACAGATTTTCAATTAAATGTTTTTAATTTTCCACACACATTATTTTTGTATCAAACTTTTATTATATTGATATATGTCCCTTCTATTTTTAGTTTCTTCAGAACTTTTATTATGAAGGACCATTGGTCTTTGTCCTATCTCTTTTCTCTCTATTGAGATGATCACCTGGTTTCTATTCCTAGGTCAACATGTATGATGTATTACATTTATTATATACAATTTCCATATGTTAAAACAACTAAAATGGTCACTGAATTAATCCAAGTACATAATTTTTAAATTTAGTTGGTGTCCATTTTGCTGTGGACATTTGGATCTGTGTTCACCACAGTTTTCTTTGTTGTACACATCTAGTTTTGGCATCAGGCTAATGTTGGTTTTGAAGAATAAATATGGTAGTCTTTTTTCCAAGTTTATTTTTTCTCAAGCTTCTGTTTCTTCCACTATGATATTTCTCTTGTCTAGATCTTCAGTTTCTTTAATTTGTTTATCTCTCTGCTTGCATTATCAATTTCACCCTTTTAAAATATACATCTCCAAATGTTCTGTAATTTCATCTATCTCATTATCTAGTACTTAGCTTTAAGACTGTAGAAGTGTCATAGTAAATGTATTCTCATATTCTTTTGTTTCTTCAGTGCATTTTGTGCATTTATTGGCATGGATATGTTTCCTGGATTTTATCTCCACCTGTTTTCTCTTTGTTGAAATTTATGTGATACAAGTAGGCATCATTTGGAATCATGTTTCCTGTTGCTAGTTAGTGGAAAAATAATTACAGTAACGTATTTCTTTGTTTAAAATAAGCCTTTGTGTTGACTTACATTAAAAAAAAACACTTTCATACTAATGTGTTTTTTCTCTTCAGCTCAACACAGAAACAGCAACACAAAGGCACTGGTTTGGGAAATAAAAGTTTATAGTTTTTCAGAAGTAAATGTATCTGTATTTGTGCAGTAAAAGAGGGAGGAATGTGAGGGAGAGGAAATCTGGAGTAAAGCAATGGTGGCAAGATATAGTGTTAGATGAAGAAGGGATAGTAAAGGAACCATGTATATGTAGAGAAAAATAGAGGTATAGAAAAAATAGTCATGGAAGCCTTTTACACATTACACAAATTAAAACAAAATAAGCTAATAAATGGTTAAATGTTAAATAATGATGATAAGAAATTACTGGTGATAAAATGGAAGTAGTCAGCCCTTGGTTAGCATGTGTTTTTTTTATAAGAGATGATATGGTGTTGTGTTGGGTGTTGTTCCTCTCTGTGCAAAGAATTCTCACAACAATATGGTTTGTCCTTTATTAAATGATTATTTGCTTCACTCTCCATAGATTGGAGGAGGGCTGCTAGTCTCAGTAGTTCAGATAAGTTACATCAGAGTGTCATTCAAGATGAGATGTGACCAAATTCACATTCTTCCAGCTCGTCTTGGACATCGGGACTATTGTTGGAAGATTCTCCACAGGAGCACCCAATTAGCCTGGTGAGATTCTTCAGCTGGAGTTTTAAAAAGGGGGGTTATGGATAGGAAGTTTGTTATTTTAATACTACCAAGACTCTGGAGACAGGAAAACTCTTTAGATAATTTTAAGTTACACTTAAAAATATTTTGAAAAGAGAAGAGGTATGCTAGGAGTACTCACGAGAAGCTGGCATAACCAAGAACAGGTTTTCTAAACACGTGTGAAAGAAAGGGAGGCAGATGTATGTGCCAAAGACTTTACTAGGGTCCAAGTAGTTACTAGAGCTGGTTATGCATCAAGAATTGCAATAGGTGAAATTTAGAAAAGGCAGGTAAATGTATGATCATTTTTTTTTTGCTGGGACTATAAGGTAATTGCATACAATTAATTTAGTGGTGAGTCTGTGAGACTGTTCCAGTACTTTCCCTAGAAGGTGGTCACTAGGAGAAAATTGCAGCAAGTAAATAGATATATTGATCACCAAAAGAATCTGAAAGGAGAAAAAGACCTAGATACCTGAGAAAGGTAGAACAATTCTACTTGTGGTAAGATATGGACCATTATGTCTTCTAAATGGGTTCCAAGGCTAAGCAATATCAACCAGAGCAATTTATTGTAATTATACGTTTATGCCTTGGCAACCATCATGTCTAGCAAAATAGGGGATGAAAGCAGTTTAGGCGCTAAAATGGTTAGTGCTCTGGGGATAGCTTTACTAACTCAGTGAGCTGAGATTTCCTAGGACACTGATAATGCTAATGTCCTCCTAAAAATGATTCTAGACATCCATTATAGCCAGTCTCCCTTTCAAGAACGAGAGACTCTAAGAAATTTGCACAATATTTGTAGTGTCTTAGAAACATTTCAGAATGTTTTAGCATCTTGAAAATTGTTTCTAAGTTTCCTTTCACTAAACATGAGGATGTATGTGTGTGTGTGTGTGTGTGTGTGTGTGTGTGTGCGCGCGCGTGTGTGTGATACTTCCTCCTGGTTAAGAAGAAGTTGGCAGCAATCCCTGAAAATTTTCTCATTGTTCTGCTGTAATACGCAGGAAATTAGAAAAATAACAGAAAATATTTTTTTAAAAACATCAAGTTATGGTTATAACTTACAACCACAGTAAAAGTTAATATGCATACCCCCATAGAAAACCTTTCCTCAAAACACTTTGAGGAGACATCCTTGAGAAACTCAGAAAATTGAAAAATTTATTCAGAATACGGCATTTCATCAAGGTAAAGTCTGTGCCCTCTTGTATGCCAGTTATTTTTAATCGTTTCAATAAAACTTAATTATTGAAACATCTTTGGAGCAGCTGCTCTGTGTCATCAGCTGGCCCTCTGATCTCTTCTATATGTGCTCCCAGACTAAACTAACTTTACGGTCTTTGTGGGAATTTCGTTCGCTAAGAAGGAGTGAACTTCCTTCTGTTACCTTGAGGAATGTGCTGGACCTGGTGACATTTTATGCTTTCTCAGGGAGGTCAGTTGTCCCATTATCCATTTTGCTCTTTTGCTTCATGTTGCTGTGACAAGCAACATGAACAAAACAACTTGGGGGAAGGAAAATTGTGTCTTGGACTTACAGGTCATAGTCCATCTCTGAGCAAAGCCTAGTTGGGATTCAAGCCTGGAGCTTCAAGGAGAAACTGTGAAGGAACAAAGTTTGCTGGCATTTTTGCCAAGGCTGCCTCAGCTTGCTTTCTTTTGCAATGCCTAACCAACTGCCCAGAATGCCATGTCCCACACCACTGGCTATCCCAAATTTATCGTTAAGAGAATGCCCCACAGATGTGTCTATAGGCCAATCTGTTAGGCGCGATTCCTCACATGAGATTCTTTCTTCCCAAGTAACTCTAATTTCTGTTGATTTGAGAAGAATAGCCAGTACACTTTCCTTTGTCACTATTATTATACTCTGAAAAATTCACTTTTCCCTGTTCTACCACAGAGTTATTACTTAGCAGTTTTCCTGTAATTACTTCTAAAGATTTATTATTGTTCTTGACAGTGTAGGAAAAGGAGGAAATGTATTTATCCCATGTGGTCTGTGTGGAAGTATAATAACATTTTATTAATTGTCTAATATATATTTATATATATTATATTATATATATTGCTAATAAAATATCTATACCTATTTATAACCATATATTTATCATGGAACCTTTTAGAAAGTGATTTTCAATATAGGATAAAGCTGAACAAATAATTAACAGAGAGGTCTTTAACAACCCTGTCCCTTGGTCTCACTCTCCTTCATTTACATATTTAATATAGTGGAATATTTATTGTAATTATATATTGCCACTGACACATCTGGACCACCAAGTCCATAGTTTGCTGCAAGTTTCTCTGCTGGTATCATTCTACAAATCTCTACAGAACTGAAGAGACGAGTACAATCATTAGCTTTATTCAGTGGAGTTCTGTGTTCTGAAAATCCTTTGTATTTCATTCTCTTCTCCCCTTTCCTTCTCCACACTCTGAAAAATTCTGATTTTTTTCCTTGGCTTTGTGTTAGCCTTTCGTGAAAAATCTTATAACGGGACTCATTCAAATATAAAAAAAACTCTTACACAGTTTTTTTTTTTAGATCAGGCACTTTATATGACTGTACACATCTCATTCCCTCTTCATATAACAATATCATAACTCAGAGCTCTGCAGAGGCAAAAGGAAGGTAATCTGTTTAGTCCAGTAATTGCTCATGTCACAGAGAATCTCAGATATGGATGTTATACTTTAAAAAGTTTCACTCAGTCTGAATTTTTTTAGGAATTTTTTTCTCAAAATATCTTTTAGGTTAAGTTTGTAGGCCAATGTTAGATTCCTGAACTAAACATAAAAATTGACAAGTTTGTCATCAGAAATATAATTACCAATGCTTGACTTAAAGTGTCTCTTGTGAGATTTATGCTATCTTCTTTGATTTGAGAATTCTATTTAATTCACTGAAAAGCTTAAATATGCTTCCAATATTTTCATATAGGCTAAACCAATACATTATTTATATATGAAACTCCTTTCACTGACTGAATTTCTATTCCTCCAATAACTGGCTCAATGTTAGACTCTATGTAAGATTTAATTTTTTCTTATATTTGCCTGTTCGTAACTCATACACTGTTAGACACATTTTCTTCCAATAATTCAATGAAAAAACCTAGAAAGTATTAATAATTGCCTTCTATAGTTTTCAGCTTCAAAATATTCAATTTATCATTTTAAGATTTTTTATTAGTTGTCTAAGAACATCTTACAGTTAGTTCTCATTATATTTACAGTTTCCTTTTGGTAATGAGATATGTTTTTGTGTGTGAAAATGTACATGCATATTTGTTCCTGTGTGTTCATGTGTGTACACGTGAGTGTGTATTTTTGTGGTATGTTTGTGTGTGCATGTGTGCATGCATGAGTGTGTGTGTGTGTGTGTGTAGGGCAGAAATCAATGTCAGGTGTTTTACCTCATGAGACCTAACCACCTTGTTGTTTGAGACAGTGTCTCTCCAGTGCCTGGGACTCACTGGTTAGTCTAGCTGTTCCGGAAGCCCCAAATATTTTTTGTTCTTAATCTCCCCAGCACTAGGATCAAGAGTTTTAACATGGATTCATGTGCAAGCACTGATCATTCAGTGGCAAATACTTTAAGTACAGAACTATCCCCACAACCCTTCTTTTTCAACATTAGTGTTCAATAGCATATTAGCAACTCAATTTTCCTCTTTTGAGGGGGGGTCCAAAAACGCTTGTTCCCTTTTCAAAAACTATAATAAAAAGAAATAAAGTGAAATAAAGTAATAACCATCACTATCTCAACCAACTTCTGCTTAGTATCAATTAATCAATAAGAGTTCCTTTGTGGCTGTCAGATGGTAGGAAAATTATAGGCTCGATGTCCTTTAATTATGGCTAGAAACCGATTATAAGATATAGTAATCCTCCTGGATATTGGAAGTAGACACGATCGCCAAGCAAAAATTGGGAACTTGAGGGTGGGGCGAGACGCGGCCAAGGTAAGATGCGGAGAGAAAAGCGTGAAGGGGAGAATGGGGGAGCTCGGAGGAATGGGATGCTTGGGATACAGGAAGGGTGGATATGGGAGCAGGGAAGCATATATCTTAATTTAAGGAGCCACCTGAGGGTTGTCAAGAGACTTGACCCTAGAGGGGTTCCCAGGTTTCCAGGGAGACGCCCCCAGTTAGTTCCTTGGGCAGCTGAGGAGAGGGAGCCTGAAACGGCCAGTTCCTATAGCCATACTGATGAATTTCTTGCATATCACCATAGAACCTCCACCTGACGATAGATGAAGAAAATGACAGAGCCCCACACTGGAGCACCGGACTGAGCTCCCAAGGTCCTGATGAGGAGCAGAAGGAGAGAGAACATGAGAAAGAAAGTCAGGAACGAGAGGGGTGCGTTCACTCATGGAGACGGTGGGACAGAACTAATGGGAGATCACCAACTCCAGTTGGAATGGGACTGATGGATCATGCGACCAAACCCGTCTCTCTGAATGTGGCCAACAGGGGGGGCTGACTGAGAAGCAAAGGATAATGGCTCTGGGCTCTGATTCTTCTGCATGGACGGGCTCTGTGGGAGCCTTCTCAGCTTTGTCGATCACCTTCCTGGACCTGGGGGGAGTTGGGAGGACCTTGGTCTTAGCATAGAGTAGGGAACCCTGATGGCTCCTTGGCCTTGAGAGGGAGGGAGGGGAGGTATGGGTGGAGGGGAGGGGAGGGAAGGGGGAGAAGGAGGGGAGGGAAGGGGGAGGAGGAGGGGAGGGAAGGGGGAGGAGGAGGGGAGGAGATGGAAATTTTTAAATATAAAAAAATAAACCATGAGAAAAAAAATTAAACAGTAAGTACCCACTGGATACTTGTGATTTGCAAAATGTAGTAAACTTCAATAAATAGCGGAAAAAATAAATAAAATACTAATGTCATAAAGAAAAAGAGAGAAAGGTTGCTATGCTTGGGAAGAAAACAAAAAATAATTGCTCAAAATAAATATTGTTTTTCATTATGATTGGGACCAGGCATGGTCTAAAAGTCCGTGTCTTCATTCCAAAACAATATGGAAATCTGTTGAGAGTAAAGCAGTAGGGACGCGGTCAGGAGCATATCTAAAGAATGCTAATGTTTTTATCATTGGTTTGAAAGGTGACAATATGAAAACGTGAGCCAAAGACCAAAGAAATGTGGAGATCACTGATCGGATGGAGAGTTCGAAATCACTGGGGAAGATTGGGAAACGCTGAAGCGAAACCCTTAGGGTTTGAGGAGTGAGAATGTCTTGGTTTCATGAAAAAGCAGGAACTTTACAGTTCAGCACAAGAGGTCATTGGAATCTAACCTTGAAATGATCCTAGGGCATCGTTAAATGACGGGAGAGTAGATCTTCGTCCTAGCTTTCTGGCATATGCAACAGAGGCAAATGATAGAATTCTTGAAGTTTCTCCCATAAAAGTCATGCCTTTGATCCTGGACACAGTGATTGAACTGTAGGATACTGAAAATGTGCCCTTACACAGAAAAGCTCCTGGGAAGGTCACATTTTCAATGCCAGAGATGTGGCTAACTGTAAAAACTGACATTTAAATAAGAAATAGTTTTAACATATTGTCAAATATTTCATTTTATTTTCTTAGTTCTGTTGTTTAGTATTAGTAACTAATTTGTATAAACTATTAATTTCACTGTCTATGTGTCTTTCTTCCTTTATTTTCATTTTAAATTTTATTTTTTGAAGCATAACACCTAAGGGAATTATTGAAATTTAGGTGCGCATCCTTTTTTTACAGTGAGAAAAAAATAATCATTAAACTTAATAATGAGTTTCTTAAGTTTCTTACAGTCATCAAAATAATTACCAAAAATTTTTTCAAGTCTGGCAATTATTAAAATGAGTAGTAAAATGCTATTAAGGTGTATTTCTTTAGTGTTACTTACTAATTTTAAAGTTTGGTAGATAATTAAATATGATAAAAAATAGTGTTCTAATAATTAGCTAATAGTCCAAAAGAGCTGGGTTGCAATCATCCATAATCCATGAAGTTTCTGTTGAAAATATAACTATATATAAGTTCCTCAAATGTATTATGTTACCAGAAACAAAAGCTCAATTCTTCCTTTTAATACAAAAGAGTTCTGAATTTTCTGGGATTTTCCTAACCCCTTTACAACTGTGGCAGAACAAACGCTTGACTGAGGGCATTTGAGCGAACATTTAGTGAGATAAGGGGACTGTGTGGTCCCATAAGTCCAGCAGGTGCTGCATTTAACGATCTCATCTGGACTCTGATAAGAAGATGACTACACAGACAAGAGACCAGAAGTGGGAAGAATTTATTTATTTTTAAACTATTTTTCCATTCAAAAATTTACACTTCCTCCCCTCCTCCCACTCCTCTCCCCTTTCCCCACTTCCCCCCCCCCCCCCCCCCCTTAAGAGAGGGCAGGGTACCCTGCCTTGTGAGAAGTCCAAGGCCCTCCCCCCTCCATCAAAGCCTAGGAAGGTGTGTATCCAAATGGACTAGGGTCCCAAAAAGCCAGCACATGCAGTAGAAACAGATTTCGGTGCTATTATCAATGGCTTCTCAGTCGGCCCCCATTGGCAGCCACCTATCATTGCTATTTGTATACCCTTAGAAGACTTCGCACAAGGTTGATGGTTAAGTGGAAATTTCCAGGAACACAACAAAGGCACCAAGAGAGAAAGTAAAACTGAAATTACACCATAAACTCAGAAAGCATAGCTATCCTGATACACAGAGTATCTTACCCTGCTTTCTTTTGTGAAAGATAAGGAGCGAAGCTGGACAGAGGATCTTCATGTGAGGATGACTGAGTGTCCTTGGTGGAGACAGAGTCACCAGAGCACACGGAGGCAGGAGGGGGCAGTGGGTGACTGATTTCAGTAAGCCATTCAATCAGCCAATAATCTGTTAAGTCTTAAGGGCTGAAAATAGAATAGTGTCGAAAGGCATGTGACTAAAATTCTAGATAAGTAACATTGTTAAGGCGATTTAATGACTGAATAATCACACTTGCTCAAAAGTAGAACATGACATTGTATAAGAAACTCGAAGCTCCAAGGAAACTAAATTAAATTGACATATGAAGGGAAAAAACTTGGTGGGGAAGAATAATCAAATAATAAATAAATAATAGGAAAAGGCAAAAGTATTTTGTGGCGGGAGGAAGAGCTGGTGTCCAGTTCAGCTTTGCTGAAGCAGGCTCTCCACAGGCTGAAGATTATGTTATTTATAGCGAATGAAAACACATAAATAAAAGGCCTTTGACTGACAAGTAATACATCACTTCTGATTTATGATATTTTCTACTCTAACATTTGTTTGATCTACAGTGCATAATTGTGGTTCTTCAAACTCGTTAGTAAACTTCTGAAACTGAGGACAGAAAGGTCACTTTGACAATTTTTTTTAATCTAAAAAGCTATCTGATAGTTCTTTAATAAATCTCTGCCTCGAGAACACACCTCAAGGAAATTGGAAATTATAGAAGTTACGCTACTCTCTGTCATTACAGGCCTGAACTTGACAGGTAAAAGAGCTGCATTAAAATACAAAGAAACAGGGGTAAAATGAAGGTTTCATACAAATAAAAGCAATCTCATCGAGAGGAGGGTTTAGCAGAAAACAACATCACAGGCTGCACGGTTCTTTCATTAAGACTGTCAGATACATTTTCACCGAGCTGGAGATTTCTTTCTGGTTTTGGCGTCTGGGGTAGAGGGAAATTTCATCTTTTTCCTTGGTGGTTTTCTGCTTTCATTTATAAATCTGAGCCAAGCCAGTGATCTACAGTTTTTCATCATGGGCTTACATTTAAGATTTGCAGTCAAAGTATTAAAATTAGCTGCTCTATGGAGGTTCAAATAGTCAGCCTGCACAGTTTGTGGTTTGTAGGCTCTCAGGCAGCATGAACACACACAGCTAAGGGCAACTGTGCAGAAATGCTGACTGATGAGGTATTTTCTGACAAAGTTTACCCTCTGCCAATCACCACACTTCCTGGTTTCTGTCATCATCGTTCAACTCTTTCGTGAGGACGATGCTTTCTGTTTCTTCCTATGAAATCATGAGGATCTTTTTTACACACAGTCCTTTCATTTAATATAATGTTCGGTTATATCCATTTTGCTGTAAATTAACGAATTTCTTATTTTTATAACTGAATTTTATTCCATTATGTATGCATACCACAATAAAATCCATATATTAAGATATATTCCAGTAATTAAGAATGATACAGAGCAGGAATATATTTCTGATAAAATGAAGGAGAAATAAATACATACAGACAAACAACTCATTTTAATACATAATTAGATGCTGGACAAAAGAAAATCAATATCATGTCTCTAATATTGTCAAAAGGCAATGAAAACAGAAGCATATCAAAAGCTCTGTTGTTGGCTTTTAGGCTATCCCATGTTTGCCTGTAATTTTTTTTCATGTCTCTATTGAGAAATGACAGTATAAACTGCACCAGATTTTCAACACTGATCATGCAAACCCGACAGCAGGAGCCAGAAAATAAGTTGTTGATCAAAACCCACTTATCTCTATACTCACATTCAGTAATATTGTCTTTTCAAAGCTAAAGAAAATAACTTGTTCTCAGTAAAAACAGTATGTAAGGAAGGAAAGTCACTGAAGGAGAAAAGTAGATGAAATTTGTCATGAGCTTAGTGTGATCCGGTGGAAGAAGGAATGCTGCAGAGGTCCTATGTAAAGCTAAAATAAAGCCTTTTAGTGTTTTTCTTTTACCTAAAATACAGACATTTCATTAAAAGAATTGTAATAATGCATTGATTGCCAAGAAGATAAGGATCAAAGGAACAGGTGATATTCAATTCAGACATATGTGAGAAGGAAGCCGGAAACTTCTTATAAAAATATGCACAAATGTTACAATATATTTTTATCTGAAGATGGACCTCAGTTTAATGTTGACTGGAACAGCCCCTCTACCATTGTTTGAAAGAAATAAAATCAATCTGCTAAATTTAGAGATAAATGAACATAATGAATTACAAATTCAAATCAAAGAAGTGTGGGAAAAGAGAAGTAATAAATATGTGCTATAAAAGAAAACAACAGAATTTATGGAAGACATTAATGAAACAGTGCCCATAACACGTTTTCATGTGTGCAGTACAAACACACCAATTTAAAAACAGCTTATAATTGGTGACTTAAACTACAGCAGTGCATCCTACTAAAATTGAGAATCTGTGTGTTTTTTTTTAAAGTTGGTAGTTTAATATAAGGAAAATGAAGAGAAGTAAATAACAAAATCAGATAACAATAACCAGGTTAGTTCTCCAAGGTACATAAAACATTACTAAATATGTATGAGTGTAAAAACATTTTGTCAGAAGATGTGAGACAAAGCCAAGCAAGGTGAAGAAGGAAATAGAAAATATCCTGCTAGAGTCAAACGCATCACATGAGGAAGCTGAAGAGATGCTCAGCTGGATGGACCACTCCCTCAAAATCAACAGTTGATAAAGCCAAAGACAGAAACCGCAGGCCTAACTGCTGGGTAGAAGAGTGGCATCTGTGTCACATCTCTGGGTGGAAGGCACTGTGACTTCCTAAGTTACCCAGATATCCTTACGACTATCTAAACCCAGCATCAGGAGACCTAAAATGATTGGGGAGCAGGAAGCTACATATGCCATTGCCCCCTTCTGTAAGAATCTACTCAAAAGGATCTATCAGAAACTTGAACGGAAAAAAAAAGGCCCTCAAGAAGCTGTCTGTTTTCAGATAACTTTAAAATAGTACAGAGTTGCCAAAAATGCAAATCGGCAAACAGTTTTTATTGAGAATTATCTGTTCACAATCCCATACACAGGTTCTTTCTAAACTCACATGTAATCTCCAACAGGACAGACGATGTTTAGGGATTTAAAACACACTTTAACAAAATTAAAATGGCATAAATAATAGGAAGCAGTTCATAGATCACAGCAGAATACAGGTAGAAATCAATAAAAAGAGATATTTCAAAAATGCCATTTTTTTCCCCAGAAATTAACTCTTCTTCATCTCATACATGGTTCACAAAATCTCAAGACAAGTTGAAATCCTCTGAACTAAGTGGAAATATACCTTAAGGGCATTTGCAAGACTGAGTGATGATAATATTTAGAGTCTAATTTGGAGTAGTCAGTGCCTGTGCTGCATAAGCAGAAACCCAAATTCCATAGCCTAAGCTTCCACCTAGAGAAAGGAGAACAATTTATGCCTTAGTTGAGCATGTGATAAAGAATCCCTAGATGACAGAAGTCCATACAATTGTACACAGAAATCTACAGGACCAAAATTAACATAGACAAAGGATCATTCACTGACAATATCAACTAACTAATAGACTTTGCCTACATTAATCAAGGAAAACACACACAAGATCCAGTTCATCAACTGTGAGATGACAGAGCAATGGTCTGTCTCCATCCCACAAATATTAAACAGTTAATGAAAAAGTTCTAGAAATTATTCTGCCCTCAAAGTTGACACATTAGATAGTGCTGTCAAAATTCACCACAAAATTGACAATCACCCAAAGAGAAATACAGGCCCTGTGCAGATCTGCTGATAGTGAACTACTTTCCCAGACAAGAAATGCATCACCCTTGGCTTGGTTTGTATACTGCAGTAAATACTGAGAATTATAGTGATAATGATTCTCATTCTCTTTCTCAGAAAAGAAGGCATGAGAAACATTTCCAAGTTAACCTGTGGATCAGAAGGTTGTATAGTGATGGAGGAGAGTTATCTGTCTATGTTTCTTTCATTGGTTAATTAATAAAGAAAACTGCCTTGGCCCTTTAAGAGACAGAAAATTAGGTAGGTGGAGTAGACAGAACAGAATTGTGGGAACAAGGAAGCAGAGTTGGGGAGAAGCTTCAGGCAGTCTCCATAGGGAGTCTCCATGCTGCTCCTCTCCAAGATGGACGCAGGTTAAGATCTCTCCTGGTAAGCCACACCTCGTGGTGCTACCCAGATTACTAAATATGGGTTAAAGGAAGATGTGAGAATTAACCAATAAGAGGCTGAAACTATGGGCCAGGCAGTGTTTTAAAAGAATACAGTTTCCGTGTAATTATTTCGGGTGTAAAGTTAGCCGGCAGGTCGGGTGGCGGGATGCAGCCCCGCTGCTTCACACTACCTTCTACAGTATAGTATAGATTTTAGTTGGAAAATTCATCAGACTTCTGTTTTTTCATACACACACACACACACACACACACACACACACACACACACACACACACATCTTTAGGCAGAGATATGTACCGATCAGTAGGCTTAGAAATATTTATAGCTATGTGTATCTGGACACTAACATTACTACATTTACTAATTTATGAATTTGTTAGCACTGGGATCCCAGAATAGAACACATCTCAATAACAATAATATTATTTATTGGCCAGACCTTGCCTTTAGTATAGTTAGTAAGAAAGGATTCTATGGACAAACATCTAATCCTAGAATTGGGGTAGGAAATGTCCAAAATGTGTTTATGGCATCTTGCAATAGCAATGTAATAAAATAATAAAAACAATTCAAATAATAAACTTGGTCCTTACAGTCAGCAGGACTGGTATTTGGAAGAGACACAGGTACAAACTGAAAAAGAGGCTAAATCTAAAATAATTTGGGTATAAAAATAAGATTGTATGTTATAGCCCAGATTTTAATTGAAGTAGAATTATGTAAATTATGGGATGAATGAATTAATGAGAAACAGACAAAGGTACCTGCCAATAACTCCTGCTCATTTAGGAGATGAATTGCACCCAGCAGGATAGAGCTGTGGTCCTCTTGCTTTTAGACTTTGCTCAGTGACATCATTCCATAAAAAATAGCATGGGAAAGTTTATCTTGTTCTCATCCAGGTTGTCATAGTTACTGTTGGCATGAAAAAGATTTTGATAATCTGCACCATTGACATGAAGTAATGATAAAGGATTTACTTATTCCCTTACATTCATGGTATAGTCATGTTTAAGCATGCATGAGGAAAACTTCAAATTCCAGCAGGCCAGGATGCAAAGTACTCCAAAAACATATCATAAAACACTAAAGATCGCCCCAAACAATGATATTGTCACAAAGTGTCACCCATCAAAGACATCTAAGGAGATTCAATTGTTGAATACACCGTGGAATTCCAGGAAGAATACTGACGAATAGAATTACTGCTATGTATTTTACTTCAAGACTAAAAATTAGTGTTGGAAGTTAGTATGGGTCACATTTTTACCCCAACACTTGGAAGGTGGAAGAAAAGAACCACTAGTTCAAATCTAAGCTGCGCTACAGAGCAAGACCCTGTATCCAAAATAAACAAAAGCAAGGAAAGAAAAAATATTGTCTGATTAATCACAGCAATTGTGCTAAATATAATATATTAATGATGGAGGAATTTAGGGGCAGGTTATAAAAGACACTCCATTCCATTATCATATAATTTTGCTTTGATTTTGTGGTATTGGTCTATACTTCTTAGTTAAGATAAAGTATTTTAAAATTCAAAAGATTTTCAATAGTTTATTGAAATGTCTTTTATTAACAAGTGCATTTTTTTCTTTACAGAAAATTTTGGTAGGAAAACTGCTAATCTATGTGAATTATTGAATTGGAAAAGACTAATATTTAGTAGCTTAGTATGGTCACACATGATTTTGGTTCCATTCCTTTGGAAGCAAAGGCAGGATGATTTGGGACTGGAAAGCACTTGGGCTATATATGCATACAAATGTGTAATGATAATCTGAGTTTTTGAAAAGGCAGGGTTTTTGGAGGAGGAGTATTTCAATAACCTTTTGCCTAATCCTAAAATTACTTACAAAGTTCTTAAGTGGTCTTGACATATGAGATACAGACATGGCCATTTTCAGAGATTTCTCTACAAACAAACTTGAATTCTTTTCATGCACAAAACTTATTTCCAGAAGTTTTGGGAATCTTATTTTCAGGTGTGTAACTTTTGTTTATGCTTCATTTATTTAACTCTGAGAAACTGTGTTACTGTGCCTGTCTAAAACACCTGGTTGTCCTAAGAAAGAGATGAACAGCCAGTAGCAAGGCAGAAGCAAGGATAGGCAGGGTTACCAGACAAAGAGTATAAATAGAAGGAGAAATTTGGGTGGAGAAAGAATAAGGAGCAAGGAGAAAGCAAGGAGACAAGAACATCAGGGACCAGGCACCCATTTACACAACAAACCATGGAGAAAGAAGTAAAGAAAGGTATACAGAAATAAAGAAAGATAAAAGCCCACAGGCAAAATGTAGTTGGAATAATTTAAGATAAGGAAACCTGACAAGAAATTAGCCCAGAAAGGCTGGGTATTCATAGCTAAGAATAAACCTTTCTGTGTGATTTATTTGGGAGCAGGGTAGTGGGCCCCTCAAAAATCCAAAATAATAAAACATTACACTACACATAGGTTTCCCATAAAGAACAAAACATATTAAGTTCCATGATCATCTCTCTTGTGAAGTTCCCAATTTTCATTTCATACAAGTAAGCCTCAAGCAAAGTGTAACTTGGAAATCTATCTAGAAACTTAGGTACATCAAGCATCATATAAAAATAAAAATCATACTATTTGCTTTGTGTCTTCAGGTTTTAGGTAATTGGAAAATTTTATACCACACAGAGATATATTGAGGACTTCAAATAATTTCTGAAATACATATGTGACAAAAATGTATTTTGGAATATGATTTTTAGATGTTTCACACATTATACATACTTGCAAATGAATTCATTATTTTGCTTTAATATTTTCATTGTATCATATGCTTATCATAACATGTAGCTTTCCACTGCCTCCATATCATTATCTATGGAAGAAAATCAGAACTAAGAAATGCAGTGTTTAAAGGAGCACAATCATGTGTGCTATGAAGAATGCGTGTTCCAAGCTGTAAAGAATAATTCCACAGTGCTGCAGCAACAAAAAGGAAGCTACTTTTGTTAAGTAAATACAAACAGCTTTGTACCTGAATCACAGCACTAACCTCAAAAATCACCAGCAATAGTAAAACTCAAATTATTTTTCAATTCTAGAAATGGAAAATGAGATTTTGAAGAAATTTCTAAGGAAAAAGCACATAATTTACAGGACTTCTCTATAATAGAGGAATCAAAAAGCTTAATCGAGGGGGAAATATTTTCCCCAAATACCTTGCCTTTTATGGAAATGTTTTGTTTCTCTAATATAAACTCTTCATAGCTGTGGTGCCATGGGAGTGCCAATAACCTATCAAATCTGAAGAAACAGTAGGAGCCTCATGCTAACCAAGGTGTTCCCTGGTGAGTTGCTGAGATCTGAGCTAACCATCCTCAATGATTCTGTCTTTGAGACCTTTAGAATGGGTCCTCTGAGTAAAAACATCCCTAGAAAAAGGTCATAGAGGAAAACTTAGGAAACAATGTAGTGAGGAGCTGTGGGCTGCATTCCCTCCGCCCTGCTTTCGGCCTCCTGACTAGCTTATGCCCCAAAATAATTACACAGAAACTGTATTCTTTTTTTTTTCTTTTTTTTTTTTCAATCTATAACTATCTGTTTTCTGTCTCTTTAAAGACTTTACCTTTTTTTTTCCCTCATGGTTTATTTTTTTTATATTTAAAAATTTCCATCTCCTTCCCTCCTCCTCCCCCCTCCCTCCCCTCCTCCTCCCCCTTCCCTCCCCTCCTTCTCCCCCTTCCCTCCCCTCCCCTCCACCCATACCTCCCCTCCCTCCCTCTCAAGGCCAAGGAGCCATCAGGGTTCCCCATTCTATGCTAAGACCAGGGTCCTCCCAACTCCCCCCTGGTCCAGGAAGGTGATCGACCAAGCTGAGAAGGCTCCCACAGAGCCCGTCCATGAAGAACAATCAGAGCCCAGAGCCATTGTCCTTTGCTTCTCAGTCCGCCCCCGCTGTTGGCCACATTCAGAGAGACGGGTTTGGTCGCATGATCCATCAGTCCCATTCCAACTGGAGTTGGTGATCTCCCTTTAGTTCTGTCCCACGATCTCCATGAGTGAACGCACCCCTCTCGTTCCTGATTTGCTCCCTCATGTTCTCGCTCCTTCTGCTCCTCATCAGGACCTTGGGAGCTCAGTCCAGTGCTCCAATGTGGGGCTCAGTCACCTTCCCCATCTGTCGCCAGCTGGAGGTTCCCTCATGGTCCTGACTTTCTTTCTCATGTTCTCTCTCCTTCTGCTCCTCATCAGGACCTTGGGAGCTCAGTCCGGTGCTCCAATGTGGGGCTCTGTCATTTTCTTCATCTATCGTCAGGTGGAGGTTCTATGGTGATATGCAAGAAATTAATCAGTATGGCTATAGGAACTGGCCTTTTCAAGCTCCCTCTCCTCAGCTGCCCAAGGAACTAACTGGGGGCATCTCCCTGGAAACCTGGGAACCCCTCTAGGGTCAAGTCTCTTGACAACCCTCAGGTAGCTCTTTAAATTAGGATATATGCTTCCCTGCTCCCATATCCACCCTTCCTATATCCCAAGCACCCCATTCCTCCGAGCTCCCCCCGTTCTTCCCTTCACACTTTTCTCTCCCCATCTTCCCTTGGCCCAGTCTCGCCCAACCCTCAAGTTCCCAATTTTGCCTGGCGATCGTGTCTACTTCCAATATCCAGGAGGATTACTATATCTTTTTTTGGGAGTTCACCTTCTTATTATCTTCTCAAGGATCCCAAATTTATAGGCTCGATGTCCTTTAATTATGGCTAGAAACCGATTATGTGTGAGTACATCCCATGTTCATCTTTTTGGGTCTGGGTTACCTCACTCAGAATAGTGTTTTCTATTTCCATCCATTTGCCTGCAAAATTCAAGATGTCATTGTTTTTTACCGCTGAGTAGTATTCTAGCATGTATATATTCCACAGTTTCTTCATCCATTCTTCCACTGAAGGGCATCTAGGTTGTTTCCAGGATCTGGCTATTACAAAAAATGCTGCTATGAACATAGATGAGCATATGCTTTTGTTGTATGATTGGGCATCTCTTGGGTAGATTCCCAATAGTGGAATTGCTGGGTCCTGGGGTAGGTTGATCCCGAATTTCCTGAGAAACTGCCACACTGCTTTCCAAAGTGGTTGCACAAGTTTGCATTCCCACCAGCAATGGATGAGTGTACCCCTTACCCCACAACCTCTCCAGCAAAGGTTATTATTGGTGTTTTGGATTTTAGCCAATCTGACAGGTGTAAGATGATATCTCAAAGTTGTTTTGATTTGCATTTCCCTGATAGCTAGGGAGGTTGAGCATGACCTTAAGTGTCTTTTGGCCATTCGAACTTCTTCTGTTGAGAATTCTCTGTTCAGTTCAGTGCCCCATTTTTTAATTGGGTTAATTGGCATTTTACCGTCTAGTCTCTTGAGTTCCTTATATATTTTAGAGATCAGACCTTTGTCAGTTGCAGGGTTGGTGAAAATCTTTTCCCAGTCAGTGGGCTGCCTTTGTGTCTTAGTGACAATGTCCTTTGCTTTACAGAAGCTGCTCAACTTCAGGAGGTCCCATTTATTCAATGTTGCCCTTAAAGTCTGTGCAGCTGGGGTTATGCGTAGGAAACGGTTCCCTGTGCCCATTTGTTGTAGAGTACTTCCCACTTTCTCCTCTATCAAGCTCAATGTGTTCAAATTAATATTGAGGTCTTTAATCCATTTGGACTTGAGTTTTGTGCATGGTGATAGATATGGATCTACTTTCATTCTTCTACAGGTTGACATCCAGTTATGCCAGCACCATTTGTTGAAGATGCCCTCTTTCTTCCATTGTGTACTTTTGGCTCCTTTATCAAAAATCAGGTGTTCATAGGTTTGTGGTTTAAGATCCGGGTCTTCTATACGATTCCATTGGTCAACTTCTCTGTTTTTATGCCAGTACCAAGCTTTTTTCAATACTGTAGCTTTGTAATAGAGTTTGAAGTCAGGGATGGTAATGCCTCCAGAAGAACCTTTATTGTATAAGATTTTTTTGGCTATCCTGGGTTTCTTGTTTTTCCATATAAAGTTGATTATTGTCCTCTCAATCTCTGTGAAGAATTTTAATGGGACCTTGATTGGGATTGCATTGAATCTATAGATTGCTTTTGGTAGAATTGCCATTTTTACTATGTTGATCCTCCCAATCCACGAGCAGGGGAGATCCTTCCATTTTCTGGTATCCTCTTTAATTTCTTTCTTCAAAGACTTAAAGTTCTTGTCAAATAAATCCTTCACTTCCTTGGTTAGAGATACTCCCAGATATCTTATGCTATTTGAGGCTATTGTAAAAGGTGATACTTCTTTGATTTCCCGCTCTGCTTCCTTATCCTTTGTGTATAGGAGGGCGACTGATTTTTTGGAGTTGATCTTGTAACCTGCCACGTTACTGAAGGAGTTTATCAGCTGTAAGAGTTCTTTGGTGGAGTTTTTGGGGTCGCTTATGTATACTATCATATCATCTGCAAATAATGAAAGTTTAACTTCTTCCTTTCCAAATTGAATCCCCTTGATTCCCTTATGTTGTCTTATTGCTATTGCTAGAACTTCAAGCACTATATTGAAGAGATAAGGAGAGAGTGGACAGCCTTGTCGTGTTCCTGAATTTAGTGGGATAGCCTTGAGTTTCTCTCCGTTTAGTTTGATGTTAGCTGTCGGCTTGCTGTAAATAGCTTTTATTATATTTAGGAATGACCCTTGTATCCCTAATCTCTCCAAGACCTTTATCATAAAAGGGTGCTGAATTTTGTCAAATGCTTTTTCAGCATCTAATGAGATGACCATATGATTTTTTTCCTTCAGTTTATTTATATGATGGATTACATTGATAGATTTTCGTATGTTGAACCAGCCCTGCATCTCTGGGATGAAGCCTACTTGATCATAATGGATAATTTTTCTAATGTGTTCTTGGATTCGGTTTGCCAGTATTTTATTGAGAATTTTTGCGTCAATGTTCATGAGTGAGATTGGCCTGTAATTCTCTTTCTTGGTTGAGTCTTTGTGTGGTTTAGGTATCAGGGTGACTGTAGCTTCATAGAAGGAATTTGGCAGTGACTCTTGTGTTTCTATATTATGAAATACCTTAAGGAGTATAGGTATTAGGTCTTCTTGGAAGTTCTGGTAGAATTCCGCATTGAAACCATCTGGTCCTGGGCTCTTTTTGGTAGGGAGGTTTCTGATAACAGTTTCTAATTCTTCGCGACTAACAGGACTATTTAGAGCATTTATCTGGTCCTGGTTTAACTTTGGTATATGGTATTTATCTAAAAAACTGTCCATTTCTTTTACATTTTCCAATTTTGTGGCATACAGGCTTTTGTAGTAAGATCTAATGATTCTCTGAATTTCCTCTGTGTCTGTGGTTATGTCCCCCTTTTCATTTCTGATCTTATTAATTTGCGTGTTCTCCCTCTGCCGTTTGATTATTTTGGCTAAGGGTTTGTCAATCTTGTTGATTTTCTCCAAGAACCAGCTTCTTGTTTCATTGATTCTTTGGATTGTTTTCTGTGTTTCTGTTTTGTTGATTTCTGCCCTGAGTTTGATTATTTCCAGTCTTCTACTTCTCCTAGGTGAGTCTGCTTCTTTTTTTTCCAGAGCTTTCAGGTGTGCTGTTAAGTCACCAATGAGTGCTTTCTCCGTTTTCTTTAAGTGGGCACTTAGTGCTATGAACTTTCCTCTTAGCACTGCTTTCATTGTGTCCCATAGGTTTGAGTATGTTGTGTCTTTGTTTTCATTAAATTCAAGAAAGACTTTAATTTCTTTCTTTATTTCTTCCTTGATCCAGGTGTGGGTCAGTAGTTGACTGTTCAGTTTCCATGAGTTTGTGGGCTTTCTGGGGGTAGCATTGTTGTTGAATTCTAATTTTAATCCATGGTGATCCGATAAGACACAGGTGGTTACTAATATTTTTTTGTAACTGTGGAAGTTTGCTTTGTTACCAAGTATATGGTCAATTTTCGAAAAGGTTCCATGAGCCACAGAGAAGAAGGTATATTCTTTCCTATTTGGGTGGAATGTTCTATAGATGTCTGTTAAGTCCATTTGGTTCATTACCTCCATTAAGTCTTTCAATTCTCTGTTAGGTTTCTGTCTGATTGACCTGTCCATTGGTGAGAGAGGAGTGTTGAAGTCTCCAACTATTAGTGTGTGTGGTTTGAAGGCTGCCTTGAGTTCTAGAAGTGTTTCTTTTACATAAGTGGGAGCTTTTATATTAGGGGCATAGATATTCAGGATTGAGACTTCATTCTGATGGATTTTTCCTGTTATGAGTATAAAGTGTCCCTTTCCATCTCTTCTGATTGATTTTAGTTTAAAGTCAACTTTGTTGGAAATTAGTATGGCCACACCCGCTTGTTTCTTAGGGCCATTTGCTTGATAAACCTTTTCCCAACCCTTTACTCTGAGTAGGTGTCTGTCTTTGTGGTTGAGGTGTGTTTCTTGTAAACAGCAAAATGTTGGATTCTGTTTTCGTATCCAGTCTCTTAGCCTGTGCCTTTTTATAGGTGAATTGAGTCCATTGATATTAAGTGATATTAATGACCAGTGGTTGTTAACTTCAGTCATTTTTAGTAGTAGAGTTTGTGTGTTTCCCTTCTTCTAGTTGTGCTGGTGAAGGGTCGCTAGAAGCCTGAGTTATTGTGGGCATTGTTGGACTCCTTGGTTTGTGATTTTCCTTCTATTACTTTCTGCAAGGCTGGATTTGTGGCTGCGTATTGTTTAAATCTGTTTTTGTCCTGGAATATCTTGTTTTCTCCATCAATGGTGAATGCAAGCTTTGCTGGGTATAATAGTCTAGGCTTGCATCCATGTTCCCTTAGTGTCTGTAGCACATCTATCCAAGCTCTTCTGGCTTTCATGGTTTCCATTGAGAAATCAGGTGTAATTCTGATAGGTTTCCCTTTATATGTTACTTGACCTTTTTCCTTTGCAGCTCTTAATATCTGTTCTTTATTCTGTATGTTTTGTGTTTTGATTATTATATGGCGTGGGGATGCTTTCTTTTGATCCAGTCTATTTGGTGTTCTGTAGGCTTCTTGTACCTTCATAGGAACATCCTTCTTTAGGTTGGGGAAGTTTTCTTCTATAATTTTGTTGAATATGTTTTCTGGGCCTTTGAGTGGTAATTCTTCTCCTTCTTCTACCCCAATTATTCTTAGGTTTGGTCTTTTCATGGTGTCCCATATTTCCTGAATGTTTTGTGTTAAGAATTTGTTAGATTTGTTTAGTTCTTTAATCTGTGAGTTTATTTCCTCTATTGTATCTTCAGAGTCCGAGATTCTTTCTTCCATCTCTTGTATTCGGTTGGAAATACTTGTCTCTGAAGTTTCTGTTCGTTTACTCAGAGTTTCCATTTCCAGTCGTCCCTCAGATTGTGTTTTCTTCAATACCTCCATTTCATTTATCAGGACTTGTACTGTTTCCCTTACCTGCTTGATTGCTTTTTCTTGTCTTTCTTGTTTTTCTTGGGTATCTTTGAGAGATTTATTTATTTCCTCTACCTTTTTGTTTGTCATCTCCATTTCTTTATGGCAGTTTTTTACCCCCTGTTTAAGGTCCTCTATTATTTTCATAAAGTACTGTTTAAGGTCGGTTTCTTCTATGTCTTCTGGGGTAGGGTATTCAATTATTGTTGTTTCGGGATGTCTGGCTTGTGGTGATGTCATGTTGCCTTTCATGTTGTTGGAGGAGCTCCTGCATTGGCGCCTGCCCATCTCTTCCTTCAAAAGGAGCCCGGAGGCGTTTGGTGTCCTAGACCAATCTTTGCTGTGACTGAAACTGGTTGGATCTCCCCAGTGCCAGAGGAGGACCTATTCCTTGCGTCACAATCTGAAGGAGCCCGCACCCCTCCGCAGGAATCCTCAGACCTGCCTGGAGGCCAGAGTCTGACCCCTTTGGGTGGATGGCCTTAGAACAGGAGCAGGACACCTGAGAACACTAGGGAAAGCTTGGGAGACACAAGCCTGCAGAGGGAAGTAGGGGTAGGGGGTCTGTGCTCTCTTCCAGGGCAGGTTGCCCCAAGGTCCGCATTCACTCACCAGTTCAGATGGAATGTCAGGGCACAGGATCAGGGATTTCAGGCAGCCCAGGGTCGCAGCCCAGACAAAAGGGCCAAGGTGGGGACAGGGCGGGATGGAATACCACACAGCGAACCTGGCAGCACAATCTGAAGGAGCCCGCACCCCTCCGCAGGAATCCTCAGACCTGCCTGGAGGCCAGAGTCTGACCCCTTTGGGTGGATGGCCTTAGAACAGGAGCAGGACACCTGAGAACACTAGGGAAAGCTTGGGAGACCCAAGCCTGCAGAGGGAAGTGGGGGTAGGGGCAGAAACTGTATTCTTTTAAATATTGCCTGGCTCATTAGTTTCAGCCTCTTTCTCACATCTTGAGTAACCCATATCTAATAATCTGTGTAGCACCATAAAGTGGTGCCTTACCAGGTAGATTCTAGTGTATGTCCATCTTGGGCTGGAGCTTCATCGCGTCTGGCTTCTCTCTGAGGAGAGGCATGGAGGTCTGACTAACAGGAGAGGCGTGGCAATTGTCTGAGCCATCTACCTCACTTCCTTCTTCCTGTTCTGTCTACTCCACCCACCTAAGGGCTGGCCAAGGCAGTTTCTTTATTAACAAATGAAATCAACAGATAGATAGAAGACACACCTACATCAAAACAATTTGTGATAAGATCTGAAATAGGGCTTTCGCTATAGATCCTGAGTATTGACTAAACTGATATATAGCTTAGATCCTCACCAATTCAGATGGAGCTATGGCACTGGTTGTCTCTGTACAACCTACCTGATACTGCTTCTCCCTTGGAAGACAGGAAAATTATATTCATAAGAAAGCTCTAGAGAACTGCTGTGATCAACACTCTTTTCACCCACTCATTCTGTAGAGCCTAATTCCTTTTAGCTGTGACAAGTATTTCTTCATGGTCCTGACTCCAAGGTGTGTTGCAAGGAGCCACTTGTTTGTCCTGGCTGCCCAAAATAAGCACACAGAAACTATATCCATTAAATCACTGCTTGGCCCTTTAGCTCTAGCTTCTTATTGGCTAATTCTTACATCTTAATTTAACCCATTTCTATTAATTTATATATCACCACAAGGTCGAGGACTACCAGCAAAATCTCAGCAAGTCTACCTCTGACCGTGGATCCATGGCATCTCCTCACTCTGCTTTCTTCCTCCTAGAATTCAGTTCTGTCTTCTCTGCCTACCTAAGTTCTGCCCTAACAGGCCAAGGCAATTTCTTTATTCATTACCCAATACAAGCAACACACAGAAAGGACTCCTACATCAAAGGTGTTCTCAGATTATTTTATTGCTAGTCATAACTATCTTATCAATGTCTATCATCAGTCAAAAGGTAGATGGGGTATCTGCCATACAATTTGTTTTCTTTGTCGATTTGTCTAAAACACCTGAGGCTTTTATTCAGTCCATTATGGGCACCCACCAAATACCAGACAGGAAAATTAACTGTATGAAAATTAAAAATATGAAAATTAAAAAAATAGGAAAATTAAAAGTATGAAAGTTGGATATCTTACCATGAGGGAAGTAGCCATTCTTCTTTAGAAGGAGTATCAAATACTGAAATCTACAACTCACAAGAGATGTGAGAACTTGGAGGGGGTTCTTTCTAGAGTCTGTCTACTCAAGTCTACTCCAGAGTATACTCTATCCCTGAAGCTGTTGATGCAGGTGGAAAAATTACTGTGCTAACATCATTGCAAAGTCACATGAGGCAAAGGACACATGGTACAGAATAGTAAACTTTGCCTTGATTGATGTAAACTTTACCAATTAAAATTATTCAAGAGATTATGGATATAAAGGCACCCCTGACAAGCCTGATGACCTTAGTTATATCACTGCAGCCCATGGAAGTAGAAAAGTACTCACTACACTAAATTACCAAGTTGTCCTCTGACCTGGACACTCTCTCTCTCTCTCTCTCTCTCTCTCTCTCTCTCTCTCTTTGTGTGTGTGTGTGTGCACGTTCATGTGCTGGCCAGAAAGAGCTCAGTAGTCTCCTGTCCTTGCCTCCCCAGCACTGAGTGTGGGGTATGTACTGCTGTCTTCAGATAGTTGCAGAGCTGCTAGGACTCAAATTCAGGCATTGCTTGCACAACAAGCACATTACTGACTGATCTACCTTCTTAGCCCCCTACTTTCCATCTTTTATTGCCTTCTTTAGTTTTAATTTTCTTGTAGGATGAGATTTACAAGATTCAGATTTCTCTCTTTTTTAGAATATCTGCTGTACTTATTTTTAATTTCTATTAGTGGATCATGGTTTTGCAAAATGACTTTGCAATTAATCCAAACCTCGTTCAGGCAGAATAACACTAGTTAATGTGGGGTATATGTTCCTTAGAAAAGAGGCTGTAGGTTCTTCTTGCTTCAGAACATAGCTGTAATCCATTTCATTTCCATAAATTATAGTTTCAGAATATGTTGTTTGTATAATTATCTTGATAAACTACTGTTACATCAATTAAGAATAAGAAGAGTAAAATGCTATTTTATTCCCTCTATTTCCTTTCTAATGTTCTTTTTTTCTATAGGTACAAATATGTGCTGAACATCATTCTTTCTTATTTCTAAAATCTCTCCAGGTCATGGCACAGTCAGTCTGTGAGAATTACTTTCATGTTTCCCTGGCCTTGGCAAGTATTTATTTTCTTCCTCATTCATAACGTGTGATTTCACTGCATACAAAATTGTTGCCACTGAGCATTTCTTCCCTCCCAGAATTTATTTCAGTCTGCTCTCTTCACACTTGCCTGGTTTATAAAGCAAAGCCTACTGTAATTCTTAGATTTGCCTTTGCATAAATTAGGCGACCTTCAATATTTGCCTTTCAAAATTATTTCCTTGCATTTGATTTTCTGAAGTTTTAATGGTTTACAATTATATTTTGTTATTATTGTTGTTTTAATTTACTCAGCTTTGTATTATCTGAAATTCTTAAAACTGTAGGTTGGTGTCTATAATTAATTCTTGCTTGTTGGCTCCAGTATCCCACATGATCCTTTCCTCTCCTGATATACCTGTGATGTGGTTCCACAGCTTTTGTGCTTTGGATATTGAATGTTCTTAAAATTTCTTTTCCTTTTTTTCTCTTTGCATCTACTGGAATGAATGTTTCTGAAGCTGTGGACATTCTTCCATGAACACCATCATATAAATGCACCTTGTTTCTTCAACTCTTTTTATGAGTCATACTTTACATCACCCAGACTACATCATTTTCCTGATTATATACATTCAAGTTCTAATGTTATATAGAATTTATAGCTGATTTGTCATTTCAAGCTGATATTCCTTGTATGTCTGATTCTTAAGTTTTCCTATCTCTTTAAACGGGTTTTTATCTTTTAGTTTATTAGTGATTACTTCTGTATGTAAACATAGAGCCCTAGGCTAAATGGGGTAAGACAAACTGGTTCCAGCTGTGAGGATTTATGTGTTTCTTAGTTTAATTTTTTGGTTGCTGTAGCAAAATACTCAATACTTGATAATTAATGAATACTTAAGACCAGATAACTTATGAAGATATAGGTTCATTCTGCTCATTGTTTATAAGGTTGGGAAGTCCAAGCTCACAGTTGCAGCATCTGTAGTGTTCGCTCATCCTGAGATACTGCTCTGGTAAGCCGTCATTCTGTGTATACACTAGTCTGAATGTGCTCATCATTCTCCTATTGGTCTTGGAGATCTCTCTTTGTGAGGGAGTTCTGTGATTTCAGTTCTATAGCTAGTTTCTGAAAAAAAAATCTTTTGCAAGCATAAGTTATTCTGTGAACATTTCGAAATGTTTTTTTTTTTTTTAAGTTAAGTGATGTGTTTGTTCTAAAGGTAATAAGCCAACAAAACCTAGAAAATGAGGGTAAGATTCCTAGCTCTCTCTGGGCTTTTGCTTTTAATGCATCATGAAAGTACTTTTTGTTGTTGTTGTTGTTTTATTTTGTTTTTTAAGCTTTGGCACTTGAAGCATAATTAATAAAAACTCAAAGAGAAAAATTTGGGTTCATATTGAAGATCCAAAAAGCAAAGCCACCAGCCACTGGCACTTACCTCAACCTCAATTTGAATGGTGATACTGCTTCCAGGAATCTCAGAATAAGGCTGAGCCTTAGAGCTGTCTCCTTCCAATTAATAATCCTCTCTGCATCTGGGATTAAAGGCATGCACCACTGGGATTAAAGGCTTTCACTGCCCAGTTTCTATGGCAACTAGTGTGGTTACTTGGATTAAAGGTGTGTGTTACCACTGTCTGGTCTGTAAGGCTGGCCAGTGGGGCGGTTTTACTCTCTGATCGTCAGGCAAGCTTTATTTATTAAAATACAAATGAAACGTCACTACAAGCATTGAAGGCCCTATGGGCCTAGGGAGTTAACTCTCCCTCTCAGGTAACTAATTTATATACATAAGAGGCAATGCAGAGTATATTGATACTAAGTAGATTCACTGATCCTTTGCCTGGATCCATTCTATCTTTATCTAATTCCATTGCTTCAAGTCAGTATTGTTCTTTCCCAAAGCACTTGAAGGGCAGATGTCAACACTCCCAGTGAGAAGCCCTGTAGCCTACAACCTTTGAAATTACTGGAGCTCCAAAATTCAAGCTTTCTCAGTACACTCTGTACCTTTACCATTTGTTCCCATAGAAACCTCCTTGGCTCTATGACCATTCTTTCTCCTGAGCTGTGCTGGTGTTTCTCTTCGACCCTACTAGGTGCAGCATTGCACATCTACATCTTGGGAACTCTGAGCACTGCATTCTCAAGTGATCAGTCTCTGAGTACATACATATTCAACAGCAGCAACACATTGCTACATTTAAAGTCCTTTCTGTTGAAGCTTTACTTGGACTGTCTCCCAAGAGGAACAGAGAAGACTAGTTTCTCTGATATTTTTCTCATTTCTATGATTTTAGTTTGTTGATTATCTGTGCAGATGTTTGTATGCATGATGCACATGCAGGGACCAAAGGACAACATTTCAGGTATTGGTTCTCTCCTTCTCCTATGTTTTAAGGAAGGGACTCTCTTGTTTTTGCCTCTATGGTGCAAAAGGAGGATCTCTCCTATTGCTGTTTTCTTATCATAAATCGTGGTACTTCCACTTTTGTTGTTGAGATAGAGCTCTGGTCGTCAGGTGTGTGCTTTCAGTGCTGATTCCCACTGAGAAATCTCCTTGGCTGACCCTGTTTTAATTACAGAACTCAACAATATTGGTTGTTTAATAAAGTAACACTTCAGATTTTTTTTCTTTTTAACCTACCTGATAGATGATATATTATGGAGAACTCAACTAATGAATTAAACCAATAAGGTTTATTTTCCTTTGCTATCTATGAGGCTATACACTGAACAGACAACAGAATACATTCTCCTCACCTCTATTCTTTCTTATATGTGTCAAAATTCAGGCAAACATCTAAGCTGTGTTGAGAGATCTCCAAAGTATGGAATTTGTAAGGTGTATAAAAGTTTAAAAAATGGTATTATATCTCACTGCATAATGAACGAGTATCTTTATCTCTTAAATGAAATATTTAATGAGTTTTTAAAGTATGGCTAAGAATGTGTTTAAGAATTGCATTTGGTACAGGAGGTGAAAACTGCAACAGCTTTTAATTTAGAAAATGATCAAATTAAAAATTATATAAAACTGCCAACTCTAGCAGGAATAATTATAGTAATAATTACATTGTGCTGAAGATATTAACTTGGAAATATAATGGAATTACTATTTCTGTCATCTCTCAAAAAGTGAGTTCAACAACTTTGGAGCTCCAGTCCCAGAAGGACAAAAGTCTTCTCCCGGCAGGAGCCACTTTCAGCTCCTGAGTAGCTCCCTTCCTCCGTCTCTGCTGCTCTCTCCTTAGCATTAGGGTTCCTTTCATCCTCTGCTTTCTCCTGTCTAAAAGGAAGCTTTATGTCATTAGAAGTTTATCGACCTGTGTTGCCTCAGAGCCTTGTTTGTTCTGTGTACAGAACTAATACCAAAATCTGAAGCAAAATAATAAGTGTTCTTACCAATATATTTAGATAATCAAGGTAAAGGCTTTAAGAAATTTATAAGTCACACAACTATATCTTCACTATGAAAAAGAGTCTGAAACTATATTAGTGCTCACTGCTAAGTTTTTTGCTAGTGGAAGTTACACCTGACATTTTTCCAACACACACACACACACACACACACACACACACACACACTTTTATAGAATTCTATTGTTATTCATATGTTAAACAGATTGAATTTTAACTAAGTGAAATGGTCATCCCAATAAAATAAAATTTTACACATATATAGATTGTTCAGGACCATCAGTAAATTTCCAGATATGTAAGACATATCTGGGTTATGCATGGAATTGGACTTTCTTGCTTGACATAAACTTAAGTATCTTCACATAAAAGTAGTTGGAAGTAGAAATTCATGGGCTAACTAAATGTAAAACCTTTGGAGATTGCACAATCTACAAAGTTTACTATAGAATTATACAATAAAGTTACAAACTGGCAAAACATAAATCTCACAATTGTTTAAGTGAGTTTAAAATTTTATGTGGACCACTGTCCCCCTGACTGCTTGCCACCTTCAGGTATGTCATTGGCGCAAAGCCTGAAATAAGACAGAGAGGAGTGTAGATTTACCTCAAGATGAAGTCTGTCTTCTCCCTGGGTCTCTTTACTGTGGTTTCTAAAGGAAAAAATGGCCCAGCAATAGGTTCCAGTCATTTCAGAATTGTGAGTGGTCACTGGCTGGCAGAACTCTCTAACAGCAGCTTCCCACGATCTGAAAGCCCTATGTAGCAGGAGCTTTATAAGACTCCAGTAAGTCCATCAGAAACAGCCTAGCACAGTGGTGTAACTCCAGACACAAAGAACATCGGAAACAACATTGTAAATGTCTAGGCATAACAGACTAAATGTATGAAATGCGCTCAAAGTCCTTATGGTCAAGAACGGAAGTAATGTGAATGCATGTTTGAGAATTGAAGGAGTTGCTTTGAAAACGCCCTGCTGGGAAATATTATTTTAAGGTGCGTTACTTTTGTTTGTGTTACATTTGTTTAACTCTGTGTAGCTGTGTTACTGTGCCTGTCTAAAATATTGGATGGTTTCATAAAGAGCTGAATGGCCAACAGTGAGGCAGGGGAGAGAAATAGGAGGAGCTGCCAGGCAGAGAGGATAAATAAAAGGAGAAAGGAAGAAGAGGAGAAGCAACCAAAAGAATAAGGGGAGGAGGAAGTCAAGGGCCAGTCACCTACACAGCCAGGCATGGAGTAGAAGTGAGAGTAAACTATACACAAGTAAGGAAAGGAAAAAGCCCAGAGGCAAAATGTAGTCTGGTTAATTTTAGAAAAACTGGTAAGAAATAAGCCAAGCTCTGGCCGGGCATGAGTAAGTAATAATAAACTCCCAACTTCATGAGAGATTTATTTGGGAGCTAGGTGGTAGACCTCCCAAAAACGCCAAAAGAGTAAAATACCAACAACTCACAGTGAAGCAACATGCATAAACTCGTCATTGCCCAGATGAGAACTGACATGTTCTCACACAGCACATAAAACCCCATGTACATAAAGTCTACTCCTTAAAAGAATTAGAAAATAGGTAAATACACATGACTTCCACATGATCTCTCTATCTCTTTTCTGAGCAGTAAATGTGCCTTTGAACACAAATCAGTCATTTTCTTCTAGCACAGCACAACAAATTTGGACAACTTTTCAGATGTATCCATATACTATTGTTCCATTTATCGCCAATTTCCATAGTACTGGCCTGTTTTAATAGTTAATCTACCATATGGTATGAGGGGCTCTATGCTTTCTTTAGTGACTATTAGTTGGGATTATAATTCTACCAAGTATCTCTACTCAACTTTTCAGTTTAATGTAGATTCCAAATTACATTTCAGTGAGAACCTATGTTTGCATTGTGTCTTGGCTTAATATTTGTCACCAGTGGGGCACCCTGTTAGAAAAATGCCTGAAACATTTGTCAAGATTTAGTAACTTGATTTAGATTTGTGCTAAATCACCACTTGTAGCTAAACATTTAAGTAGATGCTAAATGAGCTGCCTTGTTAGGACATACATGTATACATACATATCCTGATTAAGAGATAAATAACACTGGCAAATGTCACTCAATTATTATCTCATCATTACTATGAATGTGTTTGTACTAGCAAAGAGATAATAAGTTAGCCTGTAGATCATTCAAGGGTAGGATACATGATTAAATTGTTCTGAAGACCTAAGACTAGAAAAAATGTTTCAGGATCCTCAGTCAATGGAGGTAAAGTTAATAATTGTTTCAAATATCTTGAGAGGCTATTCAGGGTTAATATTATGTGGCCTGATATTGGTGCATAAGATAAAACACGATGCTAAAGTTATGAATAAAGACTTTCCTAAACTAACTATCATTTTACATTTTTCCAGGCAAAGCTAGGATCTTTGACAAGAGTCAAATATAAGAATTCCAAACTTTTTACCACTGTTTCAAAGATGAAATAGTTCCAAAGCTCATACTTGTCCAGTTTTCAGTCACAGAACATTATCAGAGTGGTTGAAAATGTGACTTTCTCTCTATGTGCAATATACCACATGGAATTTTAATTTAGTAGATATTGAAGTATGGTGGTTTGAATGAGAAAATGAGAATGGCCCCCGTAGGCTCGTATGTTTGAATACTTGTTCTCCACTTGATGGGACTATTTGGGAAGGATTAGGAGGTTTGGCGTTGTTGGAGAAGGTGTATTAACATTGGTGAGTTTTTGAGGTTTCAACAGCCCATGTCATTTCTAGTTAGTCTTCTCTCTTTCTGCCTCATGCTTGTGGATCAGGATGTGAGCTCTCAGCAGCTGCTCTATTGCAATGTCTGCATGTCTGTTCTCCATCATAATTGTCACAGACTCTAACCCTGTGGGTTTGTGGAGGCCAGCAAACACTTCTTTCTGTAAGTGGTTTTGCTTCTGAAGCTTTGTAATAGTAATAGAAAATAACTAAGACATGTGTTTACATTTTACTATGTGTTCTTGGAATTATTGCTGTATTTCCTTATGAAAATTTAATGTCCTAGACAATGAAATATAAGTAGTAACTTCCATGAAGTGGTCTAGGGTGGTGTTCAGTAGCTTATTTATTTTGTGAACAGTGAAAATTCTGCTTAAGTCGGGTTGCCAAAGGCTCCATTTTACTTGCTGTACCAGGCATTTTAGAAATCATATCCAGGGACATCTTTAAGCCGAAAGAAAGGAAGCAGAGTATGCTATGACAGAGGAGGGATTAGTCCTCTGTCTTGCCACCTTGGTGACAGGGTCCATAGGATTAGGGACTTTTTAAATTGAATTCTCTGGAAACATTTGTATGTTGATGTGAAATGCTCCGGATATTTTCTTTTCTAAAGTAAATTCAGCATCAGAAATAAGCATAAAACCCTCAAATAGTAGGTAAATTGCTTATTCACTGTGGACTGATACCTGGGTTTGATCCCTAATACCTTTCACTCAAGACAAGCAAAATCTCAAGGTAAACAAAACTTACATTACAAAAGGGAAATTTGTTTGCTTTGAAGTGTTGTGATGAATCTTTTAGCGATCCTTAAAGAAGCTTGGAAACTCGGACACACAAGCAAAAAAACATTTCACAGACTCAAAAATATTTTCCTATACCTTCTTCTCCCTAGCTTTTACTTGTCCATGTTTATGTTTGTTGCTGGGTGCTAGGTGAAGGTCACTGTAACAAGTTTACAGAGTCAGCATGACAGAAAGCCAGTGAACACATTCTTTAACAACACAAGTACACCTTAATGTCATGAGCACTGGCTTAATTAGTCTGTCTTTCAAAATTGGAAAAAAGAAAATGGGTTAAAATAATTGCTCCAGATATAGAGGTCACCTAAAATGTATCATTTCTACACTCATAGTCTTACATTTTCCATTTTTCTAAATGTTTATTTTTTCATTATATTATTGTTGTCATAATCTATTTTTTGATTCATCAGTCAGCTGTCAACTAATTGCCATCAGGTATGACTAACCACTCAGAACAGTCTTACATCCTTCAAACTCATTTGAACATAGTGGGCATGGTGATCCTTGAAACAAAAAGTCCACTGTGAGACATACTTCACTGTCCAAGCTGCAAAAGCTGTGCAGTAACCTGACAGTCATAATATGATTCAACATCCCAGTCCTCTGACTTTGTTAAAAAACAGCAGTGATCCTATTTAACATTTATTATTTTCTACTATATTCTGTATCTCTGTTTTTGTTTACTATTGCTCATGACTCCTCTTGGCTGCACAAGGTTGGGCAGATGTTGCTGTTTTGTGAATTAATGCCTGCTTTTACTGTGCCTAAGATCTTGTTTGACACCAAGCAGTACAGCTTAAATAGAAACAGGAAAGGAAAGATATGAAGATTAAATGATAGCATTTTTGTTTTATTTTATGTTTTAATCAACCTACAAAGAAATAATTTTGAATATAGTTTTTTAACATAAATTTTCATTGATCCTATTCTCTCTGCTGTCTCTCAGTTGGCCCGAGAAGCTCATTGTGCCTTACCCACTCCCACCAGCCTCCTTTCTGCCTTCATGTTACAGGTAGTCTAGTGCCCTCCCACCCAAAACCTAGACATGTTTTAAATTAGACGCAAATAAAAACAACCAGCGTTGATCACATCATCAATTTCTTACCACAATAAAGGAATAGGTCAGACATGAGTAAACCTACAGAAGAGAAAATTATCCCCAGATCTAATCTAGAAATTCATGAATGATCAATGGTCTTTGGAAAGGTCGTGGATTGGAGAAAGTCATGCACTCAAGAATAATCATGGATGAAAGAAAAAATGTTTTGTGAAAAAAGTCTATATCCATGCATTGTGAAAAATCTTAATAATTACTAAAAAATCTTGGTAAATATTAACTTAAAATGAATAAAACTTAAAGTATATATAAATCTTCGAGCAAAAAGTCCTTTCATATTTATAAAACAATGAGGCACCAGTTTCCAACTGAGCATTAGAGTCCAGATAGAAGGTTAGAAATAAAAATACAGCTCTTCTTCTATTAGTGGCTGTTGGTTGTCAGCAGCTCTGCCTTTAAAGTTGGGACCTTATGAGATTTCTCCTGTCTGTGTTGTCATGTCTACTGTTATTGTCAATGTTCAGGTCTTGTTTAGATATTTCATGGGTGCTACACTGTCATGTTTAGAACACGCTATTGAACAAACACTCTGGTCCTCTAGCTCTTATAATCTTCCTGCTCCCCTTTTCACAATTTTTCTTTTCTCTAGAGAGAAACCCACTGATAAGTTATCTAATTCCAAGAGGTCAGTCATGAATACATGAACAACATTAAAGTGACGTAGTGTGTGTGTGAAAAAGAGAGAGAGAATATGTATATGCATACTTAAAAATAACAAATCAGATGTCATACTGAGATTGCCAATTAATAAATGAGACCTTCTGAAACTAAAAAGCTTATGTAAGGCAAAGGACACTGTCAATAAGAAAAAAAAACAGCAGCCTACAGAATGATAAAAGATCTTCACCAATCCCACATCAAAAAGAGGACTAACCTCCAAAATATAAACAAAACTCAAGGAAGTACACATCAAAATACCAAATAATTCTATTTAAAATGGGGTACAGATCTAAACAAAAAATAATCAACAGGAATCTCAAGTAGTCAAGACACACTTAAAAAAATATTCAACATCTTTAGGCACAAGGGAAATGAGTAACTCTGAGATACTATCTTACACCTGTCAAAATGACTAAGATCAAAAACGTTAATGGCAGGCTATGCTGGAGAAGATGTTGAGTAGGGGGAAGATTCCTCCGCAGCTGGTGGGAATGCAAAACTTGTACAGCCTCTTTCTAAATTGGTATAGTGCTTTCTCAGAAAATTTGGAATCAATTTACCTCAAGACCTAGCAATACCAATTTTGGGCATATATCCAAAGAATGTTCAGTCATATAACAAGAATATTTTCTCAACCGTGTTGATAGCAGTATTATTCATAATAACCAGAAACTGGAAATAACCTAGATATCCCTAGACTGATGAATGGATAAAGAGAATGTGGTACATTTACACAGTGTAATATTACTCAGCAGCAAAAATAACATCATGAAATTTGTAAGCAAATGGGTGGAACCAGAAAAAAAATCCATCCTGAATGAGGTAACCCAGACTCAAAAGGACAAACATTACTCAATCATAAGTGTCTACTAGCTGTAAAATAAAGGACAACTAGGCTACAACCCACAGCCCCAGATAAGCTAGGTAACAAGGAGGGCCAAGAGAAAGACAAATGAATTTCATTGGGAAGGGGAAATAGAAGAGATCTCCTGAATAAATTGGAGGTGGAGAGGGTATAGAGGTATGAGAACATGAGGGATCAAGTTGGGCAGGTTGGGGGCAGAAACAATGAGGAGAATATTGAGATATCTTCATAGGGGCCATTTTTGGGTTAGGGAGAAAACTTGTGCCAGGGAAATGCCTAAAAATTCACATAGATAATCACAGCTGCCTTATAGCAATAGCGAAGAGGTTGTCTGAAATGTCCTTCTCCTGTAATCATATTGGTGACTATCCTTATTGTCATCAGAGAACATTCACCCAGTAACTGGTGAAAGCAGATACAGAGATCCACAGCCAAATACTGGGCCAAGTTTTGGGAGACCTGCTGAAGAGACAGAGATTGTATGAGCCAGAGAGATCAAGGTCATGACAGGGAAACCCACAGGAGCAGCTCACCTGAGCTTGTGGGAGCACATGGACTCTTGACCAACAGTTAGGGAGCCTGCATGGGACCAACCTAGGCCCTTTGCATGTGTGTGTGTGTGACAGTTTTGAAGCTTGGTCTGTTCATGGAGCTCCTAGCAGTGCCATCAGGACCTGTCCCTGGTTCTTGAGCTGGCTTTTGGGAACCCAAATCCCATGCTGGGTTGCCTCTGACAGCCTTGATGCAGGGGGAGGAGCATGGTCCTGCCTCACCTCAATATGCTATGCTTTGTTGACCCGCATGGGAGGCCTGCCCCTTATGAATAGAGATAGAGGAGGAATGGTTGTGGTGAGGTGTCAAAGGGA
The DNA here is from genome assembly GCF_903992535.2 of Arvicola amphibius. NCBI lineage: Eukaryota > Metazoa > Chordata > Mammalia > Rodentia > Cricetidae > Arvicola > Arvicola amphibius. The sequence goes on from NC_052047.1 coordinate 77,351,981, forward strand.
GATGGGTGGAGGGAATGGGAAGAAAGAGAGAAGGGAAACTGTGGTTGGTATGTAAAATAAATGAAAAAAATTTTGAATAAAATAATCAAACCAGATGTCATGATGATGAGAGCAAATAAGAGGCACTAGAAGATCTAGAGGGGAAAGAGACAGGATTAGAAATGAGATAAATATAACAATCATTGATGAAATTCTGAAAGAATGGAAAGATAAATGAAAATTGGGATTTGAGAATTTTATATCCACATAAACACAGAAGAAAATAAAGATTTGATGTGAAACTTTCATCACACCTATAGAGCTTAAATGAAACAAGTAGAGTAAGACATGGAAGAACAAAAAGCCTTCCAAAAGATGAAAGGAAATTTTGAACAAGCAATAAATACCAAGGCAGTAAAATGAATGGCAGAAAAATGATGTACTCAAATGTTGAAATACCCTGTGGGGCTTTCACCATCAACAGAGTCTTTCGATAGAGATAAAAAAGATCAAACACTCCAGAAAACTTCACAAGAGTAGAGGCCTAGCTCAGATGAAGCTGAGGGCTGGGCACTTTACTTTGCAATTCATAGCAGCAACAAAAGTTATATACACATGAACTGGCTAATTTTATTTTATGAAGGTTTTGTTCCAAGTTTTTAATATCTTATTCATGTAAATCATATGGATTAATAAAGGAAGGTAGGCACAGGTTTTAAATTGTGTAGAATGGAAAATATGAACACATTCCTGCACAAGCCGAGAGATTTACAGGTTATTTTTATACATTCACACATAATTTAGAAAATGTTTATTGTGCTTTCCTTATGTTTGCATTTTAGAAGGAATAAAAGTGACGCTGTGTTAAATCATATACTTTATGGATGTGCCTGCTCTTGCTACTACAAGTGGGTGGTAAATGAATGCAGAGAATTACAATGCAAGACACAGATAAGATTTTCTTGTTAAGTGCCATCTCCTGCAGTGGGAGGTCAGGCTAGAAAGTGCCCTCTATTCTCACTTATTCTGTACCCAGTCCTGTGTTTTTTATGCCAGACAACCATTTTCCCATCTATTTCTTTAGCTGTATATTTCTCCTAGTTATGTATTTATTTAGTTATTTCTTTGCCTTATTTCCTGTCTAAAAATGTAAAACAAAGCTGATTCATTTTAGAATTTTCAATTTGAGGAATGTACAGCAATTTTGACAACACTCTGTATTAGAAGCTTCTTCTGCATATTGGATAAAAGAAGGAAAGCAGACTAAACTAATATATTGCTAGCATTTAGGGCAGAAGCATTAAGAATTTTTCTTATATCAGGAAAAATTACTTTGTAATCTTTACAATTGAGAGGCATCATCCATTTCTTTTAACAAATGCAACAATGGTCCACATTTCCTTAGTTTACAATTGCAAATACATGTAGCCAAATAAAGGAAAATAGATGAAGTGAGAGCACATCTATCTACTTCACAGATATTCCTTTTGCACCAGTCTTTTAATTTTCTTTCTGAGTTTGAGTAATAGATGAAGGGAAGAAGAGTCAAGGAAATGAAAATCTTCTAAGCTTATTATCCATGAAGGGAAGAAAAAAAAAAGAGAAGTCTGATGTACAAATATGCAATAAAAGGTTTTGAGAGTTTTATTTTTTATTATTTTTTGAGAGTAAGTGGATAAAAAAAAACACTTTCATGGAGAGATGAAAGCTGAAATGGGCAGTTAATATGGTAGCATTTATTTAGACTTACCTAAGGAATCATCAATTCATCTCCTAGGTGGACTAGCAATATATACAAAGGGCTTATACAATTAAGTTCAAGCTCAATTAACTTTGAGTAGTCAACACGGAAACATAATAGTTACCACAGGTAAGAAAGGAAGATGAGATGCCTACAAAACATTCATGATGGATACTGGGTGGAGTGAAATATAAGTGTATCTTTTGATCTATAAAGGGAACGTAAGTTGAGTTTCTCCGTGTTTAGATTATACTTTGAGACATTAGAAAGGATAAGATTGATACCTTTATGGTGACATTTTGTAGGGTGGCAGGAATAGATGTTTTTTTCTTCACAAGTTAAATAATAAAAAAGCAGTAAAAGTAAATAGGCATATGCCATTGAAAGCAGAAGCATACACATACAGAAAAGCAAACAAAGAGAATGACTAACTCAGTAAGGAAGAAATCTGTAGTATGTCTGTAAAATTCAAAACTTTATCTTTGAACATACAGTAGGTTTCATTTCTCTCTCAGAATTGGCTGAATTGGGCTATTGCAAGCAGACAAAGAAGGAAAGCTGATTGGCTCTTGTATCAAGAAATCCTCTTGGGAGCTCAGTCCGGTGCTCCAATGTGGGGCTCTGTCATTTTCTTACTGAGAAGCAAAGGACATTGGCGCTGGGCTCTGATTCTTCTGCATGGACGGGCTCTGTGGGAGCCTTCTCAGCTTGGTTGATCACCTTCCTGGACCTGGGGGGGTTGGGAGGATCTTGGACTTAGCATAGAGTGGGGAACCCTGATGGCTCCTTGGCCTTGAGAGGGAGGGAGGGGAGGTATGGGTGGAGGGAAGGGGAGGGAAGGGGGAGAAGGAGGGGCGAGAAGGGGGAGGAGGAGCGGAGGGAGGGGGAGGAGGAGGGAAGGACATGGAAATTTTTAAATATAAAAAAAAAGAAAAAAAAGAAAAAAAAAAGAAAAAAAAAGAAAAAAAAAGAAATCCTCTTGTAGGAAACAGAAAGTCCCACAGACCAATCACCTATATCAGGTAAAAGCTAATCACATCCTCCAAGATTTTGTCTTGTACCTAGAGAAGAGTCAAAAAGTTAGCCATCTTAAATGTTTACATGAAAATGTATTAATCTATCAAGAGCCTGTCTATCTGGCTACCAAATAGCTATAACATTCCTACTCTCTTAAGATATTCCAAGACTATAGGTAGGAAAAACAGAAAGACCAGTTACTTAGGTACTGAGGACCAGGTACTTATATGGAAAATTGGCTTAGCTGGGGAAAATCAATCAACAAACAAAACTAAAGATAATGCACTGCCTGGTTTCAGAATGTCAGTTTCCTGGTCCACACTGCCAGCACAAACTCTGGATCTTTCAGGAGGCCAAGCATTTAAATGGGTTTTGTGAGCATTATGTTACATTATGCTTAATGGCAAAACAGGCTTGCTGCGACCCAACCCTGGATCTAGGGCAGAGAGAATGGTTCTCAGAGGACCTTCACCATGCTGGATGGGGCAGACCCAAAAGGCAAAGAAGCCTTCATCCTAGCCACACCCACTTATCATTAAAAGAAGAGTTCCTGGTCAAAAGATAATTACAGATACACAATAAAGACAAATTCAGATGAAAAAAAAAATCTAAATGAACACAGTGTGTTTAAAAATATACGTAGGGTTGGGAGAAAGAAGAAAAAGAGTATAGAAGTTATACAAAGAAATAAATGATTAAAAATTAAAGTCTATAAAGAGACAGAGTTCAGACAGTCATAGATTAAAGGAATAAAGAAAATAAGTCACACAAAGATGGAAAATACACAGAGAATTTGGATTGTTTACACTCTTGTGTTTTCTTTAATTTTTGACTGTGAAGGAGCTAAGTACAGAGAGACATTTTATTGTATAGTCTGATAAGCTAAATCAGCATAGATATTTTAAAGATATTGTGACTTCAGAATTTGGATCTACGAATTTGTTACTTTGGAAAAGAGGTTCTTCTTTTATTTCCACAGAAGATGAGAACCTGGGTTTCTTCCAGACTAATGTGGTTTGATGGAACAAGAGCCCCTGAAAGATCACCATGAATAACCCCCAAAACACTTTCCAACAAAAATCAGGAAACAGTTTGGAAATAACTATGCCCATATTCCCAAATATTATTTATAAATGTTTCTTTAAATAAAGGGGAATATGCTATAAAGATTTGCATTGGTATGGATCTTGTTCCATTGATACAAATTTTAAGTCAATCTTGTTGTATATATCTTTCTGATCTTGATTAAGTTATTGTGCTTGTACAGTTCATTTAAAAATGTAATATATAATTAAGAAATACTGGTTAATAGTTAATCTTCTATAGTACTCAAGTAGTCATCTTACTTAGGTTTTCTAGATATATAGAGATATATTTTAGTTAGATAGATAATCTTCAAACTTTTCAGAGACCTATAGAATATGTCATTTAAAAAGTTTTAAGAAATTAGGCTTTTCATGACAATGAAACACATCTGCTCCTAGTAGCACCAATAACTTCAAGAGGAATATGGGCACCAAAGAGGCTCCTTACAGAGTTTGTTAGCTATTTGGGCAAGAAACTGCTCTTGCCTGAACTGCTTGATAAACTGGGAATGCAGGAAAAAATGACTGCTGAACTTGAATAAATATGAGACAGTCCTTCAGCTTTCCTGACTCATGAAAGAGTCTGCCAGACATTCTGCAAGACCCAAAAGAAAGTAACTGATAGACTTTGCCATTATAAGGCAGAACAGATCTTCAAATTTCCTGCTTCATGGAAAAGTCTGTCGGATAGTATGGGAAAGTAGGCTGAAGATGGATGGGCCAGCAGTACAGTAGAACTTTAGGTGACTGTTGAGGCAGCAAGATGTCCCTGTCAATTCTAGAGTTTTGGAAGTTGCTTACAATACACTTCCAGTTTATGCAGGTAAAATTATATCCTTCTGGAGTCTTTGATGGAGTTGAAAAATAATTATAATTATAATAGTTTTCCTTAGTTATGATAAAAAATAAGGTAGATTTAAATATTGTAACTGCAATTCTTGCTTGAAACCTGTTTTGTTATATGTAATTTTACCATGTTAAATTTAACGCCTTCTTTTTTATTTAAACAGAAAATGGAAAAATGGTGTGAAAAGGTCTTCTGAATATATGTTGTTTTTATTGGTTAATGAATAAAGAAAATTCTTTGAGCCAATAGATGGGCAGAACAGAGCTAGGAAGGGAAAACTAAACTGAATGCTGGGAGAAGGAAGGTGGAGTCAAGGAGACACCATGTAGCCGCCAGAGGGGAAAGATGCAACCTACCTGCTGGAACCTTACCAGTAGGCCACAAGCCTAATTGTAAAATATAAAAAAAAAAAATAGAAATGGGTTAATTTAAGAGATAAGAGTGAGCTATAAATATGCATATGTGAATAGACCAAGCAGTGTTGTAATTAATACAGCTTCTATGTGGTTAAATTGGTTCTGGGCAGCCAGGAACAAACAAGTGGCCTTTTACAACAATCAGGTTCTTGTTGTACTGCTGACACAGCCCCTTTGATCTTCTTGACAGCTTCCTTGACCATGTTGGAGGTCCCCTCTTCCCTGTCATCTGGATTGTGGTCACCATTTAGGTGGCTCCCTAAAGATTCTGCCTCCTTCAACACCCAATGTGGGACTTGAACCCATGACCCTGAGATTAAGAGTCTCATGTTCTACCAACTGAGCTAGTCATAAGCATTCATCCACATGTAGATAGACTGTAGCATTTTTTTATTACTAGTTTTTTTTTATCACATTCATATGGGGTACCTCTTTGCCTAGAGACTTCTGAGCCAGAACCATAACTTAAATGAGCTGAGAGTTCACTGATGAAGAATAGTGAGAATAGATACATAATCTCACTGAAATTTCTATTTAGGTGACAGCGATAGAATTCCTCAACATGTATTCCTTGTGTGACTGAACTTGTTAGGTAGGGCTCTATCATCCAAAGTTCTCCAAGGACCTAGACAGAACATTGTGGTTACCCTTTCCTTTCTCTTTATTTTCTGGACATGTCTTCACTTTTTTAAAATTGTGATTTTTAATAATTACTCTGGAAAACAAGAGTAGTGTTTTGTCTGTTTCAACCCAAAGAACAGTATGCCCCAATAGCCATGTTTTCCCTAAAATTTTCCCTATGTTTTGAGTAAATCATATGTGCCTATAGTTTATTTTTATCATAAAAATACATGACTCACTTCTAATACATCAGACTCCCCAAGATATTCATGCCTAATTCTTTAATCTTTTTTGCACCCACCAAGTTTAATTATTACTACCCATATACTCATGAATGTAGCTATATACTAGATCAACTGAATCACAACAATATATCAACATATCAACACCAAAAAGTGACCATCTCTTGTAGCAACCATCAACTACCTATGTATAGCTCCTCAGCTAAGAGTGGAGATTGCATAGAGATCTCTGCATGATTGGTCAATGTTCTTCCCAGAGACATTGATTGTTAATGTAAAACCTCTCTGCAAAATATGGAAAATCTCCCTATCACTTTTGGTCAAAGATACTCTAAAAGCAGTTAAAGCCACAGAAGTTATTGTCATTGCTAGTGGTAACCTATCATATCTAAATGTTAAGATTCTGTTGCTGAAAATGTCATACACTATAATTTCAGAACAGAAAATTACTCTGAAACTGACTGGAAGACATTTTCATTTCTGGCTATCTTTATGGTGCTAAAAGGTAGCATTCAGACTGTTGGCAGAGAAACAACATCAATAGTATTACTCAGTCATGAGTCATGCATGCTTTAATACCAAACAACTCTAAACTTTTTAAAATATGGACTCAGAGAGGTTTTGGTTTTGGCAGTACAATTGTTTAGTAAACATAACCTGTTTCTTATCTTTCATTCCAGTGAGTTTCTTGTGCCAATTTGTGTCAGACATGCCCCACTGTCTTTGTTCATATCATTTGCTTTGAGTCTATCAGACTCCATAGGGAGAATAGAACCTTTGTCCTCTATTTCTTGAGTAATTTTGTTCAAAAATTATTTACAAGGACCATCTTGACCTCTACTACACCGAGAGAAGCAGGCATTAACATTAGCTCTCTGAATAATGTTGTCATGTAAACATTTCTGAAAATCTTTAAAATTACTTCATGAATAATTTCAGGATAAGGGGGTGTTGAAAATGAGTATTACATTGTAAAATAAGAATTTAAATATAAAACGTGTATAACTTCCTGATTAGGATATGAATACCTAAAATAGAAACAAGTTCCAGATGTAGGTCATTGCTTATAAATTCACAGCAAAGAACCTGCTGCTACTGATTTCTGGTCTTGAATATTCAAGTATGTTTCAGCTAATGGCTACTTCCAGTTCCCCTTTATATTTCTTTATCAAATGAAATAATTTCTAATCTCTCAAAACTCATAACTTTATCATGGTGTGGTCACCATCTTCTTTAATTACAAAATGTTTCTTAGTTTTTTATATGTAAATATCAAGTAGAATAATTAACAATGTAGATTATATCAATATAATATATTTCCTTCCTACAAAATACTTTTTTATTTTAAAGACTATTTGCCACAGTAGTTTTATGTTCAGAGTTTAATTGAGGACAAAGTACAGAGATTTCCCATGTACCTTCTGCCCCAATCATGCACGGCCTCCACTGTGATCAATATTTCCTATTAGAGTGATCATGTGTTACAGTTAATTACCATACTTGGAGACATTATAATTAAAGTCCATAGTTTACACTAAAACTCACTCTTTTTCTTCAAAATTCTCTAAGTATGGAAAATGAAATAGTAAATGTATTGACCATTACATCATCATTAAAGTGTTTTCACACTTTCAGCCTTGCCTTTGACACTTCAACTTTTGCTCACCTTTTACCATATGATTACTGTTTTCATTTAATGGAGTGTCATGTGTTGGAATTTTACAGTATGTCTCATTTTATACATCAGTTTCCTTATAAATCTAGATGAATAGATATAGCTATGAGGTGAATTAGTCAGAACTGTGTGATAAGTCTGATTCTAGTATACCTGCACACCATTTGGTGTCAGGGTTCCAACCTACTCTCACCTCAGCAGAAAATTTACTGGTAAAATATATAATTCTTTACATCCCCTATTACAACAATAGGCTTAGTTTTGTTACAAACAGCTTCTAAAATGATTACACAAAGATTGATTTTCAACAATAAATGAAAGTTTCTGTGGTTTCACATCTATGAAATTTGTTGTTGATGATGTTGTGGAATTTAATCATTAAGAGAGAAATGCAGTGTTTTCCCCTTATACTAATTCATATTTTCTGATAATGTATGCTATGGAGTATGCTTCCACACACGTATTTGAAATCTTCATATTGTTTCTGATGAATTATCTGTTAGGGCTGTTGATTCACTTTTTAATTGAGCTGTTTATTTTCTCAAGATTGAGTGCTGTGCATCCTGTACAGATTTTAGATAACAGTCTTTTATCAAATATGACATCTCCAACTATTTTCAATTGTCTTTTATTTCCTTACAACTATCTCCCACAAATCACAAAAATTATCAGCTTTTTCATCGATTGTGTATGCTGCTTTTTCAAAATGCTACTATCAAGCTCCTGTTAGTCTAGGTTCTAGTTATAGAATGAATCTATACAGTATCAAATGATTTCTGTCAAAACTTTTTGAGATAAGATTCTTCTTACTAAATAGCTGAATAAAAATATTGTGTTTGGAAAGATATTGATGGTTCATTGATTCTTGACTTGAGGAAATTTATCTAACATCATTTGCAGTCATTTGGAATTATAAGCTGCCTCTGTGCTGTGTGGTAAATGCAAACAACCAGAATAACAGAAAACAATCTATTGTAGAAGAGCATTGTAAATCATAAATAGGTGATAGAGCAGCAGAGGAAGACAGAGACACACACTTGACTTTCCTGAAAAGAGCAAGCAGCCAGGGCTCCAGACACTACAGCTCCCCTGTGGGCAAAGGCAAGCAGACATGGATCCAGAGAAAAGAGATTGACAAAGTAAGATCGAATAGAGGGTAAAAAAGAAGGAAAATACCACTATGAATGCTTGAAATGAAAGTAACTATTATTTCCATTTCTATTCAACAGAGTGCTTGAAGTCTTAGCTGGAGCAATAAAGCAGAGTAAAGAAACAGCAGGGGATCAAGTAGGAAATAAAGAAATCAAACCAGTTCTACTTGCAGGAAACATGATTCTGTACTTAGAAAATCCTAAATCTGTCACCAGAAAACACTTAAGTATAATGAACATTTTCATCAAGGACATATATATATATATATATATATATATATATATATATATATATACAAATCAGCACTATATATCTCTCTGACTTCCACAGAAAGAGAGAAGTGAAGAAATAAGAAAGGAAAGGAAAAGAAAACAAAGCTCAACCAGACACATAATATCTAGAAATAAACATAAGAATGAGAAAATTTTTGACAAAGGTAACTTTAAATAACTGAGCAATCTCTTCTGCTACTCTTGCTATTTTGATGAAGTGAGAATTTCTTCTTAAAATGCTGTTTTCTCCAATGTGCTTAATTTATAGTAATTCTGAGAAATCTGTAAGATGATTTTTCACATTATTTTGTAATTTATTGAAAGATGCTGAAATATTTTAGAGAACTCAATTAAAACTTCAAGGGAATGATGAATTATTGATGGCAAAGTTTCCCATTGCATCACTCTTAGTGACTCAATTTTATTTTTATTTAATTTTCAGTACATTTCAGAGTAATTCATGAGGAATGACAAAGATCCTAATGATAATACAAATAAAGTATGTCAAGATATCAATTAAAAAACATCACTAACATGTTATACTCCACATGATATTTTTAAAGATCCACATAAAATGTAATTTTACCTACAGTCAACTAATTATAGATACTGTCTCTATCAACAAAATGTCCTTGTGGCAGTTTCCATAAACAGCCATGCTTCGAACACTTTGGAGTTCAGGCTGACCTCAAGCCTGAGTTCTGGAATTGCTGGCATGTGCCAATGGACCTGGAAGAATATTACATATTGCATTAAATATAAAGTGTTCTCTTTATTATTTTATCAACAGCTCACTAAGAAAGAATAAATTCTATAAATAGTTATTATTCAAGGAACTTAACTAAAAACTACATTAAAAACTTCCATTTAGGTTCAAAGGTGATATTTCTTTAAGTATGTTGTATGAAAAGTCATCAAGCAACAGGTATGCTATTTTTCTCCTTGAGCTAAACTAGACATAGCTATAAGGCTTATTTTTAAATTATACTTATTAAAATCAAAATGCATAGGATATTGCTATTCAATCATTGAATGAAGAATGTGCCTGAATGACCATGCACATTGAAGCTCTGTGTGTCTCTAGCACCCCATGTTAGTTTCTGTTACATTTTCCTTCCATAACTGTTATCACCATAGGTAAGTTCTGCTTGCTTGTGACACTTATTCAACTGTTATTAAACCATATAGACTTCTTTTGTCTTTCTTCAACATTTTTTAAAAGAACATTGGGACCTCTCTGGCTCATACATTTCACTTTCCTGTATTTATTTTCTGTGTGGATATAATATGTCTTAATCGATTCATATAATAACCAGGAAAACTTTCTGCTATAATATTATTTTGACAAATATCTTTCATACGTATTAAACATATGCATGTATTTTTATTGGCTTTATGGTATATTCAGTTTCTATTAGTAATGCCAATTTTGCAATAAATGGCATCAAGTATAGATCTTATCAATTTTGTGTGAAATTTATTTTCAACAGAATTAATTTTAGTCCTTAAATTCTTTGTCATTTTTCAGCCATTTTGGAATATAGCTTATGTTCCTGGGCCCATATGACCATTTTTTACTGATCAATAGATTCTGAGGCTTATTACATGTTCTTATGCCCTATTGAACATTCTTTCCTACTTTTATTTTTTTGTTGTGAATTCTGTCATTTAATGACTTGGAGACTTCCAATTCCTTGCTGGACATCTGCTAATAATAAGCATCTTGTCTCTCACTACAGCATTCTTTTCACTTTCTCACATTTTTCTTTGGTATATTCAAAACCTTATCCTTAAATATAGACAAATTTATCAGTTTTGCTTTACAGATATTTCTTTTGCAAAATATGAAGGAGAACTGAGTTTGTTCCTGAAAGCAAAAATCTCTTATAGTTTTCTTAAGTTGATGTTTAAATTCCATTTTAGCTTCACTTTTACTGAATATTTTTAAAGGATTATTAGCATAAATTTTAGCAAAGGAATGTGCCACTATACCTCAGTTTTTAAGGGTAGTTTTCTTGAAGCTATTTATGGGGTTTCTAAGTTAATTTCAGGAATCCTAAGTATTCTGGTATCCTTTTAAGTCTGCCTGAGGTAATACCTTTTGTGTACCATAGTTTCTATATGAGACATAATAGGCGAATTCATGAAATAATATGAAAGGTTATTCACACATGAGTTTAGCTCATATTTCCTAACTATGGACTCCAAGTTTTAAAGATAGCAACATCTTAAAAGCTACTTATTAATAAGATGGAGTTAAAGTCTCTTAAATGGACAGCAAAGTGCCCTGACCTTATGCTGACACACACTGCTATGCTCAAGTTTCATTTACTAGAACATATCACATCTAGGCAAGAGGCTAGAAATCACCATAGACACTCAAATGATGACACTGTCCATCACCTAAGACCATCAGCAAGAGTAAGTACTGTATAATGGCATCAACACAAGAGAAACAATTCCTAAGGTGATAAATGCTCTTTGTAAATACTAAAATAGCAAGTACAAACCTCCATGTCAAGTTAAAATTATCAGACTACTTCTAACATGTCTCACTAATGTCTGGGAAACAAGCAAATGAGCAAGTCCATCCTGCGGTTAACACATGACACACTGTCAGTTAATGCAAGAACCAATATTCTCTGTCTAAGAACTGAAAAGGAAACACACAAATTTATAATTTTCTTAATATACTTGAGGCACCAGAGAAATGGAAGGAATTTTCAGAATTAACAAAAGAACAGATTTTTTTATGATTCTTTTCAAAGAATAAATATTCTGAAAATATCCTTGTGACTAAGAATCAATTCTTTATTTAGAACTGTGAGCAAAAGATTGTATAGCCTCCTCTTAATACTACATCAATCACAGTACTCTTAAAATGTCCCCCTTTGTTTCTAAGCCTCAGTAATAATTAATTTGATAGAAAAAAATGAATACTCATACACATGACACTCAGAGATCTGTACTTTCATAAATCCAATTGTGTGCTCTACATCTCAAACATTAATGGGAGCCATGAAGTTTTCTGGAAAGAGGAGGTCAAGATGACTATGGTCCATGTGAGATAAATAAGTAACAGACAGAAAACTGAGATCAGGCCTGAGAAAGTCACAAGACAGTTTGTCCTTATTTCCCACAGTGTCTTGAGGAGGAAAAAAAGAAAACATCATTTTATCCTTGGGAATATCCGTAGCAGTGGCTGAACACTAAAGCACCATGTCCCTTGAAAAGCATCCACAATTCTAAGAAATGAGTAAGGACCAATACAAAGTGGAAGGTCCTGTCTGTTGGTGTGACCATCTTTCCCTGTTGATTGTCTAACAAACTGTTCCTGGTAGTCTCTTTATTATTGCCTTTTTTGAACGAAAGAATTTATTCAGGAGACACAAATAGTGTAAGTTAAAGTTTATTTGCCAAGCAATCACTTCAAAGAGGGATTGGCATGGACTGGTCCAAGGTGAGAAAAAAAAGTTTCAGTTTTGGACTCTCAGAAAATTTTTATGAATATATGTGAGGTAAGTGAAATATTTATATAATAAGATGGTCCTTTTAGCTTCTAAATAAGAGTTGACTAGACTTCCCCTTTGGACTATTGATTTTTACCATAACCCTCTAGGAAAGAAAACACAGAGCTACCAAAATCACAATGTAGTTACCTTTATGATATATTTGGAATCTTTTAAAACTGAAAACTTTACATGTGTGGTAACTAAGAAAGTGACTGTTAGCTTGATTTCTGACACCATGGATACAATTTATTTGAACTTGAAGGATATTTATCCACAAAGGGACATTCTGATAGTCAATTGACTTTGCTTGCAAAACATAGGTTCAGTTTTCTTTGAAAATCTCATATTTACTTCCTTTTCTACTAGACATCAAGCCACTGTATGTGGTTCATATCAACATAAGGTTCTGTCAAACAGATAATGTATTCTTTTGCTTATTTTTATTCTTCTTTGGGTTATGTTTGGTATGTGTGTATATACATGAGTGCAAGGACCATAGCAAATATGTGAACATCAGAGAATAATTTTGTGGCATTAGTTCTTTCTTTCTACTTTTATGTGGGTTTTATGAATTGAACCCAGGATTCCAAGTTTGTGTGGTAAATACTTTTACCCTCTAAACCATCTCGTTGGATAAACTAATAATGTTCTACCTTATGACTATGAGAGAGGGGCTAGGGAGATGGGTAAATGTGCTTGCCTTGCAAGCATGGGGACGTGAGTTTGAATCTTTACAACTCATGTAAATGCTGGACCTGTAGGACTCCTATTGGGATATAGGAGATAGGGAAGGAAGAGCCCCTGAAACTTATAGGCCAGCTATCCTAGCCTCTACAGCAGAGAAACAAAAACAAGACAGTACTTCACACAGTAAAAGAAAAAGACTGACAACTAAGGCTGTACTCTGACCTTCACACAAAGGCTACTAGCACATCCATATACATTCATATACATGAGTGTATACAGGTACATAGAGCGTGCACACACACACACACACACACACACACACACACAAACCACACAATTGTAAGAACAATTTTCCTGCCCATAAGAAGAGAGGAGTAATAGACTCAAGCACTCTGTCAGTAGCTTATGCTAGACATTGAAGGCCTATCTTTGGTCATTGTTCCAAACACATTTTGTGATGAGATTTTGCTCACCAAGGCCCTAAATACCAACTAAGTAAACAAAACAATTTCTTTTTAATTCCTATGACTCACCATTAGCAGGTTTTAGATATCTACTATTTTCATATTTTCTGTCTGAAATATATCTTATTGCAGTTAAAATCACACCCAGTGTGTCCAGCTGCCCACTAACACATCAGTCTATTGGTCTTGCTCTACATAATTAGAAGGAGTTAGACTGCTGTTAAAGATTGGCAAGTAAGTCATACATATAAAAGATCACAATAAGAATGTCTACATACGATAAAGGGTTTAAAATATAATAATTATATATAGGGAGATATGAGTGGCTTTTAGAGATATAACCAAAACCAACTCAACCAAATATCCAAGTCTATTGCAGACATGAAAACTAAACATAATTGAAAAGGAGAATGGCAGGTCCCAGAAATTGACAGAAATAACTAAGAACATAGGTTAGCGGAAGAGAAGAGTAACTGATGAATATCATCCAGAGATGACACAAACACAAGACAGCAAATAAAGTGTGCATACTGAGGGTCCAGATGACTTAGATATAATTCTTTAAATTATAATGTGAATGATATATAGCATCTAAAATATGTTCATGTATATAAAATAAAAGTTTAGTTGAATGAAACTATTAAATTGAAAGAAGAAATATTTAAATAACTGTAAACCATTGTCACCTTTTAAAATACTGACTTTATTTTATTTTTTTAATTCTTTATTATAAAAAATTTCCATCTCCTCCCCTCCTCCTCCCCTTTCCCTCCCCTCCCTTCCACCCACAACCCCACTCCCTCCCTCTCCAAGCCAAAGAGCCATCAGGGTTCCCTTCACTATGTTAAGTCCAAGGTCCTCCCAGCTCCCCCTAAGTCCAGGAAGGTGAGCAACCAAACTGACAAGGCTCACAGTGAGCCCGTCCATGCTGTAGAGTTCAAGCTCATTGCCGTTGTCCTTGGTTTCTCAGTCCTCCTCCACCATCAGCCACATTCAGAGAGTCCGGTTTGGTCCCCTGTTCCATCAGTCCCATTCCAACTGGACTTGGTGGTCTCCCGTTAGATCTGTCCCAACGTCTCAATGGGTAAATGCACTCCTCAGGGTCCTGACTTCCTTGCTCATGATCTCCCTCCTTTTGCTCCTCATCAGGACCTTGGGAGCTCAGTCCGGTGCTTCTATGTGAGGCTCTGTCATTTTCTCCATCCAATGCCAGGTGAAGGTTCTATGGTGATATGGAAGAATGGATGAAGAAAGTGTGGAATATATACATATTAGAGTACTACTCGGCGGTAAAAAACAATGACATCTTGAATTTTGCATGCAAATGGATGGAAATAGAAAACACCATCCTGAGTGAGGTAACCCAGGCCCAAAAAGATGAACATGGGATGTACTCACTCATAATTGGTTTCTAGCCATAAATAAAGGACATCAAGCCTATAATTCGTAAAAAATCCTAGAGAAGCTAAATAAGAAGGTGAATCCAAAGAAAAACATATAGTTATCTTCCTGCATATTGGAAGTAGACAAGATTGCAGGACAAAAAAATGGGAACTTGGGGGTGGGGTGGGATGGGGGGATAGGGGGATGGGGAGAGAAAAGTGTGAAGTGGAGGATGGGAAGAGCTTGGGGGAATAGGATGGTTGGGATATAGGAAGGGTGGATATGGGAACAAGGAATTATATATCTTAATTAAGGGAGCAATTCTAGGGTTAGCAGAGACTTGACTCTAGAGGGGTTCCCAGGTGTCCAGGAAGACGCTCCCAGCTAGTTCCTTGGGCAGCTGAGGAGAGGGTGCCAGAAATGTCCAGATCCTATTGCCATACTCATGAAAATACTGACTTTAAACCACTAGTCAGTGCAATGTCTTTGAGACTCATCTAATCTGTATTTGTATGCTAAAGTTTTTTCCTTTCATGTCTGTAGAGTTCTGTCTTGTGAAGTTACCCAAGTGTAGTTTTTAGTCTGCTGAAGGATGTTTGGGTTTGCAGATTCTAGCAATCCACAGTACACCTGCTATGAGTGTGTATGGACTGTTTTTTGTGACTGTGTTTTAAAATATTAGCCATACAAAGTCAGTAATGACTTATCATAATATCTTCTTTCAAACATTGTTTTAAAAGTGAGTAGTAAAGGATACAAATATTCAATAGAATATAATACTAACATTAAAACCAGACACAGATCATTAAAACAGAATTGAGTTTAAAAGTGAATACACTTCTTGCCAATTGATTTCAGCAACAATTCTAAGCATACACGATGTACAATGACTAGTCTCTTAAATGAATAATAGCATATAAATTGGATATTAATAGGCAAAGTAATTATATTAGATCATTACTTCACACCATATTCAAAACTCAACTTAAAAATTCCCAAATATGTAAGCATGGGATTGAAATGGCAAAATTAGCAGTTGGAAGTACAGAAGTGCTGGTGGCATTGGCCCAGGGAATGAGTTCGTTAACATGACACCAAAAGCACTGAAATAGTTTGGATCTGAAAGTCCTTTTAAATGCAGTAGTTTGAATATCTAGTCACCAATTTATATAGATCTTTGCGAATTTGCAGTGCAGACCCTTTAGCAGATGATAACTGGAGTAGACCCATAACAATGTGAGGAGATCGTTTGTAAACTTTCGTGCTGCTATGAGCTCTTTCATCCCACCTTCAGAGTGAAACCACAAGCCAAAATACCCCCCCCCCCCCAGCCCTAAAAATAAAGGACATGATATGTATCTGGGATCCTATTCAGTCTTTGAGGAGGAGGAAAGCCCAACACTTTCTGCACATCAGTGTACCACCTAACAGTCTTTCATATGGAACAAGCTGCACACAGTCAATCCCTCTATCCCTAGGTAATATCACTTCCAGGTTCACATTCTAAAAGTTGATGTTACAGAAGTTAAGAGTAGGGTGGTGGGTTCTGGTAGAGGGCACATTCAAAACAAGAGAATAAACTTTTTTTCACGAGCAGCTGGGTGTGGTGCTAACCTCCTGTGAACCTAGCACTCTGCAGGCTAACACAGAACAGTTGGAGTTTAAGGCCGGGCTGTGCTATATAATGAGACTGTCCAGCAGGAATAAATTTAAGAGATTATTGCATAATAAAATTACTAGAGCTAACAATCCTCTTTATATTATTGAAAATTGCTGAATAAGTATTTTAATATGTAAGTTGGCTTGATTTAGCCATTGAACAATATATACCCATTTTGAAACATTATTGTGTGTACTATAAAAACATTCAATATTATCTGCCAATTAAAAATAACAATAAAGAAAATTGCAATGCTAATCTTGCCAGTATAAAACACAGGTGTCATTAACTTGTATTCTTCAATCTCTCCCTTGTGTGTCCTCGTGTCCTAGGTAATGAATCATTTGTCACTAGCTAATTTGTTCCACTGTTTCTTTTGTTGATCTTATTGCTTATCATCGGTGACATTTTTCTTGGCCTCCTGGACATACACAGTAAGAGTTGGATTAATCCTGTTAGCAGAGGAAATCTCAAAACAGACTCTGTCCTGTGGTTATTAGTGGTAACTCTCATGAAGATTTATAATTAAAAGGAGCAAACTGGGAAAATAAAAATACCAAATGTACAACTTGAGAAAAAGAGCACCAGGACATGGAATAGAGCTAAATCCTGTATTCAAAGAGTTAAATAGACTAAGAAATTTAGAAAAAGGAGTGGTGGCCTCAGGTCCAGAATCCACACAGCTATGTTTCAACTTGTGAAAAGGAATTAAAGAAAAATTTAGAGCTAGGTGTGGAGGTACACACCTTTAGTCCCAGCACTGGGAAGAAAGAGGCTCTCTGAATTTAAGGCCTGCCTGGTCTATCCAGCAAGTTCAAGAAAAACCTAGCTTAGGCAGTAAAGGCAACAATAAAAAAGAGAAAGCTGGTGAAGATGTCATTGAACTAGGGGGCCATGTTCCAGTCACAGCAATCAGCAGAACTTGGGTGCTTTGTACACATGGTTCTACCTTTAGAGTTAAGGATAGAAGAAACAGATTATGGAATTTGCCTCTGCTCCTAAGGAAAACCAGTGCAGGCAGGCACGTATCAGAGGTGTCCCTGAATGGAGGCCTAAAGAAGGCATTTTGTGAAGCTGTGAAGTTGAAAGCAGGATTGCCTTGGAGACCCCAAGATGTGAAAGATGCCAGAGCCCTGAGAAACCTGGTGAGAAGAGCTGCTTCAAGGAGTGAAAACCACCCAAGAGGGAAAAGTGTTGCAATCATCAAAGCTAAACAGAGCTCTCCGTTTGAGAGAATTTTGACATCAAACACAAAGATAGAGTTTTGAGTTTGCCTAGTTGGTTTTCAGTCTTGTTTTAGCCCAGTGTTTCCTCACAATGTTCCCTTCCTTATGCTTTGGAATGGTGATGCACTTCCTGTCCCATTGCATGATGGAAGAAGTATGTAAACTACTCTTTGATATTGAATTTTGCAGGTAATTGCATTTAAGAGATTGTAGGAATCTCAGAAAAAACTTTGAACTTTGGGCTTTTAGACATTGTTGAGTCTGTGGTAGACTAGGGAGACTTTTGAAGTTGGACTAAATGAATTTTGCATTATGATAGTATTTAAAGATTTATGGGTGCCACTGAGTGGAATGTGGTAGTCTGATAGTCCCCATAAACTCTTAGGGAGAGACACTATTGAAGGTGTGGTTTTGTTGGAGTAGGTGTGATCTTTCTGGAGAGAGTGTGTCAATGTGGGGCTGGGCTTTGAGGTTTCCTATGCTCGAGATACTGCCTAGTGTCACAATCCACTTCCTCTTGTTTTCTTCCTTCAGCTCTTCCTTCAGCACCATGTCTACCTGCCTGTAACCATGCTCTCTGCTATAATGATAATAGACTAAACCTCTGAAACTCTAAACCACAACCTCAGTTAAATGTTTTCCTTTCTAATAGTTGCCATGGACATGGTGTCTCTTTACAGGAACAGAAAACCTGAGACAGATACCATCTTAAATTTTTAAGATTTTTAACAGATTTTTTAACTTACTGTATTATGTTCCTAGCAGACAAAAGTTTACAAAACTATTACCTTATAAGAAATATTGTCTGTCACATTTGACTCCACAATGAATTGTTTAATCTTCTCATTGAAAGAAGAGCTGCATTTTTCCACCAATATTTCTTGATACCTAAGAGTGGGGGCTTAGGGATGATCTACTTTCACTTGATGGATCAGATGGACCAGTGTAGTCCTGTGTACCAGCATGGGTTTCTTGTGCCCCCGCAAAGAATGCTGGCTGTCTTCTCAGGCAGATATTGATGAATTCTTCCTGGAGATCCTTCTATGGTTTGGTCAGTGGTCCATAGTTTTAAACTGAGTTGGTTATTCAAATATTATTTCTTCTATGTCTTTTTGGGAAACAGAACATTTTGCTAATATTTTTGTTGTTGTTGTTTGCAGAAATTTAACTGGTTAATTTTTCAGTGTTTACCACTTTTCCCTACCACTCCTTCGGTATATAACTCAAAGATATAGGCCGCCCGCCTTTAATCCCAGAACTCGGGAGGCAAAGGCAGGTGGATCTCTGTGAGTTCGAGACCAGCCTGGTTTACAAGAGCTAGCTCCAGGACAGGTTCCAAAGCTGCAGAGAAGAAACCCTGTCTCGAAAACAACAACAACAACAAAAAGATATAGAAAACATATTTTTAAAACTGCCATTTGGTATTACAGATGGTTTTATAGTTAATAATTATGATAATCCAGCTTATAAATATTCCAGGATTTTAAAAATAATTGAATTTAAGATAATTAGGTTTTATATTTCCTCCAATAGTATTTGATCCAGTGAGGATTGTCATGCACTAAACAAAGGAGCAACGTTGAAGATCATGTAAATTTTTATGCATGAAAAAACTCATCTGTCAGTAAAATTGTTGAAGATAATCAAAAATAAAGTATATGGTCAGTTCATGAGTCTTGGTACATGTGTGAATGTGTAAGTACTTTTTATTTATTCTTCCCTCATATAATAAATACTACTACACTTTCCTCTCCTTCCTCTCCTCCCAATTCCCCCTTCATCTACCCTCTCTCCCAGATCCACTCCTTCTCAGCTTACCTTCAGGAAAGGGAGATCTACCAAACAAGGCATAATAAGATACAAAGATAAGCATGTTTTAGAAATATTTTTGGTTTTATCTAAGCTTTTGAAAAATAGAGTCTCAAAGTTACCAAGCCTGGGTACTGTATAACTCTAAATATCTACAAATAAAAGTGGAAGGACTGAAAATGGGGAGATTATTTTAGACAAGAATGAATTTAATGTGGAAATTTCTCTACAGATAAAGTATTGTTCCAAACTAGAAATAGATGAGGTCAAATTGGAAGTTTAAAATATGTTGTAAATGGTTTGTAAAAGATAATATTTTTTTAAAAGGATGACATTGTGTTGAAAGGAGGGGTTGCTTGTTCATCCTGGCCGCTCAGCTAGCTTAGCCCCAAAATAAACACACAAAATTTGTATTAATTAAATAACTGCTTGGCCCATTAGTTCTAGCTTCTTATTGGCTAATTCTTACATTTTAATTTAGCCTATTTCTATTAAACTGTGTTCTGCCACGTAGCAGTGGCTTACCAGGTAAAATTCCCAGCATCTGTCTCCGGTGGATCCATGACATCTTTCTTATTCTGCTGTTTTCCTCCCAGAATTCAGTTCTATCTTCTCTGCTGAATTATGTCTACCCTATTAGGTCAAGGCAGTTTCTTTATTCATTAACCAATATAAGTAAGACACAGAGGGGACTCCCACAGCAACATTGGTTAAATCTAAGTTAATTTTAATTTTTTAAATTAAAAAATAATCTTTCTTTTTTTTTTCCTCTTCCCATTCTTTCCCATGTACTTACACAGTTGCTCCCTCTTAAAATTGTGACCTCATTTTTTAACGGAGTATATATGTCTGTATAGATAGATAGATAGATAGATAGATAGATAGATTCATATGACAAAGTATGTCTTTACTTAATAAAAAATATATATTCCTAAGTATATAAATACGACCTGCTTGGTTCCTTTATTGTTACTTGTATGTATATGATTTTAAGTCTCGTTCCTTTGATACTTAATAATAAATGAAAGCCCCCATCCACAAGAAAGACTATTTCTCCCACATGGAGCATTTTTATATTCATATATGATATATATAATATATAATCATATATATAATTATATATAATATATAATAATATATGCATATATATATACAAATATAGTATTTTTACCTAGAATAATATCTTTTTGGTATGAGTCAATTTATGACCTACGGTCTTTATTTCTTATATTGACAAACAACACTTAGATATATTTACCATGTTTTGTGTTTTGATTATTTTATAGTACTAGAAAATAGACATGATGTGGGTATGAATGTCTTCCTCCCATTCTGGGAAAATGTATCTTTTAATTTTCCTTGTGTGCATACCTGAGAGTAGAAGGACTGGATTATCTGGGAAGTTTGTATTAGACTTTTGCAGAAATTAATAAGGTGGCTTACAAGGTGATTCAACTATTTACCTTTCCATTAGAAATGTAGGAGAGCACCAGGGGTTTAAATAATCTTCTACTTATTAGTTCTCCCTTTTTCTAGCCATTCTGATGTTTCAAATAGATCTTTTTGTGTCATTAATTTACATATTTCAAATAACTAATAATTCTTTATTATTATCCCTTAAATATTTGGTATAATACCTATTCTATTTTCCCATTTTGATATTGTTGTTCATAACAATATAAATTTAATATTAAATAAAAATGAAGTTGAATATTTAAACTATTTTGAAAAAGGTAGGTAAAAGGTTGAGTGAGGACAGTAGAGGGACAAGGAAGCAAGGTTTATTGGGATGTAAAAAAGATGGGCCTTGTAGCAGTGAAAATACAAAATAGTAAGTTGCCTAGTAGTGTTTTGAGGTGATGGGTTTTCTATCCTGGAAATAAGCTCATTTGGTATCTCTCCCATTAATAAGACCAGAAGTTGAAACGAATTTTGATGAATATATGTGAATTCTGATTAGTAGATGGCTGAAGCAAAAGTGCACAGTCCTAAAAAAGCCCACTGGGAAAAAATGGCCTGTCAAGAAGTTTCAAGTTGGAAAAGAGCCAAGACAAAAAATAAATAAATAAACAAAGGCTGTTGTTTGCCAGACATCTTTATGAGTCAGTACTTTTGGATTTTATTTCCTGAAGTTTGTGCTTGGAGAGCTGACATGGGACATGTAGACATTTTGTTTTCCTTGGCATTGTAACCTTGACTAAATGCTTACAGAATGTAGCTGCCTTGTTCCTTAATCTAAGCAGTTGTCTGAAAGGCACTGAGATGTATGCTGACAACTTTTCCATATTTTTTACCACATGCTTTTTGTCCCAGTAATTAGGAAGGTAGGTCAGGAAGGTTATGATTTTGAGGCCGGCCCACAGCACCTAGCAAGATCGGTCAAAACAAATGATCAAAACGAAACCCAAACATAAAGAGTGAAGCAGTACAAGAAGACAAGGAAAACTAAGGGAGTCTGTGACAAGAAAAGAAACTCTCTGGATGTGGGTGAAATCCACCAGCTGATAGTCAAAACTAAAACCATGCATCTCAATTACCAGTTTCTGTGAATGCTAACTATCAAGACAAAACAGTATTTTGTTCATACAGATATACTTGAAATAATAATCAGAAAATAGCAGTTCCACATACCTAAAACTTGAACACATATGTTGTTGAATATAGACATAGTCTTTCTAGTGTATTTTTGGAAATCTCCTATCCAAACTATTAAGTTTTGCTTACACTGTAAACATCTCGACTTTCCCTGCAACCTTCTGACATGAGGTTTTGTCTGTATGAGCTGTCACCTGTCATCTCATCCAATGCTTCCCAAGAAATATCTTGTGATCTCATCCACTAAAATAAAAATTGTTCCTTAGCAACCATTTGAGATCCAACTTCCAAAACCACTAAAGCCTTATATGTCATTATTATAAAGACACTTAAACATATTTCTCTCTTAAAAAGCCCACAGCCACACCTAGGTGTGTCATAAGGTGACTCTTTATATTAATTATTATCATTACATTTATGTTAAAGTCTGTTAGAAGGAGGAGCCTCTTGTTTGTTCCCAGCAGCCCAGCTAGTTTAGACCCGAAATAATCACACAGAAACTGTATTCATTAAATCACTGCTTGGCCCATTAGTTCTAGCTTCTTATTGGCTAACTCTTACATATTAATTTAACCCATTTCCATTAATCTGTGTATCGCCACATGACAGTGGCTTACCAGCAAAGTTTTGGCATGTCTATCTCTCTCATCAGCTTTATGGTGTCCCCTTGACTCTACCCTTCTTTTTCCCAGCATTCAGTTCCATTTTTCCCACCTGCCTAAATTCTCCCCAATCAACAGGCCAAGGCAGTTTTTTTTATTTACTAACCAGTAAAAGCAACACATAGACAGAAGGACTTCCCAAACCAAAAGTCTCTTCTTAAACCTTGGAGCAGTTATCCTTGAAATGGGACATCTCTATCAAATCTCTTCTCAATATTCAAGGGACCCTGAGGAAGAGGAGGCAGAAAGAGTATAAAAGCCAAAGGGGATGGAGGGCATTAAAAAAAAAGGTCCTCTACATCAACATGATCAAAGCTCATAAGATCTCACAGAGTGAGGCAGATGCCTCGGGCAATCATCATGACTCTCCTCTCGGGGTCAGATGTGATGGAGCCAGCTGCCAGGTCAGACATGCTGAATCTTTCCTGGTAAAACACCACTCGTGGTGTTATACAGATTATTACATATGGGTTAATCAAGACGTGAGAATTATCCAATAAGAGGCTGAAGCTAATGGGCCAGGCAATGTTTAAAAGAATACAATTTGTGTGTTATTATTTTGGACCATAAGCTAGCAGGCGGCCGGGAGCTGGGCAGGAACACAGCCTGCTCACCTCATCACTACAACAGAGACTGAGGCAGCACACATAGATCCTTCATGGATCTGTAATGAATCCTTATGATTTCCAGTTAGTATTTTTTAATGGAAATATTGAGTGTGGGTCATTGATTCCTTTGCCTTTTGTCCAATTTTGATGGGTTAAATTTGTTTTTTGTCGTATTTTATTTTATTATTATCCCTTAGAAATAGAACCCATCATAAAAAAAATTCCAAATGTGCTTCATATGGGCTCTTTTTGAAATTCTTTTCTATGACCAACAAGAAAACTCTCCTTACATGAGTGGAGATCTCTGATTATTCTTCAAGTGGCACTATGGCGCTATGTCCCAACCCAACTGCACTTTTGCTGACAAAACTCAGAAAGATTATTTTCTAATCTTATATCTGCCTAGACTTCCCTATGAACCATATAAATTTCTTATCCAACAATGCTAATATATCAAGGTCCCTAAATGAATATTGGATCTAATTATTGGAAATGACATATCCCTAAAGAGGACATATGAATGTTAATTTCTTTAACATCATGGAAATGAAACCATTGTGGCATATCTCTGTATTCCTAAAAGATGGATAAAATAAAGCATATGATAATCATCTTCAACCTGTGATATTAATAATAATACCCAGTGGATGTAATAAGTGATATTATGCTTGACAAATTGGAAAAAACTGTCTCTGGTAATTATAAATAAGCATATATATGATATAATAATCCTACTTGTTATTTACTCTAGAACAATTAAAGCACACAGTCACTTAAAATTCTGCACACAAGTGTTAATATCAGCTTTATACTGAAAAACAAAAGTAATCCATTATGGCTAGAAACCAATTATGAGTGAGTACATCCCATGTTCATCTTTTTGGGTCTGGGTTACCTCACTCAGCATAGTGTTTTCTATTTCCATCCATTTGCATGCAAAATTCAAGATGTCATTTTTTTTTATCGCTGAGTAGTACTCTAATATGTATATATTGCACAGTTTCCTCATCCATTCTTCTACTGAAGGGCATCTAGGTTGTTTCCAGGTTCTGGCTATTACAAATAATGGTGCTATGAACATAGTTGAACAAATGCTTTTGTAGTATGATTGGGCATCTCTTGGGTAAATTCCTAAGAGTGGAATTGCTCGGTCCTGGGGTAGGTTGATCCCGAATTTCCTGAGAAACCGCCACACTGCTTTCCAAAGTGGTTGCACAAGTGTGCATTCCCACCAGCAATGGATGAGTGTACCCCTTACCCCACGACCTCTCCAGCAAAGGTTATCATTGGTGTTTTGGATTTTAGCCAATCTGACAGGTGTAAGATGGTATCTCAATGGAACATGAGACCAAACTGGACTTTCTGAATGTGGCCAACAGTGGAGGCTGACTGAGAAGCCAAGGACAAAGGCGCTGGGCTTTGATTCTTCTGCATGGACGGGGTCTGTGGGAGCCTTCTCAGCTTGGTTGATCACCTTCCTGGACCTAGGGGGAGTTGGGAGGACCTTGGTATTAACATAGAGTAGGGAACTCCGATGGCTCCTTGGCCTGGAGAGGGAGGGAGGGGGGGTATGGGTGGAGGGGAGGGGAGGGAAGGGGGAGGAGGATGGGAGGAGATGGAATTTTTGAATATAAAAAATAAACCACATTAAAAAAGTAATCCATTATTCTCTAAAGATTGGATAATAAAATGAATTATGATAGACAGCTGCAGTTACCACATTCTGATCTATATGACATTCAGTGAAAGGAACTTATCCCAGGAGCTTATATAGTATAGGGATGCATTAATTTTATTCTGTTTATTTATTTATTTGTGGGGAGTAGTAAGTGTGTGACACTGTGTGTGTGTGTGTGTGTGTGTGTGTGTGTGTGTGGTGTGGTCAGATAACAACCAAAAAGTTTTTGAAATTTTCCATTTACCATGTCGGTCCATGGGATCCAACACAGGTCGTTGGTGCCAGTGTCTTCATCTACTGAGCCATATCAACTGCCCAGAAAAGGTTTTTTGAAATATTATATTCACAGTGATTTGGGAGGGGTATGTTGCCCCTGAAGCACTTGGGTAGAAAGAAATATGATTACAGAGGTATAACATGGGAAACTTTAGGGTGAAAGATCTTTTGTCCACCATGACTATTGTATTGGTTGTAGAATCAGACAGATGAAGAAATTCACAGACCAGCACACAGAGAATCTACTTTTCTTTAGACTAATATGTAAAATCAAGAAACTAATTTTTGAAAACATATATTAGTAATAGAAGAAAGTACTTTACATTGGAATGTTTGTGTTTGTCCTTTTCACTGCTATATAGGATTTCAATTTCATATAGATATGAACATGTATGCATATATATATTAAAATATGTTCATATATATAATTGCATATATATGTACAAAAATAAACAACATAAAGTGGATGTATAAATTTAAATGTATTGCATATAGATGCATTTCTATATTTATATATAGAATATGTATGTAAATTAATTGCATTGTGTCAGTAAACAACTACTTCTTTATTGACAAAATGAAGGATATTTGGGTTGTTCCTATATCTGAATGATTAAGCACTGAAAGGAATAGCATTGCTAATTTTCTGTACTTTTCCAGAAATTTTACACTTACCTTTCTGTTTCTTTTGTCTAACTCAATGTCACCTTTTACATGATTGAGGAAATTAGTACCCTTATTGTCTCTTTTAAGTTTATTCTGTGTCTTGAGGATTGAATAAAACACCCTGTGAATTCAGCATATAGTTACATTCATAGCTTTGGCTAATTATAGGGAGAACATAAAGAAGTAAAAACAGCACAGACAGGCAGCACATGTAGTCATGACAAGAGAAATGCCAGAGCAATCTCCAGTAGTTCTCTCTCTGGGTAAATACAAGACATAATAACTTCACACATGGAACTGTGACAACACAGGAAAGTTTGACAGGGACTCAGAACCAGTGGTTTTACTGAGGTAAATCACATATGTGTGTCACATACTTAAAAATTTCAAACTCTGGAAAGAAATCATTTGTCCATTGAAAGCACAGTGCTGTCCAAATGTTATGGTCAAGTCACCGTTAGCAACTCTAAGAATGGCAGGAACTGTCCTCAGTTTTGTTCTGAGCAGCATGTAGGCCAAACTCAGAAGAAGGTCCTCTAAGTCTAATCATTTTGGTTTCTGTGTCCTTCTCTGTGGTCTGTAGCTTCTCTTCTACCTCTTCTCATTCATTAATTCAGTAACACCATTACATACAAGTCCCCGATGTCACCCGATATTCTGCTTCAGATTTTCTTACTTCTCTCCTCATTCTCCTCATCCTTCATCCTCTTTATCCTCCTTTACTTTCTCCTTGTTCCCACCTCCTCCCTCTCTTCTCTTTTTCTCTTTATCATCACTGATCCCAGCACCTCATGTATGGCAGACAAATGCTCTATGCAACTATACCTCTGATTCTTACTAATTATTAATAAATTTTTCTCTGAGTCATAGCCGATCTTAAAGAACTGCATATTTTCTAGCCAGTTGAGAATTTCCCATTATCTCATATTGTATTGCATGTTTATTTGTTTTATTTTAGCCCACAGGAACTGGCCTGAGGATAAAGTAATACTGTTTTTCCAATGAATATCCATTTGACTTAATAAGTCATCTTATTTGCAGATTGGCTTTAGTAGGAAATGGGTTCAGTATCAACCATGGTCTAAAGACTAAATGAAATAAGTTCAGACTGTTACCCCAGCAGAGCTTACAGGAAGAGATATGCAGATCCAAATCTACACTCAAAGTCATCTCGATTGTGTTGAGTACTCTTGCCTCTATAGGTACTGTCCCTTTTGGTTGGATAAAGCTACTGATAAAAAAGAATGTGTCTCAGGAAGAAAAGGGCTTCCAAAGAGCAATCCAGAGAAGCAACTCCAGACAAATGGGTGACTTATTGAAGAAATCATGATGGTCATAGCTGGACACATCACACAATTCAATCTATACAAGCATGTAAGAATACAATTACTTGAGGGTTAGGAACTTGTTTTGTACTCATACCTTCTATTTTTTTCAAAAATTAATATATTGATATTCTAGTAAGTGTAAGGAATGCACATCCATTTTATGCTTTGCTTTTAGCTTTTAAAATAATATTATCATTGTTAAAGTTTGACTCATTATCCTTCCTAATACTGCTTTATTCCTTACTAGCAATTGCCTTTTTACTGATATCATATTATTTTGCGGATTGTTTTAACCCTTTATTTCAAAACTTGACACTGAAAATCACCGATTTCACACAATTAAAAATGTTCAATGTGCACTCAGTATCCTACTCCAGCTAATAGGAAATCAACTCTATCTATTAAATAAAAGTAGGGAGGGATGACTGGAATTGTTTACAACAGGGTGAATTGAGCTCTCTGACTTTTTCTGTGCTGATGCTATTATTGTTTTGTTCCCTTATGTGGCCAATTACAACAATGCTGCCACTACTCACAGCTTAGAATACAAGCAGAAAA
Organism: Arvicola amphibius; assembly: GCF_903992535.2. Lineage (NCBI taxonomy): Eukaryota > Metazoa > Chordata > Mammalia > Rodentia > Cricetidae > Arvicola > Arvicola amphibius. Next base: position 77,380,140 of record NC_052047.1, read on the forward strand.
GGAAAAGCAAGCTATTGAAATCACATGGCCCAGCTGACTTTGTGACCATCATTAGTTATCTACAATCTGAACATGTATTCGTATTATTCCCTTAAAATAAATTTAAACAAAACTCACTCTAATTCTTCAATATTGAAAAGCACAACTCTAATCCAGGGACCTCTACAGGAAAAAAAATAGTGGCTTATTTTCCTGTCATTCTCAGCTTGACATGGCGCCAGCCCATTCCAATTCCATGAACTGCATGCTGCTGATTAGAAACTTCATTATTTTTCTCCCATAGAGCACAGGAGCGAAGGAAAATGTATCCAGGAAAACTAGTTGACTTGGCTTTGCTACCACTGAGCAAAGGATTCTCAATATTTCTTTACCAAAAGCTACTTAATTTTGTCTCAGGGATTTTTTTTTTTTTTTTGACAAGAGAAAATAAGTATCAGAAGTTATTTGGAGAACTGAGAGGTTCGTGAGTTCTGAATCACAATATGTTCTATGACTATGTGATTTGATTTCATGACAGTGAATTTGCTGAGGCAAGCATGAGGCATGTATTGTAGACAGAAAAGAGGCAATCATGAAAGGTCTGTAACCAGGGCAAATTTTGTCTACTTTAACACTGTTGATAGCAGCTGTCAAGAGGAGAACTAGATGATCCTCATTAAGATAGGTAAAGACATGTTACAGAAATTCTCATGTTAATTGTGTTTCTGGTGCTACAGTAACATATCTAAGATAATTAATTTATAAAGCAAGAAGTTTATTTTTTCTTTGTTTTGGAGATGTTTTGAGCCCCTGGTAAAGGTTGAGTGTGGACAAGGAAAGTCTTCATCAGTCAAAATGTAAAACTTGAAGAAGCAAAGATTATGTTCCTAACTGACCTATGTATTAATTTTTTTTTTGTTGTTGATACTGCTTTCCTCTGATGAGATAAAATGATCCAGAAGAAAAAGCACCTGTAGGGAGAAAGGGTTTATTAGACTCATAGGTCACGGTCTATTATGGCAAAGAAGGCACAGTTGTGAGTGATTGACAGGACTGGTTACCTTACACCTACAGTGCAGAGCACAGAACAATGGATAAGTGTATGTAGGTGTTCGGCTTGATCTCTCCATTTGTATACACACTAGGATCCCCTGCTTATGCAATGGTGCCATGCATGGTGGGCAGACCTTTCCCCTAATTAACATCATTAAGATTTTCCTATGCAGATATGTCTATAGGCCCATCTCCCAAGTGAATCTAGATCTTGTCGAACTGATAATTGTTAGGAACCGTCACTTCTGAGATGGCTTGAGATTCTCTTCAAGGTATCCATGTCTTGAGCACCACTTTATCTTCTAAAAGTGTCACTCCTGAGACCAAGAATTTAACACATAGACCTTTGGAAGAATTCAACTTCCAAAAGGTAAGAATGATTTTCTTTGTCTCTCATCTTACTCTACATTGAGTAATATTTTCTGTAAATTCGGAAGGCTATGAATTTCGTGTCACCAAACAGAGAATTGGCAAACAGATGGTCATTAAAAAACAGAGACGTCTATGAAGTAAAACAGAAGCTATGAAGCAGCAAAAACAAACAAAAGAATATTAGGCTACATAGGAACGTCTCTGAAAGACAGTTTTTCAAAACATTTACTTAAATCATTTAAAATATTATCAGATTCCTTTGTTTAGAGATGCACACCTGTTTCTAATTTGAAGCAAATGTGTAACATGAAAGTGTTTATAGTAATATATTTTTCTAAGTAATTATATTTAATCATAATTTTAAGATCATTAGAGTGTTTTAATTGAAATTTAAAATTTTAAGAATTATAAAAATAACTAAACTATGTCCAAGGATATTGAGAAAACACAGGTAGATCATTAGTAAATCTTTGGAGAGAAGATCAAATGAATTGATAGTTAAAAATTATCTTGTTAGAGAATATACAACCACTACTTGACAAACTAGCATAAGCCATGACTACACTCTAAACGTCTACTTTTATACTCACAAATGTAGTCCTCACCCCTCATCAGAGACATTTCTGTTTTCAACAGATGGAGACCATTACAGAACAAACACATCCAATCAAAATGCAGAGTTAAAGAATTTGGTTCCAATGAATCCATCCACAACACAACTCTTATACAAAAATCTTACGGAACATTGTGAAAGAGCATGGTAGGAAAATTGTAAGAGGCAATTAAGAACAGCAATAGCCAAGCCAAAATAGATGGAGGAAGCCCATGAGTCACCAACCGTACAAAATGAACTATAGGGAACCAAAGAATTCTGAAAACAAAAGAAATAGTCTTCCCCAGGGAACAGCATATCAATTCATTTTTTAATACCAAAAGGTCAAGCCTGAAACCATACATATGAGTAACATTATACAGAATGAATAGGTTATATGTATGGATGTATATTCAAATGCATATAATAGCAATGAAAATGAGGTAAAAAATTTGAAAAAGCCCAAAAGGTGATCATGGAAGTGTTTGCAGAGAGTAAAGGGAAGGGAAAATGTTATTATAACATAATTTCACAAAAAGAATACGAAGATGATTGGATAAAGGAGATGGATATAAGAAGAAATGGGGGAGAAAATGAAATACCCAAAACATATAAATTTAATAAACATGTTATTAAAAACTCCTATTAAACAAAAATATGCCCCAGCAGTGGTGGTGCACCCCTTTGATCCAAACACTTGGGTAGCAGAGGCAGGCAGATCTCTAAGTTTGAAGCCAAGGACAGCCAAGGCTACATAGAAAAATCCTATCTTGAAATAAATAAATAAATAAAATATGTGTGTATGTATATATAACTACATGCAACCCAAGAAACTAAATATTCTAGAAATGATATAAGAAATGACACACCAAAGTTCAGAACAGTTATAAATAAAAATGAACAAAATATAAAAAATTAAATAACTCAGAGATGACAAACAAGAACAAACAAAATCAATGTTAAAGAATATTGTATTTGAATATGCAAAGGACATAGATGGAGCCCCTACCCAGATTCTTTGGACTGTGAAGGGGGATCACAGCCAATCAGGAGCCTCCTGGTGCCTTGACACAGTGTTATCAGATACCAAGTGCTGCTGGAGGTCTCTAGCCCTGGGCATGGGAGAGAAGAAAGGCATAAAGCTCAGTATCATTCCTTGAGACTGGGGCAGGCAGCGTTCAACTAAGCACCACCTGTGATCCAACCAAGAGCTCTGGTTCTGAGTGGTCAGGCACCATTGTGCTGAGAGAGTACAGGGAGAGGAGGTAGAAGAATGGAAGAGGCAGAATGGTTCATGGGCTGCGGACAGAGGTGGCTCTGGAGAGGTGAGGGTGGTAAAGAATGGGCTGATGTAAATGGCCAGTCGGCCACCAGAGTCCAGGAAGATATAGGGGCCTGACCTATGAACAAGGAGCAGCCAAGGGGGCCTATGTTGATGTCTGTGGCTCCTGTCACTGCTGGAGGTTGTACTGGTCTAGGTCATCACTTGGGGCCATGTTGGTGTCTGAGGGTTGTGGCATGCCAATCTGGATAGCTTGCACAATGTCCTGAGACCATGGTGACAACCTGACCCAGGCTGCTGCTGAAGACCATGTCTAGGTCTGCAGTCCTGCTGCCAAAGGCATTTGTGTTGATGTTCCTGGACCATGCTGCCAACAGAGATCACACAGATGCCTGGGGTCTGGGTCAAAAGCTATGACCTTGTTTGTGTCTGAGGGCTGTGCAACCACCTGGGCCAGGGTGATTTGCGTGGCCAGGACTGTTATCTGGGGCCATTGTATCCTCTGGCTTAAGGCTGAGGTCAAGGACCACGTCTGGTTGACACTCTGCTACAGAATCTGTTTGGATGACTATGGTCATCAAAGACAGTACTGATGCTAGGGGTCTGGTCTGCCACCTGAATCCATGTAGATATTGGAGAGCCATGCTGCTGTGGGGACCATGCCAGTCCAGGTGGCCTATGATGACATCAGGCTGTGCTACTGCCTAGGGCCATGTGTGGGTCCATTGTTCTACTACAGTTAGGGTTTGTATTGATGTCCATGGGCCATGTTGCCACTAAAGGACACATAGATACCTGGGGTCTGGGCTGCAACCTGTGACCATGAGGGTATCTGAGGGCCCTGGTGCCACCAGGGACATCCTGATCTGAGTGGCCTGCACTGTCACCCTGTCTCTTCCAGTCCTGGGCTGCTGCAAAGGGTCATGTGTAGGTCTGTGGTCCTATAGCAGATTAGTCTAAATTGATGTCCCAGGGTTCCTGTTATCACCATGTGGTGATCAGTGTCTGACTGGATTTTGAACTATGTTGTTATCTGAGAACCATGCCACACTTGGGTCCATGCTGAACCCGATGACTGATACTGCCACCTGTAGCCATGGAGACAGATGGGCACTGGTCACTGCCTAGGGCCATGTCTGTGGTTCTGCTTAAGGTGGGGATTGGGATGATGTCCATGGCTACAGTTGCCATTGAGGGCTCTTTGGATGCCCAGGGTCTGGTAAGCCACATGGGACCATGTTCGTGACCAGGGACCATGCTGCCTCATATTTCTCCTACAGCAATCATTATGAGGGCCCTGCATCTTGTCTAGGTAAAACAGTAGAATTGGCCCTCCTGGTGACATGAGTGATAGAGACCCAGATCTAAGGGCCTGAGAGCAGGAGAACTTGCCCTGCTGCCTGCTGTAGCCTGCATTGGGTGAGCTAGCCAAAGCAGTGCTGGAGAGCTCACTCAAACTGTGATAAAGAGAGAGATCTAGTGAAATGACCAACCCAGCTACCATCCAGGCCCAGAACCAGGGCTATGAATTGTCCCACCTCAACATCTACAGAATCTATAAACTGTTGGAGAATGTGAAGGGGACAAACCTACAGATCCAAAGCAGTAGGATCTCCAAGACACAAGACAACAGCATGATTTCCAAGATGAGCCCCGTTGAGCGTTCATTATCAGTGGTATAGCAGAAACCAGAGGCCTTGAACCAGACCAGTGACTTGTGGAAATGAACACTTGCAAGTAAAGATGAATGGGCTAAAGGGTACACTGTGTGACACAACGGGCCACACTACAAGTTTCATGATACAATTCTTTTACTTTTTCTTTTCTTTTCTTTTCTTTTCTTTTCTTTCTTTGTTTGTTTTTGCTTTACTTTCTTTGTTTTGCTTGTTTTTTTTTTCTTTTAAATTTGATTTTGGTTTGGTTGGGGGAGGTTGCAAGGACAGAGGGCAGAAACAATGAGATGGAGAAAATATTCAGATTAGAATGCATGATTTGAAATTCACAAAAAAATCAATAAAAGTGAGAAAAAAGAGAATATTATAAATAATGGAAAAGGTGGTTGTATACTAATTGGAAGCCATTTAGACAGCCTGAACTGGACCAGTTTTTTACTTCTTATTTTTAGTTTTCATGGACAAGTACAAAATGTTCTGGAAATATAACAAGCTGAGATAGGAAAGAACAAATAGGAATGGCCTGGGTTCTTCCTGTCCCCCTGTCCCTACTTGAATAAGATGTCCCATATCATGTTATCCCAGAGATTAACCTCAGTGCAATCTCTCACAAGAAAAATGACATGTTACCTTGGCAACTTGATTTTAAGTTCTCTCTGGGTTTTGTCACTATTACAGCTTTTAATACTGAGTCACCAAAGAAACAATTAGTCCAATGCAAGTGAATGAAAAGAGAGTCTGATTAATTTATCAACATGAAATTGTAAGAACGGGATGAGGAGAAAACAACATCAGATTATGGAAATAGTTCCTCAAAGTATTGGAAGGAAGGGAGAGAAGGAGGAAAGAAAGAAGGAAAATATGTTTTCCTAGAATCAGCCAGCAAGGCTTGAATGTCTGCATAATGAATATTTAAATTCTGGGGCCACTAGTACCATCAAATTTGAAGACTTGCTTTAGATATGTACTTTATTTTACTGAAAAACATATGTGAAAAGAAACAATGTAGGTTGTAACTCAAAAATTTGAAGACGAATGGGATTTCACTTTCTCAGAAAGAAGACAAAAACAAGGATCTCTGAGTTCGAGGCCAGCCTGGTCTACAAGAGCTAATTCCAGGACAAACTCTAGAAACTACAGGGAAACCCTGTCTCGAAAAACCAAAAAAAAAAAAAAAAAAAAAAAAAAAAAAAGACAAAAACAAAAACTCACTAACAGTTTAGCTGTAGATCGGAATTCACAGAGCAAGGTCAAATTTCCTGTGTTCTTGTGAGTTCAATTGTTTGAGCATCTGAAGAAGCAACCATCTATTGTGTAAATCTTACATTAAGAAAAGCAGCAAATAAATCCACAACACAGCTATCTACACATGGGAGCGAACAGCCTCAGTAAAGTATATAGAACTCTTTACTTGTCCACTTGACTTAAAGCCATATTGCATTTTTATTGGATGGCAGAATTTTGAAAGTGTGTTCTAACTACGGGGAAGGTACTCTCCTGTAAATGTTGCCATCTAAAGATACTTTGACAGTGCCCTCCAGATTCAAAGGGACCATATACCAAATTCATACAGTAACATAAATTATTGAACTCACTTCAGCCAGCTTTTATAGGATTTTTCTTATGTTTCAGACTCTGTACAATCTGGGAATCATCCATTTAATTTTCCAATCAATACAACCTTTATAAAAATAAAGCCACTGAGAGTCAGAGGCAAGATGCTTTACATTGGCATCTAGATGTGGTGTCAAGACTGTATGACTCTTCAGTGCTGTAACCTGGAGACTCATTGTAAGGAAGGGGACTGTTCTTGTGTTATCAACTATGATCTATTGGAAAATGAATCATCATGTCTTGTGATTCTGCCTCCATACCTGTTGCTGAGACCTTTTGTCAGATATATCATCCACACGCACTGATTAGTTAGTGAAGTTGTTTCCTGCTGCTGAACAATTAAGACGATGATAATTTTAACTTGTATTTTTTTTGGTGTGACCTGTAGTTCCCAATATGCACTATAATTGTGCCAACCTGTGCAAACTGTTCGCTACATTGAGCAATTGAGGTTAGTTTGCTTTGGTCTTATTACTTTAATTGTTGCTTCTTGGTTCCCAACTTCATGTGAAAATTATATGGCAAGCATTCTGTGTTCCACATGAAATATTAATTTACATGTTTTAAAATCTCACCTGAAGCATAAATGAAGATAACTGAAATCACTCTCATCAAGTACAAGTACACATACACACACAAATGCACATGCACACAAACACACACACATTCTGACTCCTGGCAGAAGGTTATTACAATTCACTTAGTTCAAAGAAACAAAAGACAAAAGGACATGGCATCAATGAGACACTGATTCTAAAATTTTGCTTACATATTTCAATTAACTTAGTTAAATAGTCTTAAGATATATCACATGGGTGATTGTAGTAGTTTAAACCTTTCATCTTGAAGATTTTAAATTTAGCATCATGTTCAACTGTTCTAAGCTAAAAGTTATTGTTCAAGGGTTTGCTTCCAAGTACCATTAAGACTTTATCTTCTTCATATGAACTTCATATCTAATCACAAGGATTTCTAAAAAGCTTGACTGTTCTTTCCTGCTCTCTTCACTCTCTCCTGCTTCTCTTCTTTCCCTTCCCTTCCCTTCCCTTCCCTTCCCTTCCCTTCCCTTCCCTTCCCTTCCCTTCTCTTCCCTTCCTTCTCTCCCTCATTTTTCTTTCCTCCTGTTATCAAAGTAGATTAATATTAGAACTACTTTTTAATTTACATTATAATTAGTTAATTACTCATTTATTACAAATTTATCATGGTATTGTTTCTATTAATTTATCAATAATATACTCTGTGGAAAATTTATTCTTGTCTTTATGATTATGATAAATTTTTCCTGAAACCACACATATACATAATCAATACAATTCATTGGATTGTTTATACAAATCATTATAACATGTATCCCCACCTTTCAATACTCTCTACCCAGAACTCTGGAACTTATTTCCTCCTATGCTGCATCTTTGCTTAGACAAATGACTGACTTTGACCAATGGAAAATTAGCCAATGTGATGCGGGAGAGCCGTAAAATGCCTGATGCTGTGACTTGAGTTCTAACTTGTTGCCTTTACTAAATCTGTCACCCGATTGTAACAGTCCCAATGGATGCTTGAATCCATCTTCTTCCACTGTTCCCCCAAACAAATAGTCTCCTAAGTGTCCACAGGATAGCAAGCCACTGGAGAGCTAGCTGACAAGGAGCCTGTAGCAGGCTTTGTCTCTAGGGCCACCAACCAACTCCCAAATCTTGACATGGAGACTTAATATTAGTGATAAAAGCTCTTCCTTGTCTTAGTTCTTACTTTGGTGTCTTCTTATCTATGCTTTGTTTGGGATCTTTTTATCTTTCTTTTTGTACATCCTCTTCTTTGTTGGATGCCTAGTTATTCTTGGATATCATCTTTTTTTCCCTCATTCGCTCCTCTTATCTTCTCCTCCTTTGCCTAGATTTTCCCTCCTATTTATTCTCTTTTCCCTCCAGCTAACCTGTCCTTTCTCTGCCTGCATATTGGCCATTCAGATCTTTATTAGAACAATCATGTGCTTTAGGAATGCAAGGTGCAACAGCAACACATCTTTGCATTATTCAACAAATGCAGCATAAAAAATAACACATTTTTACCTCATTAACAAAGACAGCAAGAACAAATTTAACATACCTTTCATATAATTAAAGTAATACATTTTTGCCTAGTTGAAATAATATGCCACAACAGAAGAGTAGAGCTAGGCCCTCTGGCCCAGTTGAGTCCTGTTGCTGGCCCATAGGACTATTAAAACCATCAAGGTGTTGTGTTTGGCAGGTGTTGTATAGTGATACCTTTTTTGTACAAATAAAGCTTGTCTGAAGATCAGAGTGTGGAACTAGCCACTAGCAAGCCATAGATGTCTGGTGGTCTGTACAGACAGACAAGAAGTGAAGTGTCTGGGCAGAGAGTAGAAATGATAAGGCAGGAAAAAGCAGGAACTCAGTGTTTTTCCCACTGGGAAGTTTGTGAGGTTAGGTGTGGCTGTGACTTGTTCTTCCTGTCTCTGATCTCTCAGCATTTTCTCAAATATCTGACTCTGGGCTTTTATTATTAAGACCTATTAGAACTTATGCTACAATATTGACTGGTATAAATTACTTAGTTTACTTAATTCTAGTTTTCTGTCAATTCTTAGGTGATTTAGAACATCGGCCTAGGCCATGTACTCCGTCACATACTTCCCCTTCTACTATTCTGTCAGTAGGATTGATTGTCACACAACACTGAGAGTCTTTTCTTCTGTGCTGGATATTTTATGTCAACTTGAAGAAAACTAAAGTCACCAGAGAGGAGAGAATCTCAGTTGAGGAAATGATAAGATTATGCTGCAATCAAGTTTGTAAGGCATTTTCTTAATTAGCGCTTAATGGGGGAAGGCTCAGCCTATTATGAGTGGTGCAATACGCAGGCTAGTCATCCTGGTTCTATAAGAAAAGGTACTCAAACACTAGGGAGCAAGCCAGTAAGCAGCACACCTCTATGACCTCTGCATCAGCACCTGCTTCTGTGAACCATGAGTGTGTGCTTGTAATAATTGATTAAATTCAACCTTGACTGAAGAGGCCGAGTTAGCAACTAGTTGACAGAAAGTAATCAGAGAGAGCCATAGGGTGCCTGTGACACATTAGAGAGATGCATAGGAAGAAGCAGGGAGAGACTTCCTGTAGCATGGGTTCTTTTGTTTTGGCAAAGTGAAAAGACTCTCTCTTTCCTTTTGAGAGGATGGCAAAGAGAGGTTAGTTAGTTGCTACCGAACCTCTCTGGGCTAGTAGATATTCATCCCATCCTTTGACATCCGAGTCTTATTAATAAATAGAATGATGGAGATTTAATTAAAAGATCTCGGTGGAAGTGACATAGCTGGTATCTGAGGGAACAGAATTCCTTTCAGACCACGGCCTGAGAGGCTGGGGCACTGATGCAGTAGCAGGCAAGTAACTACAGACTCATATCTGCTGGTTAAAACAACAGCAATTTAACGTCCAGCCTTGGAGCTGATGAAAAAACTATATCCAGTCTCCAGGTTCCTGTGATGCTTGAATTTCTATTCTGGCTTCCTTTGATGATTAACAGTGATGTTGAACTGTCAGTCAAATAAACACTTTTCTCCTGAGTTGCTTTGGTAATTGTGTTTTGTTGTGGCAATAGAAACTGTAGATATCACCTATATTTTTTTTTCAGGAAACTTCCTAGAAAAGTGTACCTGAGCATTTTCCCTTCTGTAGGCTTCATCAAGAACCCTAGTATCCTTTGATAACAGCCCATAGATACGTGAGTAACTTTAGGCAGGCAAGACAACTCTGAAGTCAGAGATTTTGTCACACATGGGAATTATACTTCAGAATCTAGCATGTTCTCTTTAACCACCAAACATAAAATTTACTTAAGTAAATGATACAATGTTTATAATATACTTTTTCATAATTTGTTATGCTTAAATTTAAAGTAGCACTAAAAGATGTCATTAAATGAGATCACTTATATTTCTGTACTTCCTTGAATTTGTTTCTAATTGTAGAAAGGGGTATGGTTTATATGTCGCAGAGAAAAATCCTGAAATAAATAAATTTCAATTGTGTATTATTCAGTCTTGTAATTCTTCTGTTTAAAAATGTAGATAATAAATTTACCAAAAGAAATATAAGTGCATGAAATCTAAAACAAGGTTTATTTTTCAAAAACATAAGAACTAGGTAAGCAGTATATAACTTTCACATGTGTGTTTTTTCTTACTATATGGGTGTGCTGATATCAATTTTTAGATACTTGTTGATAAATGTTATTATTTTATAACTACTCGTTACACTATTGACAGAGAGCCGTGGAGATAACACCTTGAAGTCTGACTTGTGTTCTCAGTCATTGAGGTGCAATAGAGAGAACACCAGTGGGTTTAGACTGAAAGATTCAGGGGCTGGAGAGATGTCTCAGAGGTTAGGAGTTCTTGCTGTTCTTGCAGAGGAACAAAACTGTTCTTGTATAGTACCTACATCAAATGGTTCACAAGCCCCTTTGACTGCAATGCCAGATCTGCCATCCTCTTCTGTTGTGTATGGATACATGCATGCCTCTGTACACACACACACACACACACACACACACACACACACCCCAATAATAAATTTTGAGATGAAAAGAATGAAAAGATCTATATCACATATGGAGGTGAATTGGTCTCACCCAATTCACACTTTAATCTCCAGTATCTAGGGACAAGTTTTTCTTTTCCAGGTGAAATTACTTTACGTCAAGAATATCACATACAAGTCTGTGAAGTCATAGAGTTCATCTACAGACACATGTGTTATTCCTCAAGTAAAGTAAAGACTGCCATAGCTTGTTGGTTAACATTAAGATTATTTCTCTGATTTCAGAAGACAGGGCAATTGTCTCAAATTCAATAAGCTACACTTAATCAAAGGCTGTGGACAAGGCCTCCTGTGCTGGTGGCTTTAAATTTAAATGATACCTTAATGGATCCATAAGGCAGGACACTGACCCACACATGATTGTTTTTCATAAATCTGAGTTCATACAGTAGGTCTTACTAGCAAGATGAACTGGTTTCACACTCATCATGTCTCCTTTCTTTTCTAATCTCCCCCTGTTGGAAGACAATTATATATCCTAATATGAATGTCCCACCATTATGTTTGGAACATACTTAACCATTAAGGGTCAAATCAGAAGATGAATTCTACTATGAGTCTTACCAATATCTAATTTGGATAGTGTTTCCATGTGATTCTTCGACTTAGGCAGAGAGTTGATGCGATTAAAGTACTTTGCGTACAATAAGGACCTGAGTTTTCAGATAAGTAGAGGAACTTACTACATTCTGACCTGTGAGCTCCTTACAATTCCCATATTGAATCTTAAGCTCCTGAAATAAACATTCCTACCGATGAGAGAGGAAGAGAGGCTATGTCCCGGGTGGATGGAGCCAGGACAGTTCGGGAAGAGCTTTAGTGTTAGGTTCAGTTAACACTCTCATATTATACTCTAAAACCATGAGGTGTGGCGGCTAGCAAGCAAGATGTTACAGGTGTATGTGTCATTCAGCATGTTTTTAAAGGTAAAGGCCTACGGCTTTAACTATTTCTCTAAGTCATTCTCTTCTAGGTAACAAGTGAAGTCATGCTTAGCAAATAGCAGTGCAAGTGGTCCTTAAAGTAAGTCAGTAAATAGATCAGCAAATTAGTACCTAATACTTTTACTGCCTAGGGTTTTTCTGCCACATTCTGTATCTTACGAATCTATCTTGAAGAAATGGGTTGGCATCCCTGTTGTAATGTCTGCATTGTGCTCCATGGCTTTCATTTGTACTTGTAAGCCTTAATCATTTTTAATAACTTTGTATCATTTTTCATACTATTCCTGACAGACTATTTAGCATTAAGCAATATTCTTATTTATAAACATCATGTATCTCTCTCTCTTTTTTTAGTAGCAATCAGGTCTAATCTGTAAGATTTTAAAAGACCATTGCAGTCAGGAATCTATTTTATTCTGAAAAGTGGCTTTATTTTCTTGAACAATTGTTGTAATGAGCCGCTTATTTGTTCCCAGCTACTCAGGCCCAAAATAATCACACAGAAACTATATTAATTAAATCACTGCTTGGCCCATTAACTCTAGTTTCCTATTGGCAACTCTTACATATTAACTTAACCATTTCCATTGATCTGTGTATCACCACGTGGCAGTGGCTTACTAGGTAAAGTTCCAGTGTCTATCTCCAGTAGGGCTACATGGCTTCTCTCTGACTCTCCCTTTTTTATCCTGGCATTCAGTTTAATTTTCCTGCCTACCTAAGTTCTGCCCTATCAACAGTCCAAGGCAGTTTCTTTATTCACCAGTAGTATCCACAGCATTCAGAGGGGATTCCCACATTAACCAATAATTTTTTTCTTGTTCTGAGTAGAGAGTTGGCCATGGTGAACTCATTGGATACCTCTTGCCGTGGAACTGCTGTTCATTGACCTTGCCAATGTAATTCCTATCAAAACTAGTAAATATACAGTAGTTTTTACTCATGAATCTAGTGGGTGTAAGTATTGCTGTGCCTTGCTTCCTGGGAGCACACCTAAAATAGCAATAAAGAATACCCTTGTACAACTGTCTCCTGAGCAGCAGGCATAAATGCTTTGGGGGTAGGTTATGTATGCAGCCTGACGAATTGCAATTCTTTAATCAAGTCTGATAGAGATTTTTTCCTCTCACATATCAGATCTTTCCTATCACTTGAGCAGGTAGCCTAGTTAAACATGTTTCTTTTGCAGCATTAGGTTTTGGTTAGCCATTCCTATTCCAGTATAAGTAACCTAGATTGCATGTAGGCATATCCATCGATCCTGACCAAGGAAAACGAACTCATGCCTAGCATTTACTAAAGCCAGAATTCTAAGATATGTCATTTCCATATGAAGAAGAGCTTCTCCCAGTAACCAAAGGTCAGTTATGACCTTAACACCTTGTCCATCTGTGGGAGTTCATTTCCAAGCCTCCATCAGTGTGAAACCCATACAGTAGCATACATCCACAAATGTTATTTTTTTCCTCTTGCCACTCATTGACAATGGCCATACCCAAAAAGAAACACAAACTGGCCTGTTTCTCAGTAGAAGACCACCTGAAGGAGATAAGACAGACCTCTTCTGGTGGGCAGTTGGTAATACTGATGAGTATATGGGAATTGGAGCTGCCCTGAAACAAGGCAGACTAATTTATATGACAGCATCAGAAATTCTAAGTGACTACTGCATGTATGCATGAATCCATTCCCATATCAGGAGGGACAGCAGGATGCAGAGTAGGAGTTGAGCTGCTGTCTCCTTTCTGAGGTCATTTTGAGATAGCCAATTTCAGAGGCTGGTTTGGGTGAATCTCTTCCTGGCTGAAGTCCATAACAGCGTTAGGATGGGTGTGGCATATCCATTGGTTGATACCTGCAACTTTAAAGAATTTTCTGTGTTGTGCCTGCCCTGCAGCTGTATCAAGATCTCCTGGAGGCAGGCATGTCCATGTACTCAGGATTCCCCTTAGTCTTTTGGGAACAGTGGAGCAAGGAAGCTAAAAACAGTCTCAAATGGCAACTAATCGCACTGAGGGCATATATAATCCATCTTAAAGAGTGCAAATAATAGAAATTTTGACCAAGGGAGCTCTGTTCTTGGCAGTGTTTGGCCAGTGATGTGTCAAAGTCCTGTTTATTCCTTTCAATCTGACCTGAAGATTGGAGGTAGTACCCTTTGTCCAAGTTCCAAGTGATTGTGCAGGTAGGAAAAGCTTCTACAGAGCCTGAAAAGTGCATGCCATACCAACAAGTTTTTATCTTCCTTGCTAGGTTGAATGTAAGTAAATTCCATTTCTGCATGTCGATGTGCATAGGACTCTTGTTTTTGTGTCAGTGGAGGGGCCTTGGGTCCCTGCTTGAGATTGTTCCAAGCATACTGCAGACAGAATTTCTAGCTTGTTGGGTCAATTTTAGCAACCTCAAAAACATCAAATATCTTTGTAAAATTTCTTGTGGGCATTTTTCCCATATGGGTTTCTTTGTGAGCTTGCTGGAGTAGATAGAGAGCTCTCATCTCTATAATTATTATTTTCAAATCTGTAGTAATTATTCAGTCTTCCTCAGTTTTATTCACCTCTTCATAAGTTGCTCCTTTTCTTTCTTCTGGGGTATATATAATGGTGCTCTGGGAACATGGGGAATATAAACATATTTGGGGGGTAATGGAGGAGACTGCAGAACTATGTTTTCATCAAGGGCAGCTTATTTGGCTTCCTGGTCTTCCAGTTGATTTTTCCTGGCTCACTTGACATGGACTCTTCATGTGAGCCTTGCAGAGCACTAATACAAGACAGAGCCCCAGATAGCTTCAAAAAACTGGAGAATTGAGTCACTGTTTTTGCTTTTTTTGTTTGCCTCTGAAATGAGATATCAATATATCTTTGCTTTAAGCTAGTTACTTGATTTCCCCTGTTGATTTCAGCTCCCATCAGTAATGGGGAGTGGCTCATGCTTTAAATCTAGCCTTGAGAAATAAACATCACTTATAATTTCTCTGCAATCATAGAGGAGCATTTCCTCCTCTTCAGGCAAGCATGTGGCCAGATATCATAGATTCCCTCTTCTTAGATGAGGGCAGAGCTTTGACATTTCCCTTAGTTGACACATTGGGATGGGCTTACCCCTGGAATGAAGTGGACAAGAGTCTCACAGAGGTGGCTACTCAGATGAAGTTGGTGAGCATTGCATCAGGACATATTCTCCTGGAGGAGCAGAATTAGTTATATTGCAAATTTCATCAGAGCCAGTGGAGAGGCAGCGTAATTGACAAAATATTATCCTCCGAGGAAACCAAAGGGGGTGATTTCTTGGTTTCAGGCTTAGCAGCCTTTATAACCAGTATCTCAGAGGCAGTGAAGGTCCTGGTAGCAAATTCGTCCTGCAGGATCTTGAGCCAGCACACAGGATGAATGAATATATGGAAATTGGTCTGGGTGACCAGATGATTCCATACAGACCTCTCAAACTATGTTAACCAGAGTCAAATCTAGAGTTCCTTCAGTTGGCCAGGAGATATCAAGAGAAGGTCAATGGTTTCAGAATCTTTAATTCAGAGCCCTCTGTCTTTACCCTTAAGTCAGTTGTAAACTCTCTTTTAGAGTTGTCAAACATGATTTATCTGGATCACATAGACCCCAAACAGAGAAGAGTTTATATGTGACTAGGCTCATGTGGCACAAAGGTCTAGTGGAGAAGACTAACTTTTCCCTCAAGCATCTGCTTGCCTGGCTCATTGTCTAAGGACAACTTAAGAGGTCTTACTGGAACCTATTATTGGAGGTGAGTGCCTTTACAGGTGAAATGATTTCAAAGAGACTTCAGGTTGGGAGGGGGTGCTAACCAGATCCCACAGCCACAGAACTCTGGTACCATTACCAGTGTTCATACAAATGTTCACCATTCATTCAGAAGTTACACACTCCAATTTTTAAATTCCTAGTCTATTTCTCTGGAGACAATTATCATTGCCATGACATCCCTTCCAAGTTTTTATTTGGAAGCTAGCACCACCTCGGTACTCTATTGAGGCTTCCAATGCTTTTTCTTACATGGTGATCAAGCCTCCATCAGCCTTCCCTGCCTATCTCTTCCAGGGTCCTTACCTGATGTAGATGTCATGCCTAGAGCTATCTTCTTCCACTCAAAGACTCTCATACTGGGTATCACAGTTCCCTTGATCACTGGACGGAGACTCTGGAGTACTCACTGAGAGCCCACTTTCCTGTTTTAGAGAACTTCAGTGAGATTAGGTGGCCAGGAGTAGTAGTCTCTTTGGCTAACCTGGGGTCTTGGTGAAAGTGATTTTGCTGAACACTCTAGAAGCACTTCAGGAATCTTTCTGGAATAAACATTCCAGTATCTATGGAAGAACAGAGACGTCACTAGTTGGTGGAAGCTAGCATAGCTCCTAAAAGGATTCAATACTTACACCAATTCGTATTCTCATTTAGTATTATAAAACCAGAAGGTGAGGCAGACAAGCAAGCAAGATTTTACAGAATCACACACAGCAGTCAGAGGATTGTTAAGAGCAATAGCCCATTGTTTTAGCTATTTCTCAAGGTCATTCTGTTTCAGAAAGCAAATGAAATCATTCTTGGCAAATAGGCAGTGCAGGTGGTGCTTTCAATAAAACACTAAACAAATAAATAAATTTTAGTGTCTAATAAATGCTCTTTTCTTTAAACCTTTTACTACTTCAATGTATGTTGCGGAATATTTGATCTCATTGTGAACCCAAGTTTGTGTGACTTAAATAAAACCTTGGGTCAAGAAGTGACACTAGCAATTAGTTGACAGGAAGTAGCCATAGAGAGTTAGATGAAGTCTGGAAAATGGATAGAGCTACAGTAAGGGAGGGAATCTGGGGCAGAGGGGGAAAAAACTCTCCTTTGCTGGGTGGCGGGCTAAGGAAGGAGAGCTGGTTGCTTCTCTGCCTCTCTGAGCTAGCAGATTTTCACCCTAGTTTTTGACTCCTGAGTCTTTATTAGTAAAACAGTATGATACTTAGTTAAAAAACAACACATGGTTAAAGCAGCAGATGTGGTTCCGGTGAGACACAGAAGTCCTGCCAGACCTGGGCCTGAGCAATGGAGTAGTGATTGCTGAGCCACAGTCAGTAGCTGAAACAATAGATTCAGGTGTAGCTGTTGTTCCGATGAAAAAACAACCAGCCTTTGTAGAGAAAGAGTATTTAGAAGATTTTTAAAGTCCAATAAGTACTGGGAGATGGTTCACTGGGCAAAAGTATTTGCTCTCAAAGCATAAGGACTTGTGTTCAAATCTCCAGAACCCACATTAAAAAGTCAGGCATGACTGTGAGTACTTGTAACCCCAGAAATGGAGAAATAGTGACAGCCAACTACTTAGGAGAACTCTTTGATGAGCCAGCCTAGCCCAAACATTGAGCTTTCAGTTCAGTTCAAGACTGCATCTCAAGGTAGTAAAGAGGAACCACAAAAGAAAAAACCCCAAGTCCTACTCTAGCATCTAAGTATGCTTGAACAGTTCTGCCTGCTAAGACACTCACATGAAGTGGACAAATACAACCCAAACATTCAGAATATGAGCAAAGAACAAAATAAGAAAAAAATGTTCAATGATATTCTAATAGTGGGATCTTCATCATATTGAAGTGACTGAGAGATTTTCCAGTACCTCAAATATAAGATAATAATATAAACACCATCAACTTATTATACAATGACAATCATATGTAGGTGCACATAAATCTACTAAACATAAACCATATAACACATACGCAAAGAACAAAATAAGAAAAAAGTTCAATAGACGCTAAAAGTGGAATCTTCACCAGATTAAAGTGACTGAGAATTTTTCTTGTTGACGAAGGAGGTTTCTACTGTTTACGAGCCAGGAGAGCTTTTGCCAGCAGTCAAATCTTTCTAAATGTACACATGGGGATTTTCAGCCTTGAGTATGTGAAAAATACATTCTATTGTTGAAGTCGCATGGTCAATGATATTTTCTGTGATAACCCATCCATACTATGTCACACAGAGAGGTCTGAGCAATACAGGGAGGTATGATGTAAGCACATCTTCATTTTTCTGCTCTCTGCTCTCTGCTCTTCAGGGAATGAATCATGATGAGCTCTAATAGTATTTCCCTCATTTACTTACAGACATTAATAAAAGCAAAGATAGATGAACATTTGTTATGTCAACAAAGTTAACATAATCTAGCAACTTCAGATACAAAGGATTTATGCTAAAAATACCAATAATGTACACAGTCATAATTCATAGCTATGGTAATATCACACTGATATTAAATTGTATAGGAACAGCTAACAAATGAAGAAATTCTGTAAATGGAATGCCATACATCTTTATGATCATTGCTAGTATAATAGGATGTCTACAGCGTGATCCAATGCCTACAATATAATATTATAAACACCATTAGCTTATTATGCAATGACAAACATGTGTATATACCCATAAATTTGATAATATACATATGTATGCTTGCATGCATGCATACACTTAAAGTATTTGTATGTGTCTTGAACATGGATTACTAAGAAATTTTATTTGTACCAAATTGTTTAAGGTGTTTTGTTCTAAAATAACTTTTAAACCAGATTTAAATGCAAAACATGACATTTTCTTGAAAATACATGTTAGTAATAGGTGTGATGGGTGATTACAGTGTTGTAAAATCAGTTCATGTGCATTGCAGAAGCCTGGGAAACGGTGGAAATATAAGTAGTTTTCATTTTGAGTTTGTATGTAGTTCATTCTTTAAGTGTACTGACAGATATGGAAAAATAAGTCATTAAGTATGGTGTGCTGTGACTTTGTGTTGTTACTTTACTTCTGAAATTTTTAAGTTATAGATCATTCCAATCAATATATGTTGATAAAACAAACTTTTCTTTTAGCTTGGTATCATGGAATAAAAGTAATTAAACAATGTTTCTGGATACTTTCCTTTCTTGTATTGAAAAACAGAAGTCAGTGAACAAGATGAAAGGAGTCATAATATGAGTGAATGTGGCTCTCGGCTTCGGAATTATAGCACCAAGTTCACAAAAAACACAGCCTGAAGTACTCACGACCTTGGATGTGAGCTTTTGTTTATGAACCAAACAGTCTGTTTTTTGGCTTTTCATGCTGGCAATAACCAATCTTTTGCTGCCATATTTATGATGCTTTTCTTTCCTTTTTTAAAAGATTATTTTATGCTCGGCAGTAGCTAAGTATTGTGCCTGGAATTTAAATAAGAAACTGTACTTTAGTCTTAGCTAAACAAAAGAGGCCGTGTTTACTCCTGATTGCAGGTTCACTGCTCTCGGAAACCTGAAACAGAAGGTCCATGTATTGAGCATTGTTATTATGTCTTGTTATCCCTTTCATATATTGATCCCAATATAAACGTAGTAGGGGTGAGGA
Organism: Arvicola amphibius; assembly: GCF_903992535.2. NCBI lineage: Eukaryota > Metazoa > Chordata > Mammalia > Rodentia > Cricetidae > Arvicola > Arvicola amphibius. Next base: position 77,399,680 of record NC_052047.1, read on the forward strand.
AGTTCAGTGTCCATTTGAGTAAATCATAGGGATGGGTAAGATACCAACACAAGCCAATGTAGGTTGCATACAATGAGTGCCTCTGGGGTTTTCTGATCAGTACTTTGAGATGCAGTGGACAGGGCACTGTTGCACAAAGAGTTCAGCTACTCTGAAAATAAGAAGAGGGAGAAAAGGCTGCAGTAGGGATGTAAAATAAATAAATTTTTAAAAGAATTGTTGTATGGCGAAGAAAAAAATAACTCCTAAGCCAAGCATTTATCTTGGGGTTGTAAAAACATTGGCTTGTGCAAATGCTTATTTTTTTTTCTTTTAATTTTTTTTAATATATTTTTTAAAAAATTTCCATCTCCTTCCCTCCTCCTCCCCCCTCCCTTCCCTCCTCCTCCCCCTTCCCTCCCCTCCTTCTTCCCCTTCCCTCCCCTCCCCTCCACCCATACCTCCCCTCCCTCCCTCTCAAGGCCAAGGAGCCATCAGGGTTCCCTACTCTATGCTAAGACCAAGGTCCTCCCAACTCCCCCCAGGTCCAGGAAGGTGATCAACCAAGCTGAGAAGGCTCCCACAGAGCCCGTCCATGAAGAACAATCAGAGCCCAGAGCCATTGTCCTTTGCTTCTCAGTCAGCCCCCGCTGTTGGCCACATTCAGAGAGACAGGTTTGGTCGCATGATCCATCAGTCCCATTCCAACTGGAGTTGGTGATCTCCCATTAGTTCTGTCCCACCGTCTCCATGAGTGAACGCACCCCTCTCGTTCCTGACTTTCTCCCTCATGTTCTCGCTCCTTCTGCTCCTCATCAGGACCTTGGGAGCTCAGTCCAGTGCTCCAATGTGGGGGTCAGTCACCTTCCCCATCTGTCGCCAGCTGGAGGTTCCCTCACGGTCCTGACTTTCTTTCTCATATTCTCTCTCCTTCTGCTCCTCATCAGGACCTTGGGAGCTCAGTCCGGTGCTCCAATGTGGGGCTCTGTCATTTTCTTCATCTATCGTCAGGTGGAGGTTCTATGGTGATATGCAAGAAATTAATCAGTATGGCTATAGGAACTGGCCTTTTCAAGCTCCCTCTCCTCAGCTGCCCAAGGAACTAACTGGGGGCGTCTCCCTGGAAACCTGGGAACCCCTCTAGGGTCAAGTCTCTTGACAACCCTCAGGTAGCTCCTTAAATTAAGATATATGCTTCCCTGCTCCCATATCCACCCTTCCTATATCCCAAGCACCCCATTCCTCCGAGCTCCCCCCCCCCCCCGTTCTCCCCTTCACACTTTTCTCTCCCCATCTTCCCTTGGCCCAGTCTCGCCCAACCCTCAAGTTCCCAATTTTGCCTGGCGATCGTGTCTACTTCCAATATCCAGGAGGATTACTATATCTTTTTTTGGGAGTTCACCTTCTTATTATCTTCTCAAGGATCCCAAATTTATAGGCTCGATGTCCTTTAATTATGGCTAGAAACCGAATATGAGTGAGTACATCCCATGTTCATCTTTATGGGTCTGGGTTACCTCACTCAGAATAGTGTTTTCTATTTCCATCCATTTGCCTGCAAAATTCAAGATGTCATTGTTTTTTACCGCTGAGTAGTATTCTAGCATGTATATATTCCACAGTTTCTTCATCCATTCTTCCACTGAAGGGCATCTAGGTTGTTTCCAGGATCTGGCTATTACAAATAATGCTGCTATGAACATAGATGAGCATATGCTTTTGTTGTATGATTGGGCATCTCTTGGGTAGATTCCCAATAGTGGAATTGCTGGGTCCTGGGGTAGGTTGATCCCGAATTTCCTGAGAAACCGCCACACTGCTTTCCAAAGTGGTTGCACAAGTTTGCATTCCCACCAGCAATGGATGAGTGTACCCCTTACCCCACAACCTCTCCAGCAAAGGTTATTATTGGTGTTTTGGATTTTAGCCAATCTGACAGGCGTAAGATGATATCTCAAAGTTGTTTTGATTTGCATTTCCCTGATAGCTAAGGAGGTTGAGCATGACCTTAAGTGTCTTTTGGCCATTCGAACTTCTTCTGTTGAGAATTCTCTGTTCAGTTCAGCGCCCCATTTTTTAATTGGGTTAATTGGCATTTTACCGTCTAGTCTCTTGAGTTCCTTATATATTTTAGAGATCAGACCTTTGTCAGTTGCAGGGTTGGTGAAGATCTTTTCCCAGTCAGTAGGCTGCCTTTGTGTCTTAGTGACAATGTCCTTTGCTTTACAGAAGCTGCTCAACTTCAGGAGGTCCCATTTATTCAATGTTGCCCTTAAAGTCTGTGCAGCTGGGGTTATGCGCAGGAAACAGTTCCCTGTGCCCATTTGTTGTAGAGTACTTCCCACTTTCTCCTCTATCAAGCTCAATGTGTTCAGATTAATATTGAGGTCTTTAATCCATTTGGACTTGAGTTTTGTGCATGGTGATAGATATGGATCTACTTTCATTCTTCTACAGGTTGACATCCAGTTATGCCAGCACCATTTGTTGAAGATGCCCTCTTTCTTCCATTGTGTACTTTTGGCTCCTTTATCAAAAATCAGGTGTTCGTAGGTTTGTGGTTTAAGATCCGGGTCTTCTATACGATTCCATTGGTCAACTTCTCTGTTTTTATGCCAATACCAAGCCGTTTTCAATACTGTAGCTTTGTAATAGAGTTTGAAGTCAGGGATGGTAATGCATCCAGAAGTACCTTTATTGTATAAGATTTTTTTGGCTATCCTGGGTTTCTTGTTTTTCCATATAAAGTTGATTATTGTCCTCTCAATCTCAGTGAAGAATTTTAATGGGACCTTGATTGGGATTGCATTGAATCTATAGATTGCTTTTGGTAGAATTGCCATTTTTACTATGTTGATCCTCCCAATCCACGAGCAGGGGAGATCCTTCCATTTTCTGGTATCCTCTTCAATTTCTTTCTTCAAAGACTTAAAGTTCTTGTCAAATAAATCCTTCACTTCCTTGGTTAGAGATACTCCCAGATATCTTATGCTATTTGTGGCTATTGTGAAAGGTGATACTTCTCTGATTTCCCTCTCTGCTTCCTTATCCTTTGTGTATAGGAGGGCGACTGATTTTTTGGAGTTGATCTTGTAACCTGCCACGTTACTGAAGGAGTTTATCAGCTGTAGGAGTTCTTTGGTGGAGTTTTGGGGGTCGCTTATGTATACTATCATATCATCTGCAAATAATGAAAGTTTAACTTCTTCCTTTCCAAATTGAATCCCCTTGATTCCCTTATGTTGTCTTATTGCTATTGCTAGAACTTCAAGCACTATATTGAAGAGATAAGGAGAGAGAGGACAGCCTTGTCGTGTTCCTGAATTTAGTGGAATAGCCTTGAGTTTCTCTCCGTTTAATTTGATGTTAGCTGTCGGCTTGCTGTAAATAGCTTTTATTATATTTAGGAATGACCCTTGTATCCCTAATCTCTCCAAAACTTTTATCATAAAAGGGTGCTGAATTTTGTCAAATGCTTTTTCAGCATCTAATGAGATGACCATATGTTTTTTTTCCTTCAGTTTATTTATATGATGGATTACATTGATAGATTTTCGTATGTTGAACCAGCCCTGCATCTCTGGGATGAAGCCTACTTGATCGTAGTGGATAATTTTTCTAATGTGTTCTTGGATTCGGTTTGCCAGTATTTTATTGAGAATTTTTGCGTCAATGTTCATGAGTGAGATTGGCCTGTAATTCTCTTTCTTGGTTGAGTCTTTGTGTGGTTTAGGTATCAGGGTAACTGTAGCTTCATAGAAGGAATTTGGCAGTGACTCTTGTGTTTCTATATTATGAAATACCTTAAGGAGTATAGGTATTAGGTCTTCTCTTAATGGAGGTAATGAACCAAATGGACTTAACAGACATCTATAGAACATTCCACCCAAATAGGAAAGAATATACCTTCTTCTCTGCGGCTCATGGAACCTTTTCAAAAATTGACCATATACTTGGTAACAAAGCAAACTTCCACAGTTACAAAAAAATATTAGTAACCACCTGTGTCTTATCGGATCACCATGGATTAAAATTAGAATTCAACAACAATGCTACCCCCAGAAAGCCCACAAACTCATGGAAACTGAACAGTCAACTACTGACCCACACCTGGGTCAAGGAAGAAATAAAGAAAGAAATTAAAGTCTTTCTTGAATTTAATGAAAACAAAGACACAACATACTCAAACCTATGGGACACAATGAAAGCAGTGCTAAGAGGAAAGTTCATAGCACTAAGTGCCCACTTAAAGAAAACGGAGAAAGCACTCATTGGTGACTTAACAGCACACCTGAAAGCTCTGGAAAAAAAAGAAGCAGACTCACCTAGGAGAAGTAGAAGACTGGAAATAATCAAACTGAGGGCAGAAATCAACAAAATAGAAACACAGAAATCAATCCAAAGAATCAATGAAACAAGAAGCTGGTTCTTGGAGAAAATCAACAAGATTGACAAACCCTTAGCCAAACTAATCAAACGGCAGAGGGAGAACACGGAAATTAATAAGATCAGAAATGAAAAGGGGGACATAACCACAGACACAGAGGAAATTCAGAGAATCATTAGATCTTACTACAAAAGCCTGTATGCCACAAAATTGGAAAATGTAAAAGAAATGGACAGTTTTTTAGATAAATACCATATACCAAAGTTAAACCAGGACCAGGTAAATGCTCTAAATCGTCCTGTTAGTCGCGAAGAATTAGAAACTGTTATCAGAAACCTCCCTACCAAAAAGAGCCCAGGACCAGATGGTTTCAATGCGGAATTCTACCAGAAATGCTTATGTTTTTATTTCCACTGTTCTTGTTAGCACTATTGAAAGATGAGAAACTGCTTTTTTTCATAGACACTTTGCTTTGGAGGTTGCATGATTAAAGTTAAGTATGTTAAAGTTCACAGAAACATTTACAATTAAAACATAAGCACATCATTTCCCCCTTCCAATTCCTCCCATCCCTTCTTTCTTATTCTCAAATTCATGGGTGTTTTTTCTTTGTTTGTTATTGTTACAAAAAGACACACACACATTAGTACAGCCTCCTGAGTCCAGTTAGTGTGGCTTTTCTGTATATAATTTCAGGTCTGACTATTTGATATTACATAATTGATTAAGGGACTCATCACTAGGAATAACTTATTATCTTACCTACAACAGTCATTACTTCCCTGGGGTTCTTTTCTAGGGTTGGAGGCCTTTGTGATTTTTTTCTCATCACAAGATTTTTATATGCTAACATGCAATAATTGGTACTGAATTTTTTACGTTATTTACATTCCTATGACACTATGAAATTCTTAGGAACTTCAACATAAAATGTGTCACTTCTGTAATCCAGAAATGAAAAAAAGCCAACAGGGAAACAGCTGCAATGAAGTGTGGAAGTCCTAAATGACAGACAAGTACATGGTGCAAGTCTCAGGTTCAGAGTAACTAAACCATCAACTCTCATAAGGTGACTGAACAGCTTTCCTGATATTCAGAGCAACAGAATTTAGTCCCAGGAATTTAGTGCCAATGTCCTTTGAAATGCAAAAGAACTCAAGTTACCAGAACAACGTGTGAAATAAAGAACAAGCTTGAAGAAAAAAAAAAGGTCACCTGATTTCAAAATATACAATAATGCAATTGTCAGGACTATAGCATTAGAAGCATGAAAATTATAGCATGAAAATGGATCGATGAAACAGAAAATGCAAACAGTAAATGAACACATTGGTAAAACTAATTTCCACAAAGTTATAAAGCAATTCACTACAGAAAAGAGGGATGTTTTAGTAGTAGTTATATATTTAAAAAATCCTAAGTACTTGCAAAATTATATATATATACTTTACATACTGCAGAAACATTAACTTAATGTCACTGACCTAAATGTAAAACTTAAAATTATAATAATAAAATCTCTCTGATAATAGATTAATCAAAGAATTCTGAGCAATACCACCTAAGCATGATTCAAGATGACAGATTTGTATGTGAAATGCACCAAAATTAAGGCCTTTTGATCTTTAAAAGCTTAGTTTAAGGCAATAGGGGACTTAAACTTGTAGTATGGGAGCAAGCCAAATATTAGACAAGGACTATATCTAAAACACATGATAAGTTCTCAAAATTCAAAATTACTGAAAAGAAGAGTTATCAAAATACTTGAACAAAAATGGTATCTGAGAACTTGAAAAGATCACTGTTTCTCTTGCAATGTGCAATTCTGCCCTGTGCATATTTTAACAGTATGTTGACACATTTCATGCTAATGGGAATTTAGGGTTGTTTACATATTTTCTCACTGTGGTTGCAATGTGAGCTACAGTTTCAATCAGACACCATACATCTATTGAAATCACTAAAATTATAAAAATGGATTGGTGAGTAAGGGGGGAGCTGCAATAGGTATATGTTGTGTATGCCTATATCAAAAGCTAAATATCTTGGGGAAATATTTTCTGGCTGAAAATTTTACTTATTGACCAAACAAATGATTTAGAACTTCCCCTCCTAGATATTTACTCATGATAAATGAAAACATAAATTAGTTAGTTCACTGACTTGAAGAAACGTATCCACATCAACATTAACCACAGTGAAGAAATATGTAAACAACCCTAAATTCCCATTAGCATAAAAATGTGTCAACATACTGATATAATATTTACAGGGCAGAACACTAAAAACGCATACTAAAAATGTTTCCTTCAAGAAAATATCAGTTATACCAAAATATAATATACTAAACCAAAATACAGTATTAGAAATGAAACGAGTTTATGATGATTCTGATGGCTATTCTTGGCTGTCAGTTTGACTATATCTGGAATTAACTAACACCCAAGCAACTGGGTACACTTATAGGGATTTTTCTTTATTGCATGATTGAATTGAGAAGACCCACCCTAAACCTGGATTTTTGAGATGGGAAGATCCATTTTTAAACTGGACCTCACCTTTGGCTGACAGTCTATAAAAATACATGGAAGAAGAAAGCTAGTTTTCTTTACCTGCTTACCATAGTTCCTCCTGGAAATTCCTTTCTTCACTGATCTTAGAGTCTACTGTTTCAGGATTCTGATATATACTGAAGACCAACCGAGACATCCAAACTTGTGGATTTTATTCTTGGACTTTCCATTGGTAAGCTGTCATTGTTAGACTAGATGGTCCACTTTCCTATTCGCCACTCTAACACACACCATATATACATTCCACATATACCCCATATATACACACATATTTATGTATATATACTCATCCTGTCAGTTCTAATCATCTAGAGAACCTTTACTAATGCAGGGACCATGTAGTGTAGTGAAAGAAATTGTTAAAAAGGAACAAGGAGACATTCTGAATAGCCGATGTACTTTTTGTTTCCATGGGTGTAAATCAATGCCAAAGAGTGTCAACTTATATATAGTTAATATGAAGAGCTTATTATATGATTGGTATAAAACTATTATAATGTTACAAAGGCTTGCTACTTAAGTATTGTGAAAACTCATGCAAAGAACATTCGTTCAGATTAACAATGATTAACCATCTCCATCTTTATCTAGATTCATGCTATATAAATGAGATTCTTTATGCAAAAATCATTGGGGCAAAAATACTGAAGTGTTTTAGGGTTTTAGTAAATCTACTAAGTCACGTCCACTACTCTTAGGCAACAAGAGAAGGAAATATCATATCATACTTCACATATACAATATGTTATGGTACTCTTACCCTGGTGAGAAAAAGAAATCTAGTTTTGAATTATTTTTGAACAGAAAAAAGAAATAAAAGTCACATGACTTTTTTGTTTGCTAGGGTTCATCCAATGTTAATTGCTTCAAATGTCAGAGCAGGTCTTCTCACATTTTACTTTGCCCTAACTTAGAAATTTGGAGAATGTCAAAAGATGTTGTGAAAGGCAAAAATGAATTGATTCTTTTGAAACTCATAAAAATACATATATTGAGAGGGTCCACTTCTTCTAAAATATACACTTTTGTGATAAACCAGGGGTAAAAGGTAGACAGGCATAGAGAGGTAAGACCTAATTCCTTCATTTTTATAGCATCTGGGTTGAGATCCACAGTTGAAATGGTATTAAGAAAGATTTCTTTTTATTCTATCTATGAGAATTACCTCCCTCACTAGCTGTGCTGAGAGTCTCATTCATTAATTGGTTGTGTGAGTGATTTCTAAAAGGCTCATTGATATACATCAGGAAATCTATCATTTCGGGAATCAGGAAAGCCTGGAAATGAAAATTGTTACCTTCAGTATTAGTCGCAAACTGGGAGATTCTATGACTTATCTGTAAGTATGATTTAACATTACTACAAATTCCAATTACAAATTACTATTTTGTTTTAAAATTATAAGCTGAATCTATCAGTAGGGTACAATTGTGGTAGTCACCTATGACAAAACGACACTCATTCTCTCTAGTTAACTACTAGCATTCCTGCCTAAGAATCATGTATGAGGGTTTAGATATTGCATCCATGGTCATGAGAGAGTACAGAAAGGCACAGCAAGTAAGGATAGGGCAGTCTGGGTGCCTCAAAAATCCAGCAATTTTTCTGTGGAATGAACATGGAATAGGATTAATTAAATCCTTGCTCAGACTTCACACTGAAAATGTGAGGGAACTTTCTGACAAAGGTGATAAGAGCCTATGTCTTCCAATGCTCTTGCCTTTTAGAAATAACATGGCCTATGGTAGGTGATTATGGTGGCTCAGTGCAGTACTGTTTGTGGGAGTGGCACCTCAGGGCCAAGTGCTGTTTCTAATGAATACAAAGAAGTTCTGGTATCTGAAGATGAATGTGTTCTAGGACAACCATGTGCGAAAGGTTAAATGATATAATAGCCCCAAGTCAGTCCTAAAAAATGCGGACACTGCTAAAGTGTCTGTGGTCCCTGATAATCTAACTTTTTCTCTCATTTTAGGAACCAATTAGTATTAATGACATTCCAAATTATTATATATTTAAATTAATTGCTTGTTGACCTTTAGCCAAGGTTAACTATATTAAGGTGTAAATTAAAATGGATTTACTTGCCAAAAAGTTTTTAATAAGCATACGCTTTGTTACCATTGCCTATCAAAACACTTTTCATTCAACATACATCATATCAGGATTCTAAGTGTTCTTTTATATTAAAACTTTATTTTTTTCATATTCTAATTGTGGTTTCCCTTTTTGTAGACCTCCCAGTTTCTTCCTACCCACTCTCTATTGACATGAACCTCCTTTGGATCTCCCTTAGAAAAAACAAAACAAACAAACAAAACCCAAGTATCTAAGGAATAATAATAAAATAAAATGAGATAAAACAAAAATGAACAATTTAGAATAGGACAAATAAAACCTAAGAAACCCAAGAAACACATCTAGACATTTGTTTGTACGCATAGGAATTCCATAAAAACACAAAACTCGAAGCTGTCATGTGGATAGAAAGGATCTTGTAAGGTAAGGAAAAAGGAAAAATGGAGAAAAAGAGAGAGAGAGAGAGAGAGAGTTCAGGAACTCAGAATATTAAAATCAACATTATGAAACAAAGAACCTCCAAAGATGCCATTGAATTCATTTTGTGTTGGCATGGGGCCTACGTTTAAAAATGGTTCATTTACTCAGTGAGATTCCCTTCTAGAAAACTTAGCTTTAATTTGCAAGTGGCTGTCAAAGGGAGACAGTTTATGGATTAGGGGTAGGGCTGGGTGTACACTTCTCCTTTCAGATCTAGGCACCCACCAGGTGTAGACCCTTGCAAGCTCCGTGCATGCTTGCTACAGTCTCTGTGAGTTTATATGTGCACCAGGGATGTTGTGTTTAGAAGGTCATGTCTCTCTGATACTATTTACCCCCTATTACTCTTACACTTTTTCTGCCTCCCCTTGCTGAGAGTTCTCTGAGCCCTAAGGGAGGGATTTGATAAAGACATCCCATTTAGGGCTGAGTGTTACAATGTCTCCATTTCTCATTTTCTACATGTTCTTTGGGTCTCTCTATTTGTTCCAACCTACAGCAGAAGGAAACATGTCTAATAATGGCTTAGCAAGCCATAATCTATGAGTATAGCAGAATGCTTATAGGACTCGTTATTGCAATATTCCTGTAGCAGAAAGCAGTATTTGATTTTCTTAGGTCCCTGGCCTATCAAATCTCAGGTTCTAGGCCATACAAGCAGTATTGGATATGGGACCCCTAAATTCAATCAGACATTGCCCCTTTAACATTTGTGCCACTCATTAGTGAATTTTGCAGTCAGGACACCATTGTACTTTAAAGGATTTGTAGTTGGATTAGTGTTTACATTTTTCCTTTGGTAGCTTTGTTCTGTAGGTGTGAAGGTTCTAGGAAACCAGCATGACTTCTCCATATTTAAATAATTATGTATATGGAATCTCTAGTAATAGGGCCTTACTGTCAGTTGGTACAGTACAACAGATAGCTTTGGTAATAGCCTGGATTACCTGGAGGTACTGTTGGTTACTCTATTATAAGTAACCCATTCTCAATACTTCCAGAACTTCATTTGTGATGACAAATGCCCCAATTAGGGCTCTGTCTCCCCAACTACTTGGAAATTTTGCTTGAATGCCTTCATATGTGTATATATTTTAGGAAGCTTCTACTATATAGGTTTCCACATAACCCCTCAAATAGGTGTTAGTTTTAGCTGCCCCCGTTTGATCCTACCTTTGTAGGAAACCCCAGTGTCATTTCCCTTTCTAGGGAGATCAATTCTACCCTTAGTTCCGCATGCTCTACCTCACCTCTGAGGCTATATAGACAGTATACTACTTATCAATGACTTAACAGGTAAAGTTCACATATAAGCAAATTTATACCAAATTAGTCTTTCTAGATCTAGGTTACCTCACTCAGAGTTATTTTGTCTATTTCTGTCCATTTATCTGTGAATTTCATGATTTTGCTTTTTGTTTGTAAGTTTTTAATAGCTCAATAATATCCTACTGTAAATATATCTTTATATATTATATATTTTCATATATAAATATTCCATGTATATAAATGCCATGCTTTCTTTATCCATTAATCCATTGATGGGCATTTAGGTAGTTTCCAACTTCTGGCTATTATGAACAGAACAGCAAAGAACATGGTTGGACAAGCTAAGAGTAGCAGAATGATCCATATGCCAAAGGAATGGATTTGGAGGTGGATAGACTCCCAACTTCCTGAGGAACCACCACACTGACTTCCATAGTGCCTCTACAAGCTTGCAGTTTCACCAGTAATGGGCTAGCATTCCCATTACTCCATGTCCTCAGCTGGATGAGCGGTCATTTGCTTTACTGATCTTGACCACTCTGACTGGCGTAAGATGAAATCTTAAAGAAGTTTTCATTTGTACTTCAATGATGATGAATGATTTTTAACTATTTCTTTAAGTGTTTCTCAGCCACTTCAGTTTCCTCTTTTAAATTTTTCTCTTTAGATCTTTATCCCTCTATAAAAATGTGTTATTTTTTCATGATGTCCCATATTTTAATTTTTATATATTTTGACTATTAGTCATAAATCAGATGTGTAGTTGATAAAAATATTATCATCCTGTAGGCTGCCACTTTGTCCTAGATGGTGATCTTCACCTTACAGAAACTATTTCACTTCATGTGGTCTCATCAACTAATAATTGTTGATTTTAGTGCTTGCGCTACTGGTGTTCTGTTCAGAAAGTGTCTTCTTGTTCCTCACTTTCTCTCTAACAGACTCTGTTTGTCTGGTCTTATGTTGAAGCTTTTTTTGTGTCTGCAGAGTGATAAGAATGGATCTCATTGAAAATTCATACTTAATGCAACCATCCAGTTTCATTTTTGAAAATCCTGGTTTTCTTTTGAACATGCATTTTGGGTTTCTTTATCAAAATCCATCTGCCCATAAGTGTGTAGGATTTTGTCTCTGTCTTCGATTCAGTTCTTGATGAACGTGTATTGTTTCTAGCAATAGCATTTTATCTTTACTGCTACAATTTTCTAGTAGAATTTGAGATTATGAATGGTGCTACGTCCAACAATCATTTTATTATTAAGTATTATTTTAACTATCTTGGAATTTTTGTGTTTTCATATGGAGCTGAAATCGTCCTTTCAAGTTCTGTGAAGAACTGTGGTAAATTTTTTTTTTTTGAAAATTGCATTGAATCTGTAGATTTCTTCGTTTTTAACACCTGTGATTAGAGACAAAAGAAGTTTCCAAAACAATTCAGAATTCTGGTATAAAAAATACTGAGACCCAGGGAGATAAGAATTTTAATCACATTTTTTTATACCCGTGTTCATTAGGGGAATTGATTATAGTACTTTTTCGTAGTTGGATCTTTAAGTGGAATAGGTGTCAGAGTATTATAACATCTTAAGAATTATTTGCCAAGGTTCCTCTTTTTCCATCTAGATGCTTCTGTATGGCTAGATTTATAGATATTGCTTAAATTTTTATTTTTTATGTAGTGTTTTCCTTCATTTATTGTGATTGAGAGTTTGACTGGATATAGTAATCTTGAGTGAAGTCTGTAATCTTTTAGCTTTTGTAGAACATCTGTGCAGGCCCTTCTGACTTTTAGAATCTTTGTTGAAAAGTCAGATGGTATTTTCATAGATCTACCTTTAAATTTTATTTGTTTTTTATTCTTGTAGATTTTAATATTCTTTCTTTGTTCTGTGTGTTTAGTGTCTTGATTAATATATGCTGCATATTTTGTTGAAAATATTTGCTGTACGTTTTGTAATTTGTTTCTTCTACTTCTATTTCCATTATTTTATATTTGATCTTTTCACAATTTCCTAGATTTTATGGACACATTGTTTCTGGATTCTCTTTCTTTTTTAGATATTTATTTATATATTTATATTTACTTATTTATTTTGCATCCTGTCTGCAGTTCCCCCATCCTCTCCTCTCATTCCCTCCTCTAATTTTCCTCTGCCTCCTCTGTTCTCTCCCCCATCCACTCTTCCTCTATTTATGTTCAGAAAGGGGCAAGCTTATCATGGGTTAGGAAAGAGAGTTGTGGGGGGGAGAATTATGTATGGAATATAAAATAAAATTGAAAAAATAAATTAAAATAAAAAATAAAATGAATGCAAATCTGGATGTTGATATCCGATCTTATCTTTACTGGTTTGATTTTCTATTTCTTGGTTTCTATTGCCCTCTATGGTTCTTGGAGAGTGTGCTGACTGTGGGATGCCTGGTTGGAAATGCCTGGTGTGGTCTTTGGGGATCCTGTTTGTATGTGTTTCTAGGTATTAAGAGCTGTCACTGAAAAACAGAGATTCGAAAGAAGAGAGGATGAGATGTTATACCGGAGGCAGGCTACAGATCTGGGAATGAAACTGGGGGAATGGATTTGGAGGAGAGATCAACTACCTTCTTGCTTGTTTGGCCAATGGTTTCTTAAGGAATGCAGAGAGATCTGATTTGGCAGTTAGGGAATTAGACAAAGGAACAGGATGATAGGGACACTGTATGAGATGATCTTAGTGATTCACTGGAGATGGGCACAGAGAAGACAGGGGAGGCATGGCAGAGGACCTTCTAGAGAGCAGGGTATGAGACTGGAAATTTAATTTACCACAAAATGGAGAGGGGAAGAGGTCTGAAGATTACCTATCTGCTTTCTTGGTCAGCACGTTCTATGCATTTTTTTATTTAACTCTTGTTATTTGTTTTTCAGCTTCAATTATTTATAAATGTTGTAAATTCTATTCAAAAATAGGGTGAGTAAGATGGGTGGCCCAAATGTGAGACAGGAGGTGCTATAATGGAAAAGAACAATTTAAAAGACATTAGGCAATATCTAAAATGAAATAGGTCTTTGTGCACAATAAAACATTTCCTTGGGGGTTATCACTATTACAAACAAAGTCAATTCTATGCCCTCTCACTCTTCACTGTGACCTGGACAGATATGTGACTTATGCTGCACAGGCTATAAAACCTAGTTATTTGTGGCCATGACAGAATATCTATGTACTCAATACCAAGCAAATAGATAAAATATATTTAGTAAAATATTTCTATTTCAAATATATGTACAGAAAGAAGAACATTTAAAAGAAATTGAATGTGTTCAGTGTTATTTTTTCTGTGTTTAGCTGTTAGCACTGGAGTAAGGGATGGACACATAAGTCCATGTCAAAAGGTTTTGACACAGAGTCTAAAATGTCTTTAGGAAGCTTATCATGTTTTATATCCTTGCATATTTTAGCATATATGATATATAGTCAACTTAAATTTTGATATGATTAACACATAATTATAATCAAAGAAAATGCTCACACATGGGTGAAAGTTTTGGGGAGGGCTTCAAGAAGGCATTCTATTTAGTTGGTCATTCAAGAAACATGAGCATTTCCTTCTCAGCAAAGGAAAGAGCAACCTGTAAGGCAGTAGCTCTAACTAGATCTAAATTTCAACCAGATTGGGGGAATAGTGCAATGGACCTACTCCTGACAAAAAGAATAGATGAATATAGGTGAAAATGATTCAAGATTTAAAAATCAAAACAGTTTTTTAAGTTATTGTCAATATGAGAATTACATGCATATCAACATGACAAAATTAAAACTTAGGAGGTATGCAATGTTTTAGTTAGTTAATATTCAGCATATGTAAAGAGTTTCAAAAATCACTACCACTAACCGAAAATAAATAGATAGACATAGGGGGAGGGAGAGAGAGAGAGAGAGAGAGAGAGAGAGAGAGAGAGAGAGAGAGAGAATGATAGAGAGATAGACAAGACAGATAGATACAAATGGTCATTGCTGACTGGAAAACTAAGACCACACTATTCATGGATGAATGGAACTTAACACCTCTAAGACCAAAGATAGGAGGAAAGGTATCTGGAGGCATTGTTAGTGGGAACCTAAACTGGCACAGCTACTAGGAGAAACCAAAGGAAGGTTACTCAAAAACCTTAAGAACAGAAGAGATACTGGGGCTAGAGAGATAGCACAATGGTTAAGAGCACTGACTGCTCTTCCAGAGGGCTCAGGTTCAATTCCCAGCCCCCACATGGCAGCTCACACTGTCTGTAATTTCTGTTCCCATGGATCTGAAATCTTCACACCAATGTACATGAAATAAAGTTAAAATAAATTATTTTATTTTTTTAAAAGAACAGAGATACTATGTGATCCTCTAAATCTACTCCTGGATAAACACCTAGGGGGAAGAGAGTCATTACATCAAACATTCCTCTGGGGCTGACAATATGGCTCAGTGGATAAGTGTGATCATAACTAAACCTAATGACATTTTTTCAGCACTCAAATCAACAGATGGAAGGAGAGACCTGACTCTCGAAAGTGCTCCCCTGACCTCTACTTGCATATTCAAAGTAAATGCATGAAATAAGAATATTTAAACTGTATCTTCACTTCCATGCATATTGCAGCATAGTAGTTTGCAAAGGCCAATACATGGAGTCCATGTATCCACCCACTGATTAATGAGTTGAAATTGTGGGACAGGTACACTATACAGTATTTTTCAGCCATATCAAAGAATTAAATCCTCATATTTGTGGTAATAGCAATGAGACTTAAGATCAATAAGTAAAATGACCTAGAAAGATAAAAAACGCACATGGTCTCACTGAAGAATTCAAAAAGAAATAGTATCCTAGAAATTAGGATTGGAGGTACATTTGTTTGTAATTCTCTTTTTTAGTTGTGTCTTTTTGTGGTTTGGGTATCAGGGTAACTGTAGCCTCATAAAAAGAGTTTCAACATGTTCCTTCTGTTTCTATTGTATGTAAGAATTTGAGGAATATTGGTATTAGCTCTTCTTTGAAATTCTGGCAGAATTTTGTGCTGAAATCATCTGGCCTTGAGCTTATTTTGAAGAGTAATAGAAAGGAGGAAGATGGGAAGTATGGGTAAAGGGGAGCAGTAGGCACCCAAACTTGGTTTTAAGAAAAAGCAGTGAAAACTTCTGTGCTTCACAGAAGAAGATGGCCATAGAAAATAATTGTGCTGCATATTTCAAACTTAAGACTGAAGGCTTAAGGCATTCACTGTAAGAACTGATGTTTGAGGCGATATCTGTGATCTCTCTAATTCAATAGTATAATCTGTGAGCATGTTTCAAAAGACAACAGGTACCCTTTTAATGCTTGCATTTATTAAATAAATTTAATTAATTATACAAATATTCATATTTAAAAAATGTTAAAGGAGATCCTTATAAAAGTAATCACTTCCTTTAAAGGATTTCAGGCCATCAGATATGCTTGTCTGTTCTTACGATTCATCTACTTTTCATTTATATGATTTTTCTCAGTGTGGGGCAGCTTTGTAACAGTAAAACATTGCATGTGCTCAGTTACGGAAATAACAGTAGTTTCTAGGTGGTATCCACAAAAGAGATGGTAAGCCGAACGGTAGCAGTTACTGTCTAGACATCACATGCAGGCTGGAGAACCAAAGTCCACAGCGGTAGTGCCCACATGTTGAAGTTACAGACTACTTGTCTGTGAGGGAGTTTGGGAGTTATTATTCGGGATACATATGAGAAAACAGCAAACTAAGTAAAAAGAGTATATAAAATACGAAAGCCTAGAGCCAGTAAGAGCAGATTGGAACTATAGCATAATGAGGGCAAGGATGTTTCCAACTGTAGTCAACGTGAATGTGCTGGGAGAAGAAACTTGTCATCTCTCAATTTATCCATGCATTAACCACTGAACATTGGGCATTGTTTTAGTGACAGGGCTACATCTCTAAAAATTTACAATCAGACAAATTAGGCATCCACAGAAGTCAATGAATTCTACATTGAGGTTTTCCATCCTTCCCCCACACTGCAGGAGAGTTGTTATTATCTCAGTGTAGACAGGAGGAAAGTGAGAGTGGGAAGTAGGGTGATATGCTGACAGTCACGTAACTGGTTAAGAGTCAAGTTCTGTAGGAGTCAAACTCAGTTTTGCTTGGCAGCAAATTATTCCATTATTGCTTTCACAGCAAGGACACATCTCCAAATGGAAAGAAAGGAGATGTGTCCTGTGCTGATATCACTGTCTAATGATAGTTTATTTTTGAAGAGATAAGATTAGAATAAAATGTATCTTGGCAGAAAGCTTTCAAGTACAATGAGACAAATGACAAGAGAGAGCACAATCTTAGAATTGTTCAGGTTGATAACAAATAGGGAAGTGTCAAAATGATCAGAGGACATATGATTGAAAATATCACTTACATAAAAGATATGTTTTAAAGAAAAGAGTATTTTAAAACAAAAAGGGAAAGAAACTTTTTATGAGTAACTCAGCACTTGACTTTGG
Source organism: Arvicola amphibius (assembly GCF_903992535.2). NCBI lineage: Eukaryota > Metazoa > Chordata > Mammalia > Rodentia > Cricetidae > Arvicola > Arvicola amphibius. Next base: position 77,416,964 of record NC_052047.1, read on the forward strand.
AGAAACAAAATTAAATTTGAGAAACGTTTGATTCTAACAGGTTTAGTATCCATGATGTAAATTTTGTTGTGTTTCAGTAGGTTTGAAACAGGAGCTGTGAACCCTCCACCATCATTTCCTTTAGATTGTTTGAGGAAATAAATATGTGCCCTCACCCCATAGATTATACAAATTTGATAAGCCCCAGAGATTAGCATTCATTTTTTATATCTATCTAAATTTGATACATCACGTGGTGTAGGAGGTACTTCTGTTCATGTGTTGCTTTCATTGGTTAATGAATAAAGAAACTGCCTTGGCCTAGTTGATAGGGTAGAACATACGTAGGCGGGAAGACAGAACTGAATTCTGGGAGGAAGAAAGCAGAGTCAGAGAGAGACACCATGGAGCCGCCAGAGACAGACATGTCAAATTTTTCTAGTAAACCACTGCCATGTGATGATACACAGATTAATAGAAATGGATTAAATTGAGATGTAAGAATTAGCCAATAAGACACTAGAACTAAGAGCCAAGCAGTGATTTAATTAATACAGTTTCTGTGTGGTTATTTTGGGGCTAAGCTAGCTGAGCAGCCGGGACAAACAAGCAGCTTGGCTCTCCTTGCAACATCAATGTAGAGTTCGTTCTGGATGCTATTAATGTGAAAAGTGTGTCCAACCTGCCTATGCATAGTATTGTTAAAAGGAGAAATTGAATCTAGTGGATTTCCCTCTGCAGACAATCCACAAAGACAATCAGGGAAATGAGGAGAGGAGACAGTTTCATCAACAGAGAAGAATTATTTCTGAGTACATGGGACCTTGTGTTAATTATTACCGATTCATTTCTGCTCCTGGCTATAATTTTCTTATCATTTATTCTATAGAAATTTAAGTTTGCTAAAGATTCTTAATTTGAAAGAAACAAGAGAAAAGGTGTTCTATGCTTTTTTTCCCAGGTGATTACTTATGACAACCTAGATAGAGGTTTAACCAAAACATACTTAGATTTTTATTTTTTTGGTGTCAGAACCAGAGCATGCCTTGATTTCACAGCTAGCGAAGTAGGGCTTCAAGTGTTGTGAAACACCAGAGAGAACTTACAGCATTCTTTGGGGCGCAGAGACTACTTCCAAACTTATGCAGTGTTGGCAGGCTTCATTTCCTTTTACCTGTAGAGTAAATGAGCTTCTTTAAGCTACACATAAAGAACGTTTGTTGAACTGAGTTTTAGGCTGAGAGAAAGGAGGATGCTTTCTTAAAATAAAGACTCACCTGAAGGTGTGGTTTGCTGTGGGTAGCCTGGTTTTGTTATATTTAGAAGCAGTTTGTTAGGTGTCTTCCTCCATATGAAATCACAGAGGTGACATCAAAGATTCTAACCCTTTCCCCTACACCTGCCTGAGGGTGAAGTTTTACAATAGTGTGAGTCCACTCGTATTGTTTCAGAATTCTCATGTGGGATCACAATCCTGTGAAGAATGAGCTAACCCACACAGTGCTTTAAATATTATTTTAAAAATTATCTTAAGAATCCTAAACTCTCAGGTGACTGCTTACTGCTATTCTTAAGCATTCATTTTTCCCTCTCTCTGTCCTCTACCTATTCCATTCCCCCTTCCATTTAACTGCCATTAATATCTTTATTAAGGTCTTTCTATTTTATTAGGGTGGCATTGTTTCCTTATATCTCTTTGTTTAATCTTCCTGTCATTATATATTCCTTCCTGGTTATGTTTAATATTCTCTTCTAGTATCTCAGTAGAGCTGCCTTTGTGGACATAAATTCCTTACTTTTTTATCATTGAAAGTTTTCCTTTTCTTTGTCAATTATGGCTATAATATTTTTGGTGATAGTAATTTCTGTCTGGCACATGTGGACCTTCAAAACTTGTAAAACATCTGTCTAAAACTTCTAGTTTTCAGGTTTTTCATTGAGAAGTCAAGTAATATTTGGATAGGTGTGTCTTTGCATGTGACTTGGCAGAAAACTGTAAGAGCCAAAGCTGGAGGATAACTTCAAAATAGCACATTTTTCAGACAAAATGGACAGCTGAGCATTTGAACTTACAGGTTTTATAACAGCATACTTGAGACCTACACAGACTGAAGCAAGACAAAATAACAGTATGAAGTGGTGCTGACTGTGGGCATGGAATTTCATGTCTAGCTTCCCTAATGAGATAACCACACTAGAGGGCAGGCCCCACTCTCAACAGTGATTAGACAAATCAAATTGAACATTACGGGAATTTAACAAAAACAAAAAAAAAAAGGAAAAGAAAGAAAGAAAGAACACTCAAAGATAAATGGGCAGGGCACTGAAGGTAGAAAGAGTGGATGTGAGAGGTTTGAAGTGTTTGGCTATAATCAGAACACACTCCATGATTTTCTCAGAGGATTAATACAAATATTACCTTCAAAAGATTTTTTTCCTACCAAATTCTAACTTTTCTCAACAAAAAAACTGAGGAAGCTGTGAAACATAAAAGGGCAAAGGTATTTCTGACCTTCTATTGCTATTCTTTACAAAGGACATAGATGCCTGTTTCTAGGAATATGAAGACAGGAAAACCAAGGCTGGAAAGATGACTCAGTAGGTGAAGATAAGCTGGGGTTAGATCGCCAACAGTCATGTAAAACTGTATCTGTAACCCTGGGCTGGGGAGGCAAAGGCAGGAGAATTTCGGCTGCTTGCCAACCGGATGAACTCCAGGATCAGTAAAAGAACCATTCTCAAGAAGATGATGTATAAAAGCAATTGAAGGAGGAACTAGACCTGAAAGCATATGATTGTTTTCATTTTGATTTGTGTTTTATTATTGTGGTTCCACAATTACAAATGAGAACACTATGCCCATAGCTACATTTCCTCTTTTGGAATATGATGGGAATCTTCAGTTTTGGAGTCATTTTGGGAACCTATTTTTTCTTTGTGTTTTATATTTTATTCATTTACCACTCTTTCTGCGGTGATCAACAGCTGCAGCCTCTGTCGACAAGAGGAAACATAAGGAAGGCCAGTGTCCCTGAAAATTATGCCATTTGACGTTTAGATCCATTTGGAAATAATCCTATTGAATTACACTCTGTGTTCGCATTGTGTGTTAACGTCTCTAAATAATTTTGAGTGACATAAAATTAAAGTTTCCAGGCAAAGGGCCTGTTGGTTTCTCTTCCATCCTCTTTGTCACCGGTATGTTGTAGCATTGTTAATTTAAATTATCCGTAAGGCGGCATTTGGTCTATTGCACTGGGTCTTTTCGCTCACATTCTGCTTGATGAAGTTCCTCCTACATAGTCTGGGGGAGTATTGCGCTGCTTTCCTTATATTGCCTCAGGTTCAAAGGCCTCAGTCTCCTTTAGTCTAGCAAAGGCTGAGTGTTTTCTCAACATGACTTGCAGGCTTTCCAGCAGAAACTCACCTTTTACTGCCAACACTCACCTTCATCATCCTCTACGCAGGATGGTCCTAGATTGTATTCCTTGTGTTCTCCAACAGCTGTGGATTTATTACCTTACTCCTACCAGTTATTGTCTAATTTCTATTTGAGCCCTGCTCAATTAATTTTGTCCCTTCTACAATTTATTCATATTAATATTTTTCCAGAACACTGTTGTTTTCTTAAAAATGACATTTTCTTTCTCTGGATATTCAGATATTTCGGTCTGATGATATGTCATTTGCCTGGAATTGTACCTCAGAGAGTTGTCTACATCATTGTGTTTTCTTGTATAGAGAGGGACTCTGTGCCTTGCAGACTTCTATGGCCTTGGTGCTGCACAGAGCTCTCTTCCCAGAAGCTGTCGAACAGCCTTCATCTTCCATCCTTTACTACACCACTTCCTTTCACGACGGGCCAACTCTGTTTTATATTTCTATGTATTTTGTTCTTTTGATAAAATCAGAGCTTACTGGGTAACTATGAAAGAAAATATGGGGAAATTATGGTGAGGAACACAAGGAGTTATGAAAAAATAATATGGCAGAATGAGGCCATTGTGATAAAAGGACAAAATCAAGACAAACAAGGAATGCATTCGGGAAGGCAAGATCCCCGAGGACACGGAGACGAGGACACGTAGGAAACTGCATTGTAGGGAAGAGAGAAAGAAGTAACATCCTGATGAGGAGAACAGAGCTGACCTTTGGATCTCAAAGTTATACATCTTCAAATCCAACTAGATTCAGAAAGAATATATTTTTGAAAGTTACATTGTATTAAACATGAACATAATTTATCCTTTTAATATACCCTAAGAAATATAGTGATTATATTGCTTATACATGGTGCATATATTAAATATATTAAGTTTAATATTTAATATCTTCACAAGGTATATGATGCATATAATAAGTATTGCAAGAATGCAGCAATAATTTAAAGTATACAGGAGGGTATTTTCAGGTTCTGGGCAAACATTGGACCATTTTATGGGAACTGAGCATACACAGATTTTGGTATTCAAAAGGTCATGAAACCACTTCCCTCAGAGATGCCAATGAACAATAGCAATTTGCATTATTTATAAATTTCATAATTATATATTTTATGCTATTGTTCTGATAATGGTCACACAGATTAATAGTCACTGAAACTTTTTGTCATCCATGCATTTATTACACAATTGATGTTTACCTATACAAATATTTAGACATGGAACAAATTATTTATTATAAGAAACATAGCAGAGGCTGTGTGTGTGAAAGAAGTTAATTAGGTGGCAAATTGAAGTTTGTTTTGTGCAAAAGAGCATGCATCAACAAAAGATATCTACCTTAACTTGTCTCCAGTGTATTGAGGAGATTGCCATATTATACATAATCCATCAAATATAATGCTGGAGACAGAACCATATTGAATGTGTCATTGAATTCTGTTTTTCCACTGGAAGCTGGGATGTCAGCTCTGCATCACTGAGAAGAAAACAGTTACACTCCAGTTTTGTTGACTTAAATTACTTTATGCAATGAAAGTGAAGGAAGTGATTAAAATTAGCCTATGTGTTTGATTATATTTCTGTTCCTTGTGGGAGAGAGGCTTGTGTGGTGTATGTGGTTATGTCCAAGTGTCCAAGGTCAGAATTGGATGTGGATGTCTTCTATCATTATTCATTTTATTTCTAGCTCTAGAGTCTTACTGAAGCTGAAGCTCTCTGCTTAGGCTAGGCCTGTAGGTCAGATACTCAGATGTGTCAGTCTCCAGCCTTCTCCTCCATGGGCTGGGGTTAAAGTTACTGGTTACCACGCTCTGCTTTTAAAGTTGGCGTTGGAGATTCAGATGTAGGTGTTTATTCTTTCACAGCAAGCACCCTGACCCAATGAACCATTTCTAACCCCTAAGCATAGCTTTTTAAAAAAAAAAATTTTTTTCCTCATTTTTTTATTAAAGATTTCCATCTCCTTTCCTCCTCCTCCCCCTTCCCTCCCCTCCCTTCCACCCATACCCCCACTCCACCCCTCTCCAAGACAAAGAGCCATCAGGGTTCCCTTCACTATGTTAAGTCCAAGGTCCTCCCAGCTCCCCCTAAGTCCAGGAAGGTGAGCAACCAAACTGACAAGGCTCACAGTGGAGACGGTGGGACAGATCAAACGGGAGACCACCAAGTCCAGTTGGAATGGGACTGATGGAACAGGGTACCAAACCGGACTCTCTGAATGTGGCTGACGGTGGAGGAGGACTGAGAAACCTAAGCATAGCTTTTAAAAATTGTTTTAGACTTGGAGACATGCTGTCCATCACCTTAGGTCCATAAAGACCTATTTAAAAATACAGAAATTATTCTGCTAAAGGGAATCATGTCACTCCTTTCCAATTGTTACTTATTAACTAAAATGTACTGAAGCTTATAAGCATGCATTATAGGACAGGAGACAGGTGGGTAGCTACAAAAGGCATTGTATTGGGAACATGCAGAAGTATGTTTCAGAAACAGGTGTGAAAAGATGAACCAATAACTTAACCCTGTGTGCTTCAATTTTTTTTTCTGTGAATCAGGACCCATAATAGTTGCACCACAAATATAAGCCTTAAGTTGTCATTTGTAACATGCTCAGGACATTGTCTGCCACATACATAGGAATTACTACTCAATATTTGGTGATCTTATATGACAAAATTCTTAGCTTGCAGTGCTAACAGACACATACCAGACTGACAGAACTTTGTGGGTAATTATGGTATTTTAAGAAAATGAGGTTTGGAACTGGAAATATAGCTCAGTGGTTAAATGCATTGTTGTTCCTGCAGAAGACCGGGGTTCAGTTCCTGGCATCCACATGATGACTCACAAACATGTTCCTCTTATCAAGGCACTATGATACCATGACCTTCACTGGCACGAGAGTGCATGTGGTGCCCATACATACATGCACAGAATATGCTAATACACACACAATTTAAAAGAACAAGTGGTTCTTAGAGATCAACTTCAGATGTAGTCCTGATTGCTCACTGAGTGTCATAGTCATCTTGAAGGAAATGAAACGAAAATGAAAACTAGCAAATCATCTGAAACTCTTCTAGGTAAATTGTTGCTGATACAAATTAGATATAGTTACACTGAACACAAAGACTGACCAGGGGTTTAATTTGTTTTTAGTCTGTAAGACAGAATCCATACTTGCTGGATTGCATTGAGACAAGCTCTGTGAAAGGTCCCAGGAAGACTGATGCTGGGCAGCTCTTCTGTCCTGAGGGAGGAAGTAGAGTCTTTGACACTGTTTCCAAATGGTCTCCTCATCAAACATATCTTTGCAATTTGTTCATCTAACAATGACTCTTAGATATCATCTGGGACATACAATCTTCATAAGTAAAATTCTAAGCAGAAAACAACTAGGAGCAGCATTGCCTTTGAACTGTTTATTTCTCCTATATAAGTAGACATTAGCAGCTTAGCAGCCGAACAAGAAAAGGTATACTAATTTATTACTGTTTGTAAACCAACACTAGCCTGGGAGTTCTTATGAGCAGATGTGTTCCAGGTATGAATTTGCTCCACAGGTTTGGTCAAACCTCATCTACTAAATTTGCATAGAAGCCAATATTGGTAAAGACCATTATCACGTCATTATAAAAATAGACAATGTATGACTTCTCACAAGCATGTGCAAGTGTAAGAGAATTTGACGGAACCCATTTCCTGTTTGCTACATATTTTTATTCATTTATCCAATAAATAACTCTCGGTACTAACTGTGCCTCTGGCCAGATTCTTTGACTCTTAAATTATTGCTTTTTTATTGCACTTTCAGGTTGAACATTAAATTTAGTAAACGTGGTTCACCAAACCCAAACATAACTGTAAAACTAAAATGAAGATTCTTCTAAAGAAGGTACAGGTACAATTCTATAATTATTCAAGGAAGTGTACAGGATGTGAAAGAGAAAGCATGGAAATGAAATATTTTTATGTCTTAGGTTGAGACCTTTAGAGAGGTGCAGAGGTTAGAAATGAGCAGGTCGTCTAGAGCAATGGTGACTCTAGCTTCAAGGTCATTTTTGCAAAGAAAGTAGGGGCTATTCAGGGGCGGAAACAAGCAGGGGCTTCTAGTTGGCTACAGTGTTCCCTTTATCTTATAGCCTCATTTCCACCCAGATGAAAGAAAAATAATAACTATTTAGGTGGTAGGAAGAGAAAAGAGTCATTTTCTCTTCCCTTAAATAAGATCTGCCTGGCTTACAGTTTTGAACTTTTTTCCCATCTTATTTCTGGTACCTATCTATGAATGTCATGGAATTCTCACTGTACATAAAAAAAAAGGATGTCACTTTGAAAGTTTCACAGAAGCCTCATATCATAGTTTGTTGAAAGTTCTCCTTAGAACCATGTGTAAGAGTGTGAATCCCCACTGTGAGGCTATTAGGATGTGATATGGAGATTTAGAAACAGGCCTAAGAGCCAGTTCCTGGGTCATTGGAATGCGCCCTCAAAAGGGGTTTAGAAATTTAGCTTTTTTGGTTTCTCTTTACTTCCTTGTTCATGAGATGGTCTGAAAAATGCTCCTCTATTCCAGGCCACATTGGAATGAACATAGAAAACAGCCTCCATAACCATTACCCAAAATTCAATTCTTCCTTCTTTAAGTAAATTGCTTCCAGTATTCTTTACTGCCACTTGAAATATTTCTAGGCCATGGACAAAGAAGGCATCATACTGGTTTGCACCACATTTCTCGGTAGTGCTGTTCATGAGGAGGTAAGTTCCAATGTCACTAGCCCTTGAGATCCTACTCTCTCGTAGTCACACTCAACCAATGTACAATTTAATACTGAAATGCCCAAGTATAAGTACTGTCTTAAAAAACTGGTGATTTTTGCCAACAGAAAATCACCCTGTCCAAGGCAAAGGAATCGTAGAAAAAATATGAGAGCTGAGGGAGGCTCAGAGAGCACTTTCCTGTAGAAAAGACATGGCTATTGGACTCATGGAGAACAACACCACTGTGACTGTCGGTGTGGGGCCTGTAAAAATAAATAAATATTCTAAAATTTTAAATTTAAAACAGTCTTTTAAATTAATTTAAATATATATTAAGATTTTTTTAAACTCCAACTCTTTGTGTTTACTTCTTTAATACTCTACCCAATTTAAATGCTGTTTACCATTCCCCCCAGGAAGATAGGATGACTGCTAAGAATCAAAGATCACAAATGCTTCTCCTACTTCTCAGGCTGCAAATAGAAATGAAATCTCACTCTTTTAAGTATTCTGTGTAGGTATCTGTGTAGGTATCTGTGTAGGTGTCTGTGTAGGTATCTGTGTAGGTGTCTGTGTAGGTATCTGTGTAGGTGTCTGTGTAGGTATCAGTGTAGGTATCTGTGTAGGTTTCTGTGTAGGTGTCTGTGTAGGTGTCTGTGTAGGTATATGTGTAGGTATCTGTGTAGGTATATGTGTAGGTATCTGTGTAGGTGTCTGTGTAGGTATCTGTGTAGGTGTCTGTGTAGGTATCAGTGTAGGTTTCTGTGTAGGTATCTGTGTAGGTGTCTGTGTAGGTATCTGTGTAGGTGTCTGTGTAGGTATCTGTGTAGGTGTCTGTGTAGGTATCTGTGTAGGTATCTGTGTAGGTATCTGTGTAGGTATCTGTGTAGGTATATGTGTAGGTATCTGTGTAGGTATCTGTGTAGGTATCTGTGTAGGTGTCTGTGTAGGTATCTGTGTAGGTATCTGTGTAGGTGTCTGTATAGGTGTCTGTGTAGGTATCAGTATATATCTTTGAACACATTCAGGGTCATAGACTTGAGATGAGTGAAATGTGGGCTGGATTTTCATCTGGGCTGTCATTTACGGGGGGGGGGGAAGAGGAAAACTTAGATTGAAGAGGTGACTTTTCTTATAAGAGCTGTAAGTAGTAAAGCTAGTGATTATGTCATACAAACCTAGTGAATGTGAGACAACTGCATCAGCTACATAATGAAGATGCTAGATAATTAATTAATTTTTGAAGCTGAAATAAGGGTTAGGTGAAGTATCCCTTTCTCCCACCACACACACACACACACACACACACACACACACACACCAATAAAATTCTGGAGAAAGCATTTGTGAATAGACATTCTTGAGCAGATGATAACTAGTGGGTGAATGATTGCCACAGCAGAGAACATTGCTCAGAAATTGTGCATGCCATCATAACAAAGCAAGAAACAGCTGCCCAGCTTTCTAACATGTAAAATCCAGACTTGGAGAATGAAAATACAAACACATGTGCTGGGGTTCATACATACTCATTGTCATGCAATCAACACAAGCCATACAGAAGCCTGCCAGACAAAGAAACTGCAACAGCACAAACATTTGCACATACCATTCATTTTCTAAGAAAACATGTCACAGATGACAGACAGCAGTATTTAGAACACGTTGAGTGTACATTGTGGCTCTTCAAACCAGTCCAGAATGCTTCCCATCTAGGAAACAAATATAAGGGGTATTTTATACTAGTCTCCTAATAAACTATTGTTATTTAACATAAGATTAAGAAAGTCTGGCAACCAACTTTTGCATTTGCCAACCAGGTGCTCAGCAGAATGGAAAAAAAGAATTTGCATAGTTTGCCTTGCAGAATGAAGTTTTGTGTGTGTGTGTGTGTGTGTGTGTGTGTGTGTGTGTCTTTCTGTGTGTATGGTGTCGTTTTATCTACATATGTCCCAGTGCTATATCTCTGTATCAGTTAATTCTGCTCACCTTCCTAGCATAGTGTGTTTTCCTGCTACATGTTCACCTATCTATAGTAACCTGCTTCCTCCTCACCTGTAGACTGTGCACCTCATAGTAGACTTCTGAGAGAGCAGCACCACTCCACTGAATTTCCTAACTACTCAACTATCACACTTGATTATGGAGCCTTTTCTTTCACTTCACACTTTTGGCACCTTACTTTGTGAGTTAGTTCCTGACAATCTAAATTTGAATTATGCATACAGTAGAATGTCTATATTTAAATAAAGGGAGACATTGATTTGTGCCATTAAGAATATATTTCTTCAACTTAGCTGAGAATAGAGTTATGGTTTAGTTTTATTCTCCATAATTTAGTAAAAAGAATATCATTGGTATAGAATCCCCATAAATGCTCTGTTCAAGCCTGGAAATTATCATTCATTGACATGATTGATTTCACTGAATATGAAATATTGTTAAATTATAAACTGTTATAATTATCTAATTATCCTATCACATATCATATTAGAATATCTCAAAACTGCATCATTGAATTGCTGATGTTCATATGTAATAGATGTTGGAAAAATATGCAAATAGATTTTCTGAATGTTTAAGAAGCAAAGATAATTCACATCATAGATGCAAATATCTCTGTTTCAATAGACCATCCTGTGCCCATTTGTTCTTTCCTATCATTTAGCTTCTATAAGAAAAAGAAGGGAAAGTGCTAGAAATTCAGGCACAGGAGTTTTGGGATGTCACTATTTCAGAGAGTTTGCTCAATTTTTGGTTCTTTCTGGCTTTTTCTTCACTACTAATGAATGCTGGGCATTGCTGTTGGCTTATTTGGGATGAAAGCCATCTGGTAAAACACTGTTTTTTTTTTTTAAGAGAAGTGTTAGTCTGGTCTCACGTGTAAGTATTGACAGTAGGACCAAGCTATGCATTGGGTCAAGGAAAAAAAAATCACTGAGTTATTCTGTTCGGAGAACCCTATGCTCAATCCTAGCTGCTGCCAACCTGAATTTAGAGTTAGTGAGTCTTCTTGGAAAGTAAATTCATTTCTCACAACCGGGAGTCCAACATGGTAACTATTAATCAGGTTCCTTGTTGAAATGGCAGTGGCCATTCTGCAGGCTCAGTTCGAGAAAGTTCACAGAATTACATTCTACTTTCTCTTGTTTTCAGAGATGACATGACTTGGTATAGAAAAGAGCTCCAAGGTAAGGTTGCTTCTCAAATAAAGTCCCCATGGAAAATGATTACATGCTTTTAATTACACAACACACTTTTTAAAAAGATAAGTCTAATCCTTGTGTAAGCAGTTAAATCTAATTTTGAAATACAAATTTTTTTTTCTTCCTAGAAGGTACTCTACCAATCCATAAAGAGAAATAGTAACCCAGCTAAAAGACAAATTCTTAATTTCTTTTAATTAAAAAGTAAATTCAATACAAATTGAACACAATAAATATACACATTTAAGAATTCAAATTACAGTGGGTATATTCTAATAGAGAAATTTTTTTTTCTTGTCTGTTTGACTCTCAACTACCTGGTGGCAAACTTTTCAAGTGATGTTAAATATTTATTCACACTTTTGTTCTGATTTCAACATTAAATCCTACAGTCCAGCTTGTTGTCAGTATAAATTTTATGTTCCTGTCTTCTCAGTAGAAAAGTTACATGATAGTGTTTCACATGCTCTTGCTTCATTTCCTTACCGAGAGACTTATGACTTATCACTTTACTTGTTGCTACACAAATGTTAATATATAAGCATTTTGTTACTATTCAAAATAATGTATCATCATATTTTTACCATATTTTAAAAAATTTAAGGTCAATTTATATTATACATTTCTGCTTTTGATTAAGGTATTGTGTTTGTGCAGCTCATTTAAAAATGTAATGTATAATTAAGAAATATAGGTTAATAGACAATCATCTATAATAAAGCTTGTAGTCATGTTATTTAGATTTTCTAGATGTACAGAGATGTGTTTCAGATGACATTTAAAATGTTTTAATTTAGGACTTTTCATGACAGTGAGACACATCTGCTCCTGGCAGCACCAGTTACTTCAAGAGGAAGATGGGCATTGAAGAGGCTCCTTATGGAGGTTATTAATCCATTTGAGCAAGAAACTGCTCTTGCCTGGACTGCTTGATGAACTGGAACTACAGGACCTGTAGAGAAATGACTGCTGAACTTGCCTAAAGGTGAGATGAACCTTTGGGGTTCCTGCTTCATGAATGAGTCTGCTAGACATTCTGCAGGACACAGAAAAAAAACTGCTAATATAGACAGCACTGTCTTTGAAATTCCCTGTTGGATACTATGGGCCTATATGTTGAAGATAGATGCCTCAATGGTACAGAAAAACTTTGTGTGACTGGCCAGGTAGCAATATGTCTCTGTCAATTCTAGAGTTTTGGAAGTTTGCTGACAATGCATTTCATGTTTACTTAGGTAATAATATATCCTTCTGGGGTCTTTGATGGAGTTGAATTTATAGTTATAGTTTTCCTTAGTTATGATAAAAATAAAATAGATATAAATATTGCAACTGTAATTCTTGCTTTTTTTAAACCTGTTTTGTTATATGTAATTTTACTATGATAAAGTTAAAGCCTTCCTTTGTATTTAAACAGAAAATGGGAGGTGATGTGGGAATCCCCTTTGTTGCTGTGAATATTATTGGTTAATAAAGAAAGCTGGCTTGAGCCTATGGCAGGGTGGAACAGAGGTAGGCAGGGAAGATGGAACTGAATGCTGGGAGAAAAAAAGGCAGAGTCAGAGAGAAGACATGTAGCCCCACTGGAGACAGACGTTGGGAACTTTAACCAGTAACCCACTGCCACATAGCAATACACAGACTAATAGATTTGGGTTAACTTAATATGCAAGAGTTAGCCAATAAGAAGCTAGAGCTAATGGACCAATCAGTGATTTAATTAATACAGTTTCTGTGTAATTATTTCGGGGCTAAGCAGCCAGGAACTAACTAGTGGCCTCCATACAACACTGGGTGTATTTCTATTTCTTGGACATCAAATTTCTTAATTTCACACTTCATTTTGCCCTTTAGTTGGTTCTTCTATTTTATTATTTGAGAAAACTTCCTTTATTTTTTTTCCTCTCAAAGATTGAACTCCTACTTTCATACTGTTTTGTATTATAGGTTTTTCTTTCATGTTGTAGGTTTTCTTTTATCTTTTTATTTTAATGTGATTTGTCTCATGCATGAAGTATTACATCTTGCCTATGATTTAATATTTTATTTCTTTTTGAATAATTTTTTTCATTGACTGTTCACTTTCAGATGCTTGTGATCATTGTTTTAGGAGGGGAGTTGTTTTGTTTGTTTTCTTTTGTTTCAGACACCACATTTGTGTTAGAAGAGATTTTCTTTTTCCTCATTTTTTTTATTAAACATTTCCATCTCCTTCCCTCCTCCTCCCCCTTCCCTCCCCTCCCTTCCACCCATACCTCCTCTCCACCCCTCTCCAAGACAAAGAGCCATCAGGGTTCCCTTCACTATGTTAAGTTCAAGGTCCTCCCAGCTCCCCTTATGTCCAGGAAGGTGAGCAAACAAAGAGATTTTACAATAACTCTTGTTCATTGATTCATCTTTGATGTTAATGGAAAACATTACTCAGAAAATGCTGAGAAGTGTATGTGTAGTTACGTATTTATCTGACTGTTCAGGTCTGGCCTTCACTATCACATGAGTAGGCAATGACTAAGTTGTGATGTAAGAAAACAAGTATCCTTACTTTTCTAATATTTGACGGGATTTCTTTTTATTTAGTTATCCCAGACTAGATTTTTCTAGCATCTTTCCCTGTGACTATAGTTTTGCATTCCCTCATACAGTGATATTTTAAAGTAAAGCTTGTCTGAAGATCAGAGTGCTCACTAGTGCACTAGTCAGCCATAAAGGCCCAGACAGTGGTGGCACATGCTTTTAATCCCAGCAGCCACACTAGGTAGCCATAGAGACAGGGTAGTGGTGGTGCAAATCTTTAATAAAAGCACTAGAAAAAAATTTAAGGCAGAATGAGACAGGAACTCACTCTTTTTCATTTGAAGATTTTGTAGCGGTAAGAGCTTTCTAGTGGCTTGGCTGCTTTGCTTTTCTCATCTTCAGCAAGCTTTATGTATTACAAACACAAATAAAATATCACTAATCCTTCATTGTAGAAGACAAGCAGGAGAAATAGCGGATCATCACTTAGTAGGGTCTCTTTTGTGCTTATGCTTAAGATTGAGGGTGCTGTAGTTCAAATTCAAACATACCCACGCGTGTACCACATATACACACACACACAAGAAATTTATTCTGCTGAAGGGGAAAGAAGGCTACCTCGCCTTGGGTGGTTTGAGAATGGACTTAGGTACCTGTCGTGGTTATCTTTGTCAACATAACTCATCCCATTGTCATCTGGAAGGAAAGCCTCAGTTGCTCATCCTTAGATTTGACTATGGGCATATCTAAGGATCATCTTCACGGTTTATTAATGTAAGAGGGCTGGCCCTCCAATGGATAGCACCATTTCTGTGCAGGTGTTCCTGGGTTGTGTAAAAGTTCAGCTAACCGTGGATCTGAAAGTGAACTAGAAGGAAACATTCTGTGTACCTTTGAGTTTCTTCACTGACTGACAGTGATGGACTCTAACTGTAAGCTGAAAAGCTTTCCTCTCTTAGGTTGCTTAAAGTCAGAGTATTTTATCCCAACAGCTAAAAGAATGCTGGAAGAGCATCACTCCCTTCATTGAAAACCCATTTCCTCTTGTTTTGGTTAACATCCTAAACATCTTAATAATTTCCTAAAGGAAGAGCCGACATGCTTACTGCTGCCTTCCCATGTGACTTCTGCTATATGGATACACTTACCAATTATTATCCTTCTAATATTGTTGTCTTTGAGTGCCTAATATGGTCTGGCTATTTATTGCCTCCTAACATCATCCTGAAGGTTAATACAAGATGGAAAATGCTAGTGGATTTTGGGGGTGGAGCACATGTGTGTGATTAACAGCAGGCTATAATTTAGGATTGAATTACTGGGCTTACTAAAAGAGTAGGACAGAACAAAGTTAGAAAGTTGAAAATGGTCAGCTGTGGTAGCCATTTCTTAAAATTGGAATCAATGAGACTGTCTTTATTAAATGCCTACTAGACTCTAAAAAAACTCTTGGGTTGACACAATTAGGAGTAAAATAGGTCTCTTTTCCTAATGAATCTTTCAAATATAAAATAGACAAAGCTATAAAGTTTTTAATATGTGTTCCTTTTTTATGGAGACTTACTTCTTTTAACAAACTTCTGAGAAAATGCAGCCAAAAACATGTGAGACCAAGTCGTCCATCCACCTCAGATGCCCTGTATTGTCAGTTGTCTGTTCAAAGCAATAAATTTATTAAGCAAAAATTGAAATTATAGATTCATAACAGATGATAAATGACAAATGATAAAGATTAATTATACATGATATATATGATATATATATATATACATAATACATACACACACATATATACACAGTTGGTAGAAAGAGAGTAGAGAGCCTGGTGGTGGGGGTACATGCCTTTAATCCCAGCACTCAGGAGGCAGAAATACGTTGATCTCTGTGAGTCTGAGGCCAGCCTGGTCTACAGAGTGAGTTTCAGGACAGGCTCCAAAGCAACACAGAGAAATCTTGTCTTTTAAAAACCAAAAAGAAGAAAATAAAAGAAAAAGTAGAGAATAATAGATGACAGAAAAATACACATAGGAAAGATGAGAAGCAGGCAAACATATTTCGTGACTTTCCCTAATTCTTCTGGAAGTGAGTGTAATACTACCTTGAGTATAACTTTCTCAGGGAAGAACATGCCAGCATGTTTATATTTCCCATTTCCACAACTTGCAGTCTTTTTCTTGGTAGCCAGTGCTCAGAGGTGATTGGCTGTTGTAACACTTTGTTTAGCCAGTGTTCAGAGGAGATTGGCTGCTGGAAAACCTTGGTAGCCAGTGCTTAGAGGCAATTGGCTGTTGTAATTCTTTGTTTAGCCAGTACTCAGAGGGGATTGGCTCAGGAGGTGAGAGAGAGAGAGAGAGAGAGAGAGAGGAGAGAGAGAGAGAGAGGAGAGAGAAAGAGAGAGAGAGACAGAGAGACAGAGAGAGACAGAGAGACAGAGAGACAGAGACAGAGACAGAGACAGAGAGACAGAGAGAGTTTTTTTCTTTTGAAACATCACTTCAAGCTCAGCTAGAAGAGGAATGTAATGAACTAAATGTATGATTTTCAAAGTTACCTCTCAATGGTCAAAGAGATGACTTTTGGATATTTCAATATTGTATGGCTCTGGAGGTGAAATAATAAAGATGCAAAAGGAGCCCAAGGTACGAGAGACACAGTAAACTTATATATAATGATGTCAATGTAGATCAGATAAAAATAAGACCAGTACATTATTTTTATTCCAGTTATAGAACATATTAAGGAAATTTACTTAAACAATTGTGTAAAACAGTATTCAGATAAATTATTGTTTTGAACATAGGGTACAAGTCCCAGAACCAAATGAACAGAAATAACTCTGTTAGGGCTTTGGTGCATATTTGCTTTTCTTCCAGCCAGCTGTCATGTTTTCTCTCTCATATATAGGGTACCAGTGAAACATAATAATGTTAAGAACCTACTGTATAGCACAAAGAGATGACTGTGTGCCATTGGTGATGGTTTACAGCTTGTGTCAAGCAAAGCTATTGTTGCTTTGACTTTATGTTTCATAGGGAACATACTTTAAAATTAATAAATGAGAAGGGTTAGCATAAAGCAGTCTCAGAAAGCTAAGCAAGCAAGCTTGATAATATTTGAAAAGCAAAATACATTGTGTAAAAGTGCAAGGTATGGGTATCTCTAGTGAAGATATTAAATGTGTTTTTCTCTCATGGGTAAACCTAGGTTAGTAAGTCTTTGCAAGAATTTAATAACCTTCATGAGCTCCTCAAGCACTGGGAAATATCAAAAAGCCTGAATTGGATTATAAGGCCTTCAGTCTGTAATGTTATTCTTTACCTCGTAGATAATACAGACTTTTCACTGTCAGAATAGCTCTGCATGCCTATCATTCTTTTCCATGAAACAGTGGAATTCCTCCAGTAATTGAGTACAGTAAATTTGCTTGAAAATCCATGGCATAACTTAAAGACAATGTATATAACCCAGCAAAATAAGGAATGGGTAAAAATGGCATATTGGACATATTGCTGAATATCATGACTATTTAGGTGGTTTGTCTGAAAATAATGCTTAGTACTTAAAAACTACACTTTAAAAACTTGCAAATTTAATTTTTAGATTTGGTTGTATGACTCATTAGCCATTTAATAGGAAATATTACTTTTTAAATGAAGAACATGCTTCATGTTCTCTTGGGTAGAAATTGTAACCTGCATGAACCCAATACCTCCCATACATGGTACTAGTTTTCTTCATAATAATACTACTATATTGTTCATCTTTCATCACTTGACAAAAAAACTGAGAAAAAGCAACTTAAAAGAAAAAGTTGTTTAGTTTCCCTCATGTATATTAGGAGGCCTCTTCTTCATTTCCTGGCTTCCCAGACTCCTAAAATAACCAGCAGAAACTGTATTAATTAAATCACTACTTGGCTTATTAGCTCTAACTTTTTATTGGCTAGCTTTCACACCTTCATTTAACCCATTTTCATTATTTTATATTTTACCATGAGGCTCATGGCCTACCGGCAAGATTCTGGCATGTTTGTCTCTGGTGGTGACTCCATGGCTTCTCTTTTAGTATGTCTCCTTTCTCCTAGCATTCAGTTTAGTTTTCCCTCACCTAACTCTGTTATGCCTTGTTCTGCTATAGTCTCAAAGTAGTTTCTTTATTCATTAACCAATAAAAACAACACATAGACAAAAGGACGTCCCATACCACTCATGCTTCCAAATAGTTTTAGTCCACTGTCTGTTGCTTCATTACTTTGGGGTTAAGGCAATAGTGACTATCATGGAGGCTGGAGCACATAGAAGTAGAGAGATGCTCACTTCTTGGAGATCAAAAAGGGGCAAGACTGGAAGCAGGAAGACAAGAAGGTATCAAAAAGCATGAATAATCTTCAGAACTCATCCTGATTTTATCTGCTTCCTCCTGCCAGAGCACACCTACCGGAGTTTCCACCTCTTCCAAAAATTACACCAGCAGTTAGGGTGCTAACACCATGAACCTGTGTGAGACATTTCATATTCAAAACAATCTCAGTTGCCATATTCTTTATCTTCCACCTTTTCCCCTGATATGTTCTTTAAGATCTTAGTGGTTAGAAGTATATTCAGATGATTGACAAGAGGTAAATTTAATTATGCCACTATTTTAAAAAGCTAATACATTAGTAGCTTCCCAAAATATATACATATATGGAGGTAATCTAAATATAATCATGAAATAATAGAAAACACAACCCTCCAACTGCTTATCTGTCGTCACCATGAAGTTTTCAAAAAATCCAATGTGCTTGACATCTTTTATCAAGAGAATCTCCCCATCTGCTTATTTTAATTCCTTTCTCTGTAGACATTTGCCCTGAGCACTGTTTATCATTCAATAACACTCATTAATATTTTTGTTGTTTCTATTGAGCTATATATTTTTCTCTGCTCTCCTCCTTTCCTCTCCCCTCAACTTCTACCCTCTCCCATGATTCCTATGCTCCCAATATACTGCTGTCTTTTTCTGTTTTATATATATATATATATATTTTATTATATTATATATATATTGATTGTTTTTCTGGGTCTGGGTTACCTCACTTAATATAATGTTTTCTTGATCCATTCATTTGCCTGAAAATTTCAAGATGTCATTTTTTTCAGCTGTGTAGTACTCTATTGTGAAAATGTACCACATCTTCTTTATCCATTCTTCAGATGGGGTACATTTAGCTTTTTTACAGAGGTTTATCTGTGACAAATAATGCTTCTGTGTACATAGCTGAGCACATGTTGTTGTTATATGATTTAGGATCCTTTGGGTATATACCCAAAAGTGATTTTGCTGGTTCTTGAGGTACTTTGTTTCCTAATTTTATAAGAAATCATCATACTTATTTCCAAAGTGGCTGTACCAGTTTGTACTTCAACCAGCAATGGAGGGGGGGTTTCTCTTTACCTCACATCAATTCCAGCACAAGCTGTCATCAGTGTTTTTGATCTTGGCCATTCTTACAGGTGTAAGAGAGAATCTCAGTGTTGTTTTGATTTGTATTTCTCTGATGGCTAAGGATTTTGAGCATTTCTGTAATTGTTTTCCAGCCATTTTAGATTCACCTGTTGGAAGTTCTCTGTTTATGTCCGTATAGCAATTTTTATTAGATTATTTGTTCTTTTGATGACCAGTTTCTTGAGTTCTTTTATTTTGGAGATCATATCTCTCTTCAATGTGGGGTTGGTGAAGATCTTTCCTCATTTTGCCATTTTGTCTTTTTGACTGTGTCCTTTGCTTTACAGAAGCT
The DNA here is from genome assembly GCF_903992535.2 of Arvicola amphibius. Lineage (NCBI taxonomy): Eukaryota > Metazoa > Chordata > Mammalia > Rodentia > Cricetidae > Arvicola > Arvicola amphibius. The sequence goes on from NC_052047.1 coordinate 77,436,649, forward strand.
TCTCAAAAGCAATCTAAAGATTCAATGCAACATCCAGGAAAATCCCAGCAAAATTTTTCACAGACTTTGAAAGAACAATATTCAACTTTATATGGAAAATCAAAAAACCCAGGATAGCCAAAACATTCCTGTAAAATAAGGAAACTTCTGGAGGTATTACAATCCTACAAACTCTACTACAGAGCTACAGTACTGAAAACAGCCTAGCATTGGCATAAAAACAGTCAGGAGGACCAATGGAACTAAATCGAAGACTGGTTTATTAATCTACACACATTCAAACACCTGATTTTTGACAAAGAAGCAAAAAATATAATGTGGGAGAGGAAAGCATATTTAACGAATGGTGCTGGCATAAGTGGATATCAGCATGTAGAAGATTAAAAATAGACCCATATCTATCACCATGCATAAAGCTCAAATTCAAATGGATCAAAGACCTCAAGATGAAACCAAATACACTGAACCTAATAGAAAAGAAAGTGGGAAGTACACTTAAATAGATAGCACAGACACTGAGAGCAACAGTTAACAAATGGGACCTCCAGAAAATAAAACTCATTCTTATTCTAAATACTGAGGTAAAATGTTACTTTTGTAGGGCGTTTCTATGTAGCTATGTCTAAAGCTTTGTTGTGATAATTGTCACATAGAAACCTTTTTTCAAAGTTTTTACTATGCTTAAATATATAAGAAAAACAAATTCAAAGATCAAACTCTGTAAGGTTCAGAGCCAGCACCTCACAGGTAGTGCTGACTGTAATTTCATTCTTTACCTTACATGGTTCATCATGTTCTAGCAAGCCATGAAGCTTGTGGGGTCACTGATAGTTCATAAAACATTATATCAAATTGTCAAATTCGTTCAAGATATTTTCTTGTTATTGAAAATGGATTCTTTTCTCATAAAATATGTACTGATTATAGATTTCCCTTCCTCTGCTCTTCCCAGTTCTTCCCCAGTTCCACTCCCCTCCAAATCCACTCCATTTCAGTCTCTCACTAGAAAATGACAGGTCCCAAAGAGATAACAACCAAATCTGGCAAAATAAAATATAATAAAATAAGTAAAAGCCATCATATAAAAGTTGAACAAGGTAACTCAATAGAAGGAAAAGAGTCCCTAGAGCAGGCACAAGAATCAAAGACACATTCAGGAGTCCCATACTAATGCTAAGCTAAAAGATATGATGCAAATGCATAAAGGCCCTGTGGTTGCTGCTTCAATCTCTGTGAGTTCACATGCGCCTTGCTTTGTTGATTCAGGGAGCGTTGTTCTGGTGTCCCCCATCCCCTCTAGCTCTTACACTCTTTCTAACTCTTCTTTCATAAAAAACCCTGAGCTCTGAGGAGAGAGATTTGATGGGGAGGTCCCATTTAGACACTCTCTATATATAAAGTCTCTGCATCTGTTCTCATCTAGTGCTGGAGGAAACTAGTCTGATGATGACTGAATAAGGCAATGATCTATAAGTCTAATACAACATCAGTAGGAGTCATATTTTGATACTTTTTTCTTTTCTTTTTTTATACTAGTAGAGATTGTTTTTTACCCAAGGTCCCTGGAGTTTCTGGTCTCCGGTTCTTTGTTGAACACTTTAAGGAATAGGTTCTATTTCCTGGAGTGGGCCTTAAGTCAAATTAGCTATTGTTGGGTACTCTCACATGTTCTGTCCCACTGTTGCGCTATCATATTTGCAAGCAGTACAGATCGTAGATCAAAGGTTTGATCTACTGAGTTGATGTTTATGCTTCTCTTTTGGTAGCCTAAAAAAGTACTTTCCTGCACAAAAGGCACTAGAACATGGGATATTTAATCCATGGTATCACCAACGGGAGTTTCCATGTTCAATAAGTTGTATGAATGTTGTCCTCAATAATGAGAGATTGCTAAGATCATCTTGGCAAAATCTCTGGAATGGCCTGGGTTGTTTAGGAATTTCCATAGGACCAATGTGGTCAACAATTCAATTGAATGCAACTTCTTCCCTCTACTGGGAGCCTCATTTTGTCATAAGAGATGACCAGTTTAGGTTTCTTATCCTTTATTATTTGGAGACCTCGTTAGGATCATGTTCATATATCTTAGGAATTTTCCATTGTATAAGGTTTCCATATCTACCCTCAAATGTACACCATTTCCAGCTGTTTCTCCAAGCATTCCTTACCTCTACCTCCTTTCCCCTCCTTCTCCTCACCTGATCCTTCCATTCCCATCTTTACCTGCTCTCAGTCCATGATAAATTTATTTTATTACCCCATCAACTTGATATCCCTGTGTTCATGCTAGAGCTTTGCTCTATACCTAAATTCTCTGGGTCTATGGATTATAGCTTGGTTACCATTTACTTGATGACTAATATCCACACATAAGTGAATACATACCATATTTACCTTTCTAGATCTGGATTGTCTCACTCAGGACACTTTTATTCTCATTCCATATACTTGTTTAAAACTTTCATGATGTCATCTTTTTGTTTGTTTTTAGATAGCTGAGTAATACCTTACTGTGTACCACTTTATTTTATCCATTTTTCTGTTGAGGAACATCTAGGCCACTTCCACTTACTTATTCTATGAATAGAACAGCAATAAATGAGCATGGTTGAGCAAGTGTCCTTGTGGTAGGATGGAGTGTTTTTTGAGCATATGCCAAAAAGTGATATAGTTAGGTCTTGAGGTAGATCAAATCAAAATTTGTGAGAAAATACCATATTTATTTTAATAGTGACTGTACTAGTATGTACTACCACCACCAGCAAAGAAGGAGTGTTCTCCTAATTCTACAACCTCACCAATGAGCTTTCACTTGTGCCATTAATATTGACCATTTTGAAATGTGTAAGATGGTATCTCAAAGTAATTTTAATTTGCATTTTCCGGAAGGTTAAAGATGTTGAACACTGCTTAATGTTTCTCAGCCATTTGTGTGTCCCCTATTAACAATTCTCCATTTAGAGCTGACACCATTTTTAATTGGTTTTATTTGGTGTTTTCATATCTAGTATCTAGGGTTCTTTTTAGATTTTGGATATAATTCCTCTATAGTATATGAAGTTGGTAAAAAATATTTTCACATTCTGCAGGCTATTGCTTTTTTCTGCTGATGGTGTCCTTTGCTTTACAGACATGTTTCAGTTACAAGAGGTTCTATTTACTAAGTGTTGATCTTAGTGCCTAAACTATGGATGTCCTGTTCAGAAAGTCTACTCTCCTAACAGTAAATTCAAGGCTATTCCCTACTTTGTCCTGAATCAGTTTTAGTGTATCTGGTTTTAAGTTGACATATTTTATTCTACTGGATGTGAGGTATTTGTGTTTTGTTTTGTTTTCAGATAATACATATGAACCTATTTGCTCTCTTTCACTTTCAGAAATCCAGTTTGGCCAGACCCATGTGTTGAAGATGCTCTTTTTTTTCCAATGTGTATTTCTGAATTCTTTATCAAATCAAGTGTCTATAGGTATGTGGATTTATGTCTGGTTCTTCAATTTGATTCCATTGATCAATATGTCTGTTTTTATAACAAAACCATGTGATTTTTATTATTCTTGTTCTGTAGTGTAACTTGAAGTCAGGAGAGGTGAGACATCCAGCAGTTCTCTTATTGTTCAGAAATGTTTAACTATCTGGAGAATTTTATTCTCCCATATGTAGGTTGAGAACAGTTTTTTTTTAAATAGATCCATGAGGAATTAGTTGGAATTTTGATGGGAATTTTGATGACTCTATAGGATTTACTTTCAGTAGGATGATCATTTTTTATTGTGGTAATCCTACTGACCCATGCAATCTTCCCATCATCCGATGTCTTCAGTTTCATTCTTCAAGACTTGAAGTTTTTATCCTACAGGTGTTTCACTTGCTTAGTTAGTGTTACTTCAAGATATTTTATATTATTTGAGCCTGTTGTGAAATGTGACTTTTCCATAATTTCTTTTTTAGTCTGCATGCAATTTGTATATATGAAATCTACTATTTTTTGTGAGTTAATTTGTATTTTTGTATTCAGTTACTTTGCTGAAAGAGTTTATTAGCAGGTCGAGTTTCCTGCAGTTTTTTTTTTTTTTTTTTGATACTTAGGAATACTATCATATCAGATACTGTCGAATATACTGCAAATATACTATCATATGCAGATACTTTGCAAATATAGACTACTTGCCTTCTTATATGTATCCCCTTGATCTCCTTCAGTTGTATTCTTACTCTAGTTATTGAATAAATATTCAGAAGACTAGGCAACTTTGTCTTATTCCTGACTTAAATGTAAATATTTTAAATTCTACCCCATTTAAATTTTTGTTGCTTGTTGACTTTCTATAAACTACTTTTGTTACAATGAGGTATGTGCATCCCAGGTCCCTTCAGGAATTTTATCATAAGGAAATATTGGATTTTGTCAAGGGGCTTTTCTACATTTAATAAGATGATTATGTGACTTGTATTTTAGTTGGTTTATACAGTGAATTACATATATAGATTTACTAATTTTGGACCATCCCTGTACCTCTAGCCTGAAGTTTACTTGGTTACAGTGGAAGATTTTTTGGATGTATTTTTGGATTTGGTATGCAGGTTTTTAATGAGAATTTTGCATCTAAGATTTTAAGAGGAAATTGTTTGTAATTCTCTTTGGTCTTCATTTGGTTTGGATATCTTTTATTAGTGGTGTCAAAAAATGAGTTCAGCAATGTTCCTTTAGTTTCACTTTGTGGAATAATTTGAGGAATGTTGGCATTAGTTCTTTGAATGTCTGGTAGATTCTGTGCTAAAATCATTTGGTCATGAGCCTTTTTTTTGGTTGGTTGACTTTTAATGACTACTTCAATTTCAAGAGTTTATAGGTCTGTTTACAGTGTTTATCTGATACTTATTAAATTTTGGTAAGTGTTGGTATTAAGAAAATTGGGCTTGTTTCTTAATTTTTTTAATTTTGTGAACTGTAGGTTTTTAAAAGTATGTCCACATGATTTTCTGGATTTCTTCCATGTCTGTTGTTATAGCTTCCTTTTCATTTATAATTTTATTAATTTGGAAATTGCTGTTCACATTTAGGCTAACTTGTATAGGGCTTTATTAGTCTAATAAATTTGCTTAATGAACTAATTCTTTGCTTCATTGATTCTTTTAATAGTTTCTATAATATTAATTTCGGAACCAAGTTTCTTGTGGTTTATTCTCTTTTTTCTTTTTGTCCTAGATTTTTCAAGCATGCTATTCAGTTTCTAGTATGATTTCTCTCCAATTTATTTCATGTAGTCACTTCATAATATGAACTTGCCTCATAGAACCACTTTCTTTGTTTACTATAAGTTTGAGTATGTTGTATATTCATTTTTATTTAATTCTAGAAAGTTTTTAATTTCCATTTTGTCTCATTTTTTAATTCAGTAGAGATTAGTATAGTTTCTGTGAGTTTTTAAGTTTTCTGCTGTTTCTATTCAGCTTTAATTCATGATCATCAGATACTACAATTTTCTTGTATCTTTTGAGACTTGCTTTGTGTCCAATTATGTAGTCAATTTTGAAGAAAGTTCCATGGGGTGCTGAGAAAAAGTTACTTTTTTGTGTTTTAGGTGAAATGCTGTATAAATATCTGTGAAGTACATTTTTGTTCATAATATCAATTAGTTCCAGTATTTATCTATTAAATCATTGTTTGGATAACTTATCTGTTGTCCAGAGTGGAATATTGAAGTCTCTATCAGTATGTGATAGCCAACATATGATATAAGCTATAGTACTATTTCTCTTACAAACATAGATGTTCTTGAGTTTGGTTCTTAGATTGTAGCAATTGCAATATCTTCTTGGTGGACTTTTTCTTTGATGACTATATAGTGTCCTTTCCTATCTATTTTGTCTAGTTTTTGTTTGAAGTCTTTTTTAAGTTATTAAAATGGTTACACCAACTTTCTTTCTTTCTTTTCTTTTTTTTTTTTTTTTTTTGGTTTTTCAAGACAGGGTTTCCCTGTAGTTTCTAGAGTCTGTCCTGGAACTAGCTCTTGTAGACCAGGCTGGCCTCGAACTCAGAGATCCGCCTGCCTCTGCCTCCCGAGTGCTGGGATTAAAGGTGTGCGCCACCACCACCCGGCCACCAACTTTCTTTTTATGGCCATTTTATTACAATAAGTTTTTGAATTCTTTTACCTTGATGTTAAAGTATATGTCTTAGGTGCAACAGTAAAATGGAGCATGTTTTTTATGCATTCTTTGCTGTATGTCTTTTTAGTGAGGAGTTGATATCATTGGAGATGTCAATAAGCCGTGATTGTTGATTTCTGTGATTTTGTTGTTCTCTCTCTCTCTCTCTCTCTCTCTCTCTCTCTCTCTCTCTCTCTCTCTGTGTGTGTGTGTGTGTGTGTGTGTGTGTGTGTGTGTGTATGTGTGTGTGGATATGTGTTTGTGTGTGTATGTGTGTGCTTGTTTCCCCTCTTTTGATATGGTAGTTCAAGATTGTTTCCCATGTTTTCTTGAATTTATTTCACAAGCTTTCTTCCCACAGTTAATGTCTTTAGGCTGTAGTTTTTATTGTAATACCTTCTGTAGAACTAAATTTATAAACAGTTATTGATTAAACTTGCTTTTTATCATTAAATATCTTCTTTTCTCAATCTATTATACTTGCAAGTTTTGTTGCATATAGTAGTTTGGGAAGGCATCAATGGTCTCTTAGAGAGTATAATTGCCTGCCCAGGACCTTCTGCCATTTAGAGTCCCCATTGAGAAGTCAATATTATTCTAGAATCTGGCTTTATATGCTACTTGGACTTTTTCTGTTTTCATTTTTTTAGTGTTTTGATTATTTGCTGAGGGGGTCTTTCTTTTCTGGCCCAATCTATTTGGTGTTCTGTATAATGCTTTTACTATAATAGGCATCTCCTTCTTTAAGTTAGGGAAATTTTCTTCTATAATTTTTGTTAAAAATATTTTCTGGGATTTCCTAAATGTTATTTATTTGTTTGTTTGTTTGTTTGTTTGTTTATTTTTTATTATTATTTGTGATCCACCATAGTCAGACATGCTGAATCTTTGCTGGTAAGCCACTGCTATGTGGTGATATACAGATTAATAGAAATGTGTTAAATCAAGATGTGAGAGTTAGCCAATAAGAGGCTAGAGCTAATGGGCCAAGCAGTGATTTAATTAATACAATTTCTATGTGGTTATTTTATAGCTAAGCTAGCTGAGCAGCCAGGAACAGAGCAGCAGGACGAACAAGCAAGCTGTCCCCTGCATCGCAGGGCCTGTTGTGGTAAGGTTTTGGCTCCCATGGAGAAGTATTGTCAAGGCTGTTGTTGATTGTAATTTTACACTGGATTTAGGCATATGAATTTGGAAAGACTGTAATTATAAATGTTAATATCTGGTCTTATTTTGTTAGTGACTGTTTTATTTCTTGGTTTATGTTGCTTTCTGTTTCTTAGGAGAGGGTAATGATTCTGTTTCCTGTTCTGAAGTGCTTCTGGGATTTTGATAGGTATGGCCACTGACATTTCAGGTAAAATGTGTTTCTATGTGTTTGAAAGCACATGGTTAGTAATGGAAATGGCTTCAGTGGGGGCTGAGGGGGTCTACTAGAGTGATGGAATTAGGTTTTTCACCACGATCAGTTTAATTCCCTTTAATGGTGGTAGAGAGTTCTGAGGGGCCACAGCAGAAGCCTACACCTATTCCTACAACTCAGAATAAGAATTAGGCTTTGGACTTGGTGAAATGGAGGGGGGGGGGGTGAAGATCTATTGTTAGCAGAAATAGTCTGTGAGTTCCTAAAAATTGCCATCTTATGTGGGGTGTGGATTAAGCAGTGAGTGAGGGGAGAGACATTTAGAGAAGATCTGTGAGATTAAGAAAAGATGGAAGTGCAGAGGAAGGGGAAGCCCCAGCAGATAGTCATGAGACTTGGTGATTGAATTTTGAGAAGAGGAAGAGGTAAAGATCTGCCCTTTGCCTACCTGCTTCCCTGGTAGATTCTCAGAGAATGTTTGCTAGAGATAAGGTCTGGGATGAAGCAATGAGTCATGAGGGACTTTGGAGGGAAGGCTCTTTGTGAGCCACTAGAGAAGAGGTAGGGAAGGAGGGAGGATGCAACAGATGGTTTGATGTGGAGTTTGGGATGAGGCTTAGGGGGATGGATTAGGAAATATTCACAGACAGACAACAGAATGAACAGGCTCATAGCAGATTTAGCGGGAAGAAATCAGAGCTCCAAATCTGGAAATGATTTCTCCCAGCTTACAAGGGACAAACACAATACCAGAAGAAAACAATCAAATGGGCCTTCTGTGTTCATAATAAAATTTTGCTTTATCTTGCCTGGCAGGTAGACTTTAAAGATAGATACCTTTCTCCCTCCGAAGCCTGCATAATATCTTTAAGCACTATAAGGGCTTGCTATTAGTGAAAGTTTTTTTTTCTAGTCAGTTCCACATGTATTTTGTTCTATCATGGAATGCTAGAGTGTGTTATCTTTAGCCATAAGGAATTAACAAAAAGTTACAATACTCATGCATGATCAATGAAATAACGTGATGTTTTGGAGGCTATGTGCTCCCATTGATTGACCAGAATGTTGTAATGAAATGTCTTATGATTGGCATTAGGATATTTGCCTAATAACCCATAATTTCTAGGGCAAGCATTATATACCCATACAGGGTAACCACCCATCCTCCTACCCAGGCCCCTTTGAAATAAAAAATAATAAATCTACAAGGTAGTAGATTTCTATAAAAATTTCTTGTTTATTTGTTCCAAATATCCACTGTTTTGGTTAATCTACCCAACATTTTCTCTTTGCTGTGTCTTCACCTACATCCTCACTTAAGCCTTTAACTTTAACATTCCCTTAACTCCTTATTACATACCTTCTGTTATCTTTTTTATATTACATCTATTCTCTTATCTTTCTGCATCAAGGCCTTTTCCCCTCCTCCTCTCTGGGACCCTTTCTTACTATTTTGGGTTTCAATTTTTAAGTTTAATATTCTTCCTGCATTCTTATCCTTTATTTCAGGGCATGTGAAAGTTTCCAAGAATCTCAGATAACTCTTTTTTTTCTTACAGATCACCATATCTCAACCTTGACACAATTAACATGTGGGGTTAAGTTGATCTTTGCTATTGGTTAAGCCCTGTGCATTGTGAGACGTTTCATAGCATGGTTGGCTTCTCTCTGTTGAAGACCAGCACAATAAATGTGTCTTTAGAAATAATGCCTCTTGGAACGCAGGGAGAGGTTTGAGCAAAGTTGCTCTGGTTGAGTGTCATCATTACATGTGATTTCTACAACTGATAAACATGACTGATTAAACTGTCTGAAAAATCTTCTAACTTCTTCTTCAGTGTGTGTGTCTGTTTCTCAGGTCCTGGAATGGGCCTACAAGTCAGTTGATTCTAGACTCCAGATTCATGTTTGTAAAAAAAAAATCAGTAAATTAGTAATTACCAGAAACACCAATTGGGAGAGTGAGCTGTACAGGGCAAGGCATAGTTTGCAAATTACAGGCCTGTTCTAGACTCAAAAGACCATGTCCTTATAGATAAGATGGCTTTTCATTTATATTTTTCACTCCTTCCTGTATGATGAGGGTTGATGTGTCCTAAAGCTTTACGTCCACATGATCTGGTTCCTCCTACACCAGCCTGTCCACCTAGCTACGAGCTTTAGTGGGTTCCTCCTGAATAAACTTCTACACAAGCGATATCCACAGAAGGAAGAACAATGGAATAATGTAATGGGCTCAAAAGTTGTGAATTCAGTATGACTATGAAACAAGAAAGCCCATTTGATTGCCTTCTTCTGGCATTCTGCTTGTCCCTCGCAGGCTAGGAGAACTCATTTCCAGATTAGCAGCTCTGTTTTATCCCCTGAATCCTGTTCACTCTGTTGTTTGTCAGTGAATGCTTCCTCAGAGATTACGGCAGTCGCCACATATCTATCTACAGTACTGTTAACAGTGTGGATCTCTTGCATATGTCTGCATAAACAATCGACAATGCTAGTTGATTCTTGCAACAGATTTAAGAGGAGAAAGCTACAAGTAGGAACTGTTGACTACATAGGAAAGTATATAGTGGCCCAGGTCCAGGCTCTGCAGATGAATTCACTTCACAGTGCTACAGATGGGGAAAGCGAGACTCAGGAAGATGACGACAACAGCAGGGATGGTATGGCCCATAACTGGCAGAAAAGGAAAGGCTCATTAATAACACATTTATGCTCACTCTAAATGCTCAAAGCCACATTGACTTGGTCATTTTGCTTAGTATTCTGGATAACTGGAGAGACAGTCTGATCTTGTAAGATGCAAAGACTCCTCATCTGCTCCAAATCTAATTATTTCCAAACATAGTGTAGGAGCTATTTCTCCTCCATAATTCAGCTTCCGTTTACACTGGGGTTTGCATCCTTTCCCACTAAACAGCTTCAGACTGACAAGTCACAGCTTGGGAGCATTGCTCTTATCATTTGCACACTTTATTTTCAAGGCGATTTGCATTTGATTTACATAAATATGCATAATTGCGTTCCTCTGAGAGTCCAGAAATGGATTTCTTCAATCAGGAAGCAGCTCTCAGGATCTCTTGTTAGTGGTGCCATGTAAGCTGGTACCCTATGTGAAATCATGTTTTAAAAGAAAAACCACATTATTTGGATAATTTTGAGTAATGATCTAAAAATAAGTCTTCATGGTGGGCAAGGTATATTTTAGTTCCACCACAACAATACACTGCTGGAAAAAGCCAACTCTGCTGCTCTTAATCTTGAGACTATCCAGGTGAGAGAAGTTGATGCTCACTAGCTTTCCAACAGCAACCTTCCTAAATGAAAAGAAGTTCGGAGACTTGTGTGTGATAGGACCTGCTATGATTTATAAAAATCCACGTGTGGAAGAGAGGCTTGCCCATATCACACCTCCTGTGTTCCTGCTTTGGTATCATAAACACACACGAAGCAGAATCAGTGGAATGCATGCCCTGTGTCACTGGCTCTTCAGTGACACACAGGTGCCTGTGCTCAGGGCCACTTGTCTGCTAATAATAGTGTCAACGCCTCAGAGAATCTTTTACTTGTCATTACGTGGTGGATAATGTTGAAGGAAACCCTGAACTTTAGGTGTGGACAGAACAGAATTAGTGGAGAAAGTTGGAAAAAAGTCAAATAAATGGCCTTACCAGGTATTGCTTCAGAAAGCAGACATGCCTCCAGAAGCCTGTAGAATGTATGTGATTAGTTCCCACACAGCAGAGCATCCTTTTGCTGTGTCTCCTGTTTTAGTATCTCATACAAAACAGGAGGCAGTCAAGGGGCAGGCTGCTGTTCATGGTAACAAAGAGACACTTCTGTTACAGCAATCTACATATTCTTCTATATCACAGGTACAAAGATAAATGTCTCAGGGCACATGAAGGTGCTTCTTCTTCCAGAAGACTAAAAAAAGACAATAGTGCAGTTTAAACAGCCAAAGTGAAGTATATTTAACATATAATAAGTGCACATATCTGAAGTTTTGTAAATGACAAGCTTTGAGATTTATCTATCATCCATGCATCCATTCATCTACCTATTTATCTCTATTAAAGCATTTTATTCCCTGGATCATGCCATCACCATCAAAGGATTTTTGAAACACGTATCCCTTATAGCTTTCATCAGCCCTGACTTTCAATCAGAAAGTGGTGATAGTTGTCAGAGAAGCTCGTCTCCCAACCACTCCCTTCTGTAATGATATTTCCCAGGCCTCCTGAGTAGACAGTTCCCGGCCTAACAAGATCAAACTTTACTGAGCTTAGAATCTCATAAAAGGGATATGTAATTATTAGAACAATATTTTGGATTTTGAGGCTTTCAATAAATCTTTATGATTGTTTAAGAATTTCATACTTGCATGCAAGATGTATTGACCCAATTGGCCCCATCTCCTCCAAGTTTTCTGTTTGCTTTCTAAGCTGGCAACAGGACTGCCGTCCTCTGTTGTGTTGCTGGGCAGCAGCACTGTGCTGCAGCCCCTGTCTAATCACAGCAACGCAGGAAATGTCATCAGTCTGCAGTGGCTGCACCCTTGAGATAAGGTACTAGTGCTGGTGTCTTGAGCTGATTGGCTGTAACTTCATCTCAGCAACAGTGCTTGTTGTTCTGTCCCATGTGAACTGGATGAAGAAGAGGGCTCCCAGTAGATCAATGAGGCTCCCCAGGTGAAATTCTCCCTCTACCCCAGTACTGTAATGTGACTGTGTAACCACTCTGTTTTGCTTTAGGCTCTTCAATCCAGGTGATGCATGGACTCTGTGCCGTTTGTCTAGGTGTACATCCCAGACACTCTGCACAGTCATCTGGGCATCTGGTATACTTGTCACTTTGTCGTCAATCTGGTAGCCTTGCTTTCTATAATTTTGTTGCTCATTTCTGATTAAGAAAATCTAGTCACTTTGTATTAACAAATGTCTGCATTTTAACTTTAAAAAAATTCATATTAGAAAACAGTTTTACTTTTTCTTCAAATTTTATATATTTTTACAGTTCATGTATACTTTCTGTGTATTTTATACTTTTAACTTTAGGTATCATTATACTTATATCTTAAATTTTTAGATCATTACTGACAATATCAAAGAAATTATGTGACCATTTTGATTAAAGTGATTTAATTGGTGAACTAATTGAAGTTAAGACAAGAAATTAATTTTGTAGGTTACAGATAAAGTCATATGATTTCTCAATGTCTTTGTTTAATTAAAGCACATTTAGTCATTGTCAGCTCTAGTCTAAGCAATAATATAGCCGTTTTTAAAGATTTCACTAATATTCAGCCTAAACTACTGTATCTTAAGCAATATTACTGAATTTTGTTCCAAAGGTTGTAGTTTTGATCAAGAAAATAAGACATTATTTATTTAGATATTATTTTACTTATAGAAAACTTAGACATGAAGTGGGGGTATGTGTCTTATTTAGACTCAGTTTCTATGAAAAAAAGCCACATAGATTAGAGGTTAATGAAGCTGGAAACATGTTACATATAATCCTTGATTGTTCATTAAGAGATCCAGTTGTCAGCATAGTCAGCACCAGTCCAGAGGGCCCCTTCTGGGTTTCACCCAGATAACTCCTCACATGATAAAATGAGAAGTCTCTAAGGAGCGTCTTTACAAAGGAATTCATCATATTCAGAAGAACTCAACACTTTAGAATTAATCACCTCCCAAAGACCCAACTTCCTAACATGACTTAGCAGAAAGGTGTTTGGAAAACTCATTAGCAGCATTTTATATATAAGTAAGTATTCCTGAAAACTGGAAACTATTTTAAATTGACTTCATTTGAATATGTGTGTGGAGTTGGATGGGGAGGCGGGTCATACAAATAAAATCTCCTGCAGTTTTCTCTGGAACTCCTCTTGCTTGGCCCATGCACAAAGATGAGGAAGTATAGACTCCTACAATCTGCAAATAGGGACAATGTGGTTTCTTCCTTCCATGTTTTTATCCATCTATTCTCTCTCTCATGTTGTTGCTGTAGCTGAGAATTTTAGTACTGTATTGAGTAAGGATGTAGAGTATGGGCAGCCTTGTTTCAGTGGAGATTTTAGAGGAAATACTTTCAATTTCCTACCATTTACTATGATGTTTCTTATTTCTTTGACATACACAGCCTTTAGTGGGTTGAGGCATATTATTTCTATAATAATATGTAAATTTAGATTTTTGTCAAAAAGCAATGGTAAACTATATTAAGTGGCTTTTCTGCATCTGTGGAAATGATCTCGTGATTTGTGTCCAAGTTATTTTCATGTTGTACCGCCCTTTTAATTTACATATGCTAACTGAATCTAAAATGTTCATAAATTTGGTTTTCAAGTAGTTTTGAATCTATATTCATCAGAGAAATTGGTCTATATCTTTTTATTTTTGTTGTTTCTTCATTGACTTAACAAGATGGAGCTAGTGAACCATAGACTGAAGTCTCTGAAACAATAAGTCAAACTAAACCTTGAATCTCTCAACTTGATGGACTTAAAGTACTTTTCACAGTGACAGGAAGCTGAATAATATATAAGATCATCCTTTATTATCATATCCTATGCTGTTACATCAAATAAATACAGCTTGAAGTACAACAGTGTTAGCCTTCTTTCAAAATATTTGTAAACATAGATGAGTAATCATGTTTATTTGATTGAAGACCAGAAATCAGAAAGAACCTGACAGTATTAAGAAATATTAACAGTTGTAGAATGTCCCTTTAGGACATGTGAATGTTAAAGGAGCCAGGAAAGTCCCTAGTGCTGGGTCAGAGACAGGAAGAAGCTTTAAGATGTGCTGGGGCAATGATGGTACAGAACTTAGGAGTAGTCCGCCTAGGCTTGCTTGATTTACCTTGAGGCCCACCCCAGAGACCTAGTTAAACCAAACATAATAGCAGAGGGAGAGAGAGAAAGAACTCAGACTATTAAAATCTTCTGTTCCATGCTAGGATTTTAAGGAAGAGAAATGAGAAACATTGGACTTAGGTCATTAATGGTCTTTCTTACTTGGATCTTAGAATTAAATTCCAAACAATGTCTGTTATCTGGCAGACTCTGCCATCTCTCTTTGTGAAAACAAAGTGTGTTGCCTTGTTAGTCAGAATGTTTCTCATTCCAGTAACTGTTCGAGTTGAATTAAAAGTAACACACATCATGACTGTTACTGAGGGGATATACCTGTGTTCTGGAACTCAGCTACATTTATGAAAATTGTCTAATTTGTGTTCAGGAAGCTATCACTTATTTTGTGGTAGTGGAGTAACACTGAAAAAGTCTCATTAGTGTTGGACATAGGCCTTCCACAGGGTGAATTTTGACAAAGGCTTTCCCCCCCTTTTTTGAGAGCTCTAAAAGTAGAGAGGTTTTTTTTTTTTTTGTTCCATCTCGGTTTTGTGTTCCTCTGAGACACTGAAGCAGCTGGATTATAGCTACTTCATATTCATGAAACCTGAAATTTACTGCATCACATGATATGTTCTGACAAATTTATGGAATAAATAATACTACTATGATGTTGTGAATGAGAAAATGCAAAGTAAAGGATGCTCAAATCATGTCATCATGATTTGAGTACATAAGAAGTAAATGAAAGAGGAAATTTTGAGTTCCCTTTTTTGAATGTGAGAATCCAAGTTTTTAGGTCTGGTCTATGCTGACCACTGCCCTCCCCGCTTTTAGTGGGGATATTCATTTTCTCAAATGAATTTTTTCTGAAGATCATAGCTGTATTTTTCTGATTCTAAAAATGAGCTGTTAATGGGACCCCATTCTTAATGACCTCATCTGTAAAGATGTAGGACTGGAGTTTTACCTTACAGCAAGCTTCTTACTTGTTTTAAGAATCAAGAAGATGATCCAGTGTGAACCATAGGACTGCTTTCCTGAAATTAGTTCTTAAACAGGGTAGAGAGAGAGTTTAGTGCTGGAACATTTTACAGTCACGCACCAGAGTCTGGCTTTTATTCTGAAATACTTGCCTACCACACACAAGACTTTAGCCTTGATCCTGAGCAGCAGAGGCAAACATGCAAACAAGCAACACAGCTGTACACACACCAACAAATTAGTAATTTGAAGGTACAAGTTTCTTCTTTGAGATATATAAGGCTGAATAAGTTTCTTGGACTGGCAACAGATTGCCTGATTTCTGGAAGAAGCCTTCTGCAGAAGAATATGTAGGACGACTCACTCAAGGAAAATATAATGAGAAGTCAGTCAGTGAGGAAAGTTTAAGGAGTGTAATTTCTATGTGTTTTGTAACTAAGCACATCTATGGGGTTTAAGTAATTTTACTTTAAGTATTACGTAGTAGTGATGAGTGGAGGTTCTGAGGTTTGTAAAGCATGAGTTGGCTGATTCTTTTTAACATATATAACGTGGGTTTGAGATAACAATTTGAAAATGAGGTTGTGAAACTTAAGAGTATATATAATACTGGAGTGACTTTTAATCCTAATACCAAATAAACAAAATACATCATTATAAAACTTGTTATTAAGTACTTTAAAATAGCAAGGGCCACTTCAGGGGCTCTCTGTGTCCTGAGATACAGGAAGGCCTCCATAAAACACTGCCCACGTACTGAGTGAACATTGCCTTAACTTTAGTTTATATAACCCAGAAACAATAAAACAAATCTACCTTTATATCTTGGTAATATGAAACATAACCGAAGCCAGGCAGTGGTGGCTCATGCCTTTAATCCCAGCACTCGGGAGGCAGAGGCAGGTGGATCTCTGTGAGTTTGAGGCCAGCCTGGTCTACAAGAGCTAGTTCCAGGACAGGCTCCAAAGCCACAGAGAAACCCTGTCTCGAAAAATCAAAAAAAAAAAAAAAAAAAAAAAAAAAAAAAGAAAGAAACATAACCGAAATTTTCCAGAATGTATTTTAGTAAAACTGGATGTTTTGTTTTTACACATTTGGTTTCCTTGTTTTCCTCCTGGTCACTCTCCTTTTCTGCTATAGAAATTGATGAATATTTCCATCTCAGCGTGACTGCTGCTCTAGGAGACATTGCTATGAGAATGTAAATAAGCATATCTGTGATTTTACCTGAAAGGGTACTGAGGAAGCAGCTTCTCATAACAATAGGAACTGACCACCAGTAGGACAAAACAGTTCAGAGACTGTGAAATATTGGAGATAAGAAACAGAAGGATATGTAAAATATTAGAGAAAATTTAGCATGTGCGAATTGGGGTGTCTTCAGGAATCTTATACAGAAAACTCTGATAAAATGATATTGGACATTCAAAAAGGTTTGAACTAAAAGTTTTCGTATTAGTTCAAAACTTAAAAAGTTTAAAAAGTAAGATAAAGGAATGTCCATAAAGCTGACACTTAGAAACGTTTTTTTCTGAAAATCAATGATTTCTTACTTACTAAAAGCAGACCATATCTAACCCAGGAATGCTTTATTATGTATACTTCATTTCATTTTATCCCAATTCTTCCTCTGCTTACACTAGAGCTCCTATCACTGCTTCAAAGTGGAAATGGGTCAATGTTTTTATTTGTGGTTCCCATAAAGGTCACTGATTAAATCTCTTTTCACTGCTTTATCAATATTCACCTATTCCCTCTACTTTTAAAGTTTTTCTTCATATTTATTCTTTGTGTCTTTCCCATCATGCTTCTTGATCCCATTCATTTCCCAGTATCTTCATACACACCCTCTGCTATGGCAACCTCCCTCCCCTCAAAAAACTAAAATAAGTAAAATTTAAAAAAAAATGAACAAAGAAAGGAAGAAAGGAAGGAAGGAAGGAAGGAAGGGAGGGAGGGAGGGAGGGAGGGAGGGAGGGAGGGAGGGAGAGAGAGAGAGAGAGAGAGAGAGAGAGAGAGAGAAAGAAAGAAAGAAAGAAAGAAAGAAAGAAAGAAAGAAAGAAAGAAAGAAAGAAAGGCCTTGTCATGGAAGTTATAGTGTGGCACAGTGAGACACGTAATAAATCCTTTTATCCATGTACCTTTGTTTGCAAGTATTCATTGCAAAGAGTCATTGGTCTAGCTGGAGGCCTCCAATTTCTTCTATGCTATCAACACTTGATACCTTGCTGGTACTCCTCTTGGGTATTCTGTTGTTGCCCTATCTCATGGAGATACTGCAGCTTTGGGTCTGCAAGACCAACTCCTTTCCATGCTCTAGCAGATTATAGATAGGTTAGATGCTAGGATAGGTCAACCCATAGACATAGTTCTGGGTCTGGACAGAAGTAGATTTGGTTAGCTCACCAGCTCTCTCCCATCCTCAGAACCAGGGTAAGCTCTCTGGAATACCTCAACTTGTTTACCCCTTGCATTGATGAGCAACAGGCTGGACTGGTTCCTCTGCTTTCATGTCCTCAGCTTCCCACATCTAAGCCAGCAGCATCAGCCTGAGTGTGTTGCCCAGGAGAGGTTCAGAGGTCTCTCTCATCAGTGCTGCAGCTGGTGAGAGAAAAGTGGGGCAAGAAGGCATCTCTCCCTCACCCAGACCAATATAAGGCAGATGAGGTATGGGAGCAGCCCCACACTCATGTTCTCAGGGCAGTTCACCTGCACCATGCTCCATAAGAGTGCTGTAGTCTGCTGCCCAGGTGAGGAACAGAGCCATGTATGTGGTGGTAGCCAGGTGCAGGGCCTAATCTCCTGAGAGCTACAGTTGGTGAGAGGCATGGCCTACTCCTGCACCTGCCACAGGCATGGCAGAAAGGGAGAGGGGACATCTCTCCCCCTTCCATGCCACCATATGGCAGAAGAGGGGCAGGAAGAGATCTCCGACACACACATTCTTGGGGCTAGCTCACCTGCCACACCCCACAACATGGTCAGCTCCACTATGTTGTCCAGATGTGTTGCAGGGAGGGACCTCTTTCTGAGGGAGGTTTAAAGCTGGTAAGTTGGAGAGTTAGCTTCTTCTCCAGCTGGAGGCAGTAGGGGCAAGGAGGAGGGCCCTTGCTCCCCCACATACCTCAAATGAGGGAGACAGTTCTCTCTCTCTCTCTCTCTCTCTCTCTCTCTCTCTCTCTCTCTCTCTCTCTCTCTCTCTCTCTCTCTCCCTCAGAACTGGCTCAACAATGCCCTTCTCTACAAAGATTACTATGCTGTCCAAGCAAGGTACAGGGTCTGTTCTCCCAACTACTGCAGCCGTTTATTTCCTGGCAGGTTCTAGGACCAGTCAAGTTGAAAATAAATATTAACTATCCAATAAATACATTCATTGGCAACATAAATATTTAAACCTTGAAGTTTAAATCATACACAGGGAATTATCAAAAATAACTATATAATGCTTTAAGAGATATATTTAAAATATGTATGCATTGAACACCAAAAATAATGACATAAATATTCACAGTGGTAGTCAAATAACTATTATATAGAAAAAATACATATTGTGATTATCATAGAGGATAGAGAAATGCAGATACATTCACAACAGGGAATATTATTCATCAATAATCAGTACAGACAATAGATTTATAGAAAGTCACAGTCACAAGAGTGAGTGAAATAAGCTAATGCAAAATGGTTCACTTCTTGATATTCTATTTATATAAATTTCAATTGCAAGCTAGACTTAATTAAAGTATAAAAAGCTGAAGTATGAATTAACACTGGAAGAGAAAAATATTC
Organism: Arvicola amphibius; assembly: GCF_903992535.2. Lineage (NCBI taxonomy): Eukaryota > Metazoa > Chordata > Mammalia > Rodentia > Cricetidae > Arvicola > Arvicola amphibius. Next base: position 77,455,798 of record NC_052047.1, read on the forward strand.
AAGATGATATAGAAAAAAGATACATTAGTATTTGCCATTTGTTATGCAAAGTACGACTATGAAAACACAATCAACTATATAATAGCAACTCGAGTGTATCTTTCTAAAATAATTTTGGATATTAGTAGCCTTAGTCTGCCCCCAAAAAACCATTGTTTGGGTTATAAAATCGCAGCCGGGTGGTGGTGGCACACACCTTTAATCCCAGCACTCGGGAAACAGAGGTTCATAGCAGATCTCTGTGAGTTCAAGGCCACCCTGGTCTATAAGAGGTAGTTTCAGGACAGGCACCAAAGCTACAGAGAAACCTTGTCTTGAAAAAACCAAAGAGAGAGAGAAAGAGAGAGAGAGAGAGAGAGAGAGAGAGAGAGAGAGAGAGAGAGGAGATCTAGCATGCATATGTTCCTTGCTCTCTTTTTTTTCCAGTTTATTTATTTTTTATTAAAAAATTGCCATCTCCTCCCCTCCTCCTCCCCCTTCCCTCCCCTCCCTGAAAGTGGCTGATGGTGGAGGCTGACCGAGGAGCCAAGGACAATGGCGATGGGCTTGGTCTCTACAACATGTACGGGCTCTGTGTGAGCCTTGTCAGTTTGGTTGCTCACCTTCCTGGACCTGGAGGGAGTTGGGAGGACCTTGGACTCAACATAGTGTAGAGAACCCTGATGGCTCTTTGACCTGGAGAGGGAGGGAGTGGGGGTTCCTTGCTCTCTTAGGGATGGATATATAATGTCTTCCGCTTTTGCGACTTCTACACATTAATGAAATAATAACCAGAAACTGTCTGCTAAGATAACCACATCCTCCCAGTTCTTGGTATTGTCCAGAATATGAAATCAAATTCAACAAAGGAACTAAAACAATTAAACAGATAGGGAAGAACCTTTTCAAAAAAATGGGAATAGGAAAACAAACAAACAGATATTTCTTTTGTAATATCCGAAAGAAACATTCCTCAAGCCAAGGCTAATCAGAACAGATAAGATCACCTCATTCCGACCAGGGTAACAATCTGCCTCAATGACATTACAGTTCTAGCCAGGCAGTGGTGGAGCACGCCTTTAATCCCAGCACTTGGGAGGCAGAGGCAGGAGGATCTCTGAGTTCGAGGCCAGCCTGGTCTACAAGAGCTAGTTCCAGAACAGGCTCTAGAAACTACAGGGAAACGCTGTCTTGAAAAACCAAAAAAAAAAAAAAAAAAAAAAAAAAAAAAAAAAACATTAGAGTTCTAAAAGTATACACACCAAACTTCACTATCCCCAGCCCTGTAAGACAAATACTATCTGACATAAATCCATTGATTTATCTAAAAAAAAAAAAAAAATGTAGCTGTGAGTAACTTCAATACACAGTTTTGACCAATGGATATGTCATTTAGGTGAATTATTTTAAGAAAGAGGAATTAAATGGTATTATAGGTCTAATGGACCCAACGTATACTTAAAGAATATTCTATCATCAAACTGCAGCATACACATTCTTCTCAGCAGCCAATGGAAACTTTTTTAAAGTAGACCATTATTTTTTTTTTCTGTGTTTTGGAGACAGGGTTTCTCTGTAGCTTTGGAGCCTCTTGTAGACCAGGCTGGCCTTGAACGCTCAGAGGTCTGCCTGCCTCTGCCTCCCAAGTGCTGAGATTAAAGGCATGTGCCACCACTGCCCAGCTCTAAAGTAGACCATCTATTTAGACACAAAGAAAATCACAGCAAACAAATAAAAAAAAAATAACCTCTGGAATTCTATCGACAGCATGGAAATAGAGCTTTAAAAGGAAACTATTCAATATATACAAACTCCTGGAGATAAAGTGATGAACAATAAAGGAGTCATTGAAGAAATCAACAGGTTATAAACAAAATCTTCCTGGAACTAAATAAAATGAAAGCAAACATCGCTGCACTTCTTGGATGGATTCAAGAAATTACTAAGAGAAACGTATATATCTCTGAATGCCTACATTTTTAAAAAGTCGGAGTAAAATCTAGTAGCTTATTGATATACTTTAAGATCTTGGAAAATTTTTAAAAAATTAGGTAATCCTAAATTGGTAGATGGAAAGAAACATCAATTAAGAACAGAAGTTAATAAAAACGGAAACCAAGTCCAAAGAATAAATGAAACCAGGACCTGTGAGAATACGAGCAAGATTAATAGACTCTTAGACAATTAAACAGAGTAAATGGTGGAAAATGAAAAAAAAATTGAAAAGAAAAAAGACTCAAATTAAAAATTAATGATGAAAAAAGCCATCACAAGATATACCAAAGAAACTAAGAAAAGCATAAGGGAACATTTGAAAAAATTAAAATAAAGGCACCGTTTTCTATTTGCTTCTGACACATAATGGCTAAACTAGGATGAAATAATAAATTTAAAAGGCCTGGATAAAACAAGGAGATTGAAGAAGTAGTAAAAAATATCACTCAACTAAAATAATCTCAGGTGATGATGTGTTCATAGCAAAATTCTAATGTACTTTTAAACAGAAACTACAATCAGTGCCTCACAAATTATTCCATAAATAAAATAGAAAATGAAATTCCAAACACCTTTAAGGAAGTCAGATTACATAGATACCAAAACCAGACAAAGACACCAAAAAAAAAAAAAAAAAAAAAAAAAAACAAGGACCAATATTTCCAATATTTCTGATGAACACAAATGAAGCTATTCTCAACAAAATACTTTTAAAATGAATGCAGAAATACATTGAAAACATACTTCTGCATAATAAATGTAGTATATAAAAATTACATAGTCATAGAGTATTGTGGTAAATGGTGAAAACCTCAAATATCCTGTTACAATTAGAAACAAGGCAAATCTGCCTACTGTGTTAAGCTCCTATTCGATATAGTGTTCAAAATCTTTGCTGAAGCCAGAAAATAAGAGAAAGAAATAAAAGATATACAAATAAGAATAGAAGTCAATGTATTCTTGTTTGTAAATGATATATGTATTTCAAATTATGTACATATTGCATTACACAAAATATTGCATATGGAACCTTATTTGCTGTATTAAAGAGACATTTAAAAAACTTACAGCAAAGTGATATAAAACAAAATAACAAACAAAATCAGTAATCTTCCTATATAAGAAAGCTATTATTAAGACAAATAATATAATGAAAATAACCATACCACCCCAGTTACAAAACCAACAAAATTACAATAAAAATTTCTATTGTTTTCTTTACAGAAATAGAGAAATAATCTTAAAATTCACATTGGAACACAAAAGACATCAAATAACCAAAGTAAAATTGAGCTAAGAGACTAATGCTGTTGCTATTACCATACCTTATGTCAAGTTGTATGGTAGAGCCACAGTAATAAAAACAGTATGCTAGTGGTATAAAATATATAGTCAGGTCAACACAATAGAACAGAAGACCAAGATATAGGTCCAGGAAATTATTGTCATCCAGCAGGTGCCAAAAAAAAAAAACCCACTCAAGATAAGGTAGTATCTTAAACAAATGGTAAGAAAATTGGATAAATATTTACATCCCGAAAAATGGAACTGAAATGCTGTGAACCATATGAACTACAAAGAGAACATATTAGGTAAGATATACTTGATGCATCAAATTGATAAAAATTGTCATGGGGTTAATCAGTTGCTTTCTGATTAGATTTGAAATCCTCTCTTCAAGAGTAAACTCATGTCTGGTACTTTTAATCCAAACAAATACCCATGACTGGGGAGGTAATAAGTCCTAAGTGGGGAGAAAGGACTTAAAATTGCTGTTTAGAAAAATTTACAGAGTCAAGCTGCCTTCTAAATATATGTTTATTTGCAGATACAAATGCCACATTCAGTTTTAATTAAAGAAGCTTCTCTTTACAATCAATGACATTGGCTGATCAAAGTAATAAGAATAAATTGAATGATTATCCATAAATGAGTTAATTATGACACTCTCCCTAAAGCTCAGGAATGTTATGGGAAAGGGAAGAAAGAATGGAAAGCTTGAAGTGCTTTCTGTTGGCCATGATAAAATTATGCCCATCATAAGTTGATAGCAATTGTGATTGTCTGACTGGATCTGCACTGCTATGTTTCTATCCATAGCTAGTCACTGAAGGATAGGGACTCATGAGGCAGAATTATTAGGTAATGATGGATTTGGAGGAAATGGATTTAATTACCTTCAGATGTGTAGCAACTGGTGAAATAATTGGCATCATTGGCAAATTATGTACTTTTCTGCACACAAAGGATCTTTGTTAAACTCAGTAGGTTTAAAGCAAAGTCAAAAAAAAAAAAACAAAAAAACAGGAATTTAGAAAAGGACCCAATGTAGATGACAGAGGTAGGAGGGAGACAAGAAAATTTGGGGTGAGAATAATTGTAATTTATTTTATGCACACAAACATGTATAAGTGTAATTCATATATTAATCATGTAATTTATATGATATAATTATATAAATGATATGTATAAAATATATAATATATGTAAAAATATAGACTTAATAAAAGCACAGCGTTAAAATCCCTTCCACAAAAGCTAATAAGGAGGGAGTGTGATTCCTTATTTCAAAGTAAGGAAAGAACGTAATCCAACAAGCATAACTACCAAATAAGATTTTTCAATAAAGTTTACTTTAAGCAGTTAAGGAAAATAAGACCATTTCCACAGAAATAGCCAAAAGCTAAGGGAATTCATCAACTTTAGTCCTACACTAACAGAAATTCTGGGAGAATAACACAAGAAATAAATGATGTATGAAACTCACTGGTTGTTAATAGTGAATATATATTTAAATTATAATACCTCAATGCTGTAATGGTAACAAGAAATAAATTCATTTTAAACCATGTATAAAAGGCAAACAAAAGGTTATGGGTAGAGTTCTTGTTTAGTAGGTGTGGGGTACAGGTGTCAGTCCTCAGTATGGGAAATACCCAATGTGTGCACCAATTTGTGAAATGCAAAGAAAATAATAAGATATAAAATTTGATATTAAGCCAGGCAGTGATGGCACATGCTTTTAATACCATCACATAGAAGGCAGAGGCAGGCATATCTATGTGAGTTCAAGGTCTACAAAGTGAGGTCCAGGACAGACAGGACTATTTCCCAGTGAAAAAAAAACAGCAAAATATGACATGAATAGCATGAGGTATGATGAGGGACATGAAAACTTTGGCTACCTGACTGAAGTCAAATTGATATTAACTTAAAATAAAAGAAAAAGGTACCCATATAAGTCCATGAACAACAAAGAAGTCAACAGATACAAAAGAAACAGAGAAGGTTATCAAGGTATGATAGGATAAAATTCTACAAATTGCAGTGCAAGTCAGCAAGATTAGAAGGAAATGATATAGAAGTTATAGTCAGAAAAATTAACTTTCCAAAGAGTAAGTCCTTATATCAATAATTACTTGAAATGCAAATCTCTTAATAAATCCCCTCCAAAAAAAGACAGTAAGCTGTCAAAAAACTTTTCCAATATGGTGCCTGTTAAAGTTTACTTTAGTTTTAATGACATAAACTGAAAGATAATGGGTAGAAAAACACATCTGAAAAATTGGTGATCAAAGAGTAGTGGTATAGGCAAAATAAATATCAGACAAAGTAGAATTTTAGTCAATATTGTACAAGTAACAAGGTCAGCTCCTCATTGCAAAGGGTCAATATATCAAAAGAATGTAACCAATTATGTAATGTCTCAACAATGATGCAGACACCAAAACTCCATGGAGAAACAGGCAGTAATACAGCAAAGTAGGCAAGAGTAGTGTCTCCAGTGTATCAAAACTCCATGGAGAAACAGGCAGTAATACAGCAAAGTAGGCAAGAGTAGTGTCTCCAGTGTATCAAAACTCCATGGAGAAACAGGCAGTAATACAGCAAAGTAGGCAAGAGTAGTGTCTCCAGAGGTGTATCATCCCTGGATCAAATCAATAAAAAAAACATCAGATGCAAATAGCAGTATAAACCAACTAGACTTATACATAGGACATTCCATAGAGTAGCATCAAAATGAATATTCTTCCTGAGTGTCATAGAATAATCGCCATTAGAGATCAAATGTTGTACTATAAAACATGGCTTGTTAAACTTAAGAAGAATGAAATTATTTGAGGTATCCTTCCTGTTATCAATGCTATAAAAATTACAGAAATATCTGTGACTTTAGTAATATATGAAGATTAAATAAATTCACACTATACAAAAATCAAGAAATAACAGGAGAAATTGAAATGGAATCCAAATAAAAGTACTAATCCCAGCATGGTGGAAGCTGTGGAATCAGTGTCTTATCTCCAAGGCCAACCTGGAATACTTAGAGAAACCATATTTAGAAACAAATCAATTTTGAGATAAATAACAATGAGAACACAACAACTCAAAAGTTATATGATGCAACCAAAGCAGTTCTAAGAAGGACATTTCTAAGTGACCATGTTGATGAAAGTTAAGATCTCAGGCAAGTTAACTTTAGAATTCTAGGACGTAGAGTTTAGAAAAAGAAATTCTGTGCATGGTTGTTAGAGGTACATTTTATGACCGCTATTATAGAAGACAGAATAGAACTTCTTCAAAAAGTTGAAAATTGAATTTCTATTCACTAGATAATTTCACTTTGACATCTATGGGCACATACAAAGGAAGTAAAGTGAATCTCTTGACATATCTCTGACTCCAAGTTCACCACGGCATCACAGACAGTAGCAGTGGCATGGAGTCAAGTCACCTCTGCTTACAGTTGCATGTCTGGGTAACAGACACTATGACGTAATAGCACTATGACATATCTATTTAATCACCTTTCCATTGCTATGCAATCGCTGTTTCTTTTCTAAGCCAGTGGTCTTTACCTAGACATTATTTACTTATTCTACAGCAAGAGGAAATAATGCATTGAAGTACAGATGGAAAGAGTCATAGCCATAGGTATTGTTTCTAAGATTCTCCAAAAGGTAGATCAAAAAGAATCCTGCCATGCCCTTTGGGACAGGCTGTGTTAATTCATGCTCTTCTTACACCTGCGAAGTATAAAGTGAATGTCTGTTTATACAGTGGCTTTGTGCTGCCTAATGCCCTACATGACTGACTGTCAGCTGAAATAAAAACATTGGTGACACCTTTGTCCCAAAGATCCTTGAGAGAAAAATGTAAAAGGAACTGAAAATATAAAAATATAGACAACTTGGAAAATTTTCCTTGAATATGCTTGACCAACAGTAAGGAAGGAAAAAAATACAGTTGAAGATTAATCAAAGTAACAGCATGTGAAAGATAGCTCTGTCCAACTTCACCCCTCAAGTTTCTCATGAAACATCTCCTGTCTGCTATACACCATATGTCAAATACATGTGAAAAAATCATATTTAAACACTCCAATCTATTGCATTTACTATAGTATGGAAAAATAATTGTTATTTATTTTTAAAAAGTATTTAATACAGAGTAAATAATAACTACTATTGGTTATGTGTTTAAAGTCTTGTGAAAAGCACATATTGTTAAAAAGTGAGTCTTGGGCTTAGGAGTTTGAATATTCCTGAAGCATAAGTTAAAAGGAAACTATCAGAAAATTCGAGGCCATTGGCAGGTACTGGAGATTTCAGGACCATTGGCCAGTACTGGAGATTTCAATACCACTGGCAAGTACTGGTGTTTTCAGGAGGTGCTGCTGAATTAGGTGTTGCCTGGCCATGTAGTTTATGTTCCTGAAGACTTCAGGATACTCTTCTCCTAGTGATCCAATTTGCCTTCTTTACCATTCCGTCTTTTTGATAGGAGACAAGGGCTTTGCTTTGACATTCACCTCCTATCGTGATCAGCAGCTTCACTAAAAGCCCTCAGTCAAATTTGAATTGAAGCCTCCTAAGCAGTGAAGCAACACAGACTTTTTTTCTCTTTATAAACCTACTTATCTTTGGCATTTGTTACTGGATAATGTGGTGATTACCACAGAGCATGACAACCACTTTGAGAGTCCACATTGGGGATTGAAAGAAAAACAAAAGCAACAAAACAAAATATTGGTGGAGGTACTGTAAAGAGTTTTGAGAAATTTTTGAGAGATGAAGGTATCACCAGGTTGAACAAACTTCCCAGTTCCCCTCAAAGGACAGACACATCTGGAGGGCTACAGGTACCAGCTTAGGTCAAAGTTTAACTGAGACTTGAAGTGAAGCCTTCTTCCAGCTGCAAGGGGAAAAGAAATTGCAAGGTTTCACCGTGATTTATCTGTGTGTGTGTGCACGCGTGTGTGTGTGTGTGTGTGTGTGTGTGAGAGAGAGAGAGAGAGAGAGAGAGAGAGAGAGAGGGAGAGGGAGAGGGAGAGGGAGAGGGAGAAGGAGAGGGAGAGGGAGAGAGAAACTGCACCCAAGGGGCCTGTTCATCACCTAATGTAAAATGAAATTGAAGTTCTGAGGAAACCTGATTGGAGGGCCTGGTGCAACTTTGGTCTATTGGAATTTTAGGGCTGAGGAAAGATCCCTGTCTCTCTCCCCGGAAGAACTCCTATAGAACATCAGGGCATCACAGTCTACTGAAAGTGACTCCTTAGGAGCTGCGTCACAAGCAATTTCTGGAAAACCGTTAAAAGTATGGGTTTTTACAGACTGATTAATAGAATATATATGCCAAAAAAAAAAAAACTGCCTGAAGAGATTTGTGTGGCACTTAACATTTGAAAATCCCTAAACTAGGCAGTGGGCGCTGTCAAGTGCCATCGCGAGGAGGGAACAGGTGATGTAGAGATGGAAATGATAGAGGGGAGCCATGTGTGTGCTCTGCAGAGATGAAACTGGTGAAGTGACTTTGGTGACGAGTGTGAGATAGAGCTGAGGTCAGTGGTGTAACAAGTTGTTGCCCAGTTTGGTTGATAGGATGGTGTGGAGCAGTCTGGATTTTAGGCAGATGCAGACTCGGGCTCCAAACAAGGTTTCTGGCAGGAAGGTCACCCTATCTCTGGGCAATGATGAAGGGCCAATATGAGGAACAGTCCACTTTCCAGACTGGACCTCCTTAATGGGCCACAGTGCCCCATGATGCTATGGAGGACCATGTGTGGATCAGGGGCCCTGCTGTTGCTGGGGTCTGGGTTGATGTCTGAGAACTGTGTTATTATTTGACAACATATGGATGTTCATTGCCTGTACCATGGCCTGAATCTATGTCTGTGGTCCCCTCTGTCACTCCTCACCTACCAGAAAATGTAAATGCCCTGCTGCTACCTGAGACCTCGTAATATTTGGGTCTGGGCTGCCATTGATGGCCATGTCTGGGTCAGAAGTCCTGCTACATCTGGGGTCCCAATTGATATCCATGGCCTGTGTTACCCTTGACGGCCAAGTGGATGTTCTCGGTCTCTGCTGCAGCATGAAACCATGCTGATATTCATGGGCAATGTTGCTGCTGGAGGCCACACCAATGTGAGTGGCTTATACTGCCACTGTGGCCATGATGATGTCTGGGCCCATGCTGCTACTGAAAGCCTAGTCTGGATCCATGATCCTATTGCTACTGGGTCTGTGTTGACATGTGGCTTGTGCTACCAATGAAGGCCGAGGGTGTCTGTGGTCTGTGTAGAGCCGGACCCATGATGCCACCAAGAGCCATGCCTGGGCTCATGATCTTACTGCTACCTGTTCTGTGTTAATGTCAGTGGCTGTTGTTGCCATCAAAAGCCAGGGAGATGTTCATGGTTTATGCTGCAGAACAAAGTCATGTGGATTTCCATGATCCTAGCTACATTGGAGGGCTTTGTCTGGATCTGTGGCCCTACCGCAACCAGGAGTTCTGTTAATGAACTCTGCTGACACCAGAAACCATGTTGAAATTCATAATCCATGCTCCCATGGATGTAATGAGCAAATAAGATGCTTTGGCAGTATCAAATTATTAGACTCCAGATGCATAGTTGAGACAAAGGGATTTGAAAAACTTGTGTCAAAACCCCTCCTTCTACCCTAATCCTTCCCCACCAAAGAGTAACAGCCTAAGCAGGAAGCCATAAAAGAAAATTCTTAAGAACTGTGTTAGGATGTCTTCCAGCAGGGGTGTGGAAGGGGAAGGACTCAGTTCTATTTAATGGACAGGCCACTGAGAATTGACCAAGCTCCAGTGAGTATCTAGATAACACAAATAGGACTATTTTTATGGGGAGTGGGTCACAAAGGTTGAGTAGTGGACAGGGAAGGACTTGAAAACAAATATGATAGGTGTGTATGATTTGAAATATATGAAGAATCAATAAAACATTGTGTTGGAAAAAGAATACTTCCTAAACTTAAAAAAAGATCATTAAAGTAATTTGTAATTATGTAGAGTGCATCTGCTATGGGTGAGTGAGATTTCTACAAAACCCATGTAAAAGCATGTAACAGTGAAAGGAGAGACTGACTCCTCACAGTCCTCCCCTGACACCTGTTTTCCACTACACATGCGCACCCCAACACACACATTTACACATGCCACACACAATAATAATAAATGTTACCTAAAATATTTCAAGAAAATCCAATGTCAGATCTTCATTCAAGATTCAATATAGTCAAGCAACAGATTACAATGAAAAAAAAAAAAACATAGTTGTTTCAGATGAGTCTTAATTGCTGTTAAGATTGGGAATACCTTGCACTGATGCATTACCCATTTTAATGAGAAAGAAATGAAGAGAAGGTCTTACTTCATGACATAGTCACTGCTATTTTTGTCCCAAGAGGACCAAGTACAACTAACCTATTCTCAGATAAATTCTATTGTGATGAATAAGAAATACCCAGGTAACAGGACAGCAGTGTACAAAAATTACACAGTAGCATAACTATAAGCGGAACTCAACTCTATTCTGTAAGTATGTAGAGTGGTGTTGTGACTTTCAGTAAACTTCAGATATACTCTACTAGTGAGAAAGATGGTCATTTAGGTCAAAGTTGCCATCAAAGAAAAGATTTTACATTTTTAAATTCTTAAGTACATTCAAAATTAAAGTACCACCGAGACTCCGTTTCCATTTATAAGATGGTAGATATAATGGAATGCTGCCATTTCATTCGTGCTTTATAGACAGACCGTTTATTAACATTAAATGCATATAACATTTTTTCCTTTGTCCCCATATATAGGATTCTGAAGAGCAGTTGATCTCTTTTTCTTCTGCATTTCTCCAAATTTAGCACTGAGCCCAAATCCACCCTCACAGAATGAGCTCCATCGTTATGATTATTCTCCATTCTGTTTTATGCAGGAATGTAACTTCTAGGTCTTGATTTCATTCCAGAGAAGACTGAGAACAGGATCCTCAAGCAAGTGTTTTTAGCATAAACATTTCAGAAGCTCAGCATCCCTCTCCTTGCTGAACTCACAGACAGAGAGATGCATCCTTGTCTACTAACATGTACAAAGCTTTACTTTTCTCCTCCTTGTCAGTGACAATAAGTGACACATGTGGTGACAGGCACACAGTTTCTTTGATACTGAAAGGCTGTGTGCATAGCAACAGCTATCTTTCTCTTTAGCTGTTTCTGTAACTAATGTTTTCCATGACCGCAAAGAGCCACTCCAAGAAGTATATGTGAAACTAGATTAAGTAAGTAAGTAATCCAGAGGTCAACATTAAACCTCATTCTATTGGCCTGAGAAGTGTTTAGTAACACAATTGATTCTGATTCTGAATTGTATCAGTGTATTTTGATGCAAACATTTTTATATATATATAGCGGTTTTTTATTATTTGGATATGAAATTTTCTCCCTAAGGGGATTTATGTTGAAAATTCCATTTCCAAGTGGTGCAGCTATTGAGAGTGATTAGTGCTACCCCAGTCACTAGGGTGCTAACTTTATTAATTGACTGAAGATCCCAGAATGAATGAACTACCAAGTGCAAGGTCCACCTGGGGAAATTTATCATTGAAGGCATGACATAAAAGGGTTTATCTTAGACCATGGCTCTTCCTTTGTTTCTGTCCCCTGTGACAATAAAGTGAGCTGTTTTCCTCTGCCATGCCCTATGTCCACGACCTCCATCATCTTCTTTTGCCAGGCCCAGAATCGATAAATCAACTTACCATGGATTAAAATATCTGAATCCAGGATGTCTCTTGAGTAGTTTTTGTTCTTTGTTGCAGCAATGAATCTAAAACCTTGAAAAAGAGGTCATCTTTTTCATTTTACTTCTTGAACATAAAACATCACTGTAAGCAGTGATTTGCAAGACAGTACAAAGGAAGATGGTAGGAAAAGGACAGACCTCGATGGCCGTGAAGTTTGCTCTTGCCATTCATTGGCTGAATGAAGTGTCATAAGCAGTGTTGTTCTAAGCTGCTGTTCACACTACTGAAATGTGTGACAGCAGCTGTGTCTTCACATTGTCACGAAACAATGGAGCCCAGGTTACATTTGGCACTTATTCAATGAAATCTCTTTTGATTCTTATTAAAATAAAGGGCACTAAAAGGGTGACAGATGCGGGGGAAATGTGTTATTACCAAGTCCTGGTTTTGTGTATGAGCAATAAGAAAATAAAGGAAGACTATAGTTTTGTGTACAAACAGGAAGGCAAGAAAACAGAAGGGTACATATGATTTATGAAGCCACTGCGGAGTTACAGAGACTGTTGTAGAGGACTAAATGAATCTCCATTTAGCATGTGACACTTATCTAGGGCCTTATTGAAGAAAGTACTTAGATTCTATCAACAGAACACTAACATTCTAGTTTTGAGGGTAACAAGTACTAGCAAAATTCATAAAATTATTTTTTTTCAAGATTAACACTAACATTTGAAAATATTATGGGCCTAGCATCAGAGCCTGGTCTCTGACAATCCTAACAGCCTATGTGATGCTCAGGATTAGACAGAGGCAAGAGGTATGGAGAACTAACCAGTCCCTGCCAAGGCAAAAAAAAATCACTCAGGAGAGCAAAGAATTATTTGGTATGTCAACTCCTTACATCTAGGTTTTACTTCCAGGTGTTCTGACAAGTTCTCAAAAGGAAGTGAAATCTTTCTTGAATAGATATAAGATCCTCCTGTGCATTGGTACCAGGTTTTATACTTTTCTTCTCCCCAAAAGGAAACCTCTGGAGCAATTCCAGTTTCTTGAGGACCGTTATTTATATAGTCCGACAGCCAAAGAGAAGCATGTATAGCTTGGCTCTATATAGCATCTTCATTAGTGCCAAGATAGTTATAATAAGAGAAAGAACCTAAAATGTTCTGAGAGAGAAGAGGTAGGGAAAAAAAGAAAGGAAGGAAAGGAACAGTGAAGGAATGAAGAAAAGAAGGAATGAAGGAAAAAGAGACATTGAGGTCCAGAAAGTATTAGAATTTTTAACAGCAAGCTTTTGAATAAGAAGTTAGTGGGACAATGAATATAAGATAAGAGCAATTTCTCAATTGTTCCCAGTCAATCACAGGCACATAAGCATCCCACAAGAGCATTTTCAGATATATACATTTTCTAACGATTACCTCTACTGATATCTTTTATAGGAGTTCCTTAAAATGATTTCCCCTCAAAGGAGAACATGTCATAACAGTAGGTGGTAGCTCTATATATGCTGTTCCTGTAAGCAAAGAACATGATAAAAGGCATGCACAAGAAACACCTTTCTCTGAACTTCCCTTCTTTGACTAAAATACAAACCTACAGAAAGAACACACTATATTGTAGGTGATCTCCCTGGGAATAAAACCAATTATACAAATGCTAGGCATAGGCTTGGTCTTTGTCTGTCACCTGTTCCTCTGAGAGCCCATTTCATCTCTCCCCAAAGTCATTGTTATTTGTTCTTCTCCAAAACATCACATGCATCCTTTCCTGTTCTCCTTGTGACAAAGAAGTATACATTGTTAGAGCTTTCGAGACTGTCTGCGTTAATTCTTTCCTATAATGTCCATACTTAAGTCATCAATGCTTATATCTGTTCTGTTCACCTGTCTGCCGTCACTTTATTTCATGGAGTTCACAGAAGGACAGAGGAAAACCTTTCCCTCCATCACCTACAATGAAGGAAGCTGTACCATCTAGAAAGATGGAGAATCAACTGAGGTAATAAGACAAGAATCGCAAGAGACTAGCAAAAAAGGGAGAGAAGACAGCTGTGCACTGGACAGAGAGGACAGTGAGTCAATAAGCACCAAGACAGAGACTAGGTATAGCACAGCATCACAACATCAGTCCTAGAGCCATCTTTCTAAATGGACAAAATTGTAGAAGGACACAGGAAGGTATGTTCCACAGATATGGACGGAATAAGCCACAGAAGAAGATTTGGCATAAAAGTGAGGTTCACCACCTAGGATGACAGTAAAGGGAGTTTAAATACAAACAGCTCCTGGCATGAGATACACAGTGCAGAAGAAGCCTGCTAGAAATACTTGTGAAGAAAAATATGGAATTAAGGTCTTTGAACCTATTTTTGAAATATTGTATGGAATGGAAGGGAAAATCAAGGAAGAAGCATGGTATATATGAAGATATCTAAGCAATAAGGAAAACTAAAATAAACAGGAATCTTTAACTTTAGAACAGATGAAAAAGGTAAGTGTAATCGCATTATAATATGGTTATAATATTAAGAGTATGATTTCTAAATGCTGTTTTAGTCCTAGATTTTAATAGATTATAATAGTTGAATATAATGAAGAAGGTAAGAGAAAAGGTTTCTGGCTTTTTGGAACCCATTCCCTGTGGTGGGATACCTTGCTCAGTCTTGATATTTGGTCAGGGGTGGGGTGTGGTGGGAGAAGGCTTGATCCTGCCTCAACTTGGTAGGCTAGACCTTGTTGACTCCCCAAGGAAGGCCTTACCACCTCTGAGGAAAGGATGAGGGATGGGAAAGGGGAAAGGTGGGGCCTGGGAAGAGGAGGGAGGGGAAATTGGTGTTGGTATAAAAAATGAAATGCAAACTTAATAATAAAAAATATGAAAAAATGGTAATTTGATCTTCAAAGAAAAAAAAACAGTTTCAAAAAAAGAAACCTAAATATCCATGTTACAACCTGAAGTCAAACCTGATAACTTTCAAATTAATGGATGCAATGGTAGCAATATCCATAGAGGTCAGAATTTTGAAGGCTACCTGACGAGGTACAAGCACTTGGGTCTCTAGAGGAAGGGTGCAGGAGCAGCACAGATTCATTCCATTTAATCCTTATAGATTATTATGGTTTTAAGCTATTGTGCATGAATTTGTTTGATATAACAGAATTCAATTAAAATCCTCACAATGCTGCCTAAGCCTCTTTGATGATATCAGGCTGACTTCTCTGGGTGTCATGCATCTGCTTTCAGAACACCCACTTCTTTCCACATTTTGCCTCATGTAGCAATGGGCTGCAATATGCTCCCGAAGTTACTGCTGCTCAGAGAGCCCCATCCCATCACATGAGGTGGATGGAAATATATAGGATAAGGCACTCTTGAAAAACTCTCTACATAAAGAATTTCTGTCTTCTCTCTGAGAACAGGAGGCTGCCTAGCAACCATTATACTGTACAAGGAGTAGCAAGCAGGCCACAGATTGCCATTTCTGTGCTTCTTATGTATGGGATTCAGGTTAACAAAATAAAAGCTCACCTCCTTTTAGTTTGGAACCCTATTACTATTCCAAAATCTTCCATTAAGGATGCATTTGAGGAGAAACACTTTACTTAAATTGCCTTCAGCATGTAAACATTACTGTCTAAGTCTGCTAATAATTTTAGAATAACCTGCAAAATCAAGGCCAAAGGAAGAGCAGGTAATGGGAGGAAGAGGAAGCACACACTGAAAACTGAGGCCAAGTGTGTCCTATTGTATTTCAGTGCAGCCTAATTCTGGTGTTATCCTTTCCACTTTGGTAAAAGGACTGCACTCAGTTTGGACTTAGTCATGCTGCGGCTTGCTTGTCTGACATTTTGCATTTCTGTGATGAGAATGAAAGATGCATTTTGAGACTTATTAGGAAAGTTGATGCATGAAAGCCTTTCGGTGCTTTGAGCTTATTTCTCCTCTATGATGATCTGTAGAGAGCTTTGGAAACAAAGTGCAAATCTCCACAGGAGCATCAGGTTCAAAGCTGTGGTTCTGGTAAGTGGAGGATCCCGTTCCCATTACCACACTCCATTAACTCTATTCTGAGTGAGGTAACCCAGACCCAAAAAGATGAACATGGGATGTACTCACTCATAATCGGTTTCTAGCCATAATTAAAGGACATTGAGCCTATAAATTTGGGACCCTTGAGAAGATAATAAGAAGGTGAACTCCCAAAAAAAGATATAGTAATCCTCCTGGATATTGGAAGTAGACACGATCGCCAGGCAAAATTGGGAACTTGAGGGTTGGGCAAGACTGGGCAAAGGGAAGATGGGGAGAGAAAAGTGTGAAGGGGAGAACGGGGGGAGCTCGGAGGAATGGGGTGCTTGGGATATAGGAAGAGTGGATATGGGAGCAGGGAAGCATATATCTTAATTTAAGGAGCTACCTGAGGGTTGTCAAGAGACTTGACCCTAGAGGGGTTCCCAGGTTTCCAGGGAGACGCCCCCAGTTAGTTCCTTGGGCAGCTTGGGGAGAGGGAGCCTGAAAAGGCCAGTTCCTATAGCCATACTGATGAATTTCTTGCATATCACCATAGAACCTCCACCTGACGATAGATGAAGAAAATGACAGAGCCCCACATTGGAGCACTGGACTGAGCTCCCAAGGTCCTGATGAGGAGCAGAAGGAGCGAGAACATGAGGGAGAAAGTCAGGAACGAGAGGGGTGCGTTCATTCATGGAGACGGTGGGACAGAACTAATGGGAGATCACCAACTCCAGTTGGAATGGGACTGATGGATCATGCGACCAAACCCGTCTCTCTGAATGTGGCCAACAGCGGGGGCTGACTGAGAAGCAAAGGACAATGGCTCTGGGCTCTGATTCTTCTGCATGGACAGGCTCTGTGGGAGCCTTCTCAGCTTGGTCGATCACCTTCCTGGACCTGGGGGGAGTTGGGAGGACCTTGGTCTTAGCATAGAGTGGGGAACCCTGATGGCTCCTTGGCCTTGAGAGGGAGGGAGGGGAGGTATGGGTGGAGGGGAGGGGAGGGAAGGGGGAGAAGGAGGGGAGGGAAGGGGGAGGAGGAGGGGAGGGAGGGGGGAGGAGGAGGGAAGGAGATGGAAATTTTTAAATATAAAAAAAAATAAACCATGAGAAGAAAAAAAAAAAGAATGTCTGATGAGGAGCGGATGGAGAGAGATCATGAGAAAGAAAGTCAGAACCATGAGGGACGCGTTCACCCACTGAGACGGCAGGACAGAACTAATGGGAGACCACCAAGTCCACTTGGAATGGGACTGATGGAACATGTGACCAAATCGGACTCTCTGAGGGTGGCTGATGGTGGAGGCTGACCGAGGAGCCAAGGACAATGGCGATGGGCTTGGTCTCTACGACATGGACGGGCTCTGTGTGAGCCTTGTCAGTTCGGTTGCTCACCTTCCTGGACCTGGGGGGAGTTGGGAGGACCTTGGACTCAACATAGTGTAGAGAACCCTGATGGCTGTTTGGCCTCAAGAGGCAGGGAGTGGGGGTGTGGGTGGAGGGGAGGGGAGGGAAGTGTGAGGAGGAGGGGAGGAGATGGCAATTTTTAATAAAAAATAAATAAACTGGGAAAAAAAAAGAAGTCAACAACACATATTGGAAAAAATAACATTTTCAACAAATTGTGCATGTCAAGCTGGAAAGCTATATGTAAAAGAATAAAATAAATCATTTTGTCTCACCCTACACAAACTCAACCCCAAATGGATCAAGGACCACAACATAAGACTCGAAGCCCTGAGTATGGTAAGAGAAAAATTAGGGAATATCCTTGAACTTACAGACAAAGGATGGGACTTTCTGAACATGATTCTAGTAGCACAGGCATTGAGAGCAAAAATAAATAAATGTAAACTGATAAAAAAAAAAAAAGAATAAACCAGGACTGCTTTTCTTCCTTACAGAAATGAAACAAGAAAAGAATGCTTTTGATTTCTCTCCACCCTCCCACCCCTGAAGTTTAGGCATCTGATAACTAATAAATATCCATAATATCCATCAAACATTAAAATTTAATTTCTCTTCATCTCCAAAATCAGTTGCAGTTCAGTCAATTAAATCCATATTCCTCCCCACAGTCAGGCTGAGTCAGATTGAATTCTATTAAAAAAAAAAAAGACAAAAACAAAACAAAACAAAAAGCTACATTATATTTGGAAGTATGCTTGTTCTAAGCTTTGGACAGATCCTATTCTGAAGCTATCTGACTTTTCCCTGTTCAAGTTCAGCACTGATGCAGTATTTTCTTGGTGGCACAGATAAGTACCTTCAGTGAATCATCACTCTGGCATGCCATGGGTCTCTGGGGAAAAAATCTGATTAGGGCAGAAGTTAACTTCTGTTTTAAAATCTGAAAAATAATTTTCTCACCATCACCTCAAAGTACATTGTGAACCAATGGTGGAAACTTTATAGAATGCAATATAATAGCATACACAACATGAGAGCTGTGAGCAGCTAGGGTTAATGACAAGATGCTCCGCAAGCCCCAGTTCTTCCTTGCCATGGTTATGGGTAATTAGGATATCAGTACTTTTGATCCTCCTGCCTAAGAATTCTGAGAGCCAAGAAGCACCCCTGCTGGGGGAAGGCGAGCATGTGACCTTTTGACAGGACAAGAATGAGTAAGCAACTCAGTTTCCCTGTAACTGAATGGCTATTCAGAGTTTGGTGGAAGTTGGCACCTGGGAGCAAGGAAAATGAGCACCAGCTGGAACATTTAAGGCTTGTCCTAGCTTTTCATTTCCAATAAAGGATACAATTACTTTCCCCTTGGCAGAAACGGCATCTCTAAGCTAGTCATTACTGGAGGTTTTGCCTCCCGAGACTCCTCCTCGCTCTTGTACAGCAAACAGCAGGCTCCTTATTAAACTGTGACCCTCAATCTGAGAGAGGGAACGCACCTCCTGGCAGCCCTTCCTTTTCCCAACATTCTGCTCACCTCAGTGGGGATCCCCAATAATAAATCAGTGTATGCATTGAACTGCCAAGGTGAAGAATAAGCCACAATAACTCTCCTACAATACAAGGAGCTCTGGATTCATAGGAGATTTTTAATCACAGCAGAAAGGCAAGGGTGTTAATGAGGTCTATAAATTAAGTTAAAAGAGGATAATTATATCCTATGTTGTAATAAAGGCTGGGGTGGTCAAATCATTAAGGCACACTAAACACTTTCTTATACTATGGAAATAAATTGTATAAAAATATTACTCTAAACAAGGGGCTCATTTGTTGTTGTTCATATTAATTTTGGAATGGAGGCTACAATTGTTGCCAGTGGGTACTCTGAGCCAATGAATAGTCCTGCCATTTGTATATTTCTAATAGTTAAGAGGTAGCATTGTCTCTTAGCATCATGAACTGCTTCTATCAGAATCCTGACCTCAGTCAACGAAACTGTAGTAAATTCCTCTTGCTTGGTCAAATACCTCTATTTTTTCATTGTGTTACTTTATTTTTCAATTTTTTAAATTTTCATGCACACACACATATGTATATCTCACAGATTGAGCATGTTTCCCCATATACTGTCCATCTTCCCTTCTCTTGCCCAGCTCTCCTCCCTTTCCTGTAATATACATGTATTATAGAAAATATAGATAATACATATATAATATATAGAAGTATAATAGAAATTACACACCTGAAAAATATGTAAACATAAAATCATATGTGTATACACATGCATATACATGTGTGTACATATAGACATATATATGTACATAGGTATGTGCATAACATATATGTGTGCATGTGTGTGAATATGGGTTTATGTATACACATGCATATGTGTGTGTATTATGTATATGTTCATATATACATGTGGGTGTATGTATATGTATATAGATGATTTAATATGTAACATCTAGGAACCACAAACAGTCTTTCTGAGGCTGGATTCATTCACTTAGTATGATTATCTCCAATTGCAGCCATTTTACTGTAAATACACTTTTTTTCAAAAAATTCTGATGTGTTTGTGTGTAAAATCATGTTTTATTTATTAACCTCCTTCTTAGACTCTACAACTCTGCTATTGGGAACAACGCTACAGTGAATATGATTTGATGTACAAGCACCTCTGCATCACACCAAGTCAGAGTTCAAGTCAATTTCCCAAGTGAAATTATTGTGTCACAAGAGATATCTCATTTTAGTTTTATTGAAGAACATCCCTGCTGACATCCACAGTCCCTAGACAAGTATACATTCCCACCACCAGCATGAAAGTTTCTCTCTTGTCTAATTCCTCACTGCAATTTATTATCTGATTTCTTAGTGCCTCTCATTCTGAATGGACTGAGCCCACATTTCAATTTAGTTTTGACTTTCGTTTCTCTGGCTAATGAGGTTGAACATTGGCCATTTTTCTTTCATGTTTCTAGCACCGTCTTGTCTGTTCATTAGTCCACCTGCGGTCTTGTTGCTTGATTTCTTGTTTCATTTATTGAATGGTTTGTATATTCCAAATACAGATCTTCGGTCATAGGTCTAGTTAACAGAAACCTTTCGCAGACTTTGAAATATGTCTCTCTGCTTCATTAATTCTTTTGTTTTCTGCACAGAAGCCTTTTAATTTCGTGAAGTCCTGTCTGTTGCTTGTTGGCATTACTTCCTGAGCTGCTGGAGTCCTGTTAGGAAGTCTTTTCCTATCCCTTTGTCATGCAGAGTTTTGCCTAATTTTCTTTCTAACGCATTCAGAGTTTCAGGCATGACACTGAAGTCTGTGACCTATTGGAAATAGAATTATTTCAGATAATCGATTATTTGAGCACTTCATATGATGTGTTTGTAGCGTATTCACTTTCCCCGACCTTTCCCCTCAAGGTCCAATTCTGAGATCACTCCTGTTGTCTTTTGTCTTCTGTCTCCACTGAGTTCAGTCCTCTCCACATTAGTCTTGGGATCAGGGCCTGCTCTGATGTGTAGTGAGCCTACCAAAGGTCACAATATTAAAAGCAAACAAACAAACAACAAAAAGACTCTCCCAGCAGTCACTAAATGCTAATAAGTTCCTCAGCTAGTGGTGGGATTACACCTGCACCTCCTGCAATCCCCTCCCTGCTGGCATCTTGTCTGCTGCCCAAGTCTTTGCAGGTGGTCAAAACCACTGTGAGGTCTTAAGCTCTGTTTCCTTGAAGTTATCCACCACCTCTGGCTCTGCAAGTTTATTGTGGTGCAGAGCAAGAGAGATGAATCCTGAAAAAATCATATTTAAATAAGTAAAGGCTAAATACCTCAAAACAACAGACTAGAGAACATTAGAGTCAACTGTGTAACTCCTACATACTCTTTGGAGCAGCGAGGAAACACAATGTGGGAGGCTGGTATAACCTTCTTTAAAAGGTATTTGCTATAACTGATGTTTTCTTTATTAGCTGGCTTTTGTTTTGTTACCCTCTGAGATCTTTGAGGAATTTCTGTCTCTCATAATTAAATATCATTTTTAATTCATAGATTTGCTTCAAAAAAAAAAACCATTTTAGAACCTCACCATTTTATCAAAGCCTGTGCATGCTCTAATTGTAAGCATCAACAATTCTTTGGGATGTTTTCCTGAAACAAGTGAACTCAGACACAGCTCCATAATTAAACCAGGATGGAGCCTTGAAGCAACTTTTTCAACTTTTTCCCATTAGTTTCCACTAATCATAGAATTAGCAAGATGACTTTTCAGCCCACATATTTCCATGGAAATTGGCTGACTCTAAATAAGCTGAAAGGCTGCCAAAAATCGATATAGCTTATGATTCTAGCAGCTTTCTTGTGTTCTGCTAATGATATTATACCTTGTTTTTGTTTTAAATAAGGTTTTTCTTGCGAAGTTGATCATCAGTATTAGGACTGTAGAAAATAGAGGCTTCTGTACCAGGCTGAATGGAAAAACAATAAAAAAAAATAATTACAACTCACATCAGAGTTGTATTTAAAATGTCTTATTGGTAACTTGTCTTGCTCGTTGGCTGAGACGGCAATGTTTAATAGAATCCACACCTGATCCTGTAACTTGAGTAGGCCCAGGAGATGAGTAAGGTATCAATAAAAATAGGATGTTCTGCATGTCTCAATGTCCCCACCGACAAGTAGAGGCTCAAGGACAGCTGCTGCTACTGAGAAATCAGGACAACTGTAGCGCCCAGGTGTTACTGAATGACGCTGAAACATATTCCTCACAATAGGGAGCAATACACCAGCAGAGACTAAAGATATTGCTCCTACACCCTTTTCATGGAAGAAAAACAGAGCCGAGTTAAACAAAAATGAAATGAAAGAAACATTACCTTTAGAAGACACTATCCAGTTGAATTGCCCATGTCCTTTTTCCTCTCCAGGCTTTCTTGGTGAAGAATGAATGGACCAAGGGCAGATAGAACCCTGGTTCCCTAGGAGAGGAGAGTAATAACATTGAATAAGGCAGAGAGGGAACACTCAGTTTGCATAGAAAATGACCCATGTAAACAAAATCAAAATATGATTTATGAAAGTATATATTTATATACTTTTTCAAATATGTATGTATACATATATATATATATATATATATACATATATATGAAATCCTTAAATAGAACTTACTAAATTGAAACTATTTGGATGCCATGTGATTCATGTTTTCACTAGAGTAGCACAGACAATGGGGCAACCCTCAGGCCTTACATGCCCTGTTATCACAGAGGTTTACCCTGCACCCCTTTCTATCTCATTATAACTCTAGAACGTGGAAGGGGAAACAGCTGCTTTCAGAAATTTTCTCAGGTATTAATGTATCAGCCCAAGCACATTGAGATTTTATGTATATAAACAGTGTCTACATTTTCTTCAGGGGTTCAAACTCTGACAGGGAGCACAGACTCTTGGAGATCACCCAGGATCCTATAAGAACCCTCAAACGATGGATCACACACACAGATAGGCATAAAAATAGTAGGGGTAATGGGTCACTGTGAGAATACGAAAGAGGACTGAACATGATGACAACTCTGTATAAGCAAAAATGCATGTGCAAAAATGTTGTGATGAAAGCAATTATTATTTATACTTAATATATGCCAATCAAAGTCGTCTCTAAAATTTTAAGAATCATATGCAAAATATGAAACTGGAACCAATAACAGTTGGTCAACACTTGGACTCTTTAAGCGTTGAGTTTTGTTTGTTTGTTTGTAGGGAATTTATTCTAAAGATGGTTGGAATACAATCATTACAATAAAATGTCCTTTTACTTAAATTCCAGTCTGTTATACTTAGGCACACACATTCACAAGCCTGCATACATACTAGTTATATATAGATCATATCCTAGAAATTATGAAACCTTAATGAGAAAACAAACATAAAAAAGAGAGAAAAAAACCACTAGAAAATAAATCGAATTTCTCCCACAAAGTCAGAGTTAGAGACCTAACCTAAAAAATGAAGAATGATAAAATTACTGGGAAAGTCACCAAAGTTATAAGCAAAGGCTGTGAATGTATAAAGGATGGCACTATGTCCACCCCAGAGAAGGAGCCTTCAAAGCCCCTTGGGAGTAAACCGTCTGATGCTTCTTTGGGCGGTTGACTTATGTCTTAGCAACTGTCTTAGTATATTTCCTTCTTCCTAGGAAAATTAAGCGAAAGCTAAACAGTCCCTAAGTGACCCACCACACATGCATAATGTCCTATCACAGAACAGCCATGACTCCTGGAGTTTGTCACATGGTCCTTACTTGTCAGAGTTGTCCATCTGTCTTTTCTGGTGTTTCTTTCAATACTTTTCCAGTTTGTCTTTAGATGTGATATGACCAACATCACTAGGGAATGTGTGTAACCAACATTTAGGGATGAATAATATAACCTACACTTACCCTATCCTGCACATTGTACCTGTAAACACCTATAGTTATAGAAGGGTTTTTGCTTTTCCACTTCCTTAATTCTTTCCAGAATTAAGTATAAAATGTATCAATGATGTTCATAAGTTAACTTTAACTCTTCTGTATTTCAGAACCCTTTCTTGAATGCTTGTGAGTCATTGTCTTTTTACATTTTTCGTTAATTCTTTTATAGTCTTATTTTTATTTATTTCTTTATTTCAGGCCCATGCAGCCTCTTAGTTTGATGATTTGTAGATCAAACATTGTGCTCTCTGTTCATTTGGACTTGAGTACTTCATAGAAAACCATGCAGGTTTCATTGCCCACATTTCATGTCTAGTGACATACTAACATCTGTTTAATTTCCATTTTAAAAGCTTACTATCATTTTAATTCCCCAAGGGCCTAGATTTATTACTTCAGGAATCCTGGCAATCTTTCCTACCAGTAGAGTTTCCCGTTGGACTCAAGTCAAGAGATCTCCCAACAATTCATGTTCACTATAAAAACCAATGGGGACGAATGTGCTTTAAGCACACAGAAGCTCCAGACAGCACCCTGCTCATCATGCACAGGATTCAAAATGAACATATCACACACTGGTCTCTTATTGCCTCTTAGAGGAATTTTATTTGTTACTAGCCTGAGGCGATACATTCATTAAAGATTTTATTGCTAACTTCAATCAACAACCTATTTCAGAGCACACTCTGTGGATCTCAAACGGTACCCCAGCTTCTGGGCTTTGCATACAACCTCCCTAGGCTGAGCTTCAGCCTGCGGCACTTCAAATGCGAGTTTCATTTGACAATGTCTCCTATCAGGAAACATTTGAGGGAGTGAAGGACTGAGTGAATCTCCCCTGTTCTCAAACTTTTCTTAGAAAGTTTCAGATGTTTTCCTGAGCTAACAAAGATTCTGTAGAAGCACTGGAATAATTACACATAAAGCTGGGTTGAAAGTATTTTTCCTCTCACTTTAGGTACATTCAGAATGCTTTCTGCACTCCTGCCTGCCTACATTCACATGTGCCTTCTATACACTGCATCCCTGCCCACTTCCAGTTCGCAAGGGGAACCTTGAAGTACCTAGTGCATGCTTCAAAGGCATTTTACACAACGCCAACACATTTCATTTTTATTGGCTCAAACCCCAATGATTGCATTTGCAATTTAATTAAGGTAGGTTTATTTTTGGAGTTTGCTTTGAAGGACTGCTAGGAAAGAGGCAGGTTGTTTCCTCTCACTATCCAGGAGGGGAAAACACACGCACACAACAAATCAAAGCTTGAAAATGATTAGGAGAAAGCAAAGAGACAGATGATCCTAGAATTAAGCAATGCCTCAGATTTCACTCTGATTGCCATTGTTTGGAGGAAGTACAAACAACGGGGATCTTATTGTTTTCTCTTTCATTTTAAACCTCTACTGCCTTTCTTGGGAATAATCTATATTGAAAAAAGAAAGGAATGTTAGTGAGATGGCTCAGTAGTTAAGATCAGTTGTTTCTCTCACTGGGACTAGATTCTATTCCTAGGACCTATGTGGCAGCTCACAACCTCTGGTTCACCTAGTATTATGGAATCCAATGTCCTCTTCTTGCTTCCATGGGCAGCTAACTGCTTACATGTGGCACCTTTGCATACATTCAAGTAAAACACTCGCATACATAAAATAAATTGAAATTATATATATACATACATACATACATATATATGCATATATATATATATATATATATATATATATATATATGAGGTCATGCATCTGAAAGAGGAAAACGGAAGCACTAGAAGAGTTGGAAGGAGAAAGAGAGAGATGGGTGGGATGATTTAAATGTTACTTATGTATGAACTTCTCAAAAGAAGATAAGGGAAAGCTTGGTAGATAGTCTGACCATGGGATGCAGCACAAAGCATAGTATTGCTGCTTCTGCAAACTTTCATTTTCTTCTCTTTTGATTTAATGAATATACTCTTTCAAGACCTCGATAGTTTTCCATTCAAATGAGAACCTTCATTGTAGCCACTACTCTATAAATTACAAGCCTTTGTCCTTTTTACAAAGACAATTTAACAAAGCACAGAAGAGATTTGCTGAGATATTTTTTTGGCAGTCCTGAAATTAAAACAATTAGGCAGCACGCAATTCTGATTAATGGTGGGTATGGATATTTGGGCTGGCCTACGAGAAAACCAATTAAGTGTCTGGTAGAGGTGATAATGAATCTCTTCCCCTGAATTCATCTAACAAGCCCTTCCACCGATGCTTTAATGCCAGGCTGTCTTATGAAATTCACTGCTATGTGTGTGGGGTTTCCATACACGATGAGCCTATTCTAGTCCCTGGGGAAATTCATGGGACAAATTCACAGGCATCTATTTCTAGTGTGCTCTGCCAGCCTTCTTAAGCTCAGTGGGAGACTGTGCCTCAAAAGTTAGGAGTATCACAGTTATCAGTTTTCGCACAGGAGGCTGAGGTACTCACTAACACAAGGCTACAGTTCCTCACAGTGGAGTGAAGGCTGGTATATGACCTATTCTGTGTGAAAACTTTTTTTGTAGGGAAAGCTGCAAACTAGTCATTGTGAGAAAGATCATTCTAAATTTGTAAACTCTTATAATAATCTAAGGAATTTTAATAATAGACGCTAGAAAAACTAATGTTTATATAGGTTATAATATAAACATTTTGAAACCTATATAAACATTAAGTATATTTTAACAATAATTATTAATGAAATAGGTAGTGACTTTGACACTCTGTAACAGAAAAAAATGCACAAAATACCAAATATTTGATTCAGTGCTTTAGTTTTCATCAACAGAGATATATATGTCAGGAAACAGATCTGAACTCAGTAAATAACCAACAGTCCTACCAAGCCATGACATGACATCTTGAATCAGGATGACCAGCGTGGCATGATAACCCTATATATATATCTCCTAAGATATATATATATATATATATATATATATATATATATATATATATACATACCTTAGCAGCAGCCAAGGCCTCCCTAATTGGATTAAGACCTACTCTTCAAGAGGGAAACCATGCCTGGTACTAGAAACCTAGCCAGCTACCCAGGGGTAGCTGAAGTCATGGATCTTGGGGAGGATCCGCCAACTGACGCTTTACTAAGCCATCATCATCATAACAACATTATAAACATTTTCTTGACACCCACAGATAAGTGTAGTACTCACTCTTTCCCAAGGAAACGTCTTGAGTGTCCCTGAGTGTGTGCTATATGCACACGAGTACATGAGTTATACTTTCCCATGCCCATATATGAAGAGGCCAAAGGAACATGTCAGGAGTATTACTATGTAAAATGCTACCTTATTGCACTGAGACAGAGTCTGTTACTGAAACAAAAGTTCAGAGTTTCAACTAGGTTGGATGGAGAACAAGTTCCTAGCACGTCCCTGCTCTGCCTCCTACTCCAGTAGTGCTGGAGTTACAGGCACATGCAGCCAACTCCAATTTTTTTATATAGGTGCTGGTGATTCAAAATTAGGTCCTCATGCTTGTACACTTACCCACTGAATCATCTCCCACTATGTTTCATTTAATGAAATTATATATTTCTGGTTTTAAACGGCATGGCCATCCAAGGACATATCATCCAGAACAAAAGCAGTGTCTTCATAATAACCTTCACATTATCATTTCTCTGGCTCCCACATATTATAATATATAATGTATAAACCACCACTTGACTTCTCAATTAAGTCATTTAGAATTTAATATCATACCTACACATAATAGAGGGAGATCTTACTACTCCTGATCCGGAATTGACCAATTATGAACACATTATATTAATTTGCAACATTTGTAATAAGCAGTGAAGTGGTAGTCACCTTTTCCTAGCAAAAGTCTATTCCTAATTCAGATTTCCTTATGCTTATATTCTATCCCACTTGTGCTCCAGGACATTGCCTCAGATATTGTTTTTCCAACAGTCATGATGTGATTTTGCAGTCCCCTAGAATGAGAGCTACAGATTACCTTTGCTCTAGGTTCCTCACGAGTGTTCCATGTTCCTGATCAATCCAAGAAGCCCTAGTCCTCTTACTAGACAGTGTATAGAACCCAATGTTTGGATCCAAAACACACTTTTTAACAATGGGTCATTTTCTCTTTTGGTGTCGATGATCTAATGGAATAGAGGAATGCTTGGCTTTGTGAATACTAAAACTAACCCATCAGTATAAAGGTGTCGACAAATATTTGTGTGTGTATCCTTGTACCTTCAGATTAATGAAAACATGAATGCATAGTAGTTTATTTGATGATTCCCAGCACATAATTGGTTACTCCAGATTTCTCTGATTGTCTATAAAATCCTTACACATTTTTTAATCTATTTTATTCATTTTTATTGAGCTCTACATTTTTCTCTGCTTCCCTCCCTGCCTCTCCCCTCCCCTCCAACCTTCCCCTAAGTTCCCCATGCTCCCAATTTACTCAGGAGATCTTGTCTTTTTCTACTTCCCATGTACATGTGCAAGGACATGTGCTCAACAATGTTCATAACAGCATTGTTTGTCATAGCCAGAACCTGGAAACAATCTAAATGCCCCTCGACTGGAGAATGGATAAGGAAAATGTGGTACATTTGCACAATGAAGTACTACACAGCAGAAAAAATAACATCTTGACTTTTGCAGGCAAATGGATGGAGCTAGAAACATCATTTTGAGTGAGGTAATCCAGACCCAGAAAGACAATTATCACATGTACTTACTCATAAGTGGTTTTAAACATAAAGCAAAGAAAACCAGCCTACAATGCACAATCCCAGAGAACCTAAACAACAATGAGGACCCTAAGAGAGACATACATATATCTAATTTACATAGAAAGTCCATACTCTTAACAGTGAAAACAAAATGCCTACCATTCCCCAGTTGTTTTGTTGTAATCTTCTGGGTACCCTGCCCCTTTAAGAGACAAGCCCTACGCACTCCCCACCTCTCCCTTCTGCTTTTCATCTCCTCTCCAGTCCTCTCTTCCTCTCTCTCCTCCCTCTTCTTCTGGAGAGGCAGTTTCTGCCTCTCTTTCTTCTCCCACCTTCTCCCTTTCTCTTCTTCCCCATCCCTTTCCCCTCTATAACCCACTAAATAATCTCTATACCCAAACTCACTCTGCAAGGTCCATCTATCTGTCTGTATCCTGACAGGCCTCAGGCCATCCTCAAGGGGTCCAGCTGAGGTCTTGGGTGATGCACGACCCCTTGTGGGATTGGTCCCCTGCCACCTCTTAATAAATGATAACAGTTTTCCTAATTGTTTTTTGTTAAAATGTTGGTATTAGAATCATTAGCCGCTTTTCCAATGATAAATAGTTTCATCACTCAAGGATAAAATTTGTTTTCAGTTTAATTTTCTATTAGTCTCATTTCAAAATTTGCATGAGTCAGATATATTTCTCTCATTCCTTTCATATATTAAAATGCATTTTCTTTCCTTTCTCTCAGTTTCAATCTTATTCTAAACAACCTTGCACAACCTACTAAATATTTTGATTTGCATATTAAAATGCAATCATTTTGCAGAATGTTCTTCGGTTTTTGCCTCATTCACAACATCAACCATGCATTCAGCATTATATCCTCACACCAAACAGCCTTTGCTTCACTGCTTACTTTTGCTAACACCTGCACCCAGTGCCTTTCTATTGTTGGAATAATTTTACCTTTTAAAGAACTTCATGTAGCTTAAGTGACACGTCTTTGTATAAAACAATAAAATTGCGTTCTCTTTTTTCAATAAGCAATATATGTTTAGGATTTACTCATGGGGTTCATGTTGATGTCTCAGCAAAGCCTGATGACCCACATTCAAACCCAAGAATCCACAATAGTTGAAAATAAAGAGCTCACTTCTCAAAGTTATTACCTGACCTTCATATGCTTGCACTTGTATAAACACACACACACACAAATATTAGATAAAATTTTAATTTTTTTACCTACTAATTGGTTATCAAATACTGATTGATTTATCTTGAAATAATAATCATACAAATAAAATTATAATAAAAGAGTAGTTTCATTTATATGTTTAAGAATATCTATAACATATAGATGCATACATACACACACATGTAAGTATAATTACTGAAATAGATGCCATAAATTTGAAGAATACGAGGGGAAGTTCATGAGGGGTTGGAGGGAGGAAAGGGAAATGAAAGCAGAAAATTTTGCATTTAGATCATAACTTCAAAAAATAGAAATATTACTGTAAAAAAATGAATCAGGATTTCACTATATAGCACTGCATTGAAAATTCTACATAAGTATGTTAGGGATAACGACATGTGCTACCATGCCTGGGCATAAAATACATATTTTTTTTTAAGTTTCACTCACGTTTCGTTAATGGCTTGAGTTATTGTTTGCCATCACAAGGGAATGCCATAGGCTAGGTAATTTGTACTGAAGGAAATTTATTTCTTACTACTCTGGCAGTTAAGAAGCCCATGAGGAAGGTCTCAGTATGTGTCCAGGGGACTTCATCCTGCCTCATTAGGGACAAGATAGAATGTGTGAGGCAATGCTTAGGATAAACCCACTAGCGCCACTGCAAACACAGTTTCTCAGCACAGCAGTCACTGATTCGGGATGACAGAGCGGGCCACCTGGCGAAAGTCAGTCTTTCAGTGCTGTCATCATGCCAATCCATGTCAACACGAGCTTCTGAGAGAATTCCAATTCCCCAGGCCACTGATGATGCTTTTTTTTTCACTTTAATCTTTGACTTGTATCTCGTTTCGTTCAGTTCCCCACAGTTCAGGCATTTGATCCCCACCGTAATTAAAGCAATTTTAGCTGTTTCCCAAGTGGGCAGTTATAAATGAAGCATATGTTGCCAGGTTCCCATGTGAATGAAGTTACCAAAAAAAAAAAAAAAAAAAAAAAAAAAAAAAAAAAAAAAAAAAAAGATGGTTAAATACCAATAAAAGATTCAATTTTAAACTTTCTGGTGTGGGTTTTTCTTCATGGAAACTCACCAGTACCTTAAGGGAATTTAAGTGTTTCTGAGATTTTCGCACACACTGACACCTATTTCTGAGTTTGAATCATTCTAAAAAGTACATAGTGTTATCTAATTGTTGTAGAGATCACTCCCCGAACAGTGATCAATTGTTCACACACCAAAACACTTGCCACTTGAGTGTTTTATGTGCCTACTTGCATTTGTGGGCATTTCTTTTCCTGATCCTAGGGATGGCATCAAGGTTTATTTTGGGGATAAGCACATAACCCCCCCCCCCCCCAGGGTTCAAAAGGATCTCTATAGCAGGCAAAAATCTGACTGAGTCTGGGCATTAAAACAAAATAACAACTCACATACATCTTTTTATCATGTTTTATTTATTCTTCCTAAGTCCTCTCCAGTGCTCTCTTGATGTTTCTCACTATTCTCTCACCATTCTTTGTTGTGCCTCATTGTTCTACCCATTTCTTATGGTTTCCATTTATATACAGACAGTTAACAAGCACACATTTCACAGAATTCCAATAACCAGTTGTACCCGGCAAGGAAGCACCTTGTGTCTCAGAGGGGGCATGACTGTGAAACTTCTCAGCAGATATCCAGAGTAGTAATAAAGAATAATTACAAAATTCTAAGAAGGCTTTGTGTATTGACTACATTTCTTAAGTGTAACAGTGAAGCTAGATGTTTATGATTAATAACTAGAAAAACAGCAGTACAGTTGTCCTTTCTGAGCATTTCTTCTTTCTTCCCTGGTGGCAGGGAACACAGTGTTGGTAACCATAGCATCTTGTGGGCTTGGGAGGAAAGAATCAGGTCTAGCTACATGAGTTAGGAGGGATCTCTTTGGAGACTTTGCTTCCAGCACTTAGAGGGGTGCCTGCCAGCACCTAAGTGAGAAGGAATTTCTTTTTCTGAGACTGGGTTAGTGATTCAAGTCTTTTTCCTGTACCTCTAGGGGTAATGACAAAACCAGTTAATTTACTGGGCTATGATATTGTGTTCATTGAAACCAAGGTGACGAGTAAATACAGGATATTAATAGCTTGTTAGGATAGAGCATAAGGCAGGCCTGTAGATTACACCTCCCTGTGTCTGAGGCTAGAACAGTCATACTGTCTTGTGGTATGAGACCACTCATTTGTTTTTCAGCCAGCCTAACACGAAATTATCACACAAAAATTATATTGTTTGTAATACTTTTTGCCCAATAGCTTAAGCATATTTCTGGCTAACTGATATTTTAAATTAACCTTTTTCTATTAATTTGTGTATCGCCATGTGGCTGTGGCTGACCAGCAAAGTCCTGTCCAGTGTCTGTCTCTGGCAGCTGCATGGCATCTCCTAACTCCATCTTCTTTTTCCCAGCATTCAGTTTAGTTTTTCCTGCCTACCTCTGTTTGGCTCTTCTATAGGTCCAGAGCAGTTTCTTTATTTATTAACCAATAAAAGGAACACATAGACAGAAGGACTTCCCATACCATTATCTCTCTGTTCAATGCCTCCTGCTTGGGACTCCTTTCTTGTCAATGAGTCCTGTCAAGAAGAATATTTGTGGGGTACTAACTTTATGTAGATTTAACTATTAGAACAAAGGTTTGGCTGAATGAATGCTTTCACACCAGAGCTTCACAGTGAGGGCAAAGATATCCAGTTGCCCATATAAGAAAATCCAGATTATCTCAACAAATGACTTGTACACTGCTGGGATATTATAGAAGAGAGAAACGTCATGATTATACAAGGTTTTTACAGAATGGACAGTGACTGTCTAAAAGACGAATGTTCCCGAAGCTCTCTAATCCAGTTCTCCATATGGAGTGTACATTCACTTTCCATGGATCTCACTATTGGTCTGTCAATTGTATTTTTGCTGCATAGTCTAGTGGGTTCCAACAGGATAGAACTCAATACATTGGGCACAATAGACAAGTAAGTGCATTCCCATGGGCCACAATAGACAAGTGCTTTTTCATGGGCACGATAAACAAGCACTTAAACTTTCTGACGTCTGACCATTTCTAAATGAGGAGTTCATTGAACAAGTTTCAGGTATTTGAACCCTAAATCTTTTGTCAGAATTACAGCTTGTAAATGTCTCTTGCCTTTTATTTTGTAAATATTGGTCTGTCAGAAGAAATTTTAAAATCAGTTTGTCGATAACTACAAAATTCAAACATTTTAATTTAAACTGCTTTGGATTTATAGATCAAGATGTGAAAAACTGGCAGGCAGTTTGGGTATCCATCTGGATCTATAACAAAATTCCCAAGAGAGTACAGTTAAAAGGACCACAGATTTATTTTGGCTCACTGTTTGAAAATCTACTGCCTGAGATCACATTTTGCTTTGCTTTTAGTTCATTATTGAGGTGAGATTCGGGTAGCAGAGGAAGGGGCTGGGGCTCATTATGCCTTTCAAGGGTCTACCTCCACTGACCTATCTTGTTCAGATAGGTCTTCCATCACCATCTCCCAGAAACAGTTATTACATGAGGCACAAGTATCCAATACTTGAGCATCTGAGATACTTTAAAAATCCAGACTGTAGCTACATGTTAAAAATGCTGAGTTTTTAAATATCACATGGATATATTTCCTCTTACATGAACCCTCTTATAAACATCCCTTTATTGTTTTACAGTTTACTGTGTGTATATTGTACAACTTGATGCATCAATGTAGGTCTTTTCATTAGTAGATTAAGAATGAAAATCTTTTGATCATATCAATATGCTCAGAAAGAGAAATTATCTTAACATAGAAATTATAAAATTCTTTATACAATAATGGAAATGCATGAAAACCGTGGCTAACATCAAAACTACAGTGAGAGATTGACAGTGATCAAGACTAACAGGAACCCATTGGCCTTACTACTCATTCTCACTCCTTGTGAACTTCTACAACACCACAAAGAAGTGAAAATTGTGAAAATGGAGATAAAAATTAATAAACTTGATTTTGCTCATAAATAAAATTGTTATCTAAGTTAAAACTCTAAAAGAATGAAATATTTCTGAGAGTCAATAATCATAAGTACCAAAGTTGACTGTATCTGAACACCCAATAATGGACATGCCTAATTAAAACCAGTATTTCAATCACAATGAAACCACTCAAATGTTCATGAATAGATACATTAATAACCCATTTGTACTTACAGATTTAGAGTAAAACTTTCTTCCTTTGTGTAGCTGCAATGTGGGACTACATGTGATTTTATGCCACTAAAGTTCCAGATACGTAGTGGCATTTCATTTGTATTTTAATAAATGAAGCTTCCTTGAAAATCAGAGAGTAAAACAGCCCCACCTGTCAACACCTTTGATCCCAGTAGCCACAGTAGTTGCCATAGAAACTGGGCGGTGCATTCCTTTAATCCCCCGTGCAGCCATAGAGAGGAATATAAAATGGGAGGAAACAGCTCACAGTCTCAGTCTCATTCTTTGATTCCTGGAGGCAGGGTCACCATTTTTGGATGGTGGTAGAGGTAAGAGTCAGTGGCTGGTTGGTTTGCTTTTGTTACATTCAGATTGAACCCTAATTTCTGTCTTTGAGTTTTTATTAATTGTGCTTCACAGATAAGCAAAACTGGTAATTATCAAGCTACTTATTGTTAGACCGATGATACCATTACGAAACATCTTTGTGTCTCACACGATTAGAAATGTGGGAAGAAAACTTGAACCACCTCTTCAAGGAAGATTGAAAATATCCTTCAGTAAATTTAGTAAACCAATAAACTGCAAATAATATTCTCCATCCATATAGGATATGGGAAATAATCTGTAAGAGAGGTAGATCCTGACATGCTTTTGTAAGGATATGTTGACAAAAGATTCCGAAACACTTGGTAATGGTAGAAGAATATGACTTAGCTGTTCAAAGTAAATAGTTGTTAAATTACATGAACATGAAAGGTGTGTGTTATTTGCTCCAGAACTTTGACTTTAAACAAATGATCACATAAAGTCAAAACAATGCTCATGCTAGGTTATTCAGTGAATCATCATTTACATATAAATTGCATTTATATTTTTCTTCAAGATATAGTTGATGTCTAGGGAAGCTAGCATTCATGTAAACTGAGTAATACATTGCAAATCTTCAAATGTGTTTCCAGGCTCATATATTTTCATATGAAAGCATGTCTTTGTAACCCCCCCCACACACACACACTTCATTTATTGGCTCATAATTCACCAATATGTACAAGTTTTATGCTTTCAGGTAGTTTTATATATCATTAAGCATTTCATAGTTTTATAGTCTTACATTACTTTATAATCCAGAAATAATGGAGTTCTTTTCTTATTTCAGTGTACCTCAAAAGTAAAAGAGGGTTTATATTCTTTAAATCATCATGCATTTCCCATTTGTGTCAATATCTTAACTGCAAATATTTAGTGTTGGCATTTAGATATCATTTCTATTCAATAATTTTCCTTTCTATGATTTTGTTGCACATAAGATTTGGTCCAGTTCTCTGCTGCTTGCAGTGCTTGCCACTTAACCTTCACAGGAGTGATTGCTTCATTTTCAACACCTTTAGAGATGTTAA
Organism: Arvicola amphibius; assembly: GCF_903992535.2. Taxonomy (NCBI): domain Eukaryota; kingdom Metazoa; phylum Chordata; class Mammalia; order Rodentia; family Cricetidae; genus Arvicola; species Arvicola amphibius. The sequence continues at coordinate 77,491,281 of NC_052047.1, forward strand.
GGGAATGTGGGGAGAATTCTTCTACTCCAAGTTTATGTAAGAAGAACCATTTCCTGTCTGGTCTTCTCCTTTACCATGGACAATTTGTTCTTATGAATATGTACCCAAATAAACCAAAGGATAGAACACTGGATATCAGTGTGAAAGCAGAAATCATCTAGGTTTAAATGAGCTAATTGTACTATCAATGTTGGTAGACAACAAGTTCTGAGAAAAACATAACAAAAATTTGACAAAGTGTTATTCTTTAAATAAAATTTTATTTATCTTTATAGTTTTCAGTTATTGGCATGTGTCTGTGGTATGTGCACAGGAGTACATGTGACCACAAAGGCCAGGTTCTTGGAAACTCCAGAGCTGGCCTTAGAGGTGGTTGTAAACCACCTGCTGTCAATGCTGGGAGCTGGGTCTTCTGAAAGGAAAATGCATGTGCTTAACCACTGATCCATCTCTCCCACCCAAAATGTCTTCTTACTAAACACTGGCCAAAAAACATTGACAATCTGCTTTATCAACCTTGGAAAAAGGAACAAGATTAATTAGATGTTGTCATTGGCCAAGGAGAAAGATGCTAGATCTAGCTTTTAAATATATAAAAAAAAAAAATATCAGGTAGAAACGATGAAGGGAGGATAAGAAGTGTGAAGGACAAACATTAGAACAGGAGTCCCAGGGAAGTGCATGAATAGTGAGCAGAATAATTCCTTAAAAGACAGTTACCATCTTCCCATGATAAACACAGGAATTTGGGGGTGCTAAGTTCTACAGATGTATCTTTGCTGTTTCTGGGTATTCTTGTACATCTGAGATACTGGCTTGTACCTGGAAGTCCCACTCAGACGTGCACTGTCACATTTTGTTGAGCTTCTGTTTCTTTTGATTTCAGAGGAAAACAGGGTGAACATTTGGAGTACAATGAAACAATGTTATTATTAGTTACATAAATAATAACCGCAGAGAAAACATGAAGTGAAATTGTTATCCAGGTAATGATTTTTGTGCTTACCAAAGCAGAAAAGGAGCAGTTGGTACATGCTCAATGGTGGGCCGTGAAACTGGGAGATGGTGAGTGCTGGGAACCCTGAGGTTCAATACACAGCTGTGTTTGGGAAGAAATCTTTTCTTTGGAAAGCTTATCCTGAGAGAAGATCCTTATATCATTAAGAAAAATGGAAACAGGTTTGTCAATGATGTAAGAGTGACAGTTTCTTTCTTTCTTGGAATCTTTGTTCCCATTTCACTCTTAAAAGGCCATTGAAAATATGGAATCATTTTAAACACATTTGTCAAACTTTTTAAAGCTTACAGCCCTCTCGTGGTAAATGGAACTAAAAGAAAAAAATGTATACAATAGAGAAGAATGTCCTTGAGGTGAAGCAAACGATGTATGGAGAGATAGTGCATTCCTCACACAGCATGAAGGTCCTAGAAAAGACATATATAGAGATGGTGCATTCATTCAACAGCACTAAGATTCTAGAAATGTTGGCATTACTCCACACATTATGTAAGTGTCCTTATATAAAGTCAAAGTATGTGTTTACTTGGAAGTAAATGAGCATATGATTATGATAGCATCATGGTGTCCAGTTATATCTGTGTGCTTATTTTCAGAGTCTTGGATTGAGAAAGTTTCTACATATGAAGGATAATAACATAATGATAGCATAATGCTCACCTGCTGGTGATGGAAGTTTCCAGTAAATTAAAAAGTTTATTCTCAAGATATTCCTATATATATAACTTAGAATATATATATGATATGTGTGATGTACCATATATACCCAATATAAAATATCTATAATATAATATATAGCAAATAGTTAAATACTAATATAACATATAACATACATACTATTTATATGTATATACAATAAAGCCTGACTTTATGACTCATGCTTCTAATTGCAGCACTTAGGAGGCAGAGACAGAGACATGGAGTTGGTTCTCTGTGATTTTGAGACCATCCAGGTCTACATAGTAAGTTCTAGGTTAACTAGGGAAATAACTTGTCTTAATAAAAAAAGAATAAGAAAAACCAAGAAAAGAAAGGTAGATACAAAGAAAGAAAAAACTGACTACTTTAGCAAAGTAATACTTCTCTTATATAACACTAAATATTTTCCATTCAAAAATAAAATTAATGAAACTAAGATACTCGTTGGATATTTTTTTAAAAGCTGGTTGTTTGATTTTACAAAAAGTAAGTTGTTTATTTTTCACAAGCTGGCCTCAAATTCACTATGTAGCTGAGAATGATCTACTTTCATCTCCTAAGTGTCAGAATATCAGGACTGTACCACTGGAAATTTCAAAATTTTGAGTGGCATCCTTCCACGTCTTTTTTTTTTTTTTCTCATGGTTTATTTTTTTTTATATTTAAAAATTTCCATCTCCTTCCCTCCTCTTCCCCCCTCCCTCCCCTCCTCCTCCTCCTTCCCTCCCCTCCTTCTTTCCCTTCCCTCCCCTCCCCTCCACCCATACCTCCCCTCCCTCCCTCTCAAGGCCAAGGAGCCATCAGGGTTCCCCACTCTATGCTAAGACCAAGGTCCTCCCAACTCCCCCCAGGTCCAGGAAGGTGATCGACCAAGCTGAGAAGGCTCCCACAGAGCCCGTCCATGCAGAAGAATCAGAGCCCAGAGCCATTGTCCTTTGCTTCTCAGTCAGCCCCCGCTGTTGGCCACATTCAGAGAGATGGGTTTGGTCGCATGATCTATCAGTCCCATTCCAACTGGAGTTGGTGATCTCCCATTAGTTCTGTCCCACCGTCTCCATGAATGAACGCACCCCTCTCGTTCCTGACTTTCTCCCTCATGTTCTCGCTCCTTCTGCTCCTCATCAGGACCTTGGGAGCTCAGTCCAGTGCTCCAATGTGGGGCTCAGTCACCTTCCCCATCTGTCGCCAGCTGGAGGTTCCCTCACGGTCCTGACTTTCTTTCTCATGTTCTCTCTCCTTCTGCTCCTCATCAGGACCTTGGGAGCTCAGTCCGGTGCTCCAGTGTGGGGCTCTGTCATTTTCTTCATCTATCGTCAGGTGGAGGTTCTATGGTGATATGCAAGAAATTCATCAGTATGGCTATAGGAACTGGCCTTTTCAGGCTCCCTCTCCTCAGCTGCCCAAGGAACTAACTGGGGGCGTCTCCCTGGAAACCTGGGAACCCCTCTAGGGTCAAGTCTCTTGACAACCCTCAGGTAGCTCCTTAAATTAAGATATATGCTTCCCTGCTCCCATATCCACCCTTCCTATATCCCAAGCACCCCATTCCTCCGAGCTCCCCCCGTTCTCCCCTTCACACTTTTCTCTCCCCATCTTCCCTTGGCCCAGTCTTGCCCAACCCTCAAGTTCCCAATTTTGCCTGGCGATCGTGTCTACTTCCAATATCCAGGAGGATTACTATATCTTTTTTTGGGAGTTCACCTTCTTATTATCTTCTCAAGGATCCCAAATTTATAGGCTCGATGTCCTTTAATTATGTCTAGAAACCGATTATGAGTGAGTACATCCCATGTTCATCTTTTTGGGTCTGGGTTACCTCACTCAGAATAGTGTTTTCTATTTCCATCCATTTGCCTGCAAAATTCAAGATGTCATTGTTTTTTACCGCTTAGTAGTATTCTAGCATGTATATATTCCACAGTTTCTACATCCATTCTTCCACTGAATTGCATCTAGGTTGTTTCCAGGATCTGGCTATTACAAATAATGCTGCTATGAACATAGATGAGCATATGCTTTTGTTGTATGATTGGGCATCTCTTGGGTAGATTCCCGATTTTAGATGTGAAAGAGTAGCTCCTGGGGCCATTTTTCTCGGCACCACAGGGTAGAAACTGCTAAGATAACATACCAATATTTTATATTGATTTTGCAATATCCTCAACAAATCCAATGGCAGGTAGGTTAGCCTCCTCAGCAATGCTCAGCCCATACATGTTGGTAGCCTTGCTATAAAGCTGCAACTTCGGGACTATAAATGAGGACTTTATATGAAGTTAAGCACTGTGTGGAAGTTGCCATTTCCTAATTTTTGTACGTTATGAGAATCAAGAATGCTTGCTTCAGGGTGAATTATTTTTCATTTCAATATTTAGAAAAAGTTATGAAGATAGCATTAAGGCAGAATCAGCACTGATGTCTAATCAAAGCTAGAAATCATGGAGTTTGGCCGGAAAGCAGGAAATAGATACAGGTGGATGCCAGAATATTTTAGTAGATTGGAGCAATCAGCTATTTCAAAAGTAGGTTTCATGTACCAAGAAAGATATGGGCAGCACAAGTGACTTTACAAATTGCCAGCTGCAACAAGCCTGATTAGCAGTGGCATAGTCCTACCACCATCTGTGCGATCTGTACTTCCTGCACAGTTCTCTGGAGCACAGAGACCTACAGAGATGTACATGTCTGTGCTTTAAGCAAACAGGCATGGAGCAACTGAGCAAAAGCTTGACTGATGATATAAGTAAGATAAAATCTATAATCATGGAATATTAAATTTTAAGTAAATCAATTGATAAAAACAAAATGTAAAGTAATGAAAAGTGTTAAGAAAGCCTTCAATTTGTTTAAATATGTAAGTGTGTAGTGTGTATATATGTGTGAATTTGTGGTTGTATGTGACTGCGAATTGATGCGTGTGTTTTGCATGTGTGTGTGTGTGTGTGTGTATGTGATGGCATGCATGAGGACGTGTTCGTTGCCTTCCTCAATGAAGTTTATTCTACACATCAAGGCAGGGTTGTCTTGTTGAATCTGGAACTTGCCTTTGTGGTCTAGCTAACCATAATACAATAATTTCCTTTCTCTACCTCCAACATCTGCTGGAATTGTAGAACAAGTATCAGATCTATCTGAATTATAAATTTCTTCCTGGGTTCATTCTTAATGATCTTACTACAAGTGCTTTATCCTCTGATCTATCTCTCTAGCTTCATAGCATTCATTTTTTATGGGAAAACAGTTACTGTGTTTTTATGTTTTTAGAATTAATGTGAATTGTTTGGTTAATCAGTATGCATCAAAGGTTTGGAGACCTTATAGGTCTGTTTTTAACAGTTCCTATCACATTGAAAGTGACATTTTTTAAATAAAGCAATTTTAAGATGTTAACAATAATAAATTAAAAAGACAGAATAATATGTTTATCAAAGGGCTTGTTTCCTATCATCTATTTAAAAGTTTCACATTTGTTTCTTTTAAGAAAATCAATCTAAAACAAAATGGACATATGAATAGTCTATATTCTTTTAATGTAACATTATTATAATAACTGTGTTTAAGTGGATAGGTATAATCATGCTCAGTAATTCTCTTAGAAATAAGCTCCATTCTTGGTTCTATGCAGGGGAATTTGAAGGAATGAGCAAAAACTCCTGGTTACCAGACTCTAAATAAGGAGCATTGGTGCTTCTTACCTAGAGATGGGAGAAAACCTGCATTTAATGCATGGAAACAAATACTGGAAAAAGTTGCCGAAACATCGGAGTATTGACTGAAGTTATTGAAAAGTCAAGTCATTGCTGTTTCTGGGGAAAGAAAAAGAAGGATGAAGGAGAAGCACCAGATGAAATTACCATAGAAACACTGATATTAAAATATCAGTTAAAAGTGGCATTTTCCTAACAGAGACAGTCTCTCTTTCTTTTGTGATGTTTCTGAAACCAAGATAATGATGATGAAAATATTGGTAAAGAATGGCCCCCAAAATAAGAGAAGAAACTGGGTAATGGTGATGTACACCTTTAATTCCAGTACTTGGTAGGCAGAGGTAGTCTGATCTTTGTGAGTTTGGGGCCAGTCTGGTCTACAGAGTGAGTTCCAGGACAACCAGCACTGTAACACAGAGAAACCCTGTCTCTTAAAAAAAATAAATAGAAACAAAAATAGAATAAGAGAAGAAGCTTTGTCAGCCATGTCTGGCTACACAATGTTGGCCATCATTTTGTGGACATTTCTAAAAGTGGTTGCATTTATATTTCATTGTTTTGTTGCTCATATTCTCTCACCAGTAACCTGACCCTACATAATTTCTAGAAAATATATTTTTATTATTAAAAGTATTTTCTGCAAATCATGTATATCCTATATATGTAGTATTGGTCCATCCACTGGTTCAAGGACAACCTGCTGGTGGTCATATCACCAAGCAAGAATGAGTTTTCCTCCTGCAACAGCTATCAACTGTCAATATGTAGCAATTAGTGGTGGGTCCTCCTTTATCCACTCCGGCATTTTTTTTCATGGTTTATTTTTTTATATTTAAAAATTTCCATCTCCTCCCCTCCTCCTCCCCCTTCCCTCCCCTCCTTTTCCCCCTTCCTTCCCCTCCCCTCCACCCATACCTCCCCTCCCTCCATCTCAAGGCCAAGGAGCCATCAGGGTTCCCTACTCTATGCTAAGACCAAGGTCTTCCCAACTCCCCCCAGGTCCAGGAAGGTGATCGACCAAGCTGAGAAGGCTCCCACAGAGCCCGTCCATGCAGAAGAATCAGAGCCCAGCGCCATTGTCCTTTGCTTCTCAGTCAGCCCCCACTGTTGGCCACATTCCGAGAGACGGGTTTGGTCGCATGATCCATTAGTCCCATGGCTTGATCTTTTGGAGTTCTTTTGCACTAACCTCCAGGTGTTGTGAGTCCATGAACGTAATGCCCGTGTTAAGTCCAGAAGACATTATTTCACAGAACTCCTTCTCCATCTTCCAGCTTTTAAATTCTTTCTACTTCATGTTTTATGATGCTCCCATTTAGATATGAGTATCCACAACCATTTATTTTCAGCATTCTCACAAAAGATAAGTCTTTGTATTGACTGATGTCCACTGAAAAAGATAAGAAGCTTCTCTGACAAAAGTTAAGGCCAGCCGAGGTATATGGATAGAACATAAGCATATAGAAGTCATTTTGACCACAGAGTAAGTTAGCAAAATAACAACAGTAGCCTCTATCTCAGACCAAGTCACAGTTTATAGTATTAGCCATAAATTAAGACCTGTGCATCCGTCCTCAAATCCAAATCCAAAGCAGTTGGTCACACCATTACAATCATGCCATTATTGTACCAATGTGAATATTTTGACTGTCAGGTCAGTATTTTACCATGAAGGTTCCAGGGCTGGGTAAGATCATTGATATCTCTTATCCACCAGCAAATACTGGCATATTTCATTCTGCCAGTATCAAAGCTATTCAGCAGGAAGAAAGATTTTTCGTTGGTGTGAGAATTATTTTTCTATGACCTGTAGCTAAAGTGCCTGGTGTATTTATCAGTAGGGTCTTACCAATGTAGTTATTGCAGGTAACAAAGAACAATGGCAATATCATGTGTTATTCTCGAGACCTTTGTGGTCTCTTGCACCAATAATTTACAAATAGGTCTCCTATCAGTATCACTATGATTTTCATTTAATAATTCATACCTCCTGAGGGAAGCATTGCCTACCCATGCAGTATATTTCTGCCTAAACTTGGTTTTCAAAAATTTTGTTCTAAAATTAGCTTACTAAGTATTGGGCTTTATTGAAGCTTTTTCAAATACCATTCATATTTATGAGTCTACATGAAAAATCTGCTCTTCTCTGCCATTCTTCAGCCACATTTTTTTATTAAACCTTAAACACCTATTACCTCCTCACACCTCTTAATTCATCTTAGATGTGTTCTATTATATCTGTCAATTTTATTTCTTAATTTGGTGGCAGTATAATAGATTTCCATATGGCATTTTTATACATTGTTTGCTTAGGTTCACCCTCTTCCCTACTTCCTGGTTTCTGCAATTTACCTTCACCCCCCTCTGGTAAAGTTTATTGACTCTTGGTATTCTTCTTCTCTACTTTCATGTTATCTATAATCTACTATCTAAAATGCCTTAGTGAATCCTCCACCACTACAATGATCCCTTTTAATTTCTTTGCTTCCAGGTATGCTTTTCATTAAACACAAAACAAAGAATTTGGGAGAATGTGTGATGTTTGTCTTTCTGGACCTCAGTTACTTCAATTATCCTACTTGTCATAGTTAGGGTTTGGTGTGGGAGAATTGTCTGTAATCTGTCAATCATGTTTTAAATAAAATGCTGATTGGCCAGGCAGGAAGTATAGGCGAGAAAACCAGACACGAAGTAGAAATGATGTAATGAGAACAGGAGAATTCTGGGTAGGAGGAAGTTGATTCCTCTCATTCCTGCCCAGATCACTGAAGCAGCAGGATGTGATCTGCAACCACCGAAAAAGGTACTGAGCCACATGGCTAACATAGAACAGAGAAATGGGTTAATCAAGATGTGAGAGTTAGCCAGTGAGAGGATAGAGCTAATTGGCCAATCAGCTTTATAACTTTAGAGACCTGTGTGTGATTTTCTTTGGGGCTAAACAGTTGTGGGGTACCAGGCAGGACAGAAACCCCAACAAGCAGGCCTGGCTTCCCTCTCACTACAAGGGTTTCTTTTTTTTTTTTTTTTCTCATGGTTTATTTTTTTTATATTTAAAAATTTCCATCTCCTTCCCTCCTCCTCCCCCCTCCCTCCCCTCCTTCTCCCCCTTCCCTCCCCTCCCCTCCACCCATACCTCCCCTCCCTCCCTCTCAAGGCCAACAACTTTGAGATATCATCTTACACCTGTCAGATTGGCTAAAATCCAAAACACCAATAATAACCTTTGCTGGAGAGGTTGTGGGGTAAGGGGCACACTCATCCATTGCTGGTGGGAATGCAAACTTGTGCAACCACTTTGGAAAGCAGTGTGGCGGTTTCTCAGGAAATTCGGGATCAACCTACCCCAGGACCCAGCAATTCCACTATTGGGAATCTACCCAAGAGATGCCCAATCATACAAGGGTTTCTATTGCGAGGAAGAAACAGCATTCCCATGTTCTTACAGAAAAAACAATGTTTACTCGTGTGGCTCACAGTTTCCGAGGTTTAGTTCATTATCATCATGGTGGAACATGGCAGCACAGGAAAACATTGTGCTGAAGAAGGAGCTCAGTTTGGAGGAGGAGCTACATCTTCATCCCACAGGCAACAGGAAGTGGCTTGAACATATATGAGACCTCGGAGTCTATCTCCACAGTGACAAACTTCCTCCAATAAGGCCATACACATTCCAACAAAGATACACCTTCTAAAAATGTCACTGCCTTTGGGGTCCATTTTCTTTCAAAAACACCACACTACTACAAAGATACTTACACATATATAATCATTTTTGCTCTATCCATAATATCTAGAAAATGGAACTAATCCAAATGCCCATCACCAGATGAATGGAGAAGTAAAGTATGGCACACGTATTTGAACACCATGTAGTTGTAATGAAAAGGAAATCATGAATTTGCAGACAATTGAATGGCATTCCAGAATTTTTAAGCCAAACGGCCTTAGAAGACTTTCTTGGACAGATTCTAAACCTTCCTGTAATATCATAGAAAGTTTCATAGAAAGATTGTTCTATGTATTAGATCTTGTATTCCCTAATTAGTATAGGCATCATTATTGTAGGACATTTAGATATTAATTTGAACAAATTAGTTAATCAAAAGGATGAATTCATTACAGAACTGAAATATTCAGGTACATGAAGAAACTGGAAGATGTTTTTCTTTCAGTTGTCTTCACTTACTAAATACCTGCTACGATACCAAGCTAGCCAGAGAAATGGCAAAACATTATATTCATAAAATCACACTAATACATGGAGTAGATGACCTTGAAAGCAACCCCAAAACATCAGTCATAATGTGCGACAACAATATCTTTCCTTCCTAAACAATATACAACATGACTATCACTGTGTACATATTTTTCATGCAAGACTCATGAGAGATACATGAAATACTAAGTAATTTATAAAATAGGGTCTTAATGAAAAAGATGTAGTCTGAATATTTCACCCCCATGACAGCGCTGAAACTCTGAAACAGATTTGCGTATATGAACTGGGAAGGAGAATTCTAGAAGGACAAAGCTGTTCATAACCTATTCAACATGCCCAAAGTGAACATGTCATGTCAACCTCGGTGCTATGCGAGGCATTGTGTTCCTCATTGATCTGATGGTCAAGACTTGTGACTTAAGGAAGCCGGTATGTCATGGTGACAGAGGGAAGGAGTATTAGGCTTATGGCTTATTATTCATAGTTTATGATCTTAAGGACACTTGTGCATAGGCTACATCAGTGAAGAAAGGAATCATGTTATGATAGTGAATAGATGTAAGGAAATGACAGAAAGTGAGAATCTATCTGGGCCATGAAGGAGACATCAGATTTCAGCACAGACTTACTTCTGCAGGCTAATTGATGAAATATATGAAATCACACTCATTTCCACAGTTTAATCATTCAAAGCTTTGCGTGAGTCATGTACACGTGTATTTATGTCTCTGACATGATTAAAAGAAATTCTCTTCAGTACTTAATCCCGAATTATATATTCATAAACTCAGTTTGTCAATTTTCAAGGGGCAATTAAATTGATACTTGGATTTAAACTCCTTTTGGGTATTAACCTCAATTTCTGTAATATTTGTAAGTAGGTCCTAAGATGCTCAAATTTCTGAAACTATCAAATATAAAACAGATGTAGCTTATTAGATGAAATCCAGAATGCCAGCTCTAAAGAGAAAGCAGGCAGGGAGACACTGACCTTTGTTGGAGGGAGGTAGCTGCTTGTTGGTTTCTAGATGCCCAGTTAGCTTAGACCCAAAATAATCACACAGAAATTATATTAATTAAATCACTGCTTGGCCCATTAGCTCTAGTTTCTTATTGGCTAACTCTTATATTAATTTAACCCATTTCTATTCATCTGTTTATCACCAGAGGGCTGTGGTTTGCCAGCTAAAGTTCCAATCATCATTTGTCTCCAGAGGCTCCAGGGCTTCTATTTAACTTTGCCTTCCTCCTCCCATGCTATAGGCCAAGCCAGTTCTTTATTCATTAACCAATAAAAGAAACACGTAGACAGAAAGACCTCCCACACCAGACCTTGAGATAGGGCAGAATGTCAGTGTACTCTCAGTGCATGGGGAGGGAAGCAAAGAAGCTTCTGATCAAAGGACATCCTTTACTTTTCTTTCTTGCTGGCAAAATATCAAGAAGTTCAACACAATCAAACAACAAGAAAAAGATGGAAAAATGTGGTTGTAAATATTTTTGCCTAGAGAGAACATTCACTTTTATAAAATTATTTAAAGGAGAGCGTTGAAAACAACAAGTGTCCCATGCTTACTTGGGACTGAAATGTATACATCAATCAATTTCAACTACCTGTCCTGTCCAATCCCTGAGCCTGTGTGGTACACCTCATTATCAACCTTATAATTCTACCTGCAAAAAAGCAAATTTTTATGATGGAAAAGTAAATAAGATCATATTTAATTTTTGAAAACTATACTTATATTTAAAGTATTTATTTGAGAATTTCATACATGCATATTATATTTGCATCCTTTCTATCTTCCCCTAAATTCTCCCATGGCTCTACACTCCCTCTAAAATTCATGACCTCTTCTTCGTTTATTATTAGTATTACATGTGAACATACACACATACACAAAGCCTCTGGGCCAATTAAGTGTTGTTCATATGCACATGTGTTTACTATGGATAACCACTTGAAATTGGAAAGCCTACTGGGGAACTTGGAGAAATGTGGTTTTATGTTTCTCAGCTTCAGTCGCTTGCCTTTAGCTCTTCATCTAGTGTTGGATTTCATCTTGTGACATGTTTCCCATTTACTTTGGCATATTTGCTTATCTGTCATTCATCTATGGTTTAGTCAATCACAGTGTTAAAATTTCATGGATGAAGCTTTCCAGTAGCATACAGAAGACAATATCTTCTATCACTTCTCAAGGGATTTCTGCATCCTTTCTGTGGTGTCTGTTCATCTTTAGGTTTAAATGTAGTGTGGTAGATGTATCAATTGGGACTGGACATTAAGATTCACTGATTCTATGCATTTGGATCATTGATAAATCTCTGTAGTCTCTAATTCAGAAATGAACCTTCTTTCATGGGATGGAAAGAACTACAATTACATCTGTATAGAAGAGTAAGCATTTAGAATATAATTTGAAATAATATTGATTTATGAAAATAACAGTGATATAGTATCCTCAGCTGCTTATGTTCTCTTCATCTTGGGTTATTTGGCCAAGTTTACAGTACCAGTATTCCTTAAGTTAAATTAGACAACTGTCACTTACCTCCAAGATAAACATGCCACTAGTATACCACTAGGATAATTTTCTAGGCTGGAATATTGATGGATTTTCTTCCTTGTCAGCTTACTTAGAACACCTGTTATTCTGGAAACTAGTCCTCAGGGAGGAGACTTCAAAATCTGTTATAGCTAGATTTCTTCAAGTCCTGTATCCAAAGTTTTGTGTGATGTTCATCAACAGAGTCACAACTTCAAGTTCTGGAAAGCAACCAAGAGCAATGGCAATAGTCATCTTTCATGGGAATCTCTTGGATATCTCTGATCAACGACTTTAAGGGAAGTTTTAATTGTTTGCCACTGCAGATTTTGTTAAATGGTCCATTGATCTTGCAGGAGAGCATCATTGGTCTATGTGTTCTAAATTTATTACATATATATGTATATATATATTACATACATATATAAATGCATATAAATTTATTATATATGTATATATGACTATAAACTAATATGTGTTCCTATGGTCTTTTTCAAACAGTAATACTATGCATATTTGTACTTAATTTATTTTATTTGCTTCAAATTGAAACTTGTTATTTGCTGTGTGCTTCTGTGGAAGTTTGAAATTGAACAATGGTATCTTGTTCTCAGGAGCGATAGTAATTAGAAGAGAAAGGATTATGAGGTTGTTCAGTTTCAGGGGATTTCTTAGAGAAGGAGAGATATATCTTTGTTTCTACAGCAAGCATGAACTTCTGTCCTTATGTATAATGGGGATCTGATCATCTTCTGAGTTCTGATCATCTTTTAAAAATGAAATTCTCAAGATACTAAAAATTATGTAAATTTAGCCATCTGTGATTATTCCAATACAATTATTCATCTGCCTTTCAAGTTCTGAAGCTTGGCTGTACTAGCAATTCAATTTCCTGGCAGTTACCCTAACTGGTTCTTGAGTGCTCCAGCCAACTTTACAGCCTATGCCACTGAGAGCCTCATTCTCTCAGTAACAAACTCAAATACAGAATGTGTATCCAATGTGTCATAAGAAATGGGTATATGTGTATATGTGCCACTTAGGGTTGAGAAAAATAGTTAGTACAAAATTTATTGAAAAAATATCTATAGTGATAGCTTACAAGACTCAGTTGTGAGCTTAACAAATATTCTGCTGTGGCAAGCTATAATTTTTACATACACCTATTCAGTTACTGCCTAATATAGTTGTATTATACAAGAATTACATGCCAAATTAGATTGGTAAACTTTGTGTAAATTTGTATATGTAATAGATTTGCCAACAGAGCAATGGAAGGCAAAAAAAGACAAGAGTCAGGGGAGAGAAAAAGAAAATGAATTTGGCAGGAGGAGTCTTAATTAAGCAAGCATGGGCAAGGAAGAGTAAACAAGACACGGAGAAGGAAATAATGATGTAGTGCCTTAAGGAAATACTGATCAGAATAGCTGGGGCTACAGACATACATGAGATGCTCACTTCTCTTCTTGCTGTATTTAGTATTCCAGCCAGACACAAGGAAAAAAAAACTGGTGGTGGGAGCACAAATTAGAAGTTTCAGATGGTTTGAAAAAGGGGATTCCTAATTATATACATGGAATGCTTCTAAATAGTGATTGCCTCATGTAGGTTCTATAACTTGATTTTTGTAGGAGTCCCAACCGTGAACTCTACTTCCCCATGAAACAAGGACCTTATGGAGGTTGATGGGGCAGCTTCACTCTTGTTCTCAAAGACCTGTTCAGGCGACTCTCTTTAACTGCTTTTATTTATGATTGTTCATCTGATGCTGCTCAAATTGATCAGCTTGTTCCTGTATCTTAGTGCATATTTTATTTTACTTGGCTTGTGGTTTATTTTCAGTTTCCCTTCTATATTTACAATCTTTGGAAGACAAAAGTAACTTTGTCTTCATTTTCTTTATAATTCCTTGGCTTTTAGGATTGTAGTTAGCTGACATATAGATTTGATGCTCATACTGATTACTAATAGAACAATATAGCTCTATTTCATGAACATTATAGAAGACTTCTTTATCTGACAATGAAGTCACAAATACTTTCCAAGTTGGCCCATTTCACCTGGCATATATATATATAATAAGAAAATAATATTGAGAATGGATTCTGTAGATTATTTAATGATCACTCATTTTTCCCATTCAACTTTTCAAAGTGGAGGTGGTCACTTCTTGCCTAAATTATTTTATATAAGTTGGCAATGGTACCTGTGGACAAAATGAAGACACAGCCTTCTGGTGAGTACAAGGGCTCTGGTATGCTCAGAGACTCATCCAGAAATAAATCTAGGTTATTTATTTATTTTTGCTTCAGTTATTTTTCTGTTAAATTTTCTGAATAAAGTGTTTCACAAGTAAATGTGTTTGAACAGCTCAGCTGCTTGACTTTGTTTCCAAGTTCCTGAGGAGACTTCCACCTTGTACAATCTTGTTGAACAGATCTACAAGAGAAGGTTTATTGAAACTAGCATACGCTTCCTTTCTACTTTAATACCACCCCAGAGTAAGGTCTTACACTTCTCCCTTTGCACCTGGGATTCTAGAATGGAAGACACATGTATGTGCAGTTGTGGTCAATCATAAAATAACTATGTATCATTGATTCTAGTCACCATCAAGGTTTTGTTCCCTGGCATGTGGAATCAAATCTGCTCTTGACAACGGCATAAAACCTCTGTTTTCTTTATACATGGGGACATTAGAAATAGCCTGGAAAACTCTGAAAATGGGAAATATAGCTGGTAGCTTATTTGGGAAAAATAATAAATATTTTATGTTTTACTCTTTTGAGTGTGCAATAGTCTCAAAGTAGTACCTTTGTCAAGTTATAGGACTAATGCTTCAGCATTGGCTGATCAGTCACCTTCTTCTTTGATGGCTCACATCTTTCAGTTTTCAAAGGAGTTCAATCCAGGGAAAAGACCCTTTGCACAGTATACAGTGATGGGTCACTTCTTACTCCTGTACAGAGTACAAAGCCGAGCATTTGCTTAAATGGAAATGTTCCCTCAAGTTGAGAGCAATCCATTATCTACCGTAGATGGGAGGCACGCATGCCCTTTTAATCCTCATCAGTTTGGATAGAGGAGGTTGTGCTCATGATGTAAACTCTAAAAACTACTTTGGTTTCTAAAAACAGGGCATTTTTGTCCTACAAATATCCATAAATCAGGCCCCATGTCAGAATCTCAGCAATTACATTAATTGAATATTGACCTTTACAGAAAATCCTTTTAGCAATTTTTCCCCATCTCATTTATAAGGGAACTGCTCCTGATGTAGTTCCATCTCAACCCAGAAGAAATGTTATCTTAAGAAATGATTATTTTTATTCATATTGACTTATACAATTATAAAGATCATTCCTTCTTTAAGTTAATGTCATATTAAAAACATGTAGCCTTCCCTCTGCCTAGACCTTGTTTTCCAGCTCCTAGTTTTTCTGGTGTTCTTTAGTCTTGATCACTGTTGCCACTGGGAGGGTAGCACCCTATTTGTTACTTAGATTGCCTAATTATTTTCCTTCTTAATGACTCTCTTCTTTAGAGCAAGATTACATTTAAACAATGATGGGGAAGGCTAATCATGCAGAATGGTCCTTCTGTGGGATGAAGCCAGCAAATTAAGGTCTCTTCTGAATGCCATACACAGAAGAATGAGCTAACATTGTAGTTTTAGAGTCTAAGAAGAACTTAAGAAATGCAAAACTAAGGACCAGCCTTACAGATGTTATTCTTGCCTTGAATATTTTTTGCTATTTCACTTCATATTACAAGGTTCATTTAGGGACTAAGTGGTATCTACCTTCGTGTTTCCATGAAAATATTTTTTATAAAATAATGTGTGAACTCTGACATAGCTAGCATTGTTGGTATAATTATTCCCCCCGGGAGAATCCAGTGTGCTGAATCACTTTTCCAGGCTTCACTACTTAATATCATCATCATAATTTATACCCCGGCAATGCTCAGGAATGCATGGGCAGCCTGCTTATGGCGGGTCTCCAATTGTTCCTGTACTGGGCAATCCTAGATGCTTGTGTTATTACAGTCTACTACTTAATGTGGCTCCTACTAATTACAAGGGGTAAATTGTCATTTCATTAGTAAGTGTAGCAGTGCCTGCTGTTGTTGTGGAAAATAAAAATGCAGGTGTCTAAAATCCTCAAGTTCTGAGCCTCCTTTCTTTAGCGTTTTGATTATAGTCTTACTAATCACATTGCTTCATGCTTTTCCTTTGACAAAGGATGTTCACTGCTTATATAAACTTTTTTCTTACAATTTTGGAATTATTGCTTCATTCATTCATTCGTTTGTTGGTACCAATTACAGATCTTGTTTCCTGGATTTCTTTGGAGACTATCTAGACTGTTGACTGTAACAAAACATGCCACATCTTTTTCAACACAAAGGGGATTGGCAGTGGCCTCTAGGAGGCCTTTATAATTTATGTTCCCTTGTGGTAAATGAACTCTCAGAAAGTTGTGTACCATGACTAGTCATTAGGGCAATGTAAGTCAATAGCACAATGAGATGGTAACCTCATATCTACTAAGGTGGATCGGATTAAAAGGCAAACAAGCAGAAAATAAGCAATACTGTGAGAAGATGGAGAGAATTAATCCCTATATATTGTAGGTAAGACTTAAGTGAAGCAGCCATTATAGAAAATAGGACTATAGCATCTCAAGAAAAAAAAAGAAAGAAAAATAAAAAGAAATATTAGTAATAGTATTGCCACATGACTGAAATTCCACCCATTCCATAATAACATTATTCATAATACCCAGAGTTGGAGAGCATGAACTGGAAATACAAATCACTGATTAAGAGCATTAAATGATCATATGTGGATATATTCTTAAGATCTACATAATGGCTCACAACCTGTTGTGATTCTAGTTTTGAGGAAATCCAATTGACTCTTTGGCTTCTGAACATTCTTGAATGAACTTGGTAGATAAGCATACACTCAATCTCATGCACACAAGGTAAAAAAAATTAAAAATTTTGGAGCAATTCAAATGTTCAGTTGACAAATTGAGAATTAAAATATGACATATATATATATCATAGACACATTTATGAATGTATTAAAATTAAGAAATTAACTATATTGAAAGAAACCAGCAACAAAGAGACATAACTGTGGCCTTCCACTTAATTGAGGTAATCATAATAGTAAATGTCTTCTGCAAAATAAGTTGTAGACTGGGTGCCTCTACTGGAAATAAAGGAAAATAAAAAGTTATTGTTCAATCAGGTTATATTATTTTGGAGTTTTATATATTTTACAAACTACCAATTCTGGAGCTATGAGAGGAACATGAGTTTTCCCTCTTAAACTTTTGGATGGTGCTAATGCTGGTAAACTAAAGAAATAGATTCTTTCATCCTCAGTGAATACAGTGGCCAGTTACAGGCAGAATACATAAGAGGACCTCAGCTACTATCGCCACTCCTGTAGGTATATGTGCCAGACAACTAGCTGCTCTTTCTCATTGTGGGGCACTAATGCGGTAGCTGATATCACTTCTGTGGATAGCCTGTAATTTCAATTTGCCACAATGACTCTGCCTGCAGAGATACATTTTGGGTTCCCTGTTTCATTACTGGTTTGAAATCCAGAGTAGGAACCTATGATTGTGTCTTTATAATTGATCTGTTTTTAATTTTTTTTCTCATGGTTTATTTTTTTATATTTAAAAATTTCCATCTCCTCCCCTCCTCCTCCCCCTTTCCTCCCCTCCTCCTCCCCCTTTCCTCCCCTCCTTCTCCCCCTTTCCTCCCCTCCCCTCCACCCATACCTCCCCTCCCTCCCTCTCAAGGCCAAGGAGCCATCAGGGTTCCCTAATCTATGCTAAGACCAAGGTCCTCCCAACTCCCCCCAGGTCCAGGAAGGTGATCGACCAAGCTGAAGGCTCCCACAGAGCCCGTCCATGCAGAAGAATCAGAGCCCAGCGCCATTGTCCTTTGCTTCTCAGTCAGCCCCCGCTGTTGGCCACATTCAGAGAGACGGGTTTGGTCGCATGATCCATCAGTCCCATTCCAACTGGAGTTGGTGATCTCCCATTAGTTCTGTCCCACTGTCTCCATGAGTGAACGCACCCCTCACGTTCCTGACTTTCTTTCTCATGGGAGCAGGGAAGCATATATCTTAATTTAAGGAGCCACCTGAGGGTTGTCAAGAGACTTGACCCTAGAGGGGTTCCCAGGTTTCCAGGGAGACGCCCCCCCCCCCGTTAGTTCCTTGGGCAGCTGAGGAGAGGGAGCCTGAAAAGGCCAGTTCCTATAGCCATACTGATGAATTTCTTGCATATCACCATAGAACCTCCACCTGATGATAGATGAAGAAAATGACAGAGCCCCACATTGGAGCACCGGACTGAGCTCCCAAGGTTCTGAGGAGGAGCAGAAGGAGAGAGAACATGAGAAAGAAAGTCAGGACCGTGAGGGAACCTCCATCTGGCGATAGATGAAGAAAATGACTGAGCCCCACATTGGAGCACTGGACTGAGCTCCCAAGGTCCTGATGAGGAGCAGAAGGAGAGAGAACATGAGAAAAAAATTAATCTGTTTTTAAAAGGAAGCTCAGGACAATGCTTATTTCTAGAGTAGATTACAGATTGAATGAGTCTCTGCATGGATTTAGGAGATTATGACTTCAGAAACTCAAAGGTAAAGAAATAACTAGATTGATTGTCTCTTCACCTATGCCTTTGGTAGGTGAGAATGTTAATAATATTATAAAAATATAGAGAACAAAAACCTGGGATGGGAGCTGACACCATAAGATTCTGTGGATAGAAACTGGAGAAGTCCGTGGCTGAAAGGTAAAATGAGAATCATGATCAATAGCTTCTTAACCACATATCTATAGTGGAATTCTCAACAGAGATTAGCCTTCTAACCTAACATACCTTAAATTCTAGACCAGGGAAGGGATCATTGTCATATCTCCCTATTCTTTTCATCCTAAACATCCAGAGATAGATACCATATATTTTTAATCAGATTTCTTTGGGAGTTTAATGACATTACAATGGGAATACTTATTGTGTACCAGAGCACATTGTGAACATGTTCAAGTGGTTAAGGAAATATTTTACAACAAAAGTAGGTACTGCAGAAGTGACGTTGAAAATATAATCTTAAGTCCTAAGAACTAATAATAAATGTGTCAGATGCATAGATCTCCACCTTATCTACTCTTGGCTATCTTTCTATAAGATCTTTCTGCTAGGTTGTTTCTGTGAATATTTTTTTCATATTACAGCATTCAAGAATGCACACACACACACACACACACACACACACACACACACACTTGTGTAGATTCCTACATGCAATCTCCTCCTTTGTCATATCCTAGTTACATTAATTTATTTTAACATATACCTTAGCAAACATGACTCCATTTTGCTTATGAGACCCTACTATCTCTTCCACTTATTTCAAAATGACAAAAGGAGGGTCACATATAAAAGATAAATGTATTGGGGTTACAAGGGTATGGTTGAGGAATAGGGTATGGTTGAGGCAGCTGTGTCACTGAGAATCCCACTCCATTCTTGGTGATGACTCACTAAGGGTGTACCATGGGGATTCCCTGCATGACTGTGTTCTCCTTGATGACTCACTAAGAGTGTCATCTGAATGACTTGTAAACATCTGATAGTTCACAGTATCTTCTAGAGGTAGCTCAGCCTGTAAAAGAGGCTTTTTTTTGGTACAGCAATTGTTAACTGCTCATTCAAGTTTGGTGAGGGGCCTTAAAATCATCTAAGTCTCTCTTTCCCACAACATGTGATGTATCTTGATTTCTCTCCAGGAAGGAATGTTCCAATTGAGAAGAAAAAACTCTAAAAATGATTACGTTTGAATTTCTTCAGAAGGAAACGTGTGATATCAAGGTCTAACTCAATGGCTCACACAATGTTTATGGGTGTCCTATGATTAGCTAAACTACTGAATTTAGCATTCTATTTGGCTCTCCCACAGTGCATAGAATTAGTGCTGCCCTGCTTAGAATTCATAACCTATAACAAAAATGTATTTCATTTATTCTTAATAGCAAATATATGTAGACACATGAACATCTTAAGGCAATATAAAACAAAAAGGAGAACACGAGGCGGTAAATAGGTGATGTGGAAAAATGGAGGGTGGGCAAAGAACACCTAGGACCTGTGGAGGGGAAAGAAGAGGTTGGGAAGAAGAATGGAGGGGAAGTTAGGTGGAACAGGGAATGGAATTGGCAGGTGAAGAATCACTAAGTCATGCTTTCTTCAAGAATGCCATATATTCAATTCATTGTTGGCTAATTTTAAATTATTTTTAAATTAAAATAATAAAATATGACAAAAATATTAAAATATTTATTCAGAACAAAATCATATAATAAAAGTATAATCCATTTTCACTCATTCTTAAATCTGTATTATAAAGAGCTGTCATTTTCCATTGGTCCTCGCACAGACTCTTAATCTCAGCATTCAGAATACTCAGAAGGCAGAGGTGGGCAGATCTCTGAGTTCAAGGCCAGCCATGTCTAATCCAGTATAGCCAGGTATACACAGAGAAACACTGTCTCGAAAAACCTAAGATAGACATATTTAGACAGACAGACAGACAGACAGACAGACAGATAGATAGATGGAAATTCTTTTTTTTTTTTTTTTTTTTGGTTTTTCGAGACAGGGTTTCCCTGTAGTTTCTAGAGCCTTGTAGCTCTTGTAGACCAGGCTGGAATTCTTATGTAAAAATGAATAACTCTGTTAATTCAGTAAGGTATTTAAAATCGAAAAGCTTTATTTTCAACTGGAAATTAGCAATTAGTAGTCTTATTTCATATAACACTAAGTCTAAAAACCAAAGATCAGTTGTTTCAAAGAAATCATTCCAAATTATATGGGGTCTTAGCCATGCTGTCCCTCAAGTATCATCAACAGCTTCATCAGAGAAACAAGATCAGTACAAAAAACAAAGGCAGTAATGCTAATGTACCCCAAAGTGACGTATTCACTAGTATGTATTTTAAAATATTTAAGCTAGTGTATTTGCTTTCTAAATATTTTAATACTTAGATGATATTTAAACTTTCACTATAACATAAGTTCAAAGAGTAAACAAAAGAATAGACCCAGTGTATGTAAAAAATATAAGAAAGCCAAAAATAAATCATGTATTTGATCTTTTTTATTATTGTTTTTTGAGACAGGACTTCCCTGTGTAACATTCCTGGCTGCCCTAACCTCACTTTGTACACCAGGATGGCCTTGAACTCATTGAGATCCACCTGCTGCTGCCTCGTAAGTGTTGGAATTAAAGGTGTGTACTACCACTACCAACCAATATTTGATAATTTTAATACTAGGTTTATCTTTTGGTATTGATGGGGATTGGCATGACGCTGATGGTGATGAGATGATAATGATTTTGTTGGGGAGAGAACACACTTCCCACAGTTCATGTATGAGAACAAAGAACAAATTTTAGGAGTTCATTCTCATAGTCCACCTGTTTGAGAGAAGATTTCTTTTTCATTTCTGACTAACTATGTGCCCCAGGCTAAGTAGCACATGGACTTTGAGAGAACTCTGTCTCCACCTCACATCTTACTGTAAGAGTGCTTGTACTGCACTTTGAATTTCACTGCATCTTGCTTTTACTGTGTGTTTGTGGGAGGGAGGTGGGATTTGAAGATCAAACTCAGTTTGTCAGGCTTGTACAACACACATTTTTAATCACTGAGCCAACTCTACATTACAAATATATGCTATAGACATGACATATTTTTGATTAGTATTAAAGGTCTTTTATGGTTATATTAGTGGAACAATGGCTGTGTCTTCTCAATGCCAAACTTTAAAACCCTCATGACTTAGAGCAAACAACATTTATGTCACTAAATATTAAAGTAAATTATAAGAAAGTTCATTGTTTGGATCTTTACTGGATTATTTCAACTTAAGAATTAGAAGACTTTCAAGAGTTGCAACTAGCCGGGCGGTGGTGGCGCACGCCTTTAATCCCAGCACTCGGGAGGCAGAGGCAGGAGGATCTCTGAGTTCGAGGCCAGCCTGGTCTACAAGAGCTAGTTCCAGGACAGGCTCTAGAAACTACAGGGAAACCCTGTCTCAAAAAAAAAAAAAAAAAAAAAAAAAAAAAAAAAAAAAAAAAAAAAAAAAAAACCAAAAAAGAGTTGCAACTAAACCATTTCAAATGCCTGTCAACAGTTTTCTAAAGCAATGTAAAGAGTTAGCTAGTATTTGACCAGAAAACCTGGCTAAGTTGATGTGTTTGTGGACACAGCAGAGAGTCCTGATAAGGAGAAGATGCACCAGGTTTGGAGGTACATAACTGCCTGGGTACCAAGCATTATTTTAGTGGGAGGGCATAGAAGTGAAATGAGATAAGATCTTCAAATACTTTAGAATAGAAGGAATGTGTTCCCTCATAAGAACATGAATTTAGGTTCTGGAATCCAATGGTATGATCTGAATAGTGCCTCTTCAAAATTTCTTATATTAAAGCAATAACACAGAATGACAGTGTGTTTGAACATAAACACTATAATAATGACTGATCTCTTAGGATTAGCATTCTATCATGTTACTTTTGATTGAAATGATATGTATGTATTCTCTCTCTACCCCTCTCCTTTATTCTTATTTGCTTTTCAGTCTCCTCTTGACCGATATCCACCATCACTCCCTCCTCGAGCCATTTTGTGTTTCCCACCCCATCAGGCACCAAGTCAGGTTCTTGTTCTTACATAATCTTCCTGTGTTGTTATGCAATTAAGAAGACTAGGAGTGAAATCCATTCCTGTGGAATTGTGATCTGCCAACAGGACTATAACAACATGTTTTGGTTGTACAACCAACTATCCTGTAGCATGTTGTTTTAGTCAACATCACTGAAGACATTGATATCTTAAGTCCCATCTGCATCCCTAACTTAACAATAATATTCAGCCATGTTCAATTTTTCTAAGTTCATCAAGTAAGTCTTTGTATCTATATATTTTTCTAAGTTCATCAAGTAAGTCTTTGTATCTATATAGTTTTATGTGTTTAAATTCATTATTCTGTATGGAATTAGTCTTTTCATGTATATCTTGATAAGTACTTGGTAATCTATAATGTTTATGCTTTTTATCTCAATCTAAAACCATTGGTCAATCAATATCCCACTGAATATTGTAAATGTATCAATTGGGAATTTAAGCAATGTAATTTTTAATTTACTGGTATTTTCTTTCCATTGAACTGTGAAATTCTTGGTGCATGGGGCTTGCATTTAAACAGACACTTTTATTTATTTATTTGTTTATTTGTTTGTTTGTTTATAACAGAGAGAGGGATCAACAGTTAAGAACACCAGCTGATCTTCCAGAGGTCCTGGATTCAATTTCTAGCATCCACATGGTGTCTAACAGACCTATTTTAAACCCTATTTGTATGAATGATTATCTTTGAAATCTAAACTCTCCAAGTAAGTTGAATATGACAATGACTATTTACTATGATAATATAAAGTTTAATTAGATTCTATATTTCAAGTACCTGTCAACATATTTGATAGTATTATATTATTTTTATTACTTCAAATACTAGGTTTGACATGTATTTACCTTCCTAAAATTGTACAAATGAATTGGTAAACAAGTAAAAGAGAATATAAAGTGAAAAAAGTACCTAAAATAGGTATTACAAATTTTAAAAAATAGAAAATGACTTCCAGCATTAATAATTATTCTTGGTTATGGTATTGAGTAGTCCAGTTTTATTTCTTTCTTCTTTTCTTTTTGTTTGTCAAGTCAGAGCTTCTCTGTATAACAGTCCTGGATGTCCTAGAACTCACTTTGTAGAACCCACTGGCTTCAAACTCACTGAGATGCACCTGCTTCTGACTTCCAAGTGCTGAGACAAGGCCTGCTCCACCATTGCCTGACCTGAGTAGTTGAGCTTTGAGAATCTTCCTCATTTGATGTCACTGGCATCCCATCTTGCATCTCATGGGTTTTTTTGCCTAAGATTTACTTGCAAAGGCCTTAATATTGTACATAGAATTAAGGCATATAAAGCAGTTTTGAATTACCTAAAGACCTCAGGAGAATACAAACTTGCTGGTGTTTTTCTTGGAGGTCGTTCGATGGGCTCAAGAGCAGCTGCTTCTGTAATGTGTCACACTGAGCTAGATGACACTGATGGTTTTGTTCGAGGTCTTATTTGTATTTCTTACCCACTGCACCATCCAAAGCAGCAGCAGAAACTCAGGGACGAAGATCTCTTTCGTATAAAGGATCCTGTACTGTTCGTGTCAGGTTCAGCAGATGAGATGTGTGAAAAGAACTTGTTGGAGAAAGTGGCACAGAAGATGCGAGCTCCCAGTAAAATCCACTGGATTGAGAAGGCAAATCATTCCATGGCAGTGAAAGGACGGTCAACAAATGATGTCTTCAAAGAAATAAATACACAGATCTTGTTTTGGATCCAAGAAATCACTGAAATGGACAAGAAATAATTGTCATTAAAAGCCATGTTATTTTGAATAAAAGTATGGTTAATTTGATAAAGAACAGTATACCTCTCAGCATTGTGAGATATATTTCAGACTAATGTTCTTTAATGTTGCCCTATTTTTGAAACATGGTATTGTGGAAATATCCTTTACAAGATGTCTTTTGAAAGCACTGTTATATGAAGATAATGTACAAATATTGAAGGTTGTCTATAATTTATTTTCATTAGTATAGTTAAGTTTTGAAAAATTAAACATTTGCATTTTGTTAAAAAAAAAAATATGTTTTTGTTGACAGAGGTTTTGTCCTACCCAGTCCCACAGCCATTGAGTCCCAAAGAAACACACAGAGGTCTACATTAATCATAAACTGGTTGGCCTATTAGCTCAGGCTTCTTATTAACTCTTACATCCTCATACATCCTTACAACTCATAATTATTGTATGTGTCATGGTATCTTTTATCAATGAGGCATTCTCATCATGCTTCCTCTGTGTCTGGGTAAAAACTGTAGATTGTCTTTCCTCTTCCCAGAATTCTGTTTTCATTGCCTTGCCTTTCCTTCCTGCCTGGTTGTGCCATCTATACTCCCTGTCTGGCTACTGACCAATCAGTGTTTTATTAAAACAATACAAGTGAAAGGGTACAAAACCATTGTCTCATAGCACTTAGAATACAAAAAGATCCTTGGGCCTTTTAAGGTCAGATTAGACCAATAGATGAATGGATCTTGCTTACAATGATTGTTGAAACTTTTGACTATAGTACTGAAGCTTGGGTAGGAGAAGCAATTTCAAAGATATAAAGAGAATTCAAAATGCTAAATATTTTAATTGTGGTAGAATAAGACATCTAAGAAGGAACTTTCAACAAGCAATTCCTAGGAATAATTTCTCCTCTAGGAATGGCAAGAATAGGAGGACTCAGCCTTCTCATATATGTAGGAAGTATGGCAAAGGACACCTTAGACCAATGAATATAGGTTGACAAAAGACAGACAAGGCAAACAAATACCACTGGGAAACTTTGGGGGTGTCTCTTTCAGGCTCCCATATCAAACAAGGTGTCTAGGCATTCCTAGTCACTGTGGAGAACATGTCTCACCAGGAAACAATCTAGGGCCTACTATAACAAAAAAAAAATACAGTTCTGGATGAATCAAAAACTCCAATAGGAAATAAGAAACATATATTTTGGCAAACTTCTATAAATTATCAAAGACTAAAGCTAAGAGTGCATATAAATGACATTGTAATTGAGGGATTACAAGACATGGGTGTAGATGTGAGCATTATTACTCCACGATCTTGGCATCCAGATTAGCCTCTTCAAGATGCAGATATTCAGTTCCTAGGAATTGGAACCCAATCTCAAGTAAAACAAAGCACGAGGTGAGTTGAAATCATAGGGCCAAAAGGACAGAAAGGAAGGCTGAGCCATATGTAGCTAATATTGCAGTGAATTAATGGGGTTGTGACCTATTGCAGCAATAGAATACTCAGGTTAACATTCCTGCACTTCCCAAAACTCATGTTTCTGGGAAGGATATTATAAGATATTATAAACAAAGGTCACCAATCATTCAGGCTCTCCAAGAACACAAAGCAACTAGCAAACCTTCAGAGGTACTAATGGCCTTGCCTTTAAAATGCTTAATTGAGAAACCCATATGGGTTAAACAAATGGCCTTTAACAGAAGACAGACTGCAGGCTTTAGGTAAGCTGGTACAGGAGCAACTAGATGCCCACCATATTGAAGAATCTACCAGCCCTTTGAATTCTCCTGTATTTCTTGTTAAAAAGAAATCTGGAAAATGGAGAATGGTGACAGATCTTAGAGCTGTCAACAAGGTTATTCAGCCTATGGGCCTTCTAAAATCTGGAATTTCTCTGCCTTCTCTATTACCAAAAGAATGGCTTCTCATAGTTATTCATGTGAAAGATTGTATTCTCATTATACCTTTATAAGAAAGGGAAATAGGAAAATTTGCCTTCATAGTGCATACTTATAATAATTCTCAACCTACTAGGAGATACCAATGGACCTTCCTCCCACAGGGAATGCTCAGTATATTTTGATGTGTAATGTTTGCTTCCTTACTTGCCAAACATAAGCAGTAGCTTTTATACTGTGTGAGTGTGTGGGTGTATATTATTTTTAATTAAATTTTAAGTACCTTAAATTTTCTGGACTTAATATTTTTACACTAATTTGAAGAGTTACTCTCTCTAGGAAAGTAGAATATTTATCAATTAAAAATAATTATTAATTCATTTGGGCAATAGTGCAACTACTGTTTGAGGGATTAAATATCTCTTTTCTCACTGAAGTTGAGACCCACACCATATGAGGGAATCCATGCTTGGTACTATAAACCTTAAAGCAGGGGAGATCATAGACTTTGAAAGGGGGTGAATGACATTTAGAAAAGTATATAGCATGAAACTTCATTCTAAATAGTTTTGAAACCCATGAATATATACTACCCTCAGCCTTAATCACAGAAGCCCCTCAACTAGTGAACAGTGGTGAATATAGGCACTAGGCACATGTGACTACTTGAGTACAAATGAGTACTCAGCTCTAAACCACCCATTCATGACTTAGGAAGCATTGTAGAAGGTACAATCATGAGAATGAGAAGATAAGAATGGCTATGAATCATTACTGCCTGAGTGACACACAACCACTGTTATCATGGCAGCTCAAGATTTCTGCACTGTGCCTGTATGAAAATGAGCATGTCAACAGCCATATATGGATAGAGGAAGGGGTCAGGATGGTTCTACATTTCACTGCTGACAGGGACCAGAGGTCTCTACTCTTCTCTGCCAGCAGGGACCAGGAAGGTCCTATACTGCACTGCTGGCAGGGACTAGGAAGGTCCTATATACTTCACTGCTGGCAAGAACAAAGGGGGTACTACGCTTTGCTGCTGGACTACTTACTTAAAGATACATGCAGCAAGGGAAAAATCATTGTGTTCCATTTTGTACCATCAGGTGATTCTACAAGGCTCCAATGGATAGGGCCAATCCAGTGGTCCAACAGATGGCCCTTGTTTAAACTGAACGATCAGCAAGACCAAACTGAAAATCATGAACTCTGGAAAGGCACTGGCAAGGAATGGGGTGGTATTGATAGTGGGTAGATGGACGTTAGAATGGGAGCATAGATAATAATCAGAATTCATAGATTAGATGTATGAAAATGTAAAATAACAATTTTTAAAAAATTAATGTTGCAAACAGATAATATATGAAAGGCAAATGCTAGCTGGTAAATAGATGTATTAGAGGGTTATAGAGAATTTTAATGTTTGCTTTTAAATTTAGTAAAAAACTTTGAAACAATATTTGTTTCATGACATTCCACTTATATTTTCAATGAAAACACATCTACACATAAGGGAATATTTTACAATCCTTCTCCTAATGTGGGAAGTGTTAATAATTTTCCTTCCTTTTAGAGCATTAATGAATATCTTAAAACCAGGTTTCTTCCCCTCTGCATTTACTTATAACAACACATGATGTTGTCTTTGATTGACTGGTTAGAGTGATGGTATGGAAAGGGAGAATTACATTTATTTCAGGATCTGTTTCCTTGTATGATATTCATTAGCATTGGCATCCAAGTCACGCAGCTCTTGTTTGTGAGTGCCAGATAGTTATTTCTCTCCCCTACCTTCAACAGTAATAGACAAAACTTTGAGCAAAATTCGGGGTCCACAAGAAACAGCAGTTTAACCAGCAACCAAGTATAGAGTCACTACATCTCAGTCCATTTAAGTTCCTAATACTCCTGTGACTATTGTCTGTGTTCAGATCGATGGTAAAAGGGATTAGATTCTATGGGACATCCTGTTCAGGAAAACATGGGCTTTATAGGAATCAGTTCATATCTTTGAGCCTTACTCTTGTTTGTGAATTCCAGATGATTCTTAATCTCCTCTACTTTAAACCATCACACCCACACTTTACATATATTTGTTCCATGGTCATCATGATCATTATAAAATGTTGAGATGGCAGCATTAAAACCAAAATTTAACTAGCTCTTAAATTGTACAAAAACAAATCACAGTTTAGAACACACACACACAAACACACACACACACTCATGCATATACATACCTCTCCCTCCTCTCTCTATGCACGAGTATAAAATTATATATAGATGCATATAGAAACAGACATACACACATGTATGTACATTACATGTATACCTACACATTCTAATTAAAAATACCTAACCCTAAAATCTAAAGTTTGAAATATTTCTAAGTCTAATACTTTTTCTGAAATAACATGATGACAAAATGGAAAATTTTCCACCTGACTCAAATGGAATTACACTAAAGTATTATATAAATTAGCATACATATTATATGTGAATTATGGATGAGTTTTAAAATCTCTCTCTATTTTACAGTCACCATTTGAACTAAATGATGGAGATGAGGATCATCTAGGACAAGAAGACCTAGCATTTTCTGCTTTTAATAGCCTACAGTGAGAAATGCCTAAATATCACTAAGTAGTACTATTGTTATAGTGACTTAAAATAAACATAATTCTAAACAAAGCACCGAGAAATGACAGATAGTGGAGCATCTTCTAATCACATGGTCTCAAGGGCTTCATAATAGATGGCACCATGAAAAATGTGACTTCTCTCAGCACAGGCTACAAAAAGTGCACACCAAGAGTGCTGCAGGAGAATTGTCTGTAATCTGTCAATCATGTTTTAAATAAATGCTGATTGGCGGGGCAGAAAGTATAGGTGGGAAAACCAGACAGGAAGTAGAAATGATGCAATGAAAGCAGGAGCATTCTGGGAAGGAGGAAGTTGATTTCTCCCACTCCTGCCCAGACTCCGAAGAAGAAAGATATGAGCTGCCCTGCTGAGAAAGGTACCGAACCATGTGGCTAGCATAGATAAGAACAATGGGTTAATATAAGCTACAAGAAAAAATAAGTAGTCTGAGCAAATTGGCCAATCAGCTTAATAGCTTATAGATATCTCGGTGTGATTTTCTATGGGGCTTGCCAGCTATGGGGTACTGGTCAGGACAGAAACCCCAACAAGCAGGCCCCATTCATGTTACACAAGACTGTATACCAGAAAACCTCATGGACACTAAATGAGCACAGGTATTGTGTAAGGTGGCTCTGGAGTGAGCATATTTTTTTGAGTTTTTTTACAAATGAAGGTTTCTTTGTGGAATTTTCATACATGTTTATCATTGTATATCACTCATGTTAAACCCTCACAACCTTTCTTGTCTACCATTCTCCTCTCACTGCCTACCTTTTACACCATAGATAGCCTTGTTTTTATGCCCTAGATTCCACATTAAGAGAAAGTATGTGATATTTGCCATTTTTTTAAAAAAGCAAAAATTTGATTTCAAATTGCATATTTATTGGATAAAAAGTATCTAGACTTTGTAATTTTCTAGTCAGACACAGTATGTAATTTACAACAAGATTTCTTAGTTTTAGAAGATGCTGATTTGCAAAGGAATGAATCATAGGAATATAAATATGGGTAAGGGAGACAATTGCAAATGTGTCAAAGTGTGAAAATGTCTCAAAATGTGAATTTTGGTGAAGAGTGTAATATACATTTGTTTAGCTCTTCCTCAGATTTACAAGTTTTTAAAATGCAGCACTAGAGGAAAATCAAGTCTTCCTATTGTCTTTTTCAGTTGAATTGTAAGAATATTGAGATGTGCAAGATAGTACTGTGGAGACCATTTCCTGACACACAGTTGACTGTCTTTTGATATAGAACTGTATTTGCAAATTCACCTCTTGCTAAATAATTTTTTAACTCCTAGATCAACTCTGTGGCATTTTTACAGTCATCCACTGATGATTTCCAGAGAGTGCGAAGTTTTATTATGCAAGCATAAGCATTTGTCTCTGAGGTGGGAATACAGGCTACGCTCTGTATTCTTGTCTCAGTGTCTACTGCAACGAGCACCCTTTCAATCTGTTTAGTGCAATGGCTTCCAACCTGAGGTACTTGTGTCAGTGAATTCACCATTTCACATGTCCTCTTTGCATAGTTCTGGCATTCTATTAATTGTTGCATTATAGCAAAGCTGTTATGTGCCTTATGGGAATATCATATGTATTAAGTAAAATATTACACTGTAGTAGGTTCTGAGTTCTATGTCAATGAATCAAAAATACCATGTGGTGGTGGTACATACCTTTAATCCCAGTGTTCAAAGAGGCAGAGGCAGGTGGATCTCTGTGAGTTTGAGGCCAGCCTAATCTGCAAGAGATAGTTCTAGGACAGGCTCAAAACAACAGAGAAACTCTCTCAAA
Organism: Arvicola amphibius; assembly: GCF_903992535.2. Classification (NCBI taxonomy): domain Eukaryota; kingdom Metazoa; phylum Chordata; class Mammalia; order Rodentia; family Cricetidae; genus Arvicola; species Arvicola amphibius. The sequence goes on from NC_052047.1 coordinate 77,522,344, forward strand.
AAATAAATATAGATTGAGAAACATTTAAATGAGAAAATACAATATGAAACTGCATTACCACATTATGTGGCAAAAATCTTTGCAGGAATCTAACTATGCCTTTAAAATTGATGAAAAGTTGGCTTTCTTTGTGGTATGTGTGTGTGTGTGTGTGTGTGTGTGTGTGTGTGTGTATGTGTCTGCCTGCATGTGTGAGTTTGTGCTGGTTAGGATGGAACACAAAGTTCTGATTCTTCTTTGTGTTATGTAAGTTCTCTTCCACTGGGCTATATCATGGTTACTCTAGAGACTTTCTATTCAAAAAGAACAGTACAATTTTTATATGCAGGTGACTCCCTGAAACCAGTTAGGAAGAAAACATCACAGCATGCTCCATTGAACTGTCCATGGATTGGGCAGAAAACCCTGATGTGGGCTTCTGCAGCAAATGTGATCAAGGAAGCCTTGAAGGGAGCCAGGTTTGAGGAGTATGGCCTCCAGTGGAAAGAAGAGGAGCACCACTTAAGTAGCCACCAGCTGAGAGAGGGGTCACACCCAAGAACCAGCTTTAGATGCAATCAAGCACAAGATGTTGGGATAGCTAATTTTTTTTTCTTCAACATGCCTAACATCTAAACAGGAAAAACAGGCATATGCATCCTCATATTGAAGGACATGGTGTCATGCACTATGGACTAGCCTGTTTCCCTTCTGCAACTGTGATGGACTCGACAGACATAAAAAGGCAAGATGAGTAAACTAACCACAGCTTCAAAAAGCAATGCAGCGTGCACAAATATTTGAACATAAATATTGTAACTGCAGGAACTGCAGTATGGACACTAGTATGTTCTGTGGTGTTAGGGCCATGTGCTTTCCACAGAACTTGGCAGAAATGTGTTCAAATGACTACTGCTCCTATCTCATGTTTCTTGGACATTTTCCTCACTTTCCTGGACCATGTGTTGATATTTTCTGGAAGGAGTTTCTGTTCTTAGCTCCCAGGCATCCTCCATAGCACAGGATATAAAATTGTGTTTTATCATGTATGAGATGATTTTCTATTTATTAATACTTTGGGCATATAGAGAACAGTATACTTGGCTTTAGGCCTATTTAATTAAAAACCTTATTCACTGTTAAGAGTAGTACAAAAAGCATGAAATTCCCAAAGTTTACTCAAGAGAAAGGGTTAGGTTACCTCAGGGTCTGGGCCAAATGATATTCTTAGATCGAGCCATGTGTGACAGTTGGCTTCTTTAAGAACTTGTTTCTTGATGTTCAGGAAGCCCTTTTTATTTGTTATTGAAAAATTCTGGAACTGCAGGGCATTTCTGAGGTTACTGACACACTGACTTCTACATCTACTGTTTCCTGGAATAAATTTTAGTTTCTAAATTAAGCATAGTAAAGGCCATACTGCAAGGAATAATAACAAAATAATTGAAGTCAAATGATGCAATCAAAGTTATCTGAATATGCTTTCTCTTTAAATATTGCACTGCCCAGAAATTATCACTGATCTATTTTCTTCCTTGTTGAGTGGACAATTTTTACCTTTTTGTTTAATGGAAGAACTTAAAACTTCTCTTTGGTTTGTATAATTGACAATATCACTATTCTTGCTCTCTGGGGCTAATGGCCTTAGTTTAAGTAAAATGAGGGTTATATGGTCAGACGTACTGTCATGTCACAAGAGCAAATTTGATGTCTGTAGTGTCTGTTAACTGATTACCAAACAGGTAGGCTATACATCCTAGGCAGGGGCACAGATGTCAAGATCACATCCCAGATCGTATAGGATATACTTATCCAAGACACTACATGGTATTCAGAACAACATGCAGAAACAACATTTCCACACCAAGGTTGAACTCACAGCAATAACCAAAACCCAGGAAAAGGAAAGAATGCTTAAAGTTGGGCTATTGTACAGGAATTTGCATGAAGGAAGTGACCCAGGACTCAGAGGCTCTGCACTAAGAGGAGCTAAGGATGGTTTGAAACCTCCTCTGTAGATGGATGCTTAAAAGAAATCCCACTCTAACTCAGAATTGAGAAGTAGATGGTTAGTTATTTAGGGGTAGACTCACAAATAAGAATCCTCTGCTTGAAAGAAGATCAGAAGCAGAAATCTGCAACCAGAATAGAGAGGCGTGAAAAGAGGCTGGACATATGCTCTACATTGGCATAAATAGTATAAGAGGCCACTCCCTATTAGGCAGGTGACGAATAGCTGTATGACTTCCTACAACACCTCCCCTTTTTGTTTAAATAAGAGAGTTCTAAGCCTAATAAAAATTATATACAATAAGAGCAAATATCCTAATCTAACTAGCTTAAGTTTTGTATAATAATTAACTTGGCCAAGTCAAGAGAGAAAAGTAACTACAACTATCTAGCCTTCAACCCTATTGAAGATCTGAGAAGGGTAATATTACTTGAGTAAGCAGAAAGTGCAATCAAGCAACTTCTAAAAATGTACAACAAATGACAGAGACAACTGGTTACCTGGGAAATCATCCAAAGTCTCATTTGCAACATTGAAGCAACAACTTTGACTAAGGCCTAGAATCACTGACATACCATTTTCAGAGGCAAGAAATTTTTCAAAACCATCTTATCCTGTCTTGGCAAGATTTGATAGTCCTGCTTATGCATTTCCAGATACCATCCATCTTGTCAGAGGTTGAGGCATGGGCATTTCTTTGCCCAAAGGCCAGTTTTGCCAAGAAGGAAACAAGCTCCAATTGGAGTGTCTTCAGTGCTCAACATTCTCTTGGGAATACATTTGTGCTGCCAGGAGCAATTGAATCTCACTTCAACAGAACAGTAAGTTATTTAAATGTCATATTCTACAGCTCTATAAAGTGGTTGAAGATTATCTATCTATGCAGAATATAATCTCTATGTATCTAAAGAACCTGATTAGTCTAGCTATAAGTATGACAAACATAGATGACTATTGATCTACAATCCTTAATACCCATATAACTTAAAGACTAAGACTTTATATTATAATATTATACAATAAACAATTGTGTAACAAATGAGGACAGTGACCTCAAAATGTAAACAATGTATAAGTATTTTGGTCATAGGTATAAATGTATATTGCAATATGATAAATATATATCAATATATAAAAATGTTTTAAGCAGAGGTAGAAGCATGGATGCATGCAATATTCACTGTAATTTAACTTTGTATCAATATATAAGAATCTATACCAATATAATTGCCAATAAGTAATAACTCACAAGTATTCACTCTATTGCTCACTGTTATTATTAGTGTGAGTAAGCTAATAGTAATATATTATCCCATGTAATTCCCCCCTTAATTTTAAGAATTCCTTTTTTTAATGACTTCCTTTTTTCCTTTTTTTTTTTTAAAAAAAAAACTTCCTACAATACTCCTTCAACAGGCTCACCTGGTGCATTGTGCCAGCGTTGAACTTTTTTTTTGTTGCTGTTGTTTTATTTTTTTATTTTAAGCTCTACATTTTTCTCTGCTCCCATCCCTGCCTCTCCCCTTCACCTTTCAACATTCCCCCAAAGTCCCCATAATCCCAATTAACTCAGGGGATCTTGTCTTTTTCTACTTACCATGTAGATTAGATCTATGTAAGTCTCTCTTAATGTTCTTATTGTTGTCTAAGTTCTCTAGAATTGTGGTTTGTAGGCTGGTTTTCTTTCCTTTATGTTTAAAATATGCCTATGAGTGAGTACAAGTGATAATTGTCTTTCTGTGTTTGGGTTACTGTAACATGAGGGCCTGCTTGTTAGGGTTTCTGTTCTGCCCAGATCCCACAGCCAGTAACCCCCAAAGAAAATTATACAGAGATCTACATAAGATATAAACTGATTGGCCCATTAGCTGAGGCTTCATATTAGCTCTTATAATTTATATTAACCCATTATTCTTATCTATGTTAGCCACATGGCTCTGTACCTTTTTCGGCAGGGCAGGTGCATCTTCCTTCTTCAGTGTCTGGGCAGGACTGTTGGAAGAGTTTCCGTCTACCCAGAATACTCCTGTTTTAATTGTTCTGCCTCTACTTCCTGTCTGTTTGTCCCACCTGCACTTCCTGCCTGCCTACCGGCCAATCAGCATTTATTTAAAACATAATTGACAGATTACAGAATTGTCCTGCACCATTTTTCCCTCTTTAAAAAAATCCATAGTCCAATTTTTTGGGGGGAATGTGGGCATAGTTTCCAGGCTACTTCCTGCTTGTTGGGAGTGCTAACAATCTTAGGGGGACCTAAAGAAAATTTTGAATTATGATCAAGTCCTGACTGAAGTTTCCTGTGAGGCATGATCATCTCAGGCAGCAGTCTTGAACCTCTTTTGGATTTAGAACTTAGACATCCGGGCCATCTGTTCCTACCGAAGATTTCTCAGGTGGTCTTCCTTGATCAAACCTGATTTTGCTTAACTCAGAATGAATTCACAGCCTCTCATTTCCTGTGGAAACAAAGGCAAAATCTTTTCTCCAGAGGAACATACCTTTTGACTTAAATTTTGAAGTCAAGGTATTTTCAAAATACCTATCTTGGATTAGTTTAGCAGCATTTATAAGCAAGTATCTTTTAGCAGCTGTTGCTCCTTCCTCAGCATTCAAACAATTCAAAGAGAGCATAATAACATACAGTATCAAGATTCTCTGTATATTTTCATCTTTCCATGGCTTTATTTTAACCTCTATTTCTTTTATTTTTACTTTTACTTTTTGAGACAGGTTCTCTGTATATCTTTGTCTGTCCTGGAACTCTAGACCAGGCTATCTTTGAACTCACAGAGATCCACCTGCAATAAGACATCAAAAGGAGATCAAGAGGATACAAATCACAAAAGAAGAAGTCAAACTCTCACTGTTTGCTGATGATATGATTGTTTATATAAGCTATCCCAAAAATTCTACCATGGAACTTCTACTACTCATAAACACTTTCAGTCATATAGCAGGATACAAGATTAACTCAAAAAATCAATAACCTTCCTGAACACAGATGATAAAAGGTCTGGCAAAGAAATCAGAGAAACAACACCCTTCACAATAGCCACAAATAGCATAAAATATCTTGGAGTAATTCTAGCCAAAGAAGTGGAAGATTTGTATGACAAGAACTTTAAATCTTTAAAGAAAGAAATTGAAGAAGACACCAGAAAGTGGAAAGTTCTCCCATGTTCTTGGGTAGGCACAAAAACATAGTAAAAAAAACAGCATTGAACTTTGATCTATACTGCTGCTGAAAAGTTGCATGTAAATGTCAAACTTAGTATTTTATCAGCACATAGAAGCTGTAAGCACTAGTGGATTCACAGGTGCACATGTTAGACTGATTGGGGCTTTGTACCACTGTAAAATTCTTACTTATTTTAATTTTAAAAATGAGAAAGGGGCACATCAATTTTTAAACTGAAATTTTAAGCATTTCTGGAATCTGTTGTTGAAACAAACAAATAGACAATACACCTCCCATCTTAAAGGGGATAAGAAACCATTTAATGTGACCATGGCCCAGAAACTGAGATTTATATTTGCCCAAATTCCATGTCAAAATGTGAAAGTAATTTCATGTAATCTTTTTGTTTTCCAAAACAAAGTCATAAATCAACTTCATGATACATTGGTGGATGCACCAGAAATGTGACAATAGCAGACAAGGGAAGCTTTTCTAAAGATTCAAGATGCTATTTGATCACATTCTGTTTGAGTTAGTGGAAACTCATGACCTGCTTGTTAATAGATTCCAAAGGTGTTTATCTTCCAGTCACATTATCAGTTCTTTAAGAGAGGTGGGCAAATACTAACTGTTCTGGGGGCTAAAACCAAGCCCAGGACAATTAAACTCTGGAAGTATGAAGTTCCAATCTTTCCACAACAGTCTGAAACTCTAATTATCCAACCATCTTTGTTCCAGGAGTCTGTTCACATCTAAACATTTGTGGGGGGAGTAAGTTTTCACTTTCGTTTGCCTGTATATTTTGAAGTTGATGATGTGTTTTTCTCTGTTTCTCTACGGTCTTTTCCATATGTTTTGCTTTATGGTTACATTGTTAAGATTTAGACTCCAAAATGATGTTTTAGTAATCCTTCCTCTATGTCTACCTTTGGTGACAAGTAAATTTAGTCTTATTCTACTGACAAACATTTTCTTCCACATTTTCAAGCAAAAATGTGCTTACTAATAGATCTGGCAATCAAATTCTTTCTAAATCAAACAAACCCCTGACAGACACTTCCTCGATGAGCTGTCCAATGTATCACATTTGTTTAGATTGTTCAAGTTTCCTTTGAAACTGAGAAAAACAGGTGTAATTCCTGCCTTGACATTATCAGTAGAGTCACCTTGCTCGATTGGCAGGAAAATGCAGAACCATGTCTTAGCTTGCCTAATGGGAACAGATATTTGCTTTGTTCTCTCCTCTCTGCAAAGAAATTTCTTCTCGGGATTCTCAGCCCTTCCCAAAATTTAGTTGTCTTTATTTTTGGAGTCTACTGAAAAGATTTTATTCATCTACTAGACTCTACATTGGCTTTTCTGCTGGGTAAATATGTAACACATGTAATTGATGTGTGTGGCAATGTAAACAATGAGTTTACATTCTTTGCTGTAAAAAGACATTTGTGCTCCTTTTAAACTAGGTTTTCTTTTTCTCTTCTGTAGAAAAAAATGAATGCACTATTTTGAGGGGCCAGTAGTTTGATTTCTTTGAATTTCTTAATGATGTGTCACTCCTAAACATGGAATAATTATTGTAGACCTGTACTGTCAATATCTGTCCAGGTTTTAGGACATTTACCATCTCAGGAACTACTTGTCTCATCTAGAAAGCACTGTAATAAATTTTTCATATTTATTTTCTTTTTATTATTATTATTTTATTTTATTACTTAAAAATACCAATCCAAATTCCAATTTCCTCCCCTCCTCCAACTCCCCTCCCACTCCATCCATACACTGTCACCTCCACCCCCTCCAATCTTAAGAGAGGGCAAGTCATGCTGCCCTGTAGAAAGTCCATGACCCTTCCCACTACATCCAGGTTGAGCAAGGTATACAACCAAAGAGAATAGGGTCCCCAAAAGCCAGTACCTGCAGTAGAGACAAATCCTAGTGCCATTGTTGTTATTGGCCCCTCAGTCTGCCCCAACTGTCAACCACATCCAGAGGGCCTAGTTTGATCTCATGCTCATACACTCCCAGTTCAGTTGGACTTGGAAAGCTTCCATTAGCTTGGGCACATTGTCTTAGTGGGTGAACCCCTCATAGTCTTGACTTGCTCATACTGTCCCTTCTTCTGCTCTTCAACTGGACCTTGGGAACTCAGTCCAGTGCTCCGATGTGGGTCTCTGCCTCTGTTTCCATCTGTTGTTGGATGAAGGTGATATTTAAGATAATCATCAGTCTGACTACAGGGCAAAACCAGTTCAGGCATACTTTCCTTTATTTCTTAAGGTCTTAGCTGGGGTCATCCTTGTGGATTCCTGGAAAGTTTTCTAGAGTCAGGTTTCTTGCTAACCCCAAAATGGCTCCTTCAAACAAGATATCTCTCTTCTTTTCTCATATCTGTCCTTCCTCTATCTCAACTTCATCCCATTTCCTCAAGGTCTCCCCAATCCTCCTCTTTTCTTCTCCTCTCTCCCTTCTCTTCTTTCTTCTATCCATAGACCTCATGCTCCCAAATCTTGCCAGGCAATCTTGTTTGCTTCCAATTTTCAGGTGGATCTATATATGTTTTTCTTTGGGTCCATCTTATTACTTAGCTTCTCTAGGATCACAAACTATAGGCTTAATGTCCTTTGTTGATGGCTAGTATCCACTAATGAATTAGTACATACCATACTCATATTTTTGGGTTTGGGTTATCTCACTCAAGATAGTGTTTTCTAATTCCATTCATTTGCATGCAAAATTCAAGATGTCATTTTTTTTTTTTCCAATGAGTAGTACTCTAATGTGTAGATGTGCCACACTTTATTCATTCTTCCACTGGAGGGCATCTAGGTTGTTTCCAAGTTCTGGCTATTACAAATAATGCTTCTATAAACATAATTGAACAAATGCATTTATAGTATGATTGATCACCTTTTGAGTATATTTCCAAGTATGCTTTTGCAGGATCCTGAGGAAGGTTGACTCCCAATTTTCTGAGAAACTGCTACACTGATTTCCAAAGTGGTTGTAAAAGTTTGCATTAACACCAGCAATGGCTGACTGTTCCCCATACTCCACATCCTTTCCAGCATAAGCTATCATTAGTGTTTTTGATTTTAGCCATTCTGACAGGTGTAAGCTGGTATCTCAAAGTTTTTTTGATTTGCATTTCCTTGATAGCTAAGGAAGTTGAACATGTCCTTAAGTGTCTTTTGGCCATTTGAACTTCTTCAGTTCAGAATTATTTGTTCAGATCAGTACCCCAATTTTAATTGGGTTAATTAGCATTTTAAAGTCCAGTTTCTTGAGTTCTTTATATATTTTGGCGATCAGACCTTTGTCTGATGCAGGGTTAGTGAAGATCTTCTCCCAATCAGTACATTGCCTTTTGTCTTAATGAGGGTGTCCTTTGCTTTACAGAAGCTTCTCAGTTTTAGAAGATCCCATTTATTTAATGTTGCCTTTGTTGTCTGTGCTACAGGATTTAAACATAGGAAGCAGTCTCCTGTGCCCATATGTTGTAGAGTACTTCCCACTTTCTCTTTTATCAGGTTCATTGTATTTAGATTGATATTAAGATCTTTAATCCATTTGGACATGAGTTTTCTGCATGTGATAGATATAGATCTATTTTTATTCTTCTACTGGTTGACATCCAGTTATGTCAGCACCATATGTTGAAGATGCTTTCTTTTTTCCATTGTATAATTTTAGCTTCTTTGTCAAAAATTAGGTGTTCATAGGTGTGTGGATTAATATCTGGATTTTCAATTCGATTCCACTGATCGATGTCTCTGTTTTCATTTCAATACCAAGCTGTTTTCTTTAGTGTAGCTCTGTAATAGAGCTTGATGTCAGGGTTGGTAATGCCTTTGGAATTTCCTTTATTGTATAAGATTGTTTTGACTATCCTAGGTTTTTTGTTTTTCCATATAAAGTTGATTATTGTTCTCTCAAGGTCTGTAAAGAATTTTGATGGGATTTTGATGGGGGTTGCATTGAATCTATAGATTGCTTTTGGTATGATTGCCATTCTTACTATGTTAATTCTTCCTATCCAAGAGCATGGGAAATCTCTTCATTTTCTTATATCTTCTTCAATTTCTTTCTTCAAAGACTTAAAGTTCTTGTCAAAGAGGTCCTTCACTTCTTTGGTTAGTGTTATCCCAAGTTAGTTTATGCTATTTGTGGCTATTGTGAAAGGTGATATTTCTCAGATTTCCCTCTCAGCTTCTTTATCCTTTGTGTATAGGAGGATTTCTGATTTTTTTGAGTTGATCTTGTACCCTGTCACATCACTGAAGGCATTTATCATTTGTAGGAGTTCTCTGGTAGAGTTTTTAGAGTCACTTATATACACAATCATATCATCTGCAAATAACAAAAGTTTGACTTTTTTCTTTCCAATTTGAATCCCCTTTATCTCCTTGTGTTGTCTTATTGCTATTGCTAGAACTTTAAACACTATGTTGAAAATATAAGGAGAGAGTGGACAGCCTTGTCTTGTTCCTGATTTTAGTGGAACTGCTTTGAGTTTATCTCCATTTAATTTGATGTTAGCTTTCAGCTTCCTGTATATTGCTTTTATTATATTTAGATACAATCTGTGTATCCCTCATCTCTTCAATATCTTTATCATGAAGTGTTGTTGAATTTTGTAAAATATTTTTTCATCATCTAATGAAATGATCATATGTTTTTTTTATTCTTTCTGTTTATTTATATGATGGATTACATTGATAAATTTTTGTATGTTGAACTAGCTCTGCATCTCTGGGATGAAGCCTACTTGATCATAATGGATAATTTTTTATGTGTTCTTGGATTCGGTTTGCCAGTATTTTATTGAGAATTTTGGAATAGATGTCCATGAGTAAGATTGTTCTGTAATTCTCTTTCTTTGTTGAGTCTTTGTGTGGTTTTGGTATCAGGATAACTGTAGCCTCATAAAAAGAGTTTGGCAATGAACCTTCTGTTTCTATTATGTGGAACAAATTGAGCAGTATAGTTATTACCTCTTCTTGGAAGTTTTCGTAGAATTCTGCACTAAAACCATCCAACCCTGGGCTTTTTTTTTTTTTTGGTTGAGAGGTTTTTGATGACAGCTTCTATTTCCTCACAACTTATAGGTCTCTTTAAATTGCTCACCTGGCTTGATTTATTTTCGGCATATAATATTTATCTTAAAAACTGTCCATTTCTTTTACATTTTCCAATTTTGTGGAGTTTTTTTTGTAAGACATAGTGATTCTCTGAATTTCTTCAGTGTCTGTTGTTATGTCTCCCTTTTCATTTCTGATTTTGTTAATTTGAATGATCTCTTTCTGCCTTTAGATTAGTTTCTATAAGGGATTGTCAATCTTGTTGATTTTCTCAAAGAACCAGATCTTTGTTTCATTGAGTCTTTGTATTGTTTTCTATGTTTCTATTTTGTTGATTTCAGCCCTCAGTTTAATTATTTCCAGTCTTGCACTCCTCCTGGATGAGTCTGTTTCTTTTTTTTTTCTAGATCTTTCAGGTGTGCTTTTAAGTCACTAATGTGAGCTTTCTCTGTTTTCTTTATGTGGGTACTTAGTACTATGAACTTTCTTCTTAGCACTGCTTTCATAGTGTTCCATAGGTTTGGATATGTTGTGCCTTCATTTTTGTTGCATTCAAGGAAGACTTTAATTTCTTTCTTTATTTCTTCCTTGGCCTGGGGATGGTTTAGCAGTTCACTGTTCAATTTCCATGATTTGTAGGCTTTCTGGGGGTAGCATTGTTGATAAACTCTAACTTACTCCATGGTAATTTAATAAGATAGTGGTGGTTACTCCAATTTTTTTTGTATCTGTGAATGTTTGCTTTGTTACCGAGTATGTGATCAACTTTTGAGAAGGTTTCATGAGATGTGAGAAGGTATATTCTATCCTCTTTCGATGGATTATTCTATAGATGTCTGTTAAGTCCATCTGATTCATTATATCTGTTAGTTCTATTATGTCTCTGTTAAGTTTCTTTCTTGTTGACCTGTCTATTGGTGAGAGAGGAGTGTTGAAATCTCAAACTATTAGTATGTGAGGTTTGATGTACAATTTAAGGTTTAGTAATGTTTCTTTTATATATGTGGATGCTCTTACATTAAGGACATAGATATTCAGGATTGATGATTTTTTCTTGTTATGAGTATAAAGTGTCCTTTTCCATCTCTTCTGATTGATTTTAGTTTGAAATCATTTTTTGAATATTAAGATAGCCACATCTGCTTGTTTCTTAGGGTCATTTGATTGGAAAACCTTTCCCAACCCTTTACTCTGAGATAGTATCTGTCTTTGAGTTTGAGGTATGTTTCTTTTTTTAATTTATTCATTTTTTATTATTACAAAATTTCTGCCTCCTCCCCACCTCCTATTTCCCTTCCCCTCCTCGCAGTCCCCTCCCCGTCCTCTCCAGTTCAAAGAGCATTCAGGGTTCCCTGCCCTGTGGGAAGTCCAAGGTCCTCCCCCGTCCATCCAGGTTTAGGAAGGTGAGCATCAAAACAGGCTAGGCTCCCACAAAACAGTACATGCAGTAGGATCAAAACCCAGTGCCATTGTCCTTGGCTTTTCAGCAGCCCTCATTGTCTGCCATGTTCAGAGAGTCCAGTTTTACCCCCTGCTTTTTCAATCCCAGTCCAGATAGCCTTGGTGAGCTCCCATTAGATCAGCCCCACCATCTCAGTGGGTGGGTGCACCCCTCACAGTCCTGACTTCCTTGCTATGTTCTCCCTCCTGCTTCTCCTCATTTGGACCTTGGGAGCTCAGTCCGGTGCTCCACTGTGGGGCTCTGTCTCTATCTCCATCCATCGCCAGATGAAGGTTCTATGGTGATATGCAAGATATACATCAGTATGGCTATAGGATTGGGCTATTTCAGGCTCCCTCTCCTCAGCTGTCCAAGGAACTAGCTGGGGACATCTTCCTAGTCACCTGGGAATCCCTTTAGAGTCAAGTCTCTTGCCAACCCTAAAATGGCTCCCTTAATTAAGATATATACATCTCTGCTCCCATATCCACCCTTCCTTTATCTCAACCATCTCATTCCCCCAAGCTCTCCCCATCATCCCCTTCTCACTTTTCTCTCCCATCTCCCCTTACCACCAGATGAAGGGGAAGCCCAGCCAATCACCTTGTTTGTAAGGTGTGCCCCCTTTAGGCTAATATTTACTTATAAAACCTTGCGGGTGTACTGCCCTCCTTCTCTTTGTTTTCCTGTGCTTCTCTCTGGAACCTTGGCTTTCGTAAGTTCTCTTTCCTTTCCTTTATTAAAGCTGAATATTATATATTAAAGTTAGTCTGGTTAATCATAACTGCCGATTGACTATGCTCCTTCACCCATCCCAGCCCACCCCCAAGTTCCCATTTTTTGCTCGGCAATCTTGTCTACTTCCAATATCCAGAAGGATAACTATATGGTTTTCTTTGGGTTCACCTTCTTATTTAGCATCTCTAGGATCATGAATTATAGGCTCAATGACCTTTATTAATGGCTAGAAACCAATTTTGAGTAGTACATCTCATGTTTATCTTTTTGGGTCTGGGTTACCTCACTCAGGATAGTGTTTTCTATTTCCATCCATTTGCATGCAAATTTCAAAATGTCAATGTTTTTTACCTCAGAGTAGTACTCTAATATGAGTATATTCCACACTTTCTTCTACCGTTCTTCCATTGAAGAGCATCTAGGTTGTTTCCAGTTTCTGGCTATTATAAATAATGCTGCTATGAACATAGTTGAGCAAATGCTTTTGTAATATGATAGGGCATCTCTTGGGTATATTCCCAAGAGTGGTATTGCTGGGTCCTGGGGTAGATTGATCTCGAATTTCCTGAGAAACTGCCATACTGTTTTCCAAAGTGGTTGCACAAGTTTACATTTCTCACCAGCAATGGATGAGTGTTCCCCTTACTCCACAACCTCTCCAGCAAAGGCTATCATTGGTGCTCTTGATCTTAGCCATTATGACAGGTGTAAGATAGTATCTCAAAGTTGTTTTGATTTGCACTTCCCTAATCACTAAGGAGGTTGAGCATGACCTTAAGTATCTTTTGGCCATTTGAACTTCTTATGTTGAGAATTCTCTGTTCAGTTCAGTACCCCATTTTTAATTGGGTTAATTAGCATTTTAAAGTCCAGTTTCTTGAGTTCTTTATATATTTTGGCGATCAGACCTTTGTCTGATGCAGGGTTAGTGAAGATCTTCTCCCAATCAGTACATTGCCTTTTGTCTTAATGAGGGTGTCCTTTGCTTTACAGAAGCTTCTCAGTTTTAGGAGGTCCATATATTCAATGTTGCCCTTAATGTCTGTGCTGATGGGGTTATATGTAGGAAGTGGTCTCCTGTGCCCATATGTTGTATAGTACTTCCCACTTTCTCTACTATCAGGTTCAGTGGGTTCAGATTGATATTGAGGTCTTTAATCCATTTGGACTTGAGTGTTCTGCATGGTGATAAATATGGATTTATTTTCATTCTTCTACAGGTTGACATCCAGTTATGCCAGCACCATTTGTTGAAGACGCTTTCTTTCTTCCATTGTATACTTTTAGCTCCTTTATCGAAAATCAGGTGTTCATAGGTTTGTGGGTTAAAATCCAGGTCTTCTATTAGATTTCATTGGTTGACTTCTCTGTTTTTATGCCAATACCAAGCTGTTTTCAAAACTGTAGCTCTGTAATAGAGTTTGAAGTTAGGGATGGTAATGCCTCCGGAGTACCTTTATTGTATATGGTTGTTTTATCTTCCTATTTTGTGTTCTCTGGATTCTGGTGTTACCATGTAGCTTTTTAGGATGTTGGAGGATTTCTTGCATTGGTGTCTACCCATCACTTCTCTTAAATGAGGCCGGCAGTGTCTTGGCATTTTGGTTTGATCCTTGGAGTGGCTGTCTGAGTACTTCGGAGTCTTTCTTGGTCTGCCCTTTTTTAGGTCCCCTCAGTATTTGAACAAGCTCTGTTGCAGAGTTTCAAGAACTTCACAGGCAAAAAGGTGGGCTTGGGGGCAGGGTGTTTTGAGGGAAAGCCCAGCAGGAGGAACATTCCCTGCTGGCTGGACAGAATAATCTAGGGATTTGGGGAGAAGCCTCTGAGTTCTGTCCCATTGAAAAGGTCCCAGAGAGTGGCTTGTCTGGTTGTCCAGCCCTGTGACCACTGACTTACCTTCCCGGTTCCCTCAGTCCTGGAGAAGGCTGTGTTGCAGAGTTTTAAGGACCTTTCAGGCAAAATGGTGGGCTTGGGGGCAGGATGGGTTGGGGGATAAAAAGCCCAGCAGCAGGAACATTCTCCACTGGCTCTTCAGTCCTCTAAGCACTGCATCGGGCTGTGTTGCAGGGTTCCAAGGACCTTGCAGGAGAAAAGGCAGACTCATATATATTTATTTTAAATGTTAAAACTGTTTAATGTCTTGAAAAAAAATCACCCTTAATTTGAGAAAGAGAGTCTCACTGTACTGCTGATGATGGAAGTAAGCCGGTGGATTCCAGAGATTCTCTGCTCAGACATTTGAGCATCTGAGTGTCATTGCATTTCAAACAGCTTTGAAAATACACTCTAAGTCTCCTTCCCCTAGCTATCTTTATCTCTGCAACAAGATGATCTTCATTACTGCCAATGCTCTCAAGGGCTTTCTAACTTCTGTGAGAATTTGTGGTCAGGCTCTAGCTCCAGTCTCAATATTATTTGTTTCATCTCCCATTGCAGAAAAGTTCTTTGACTCTCTTCAAAGATGTCTTCTAGATTCTTTGGTTAAGTTATGATCACTGTAATTTCAATAGAGAGTACTAAATTTGTTGCTAAGGGCTAGAATAAGTATTGATGGAATTCTACTGCATAATATATAACCAACAATACAAGTTGGATTTCAAATGATTGGTTTTTAATGTATCTGTGGGATCACTAGTTGAGATAGAAGTGGTATGTACAGAGAGAGAAAAAAGGAGAAGGTATTGGAGATCTAGTGAGAGAAAGAAACACTGATTCTCTGGTTCTTTAGAAATGTACTTGGGGAAATGATTTAAGGGATTACCATTATAAAAATCTTCACAGGATGTAAGACAAATAATTTTGCAAAAAAATAGGAAGAGAATTTTGAATTTCAATATAACCTTCCTTAGTCTCTATGCAGTATACTCCACAGTCAGATATTTCTAATTGAAATTAAGAGAAAGAGAGAGAGAGAGAGAGAGAGAGAGAGAGAGAGAGAGAGAGAGAGAGAGAGAGAGAGACTTCTGCTATTGCGATAAATAATCTGTGAAAATCAGCCTACAGGGCATTGTGAGTTGGCTTTGTGTTTTCAGGCTGTGATCATCAGCCTGTTCCTTTAGATCTGTGGCAGTAGGAATATTATGGCAGGGGTGTGCTATGGATGTGCATGTTTATTTCATGGCAGCCTGAAAGCAATGACTGAAGGGAAGGTGTGATGCTTTAGTATCCTCGTCCAGGCATAGCCCCAGTAAGCAAGCTTCCTTCAGCTGGGTTCCACTTCCTAATAGTGCAACCACCTTCCACAGAAAGAAGACCAAGTCTTAAACACACAAGATATTTGGAGATGTTAAATTCCAAACATGCCATGCTTTCTCATTATTCCTACTTTTAACAATATGTAACATAATAATAGAGTATAATAACCAAACTAAGTCATTAACTACACAAATGATATATATGAAAAGACAGGACTTTACCTGGGCTTCTGGTTAAGGGTAGAAACTGTAGCATGTTTTCTTAGCATACAAGATCCATGTTTGTTCATCTACTATCCACTTATTCGCCATGCTATTCCTAACTTTGAAAAGCCTTTGGTTTTCATTTACAAGTAGATATGATTTTTTTGTGTGTGTGACAGGGAAGATATTTGAGGTACAAATTTCTTCTAATACCAGTAACATCAAAAACCCAGTGTGAACTCATTGTACGTTCCAGACTGCAGTGCAGTGTTTGAGTAAGGAGACAGAAACCTATTTACTGAAATAGAAAACATAATAGCTGTCCTGCCTGTGCGGGGAAAAGTTTCCAATATTCTGTCTCTTTGCGGAAACTTTTATGTGCTTAAATTATTGAAAGTAATTAGAATTTTCAGGTGACGGTTCTTGGATTAGGAATGAAAGCAATAATTAATTTGTGGTCATTTACCTATATTATTAAATTAAAGTTTTTCTTTGTGTACATCTATGAGTATGGTATTGCATTGATTAAAGACACTACCACAAAAGTACATACACCATATTGTAAATATTCCTCCTGGGACATGCCTTTCCACTTTCTTATACATCTCACCCCAGTTACTTCTTTTAGGTATTTTTTTCTTCTACCTTTATGTCATTAATCATATGTGTTTTTAAACATCTATATAAAATCTGGGAATGACAAATGAGAGAAAACATGTATTTTCCTTTACAAGAAAGGCTTGATTTGCTTAATATGATTATTTTGATCTGCATTCAATTTCTTATAAATAATATAATTACATCTATCATGGATTGACAAAAAGTCATTGTGAATATGTACCACATTCGCCTTGTCTGTTCCTCCGTTGTTAGACACCTATGTTGGTTCTATAACCTAGCTGTTGTAAATCATGTTGCAATAAACATTGATGAGCAAGTGCCACTCACTATGATGTGTTGGCTTAGCGTGAAGTCCAACTGGTTTAAGCCTAGCAGTGTAGTGTTAGGTCACAAGGTAGACACATTTTTAGTTTGTTCAGGGAAAACCTGATTTCCATTGTTGCTAAACTAGTTTAGACTTCCATCCACAGAGTTTATGGCTTCCTTATTGTCTTCTACTTTGCCAGTATTTTTTTCTTTATGCTTACCATGCTGATTAAGATTAGACAAATTTTAATTTGCATTTTTCTGTTTGTAAAGGAGACCGGGCTTTCTCTCCATCTGTTTATTGGTTAATATTTTATCATCAAGAACTCTAAAGTGGAATTGTTTCTTATTTTTAGCCTTTCAAGACAAAGGCATATTCTTCAGTGTGGCTAGGTTTTGTCGGAGTGGTGTGTTTCAGCTTTCTATATCAGTGAAACTTCAAATCAATATATTTCAGATAATAGGAACACAGAGAAGGCTTTGCAGTTGATAATATCCAGAAAAATGAACCTATAATCAAGCTAGCTTTCTGTTTTTGTTTTAACAAGAAAATCATCAAAGAACTTCCCACATATCACAGTCTTGCTACATCCAGCCCAAGTTCTCAGGTCCAATGTTTATCAATAAAGAACAGGTTCTGTTTGATTAACTAATTTCAATTTTAATTTTTAATAGTCTTAAAAATACATGAAAGTTTTATAATCTGAGTTTTTATAATTATTCACCAATCCAATGCTATTTACATGAAAATGCCTATGGGAGAAAAATGAATGTAAAAATGTTGTATTCATTAGAACTCAACTTTAGGTATGAAGATACATAAGATAAAATGTTTTCCCAAAAAGCCTGAACAAAATCATTTTTAACACAGCAGGATATAATCCTGCAAGTTGAAGTATTAACTCTAAGTTGTGAATCTAATTTTCTAAGGTTTCATCAATAGTTATTCTTAAAATAAATTCTTATGAAGTCTCACACTGTAAAATTGCAATTTCATAGTAATTTTAAAAGGATTGCTAGAGATAGACAAGGGTTAGGTTCTGGTATATTATGCTTAATCTATCATCTTCCGTCATCTGTTTAAATGTAGCTTAGGAAGATTAATGTGGAAGGAACTCCCGGATGTAAATTACCTTCCATGAAGTTTCTGATTATGCTTTGTTCTCTATTAGCTCCATTCTTATCTCCCTCACTACCTTGTCATTTTCTTCCTTCCACTACCACAACACCAACACCTACACTAACCAGATATTTCCTGCACCTTACAAATACCTCTGAGTATGATTTGTCATTTAATTCTGATTTTAGAGTCATATATATATATATATATATATATATATATATATACATATATATAGTCATTTTAGTATCTTAGAAAATTTATTAAACTGTAAAAGAATATAAATTAACATGTCCACACAAATCAAATCATAGTTGTTTCTACTTACCTGTCCAATATTTACCTGTTAAATATTCTTCCTAGTACAGGGCTTTAAGCATTAGTTAGACACAAAGTACATGGAATAATTGAAAGATACAACCTGGCTTTCTGAACCAGAGCTCAACAAAACAGTAATACCAATGGATTAAGTGAATGGGCCTGCAGAACACTGTGAAAAGGAAAAGGGTTACACTATTATGCATAAAACATAGTGATTTTTTTTTTTTTGCTTGCTTCCATGGATTGGGGTTTGGGGAACTGAAGGACAATTTATAAAACTAGAATAAACAGAGATCTAAGCTGAAGAATTATAGTCAGATCCTCAAGGGATGGGCTTGCAGATCTCCTTGACTCTTCCTTCTTGTATCCCATGCATATAAATTACACAAACAGTAGGCTGAAGGGGAGGAAAGTCATAAGCCAAATATGGGGATTCTCACACAATCCTGAAATACTAATTCTTTTAAAACAAGGAAGGAATATGTAATGATATGTAATAACATTAATCTAATGTTGGTTCATGTCACGACAGGAGACAAAAAAAAAAACAGGATTTTAATTAACGTATCACAGATTCAGAAAATGGAATACTGTGTTTTCTCTCACAGAAAAATCCAATGTAAATCCAAGCTTCAACTGTTCATATCTAGGGATTACTTGTGGACAAAGGTCAGTAAACAAGTAAAAGGTCCTTATGGTTAAAAAAAAGGTTTTAGGGAAGGGGTGGGGAAAACAGTTGAGTGAAATAGAAAAGGGTGTAAAGTATATAGCAGAAAGGAAAAGTGGGGAAGCAGAAAGCTAAGGAAGAAAGTGACGGGGTGGGAATCGGCAGAAATGAGGCATGGATCATGAATGCAACCTTTATACAGAGACCAATACTTTGAAAGCTAATTTAAGAAATATATTTATTTAAATGAATGGGAAATATAGTAAGTCTCTATATGTGCTTTGCTTCCATCATGTGCAGCTTTCCTCAGCATACCATTCTACATGCCACTGGTACAGTGTAACCCTTTGGGATGGATGCTGGCAGTAACATCATTCTACACACCACAGGTACAGTGTAAACCTGTGGGATGGATGCTGGCAATAATATCATTCTACATACAATGGGTACAGTGTAACCCTGAGGGATAGATGCTGGCAGTAACATCATTCTATACACCATGGGTACAGTGTAACCCTGAGGGATGGATGCTGGCAGTAACATCATTCTATACACCATGGGTACAGTGTAACCCTGTGGGATGGATGCTGGCAGTAACATCATTCTACACACCATGGGTACAGTGTAACCCTGTGGGATGGATGCTGGCATCATTGTCACTCTTTGCAGTGAGTGCTTTCATTGCTGTTGCAACTTCTTTCTTTCCTTCATTCCTTTCCAGATTCATTTCTGTTAGTACTGAATGGCATTCATTTCTGTGTATAACCATTCATTCAAATACCTATTAAAAAGAAAATTGATTACAACTGCATTTTAAACATATGAATAAAACTGCTATAAATGTCTATAGGCATGATTTGTGTGGACCTGCGTTTTCAAACCATTTGGGTAAACATTAGGAGCTGAGAGTTAGATTGCTCAGCTTTCTCAGAGACTGTTGGGCTCTGATCAGAAGTGGTTTGTAGTAGTCTACATTTCTACCAGGATCCCATTATATCACATCAGCACCTGTGCCTTGTGCTAACAGTATTCTGAGTTTTCCCTATTTGAATATGCGTTTATGTTGAAGGAGACCTCTTATTGGTTCCCAACTGCTCAGCCCCCAAATAATCACAGAAACCATATTATTTAGATCACTGCTTGGCCCTTTAGCTCTAACTTCTTATTGGCTAACTCTTACATATTAATTTAACCCATTTCTATTAATTGCCACTTGGCTGTGGCTTACCAGGTAAAGTTATGTCTGGCTCTGGCTGGGCTACATGGCTTCTTTCTAACCCCACCTCCTTTCTCCCAGCATTCAGTTTAGTTTTCCCTGCCTACCTCTATTCCCTGCACAGGCCCAAGATAGTTCGTTTATTAACCAATGGTATTCACGGCATACAGAGGGGACTCCCACATCACATTTAGTTATACCTCTTGTTGATTAAATTTTCAAATTCTCAGTGACATGATGCTGAACAACTTTGCCCCTGGTTGCTTCATCACAGTTGAAAATATTTATTCATTGTTTATTTGAGCTGTTCAATGTCTGGTTGAGATTTAATAATTCTTTATTTTACAGAAGATTCCTTTATCAAGTGTGGTAATTTTTGTCAATTGATTATATCTGAAGCTTATCCTTTGGCTTTCCTTTTCATGTAATGGGAGGTAACTTTAATCAAGTAATCCTATTATTTTGATTAGTTGTACCTTTGCTGCTATTTTGCAAACTTGACCACTATAGCCAAAGACACCTTGACGTTCTCTTTCCTTGTCTTTTTCTATGATTTCAATATGACATGAACCCATATGCTTACGATCCTCATCCATAAATTGTGAGGCTGTTTTGAGAGTCAAAGGAAGTACACCACTGGAGGAAGGGGTTAAAATTTTTGTAGTATAACCCTACTTATTGCTTAGTCTCTACTTCCTGCTTCATGGAAATATGTGCTAGCGTCTGTCACATCCTCCCACCACCGCAAAATTACCCATGCCATGACTCCTGTACCATTAGACTGCATCTTCAAAGCATAACCTCAAACAGAATTTATCCTGAACTTGCTTCTTATCAGGAACTCTCTCACCTCAATTGAAAAAGTAATTAATATATAACATTAATTCCAAGAATTGTGCCATGTCTGCAACTACCACAGCACATGGTATGCATGATCTTGGAAATGTATTTTGGGAAGAATTTGGACTCATTTCTATCTGCAGGCTAGAGAAGGCCTAGGATGTTGGAATTAGTGTTTGATAGACTATTCTGTTGAGGTCTTGGAAGTCATGAATGCAAATAGAAATGAGGACATTTAAGGCTAAGGTATAAAGTTTCAGAAGGGAGCAAGTACTGTTTTGAAGCTGGGCTAGAGGCAGTGAACACTTTGGAATGGCAAAGGATATGAGTGATTTCAGGATACACCCTAAAACTTTAGTTGTGCTTAAGTCAGAAGTAATTTAATTTGTTTGGCAGGAGAATGTCAGACTAAGACACCATCCAGGATGTGGCATGGTTACTGCTCATTGTCCTTTGTCAAGATTTTGGTTAAAAAGAATATTAAGCAGAACAAAAATATTAATATGTATAGTTTGGTAAGGAAAGTCAAGTGAGTAAATTTAAGCTATGGATAAGGTAAAGAGAAGTAAAGTCTCTGGAAATGTTAATGATACTAATAGCATCAAAGAGAAGCTACACAGTGGCTAAGATACTAATATATGAGGGCAAGAAATCACCCACAGAGGGCTTCAGGGAATAAACCTGAAAAACCTGAAAAGGCTTCATTTGAAAAGAGAGTGACTGGATGAATACCTGTAGCATAAAGTGAAGCAGCGGGGCCACGTCCCGCCACCCTGGCTAGCTTAACCCCCAAAATAACCCTACGGCAATTGTACTAATTAAATTACTGCCTGGCCATTAGCTCTAGCCCCTTATTGGCTAACTCTCACATCTTGATTAGCCCATTTCTATTTATGTGTATCACCACTTGACTGTGGCTTATCTGCATGAGTATAACCAGGGCCTGTCTCTGGTAGGAGAGTCATGGCATCTGCCACACTTCCCTTCTTGCCAGCATTCTGTTCTGTTTACTCCACCCACCTAAGGGCTGCCCTATCAAAAGGACAAGGCAGTTTCTTTATTCAACAAATGAAAGTAACACATCCTACACCATTTCCCCTTTTCTGTTTAAACAAAAAAGAAGGCTTTCACTTTAACATAGTAAAATTACATATAATATAACAGCAAGGAAGATTACAGTTACAATATTTATATCTATTTTATTTTTTATCATACCAATGGAAAACTATAACTATCTATTCTTCAACTCCATCAAAGACTCCAGAAGAATATAATATTACCTAAGTAAACAAGAAGTAAGCAACTTCCAAAACTCTATAAATGACAGAGATATCTCACTGCCTGTACAGTCACCCAAAGTTCTTTTGTACCGTTGGGGCATCCATCTTCAGCCTACAGGCCCATAGTATCCAGCAGACATTTCCATGAAGCAGGAAATTCCAAAGACAGTTCAGTCACTTTCTTTTGTGTCCTGCAGAATATCTCGCAGACTCTGTCATGAAACAGGAACCCTGAAGGAATATCTCACCTTTAGGCAAGTTCAGCAGTTTTCTCTCTCTGCAGGTTCTTTGTGTCCAGTTTATGCAACAGTCCAGGCAAGAGCAGTTTCTTGCCCAAATGGCTAACCAACTCCATAAGGAGCCTCTTCGATGCCCATCTTCCTCTAGAAATATCTTGGTGCTGCCAGAAGCAGATATGTCTCACTGACATGGAAAGCCCTGAGTTATTAAAACATTAAATGCCATATTCTGTAGTCTTTGAAAGATATGAAGAATCTAACTGAAACATATCTTTATATATCTAGAAAATCTAACTAACACGACTATAAGCTTGACTATTATTGATGATTATCCGTTAACAACCTATATTTCCTAATTATACATTACATCTTTAAATGAACTACACAATCACAATACCTTAATCAAGATCAGAAATACATATACATATAACAAGATTGTGTCTGGAATTCCTTTTAAAGCCCTCTCAGGTTTCACGTGGCGTTAGTTAACCAAAATGGGCACCAGATAAAATATGAAACAATCCCACACCAGTTTGGAATAAAAGGGTTATTTATTTGAGGGGAAAAAACTTATAGAACACCATCCTATATGACAACCAGGAAAGGAGTTTAGCTGCTGGAGCAAGAGGGAGAGCAGAGTGCTGTTGCTGCTTTTTAAAGAGAAAGAGACCATGCTCCAGTGGGCTGGTATCTCAACAACTATTGGCTGAAGGAGCAGAAGGAGCTCCCACATCAAATACCACTTCAGCAGAATTTGTCAGTGAACTATTTTCCTAGCTTCAGCCAAAAGTCCACAGAAGTAAATGAAGTGCTGGCTACAGGAGAAAGACAGGATCACTGTGAGTATTCTTAAATTCAGGTACTTTGTGATGATATATTTAAAAATCACATTGAAGTTATGCTTCTTAACAAGATTTCCTCTCTATTACATGGTCTGCAGGCCAGAATTGAGAAGTGATTAGGGTTGTAATGACCCAGTCAGGGCAATGTAGGTAAAGATATGGATGGTGCCAGTCATATTGGCTGATGCAAAATGATTTTGGAGTGCTTCACACATTTGTGGAAATTTTTATTCATTATAGTGTGGGTACTATACAATAGAAGAAAAGAAATGAGATCTGTAGTCTTTTCAGTAAGAATAGCCCCATAGGCTCATATATTTGAATGCCTAATAATCAAGAGGAGGCACTATTTAGAAGTATTAAGAAGTATGTCAGTGCTAGGATCAGTACTGCCTTGTTGGAGGAAGTGTGTCACTGGAGGGTGGCTTTGAGTTTTTGAAAGCTCACATCAGGTCCACTGTCCCTCTCTTGCTGTTGCATGTGGATGCTGATATAGAATTCTTAGATACTTCCCCATCACTATACCTTGTTGAAAACTTAAATGTTCCCTGTCATGGTGACAATGGTTCAAAAACCTCTGAAACTGTAAGCAAACCCTAACTGAATGCTTTCCTTAATCAAAGTTGCCATGGGCATGGTGTTTCTTCACAAAATAGAATACAAAAACAAAAACTAAAATTATCAAATAATGCAAAGATATGTTTAGATGTCTATGTTAGAGCTGTTGAAGTATCTTACATTTCAAATTCCAAATGCTAGTAATTAGTGTGCAGTCTGTATTACAGCATCTAGTCTTAAAAGTGAAGTTGTATAGATATTTGTGTTCTTTATTTTTGCACATAAGTACTATACAAATACAATGCAAAATGCACATGCATATGTATGCACTACATTATCAATACACTCAGACGCATTCCTACACATATAGTATATATGGTGTTCATGTGGCTATTATATATAAAATTTATTTGGGAGTGAAGAGACAGTGATACATGTATGAAATTATCAAAGAATAAAAAATACTATTAAAAGAATGGGGAAGTGATAGAGTGAGACTAAGTTTTACAATTTCCAATAAATACATGGAAGTAATGTTTATAACTGCAAGTAATAACTAGTTAAACTATTCTTTTTTGTCTAATCTAATGGCTTTAAAACATCATCCTGTATTTTAGTTGAATAATAACGTGATGGATTCTATTCATCAACTTACAGCATCATATCCAGTGTGTTATATTCACTGTATTTCACATCATATTATATGTGCTCTAACATCTTTGCTAATTTTGCAATTTTTGTCAAATTATAAAGTATGAGTAATTTAAAACAGGAGAATTATCTTGTATCCCTTGGAAAAGTTAATTTTTTTAAATATGACCTTTACTAACTAATTAAACAGGGGTCTTAAGTACTTCTTCTAGAATAGTCAATGACCACTGCTGTGCACTTGTGAAAGACATAATGCTAGATGGCACCTTGAACCAAAATTGAATAACTTTTTACTCAGATTTCCATCAGATTTTTATCTTATGGAAATTGCCTTCAAACCTGGGATTTCTGAGTCTTAGTCAAGAGTTCTCTCTGTCTCATGCTTGTTTGGTTTATGTTTTCGGCGAATGCATCACCATTCTGGTAAACCTCGTTCTCTCCACATAAGCCCTGGAGCCTCCCTATTCCATCTGAAAGGTGTTAGTTCCAGCATCAATTGTTGTTTGCCTGAAGCAGGAACTTTAAGATCCTTCTGAGCTGCTGAGTTCCTAAACCTTAAACCATCATCACTGGTCAGAAACAAGAACTGTAAAACTAGGAGTTTCTATAAATCTGTGAAGACAATAACCAAAAAAGCAGGGCAGCTTCTTATAATGATTCCTCACCAATAAAGTGCTGTTTCTGTTTATTTGTGGTGCTGTTGACACCAAACCAAATGCAGCCAGAGACTCGATGACACTGCCCAGAGGAGGAGGGGAAAGAGCAACAATAAGAAACATTCTTAGTATGTGAACCTCTACAAAAAGCTTACCATATCCAGCTAAGCTTTGTCTAATAAAGGTAATAAGTGCATTGCGAGCTTTCTGGTAAGAGTTCAAAGTCAACCTTATCGAATGCATCGAGAGCTATTTACTCAAATGCTTTGACTTTAAAATGGACAGGAAAAGATATCAGTGTCTCTATTAAGTATTGTCCAAAAATAACTGTGCATTTACCTCTGGTGATGCTTCTTCCTCCACCCCCTCCAGTGTGTCTTATGTACAAGTCAGTGTGCAGAGTCCTTAAGAGCTAAGAAAACGAAAAAGGAGGCACATGAGAAAGTTCAGATTCAAAGATACAAGCCAATGTAAAGACTGTTAAACCCAGAACATCCAGAATGAGAGGCAGTTGAAAGGAAGGTGGCTCCAGGAGTATGAGAGTGGAAGAGAGTGACAGACAGAAGGTGATCAGGTGGGAGGTAGTCACTCACTAGCTGGCGCAGCTCTACATACAGGTAGACCTGGATTTCCACACAGCCTCAGCTCCCAGCATTAGGACTCGCTGCTCATACTTACAACCTGCTGCTCACAGGACCACGGAGTGAGAGTCCAGTTGAAAGGAAAATTTACAACAGGGGAAATTGGGAACAGGAGGAGGAGGGTAAGAACTCTATTATCTTTCTCAAATTTTGTGTAACTCTCAAAGTGTTCAAAAACAGCTCATGAATTATTTATAAAAAGAAATCTAAGACAAAAGGAACTGGCCATTTCTCGGAACAGCTCACTGAAGTCACATTGCAAGCAAAGCCAACTTTCTAGGACCCAGGGCCACCAGTGTATAAAAGTCTAAGCCTTCGTGACAACCATAGACTGCAAATTGCAAAGTGAAAAAGAAATCTTCTTTATTAAGTTTGCTTTTCACTGAGGAACAGCTGTGCTATTTTGTGGCAGCCATCTGTTTTCCTCTGAAATAATCAGCAATGACTTCCTGGTTGATAACTTTAAGCATGCCAAAGGTGGTCTTCCAAAGCAAGTACTTTCGAAAGGAAGAAGGAAAATAAACATGGAGGAAAGATAGATGACATGGGCCAGCCTCCTTGAGATGCAGAAGGCACAAGGAATACAGGAGAAACATTTCAAGTAATTTAGGTGTTAAATATTATATATACACATATTATATATACATATATTATATATTTATATATGTATATATAATATCTAACACCTAAATATATATATACACATACACTAAACAACAACCCAGTGTAGGAGTGAACACAGAAATAGAAACAGATAAACTAAACAAAGATAATATACTACAACTATCACTTAAGGCCTGGATGTGCAGCTCATTGGTAGACTTCTAGAATGTGTAAAATTGAGTCTCAAAATATCAGCACCACTAAAACAAAACAAACAAAAGTGAAAACACCACTTAAAATTATTGGAAGAAAGAGAATAACCATTTCTTCAAAGTGAGGAGATAGGATGTGTATGGTTGTGAGAGGACTGGGAAGGTTCAAGCCACACAGTTCAACTACTCAGGCATGTACTAGAATTCAAGGCTGAATTTAGCATTATACATAGAATCTGTAAGGCTCAAAATTCCTAAGTTTTACATGCCAACATTACTGTCTAGGGATCTGATGAAATTCGTTTTTTCTGCCAGGTAAAAAACTAAAAGTAGGAAAACTCTGGCTCTACAGGAGCACCAGAGATGTCTTGAATACCATGCAGGAGAAGACAGAATAAATAGGTGAAGAAAGTACATATTTGGGCAGAGGAAACAGTGTCTCACAGCAGACACTTGCAAAAAAAGACCCTCTGCAAGAAGGGGTGCTTGAGAACCTGAAAATCCAAGCTCTTCTCTAGGGCTGGAGATTTTAAAGCCTCTGAAGGGTCACCCTCCCTCTACTTAGGGAAGATCAGTTTGAAGAGAGGATGGCTATTTGGTCAGCCACTGTATTGTAAAAATGTCCTGAACTGGCCTTGAAATTGTTAAGCAGGGGACCTACAGGTGGAGAAAAACAAAAGAAAAACAAACAAACAAACAAACAAAAACCTTCATTTGCTTTAAGCTGTCAGGCTTCTGTCTGGAGAGAAGGGAGAAGCCAGCCCACTTGGAAGCTCACTAACTTTATTACCCTGATTACCCTGTAATGACTAT
The DNA here is from genome assembly GCF_903992535.2 of Arvicola amphibius. Taxonomy (NCBI): domain Eukaryota; kingdom Metazoa; phylum Chordata; class Mammalia; order Rodentia; family Cricetidae; genus Arvicola; species Arvicola amphibius. The sequence continues at coordinate 77,549,756 of NC_052047.1, forward strand.
CCTCTATCTGTCTGCCTATTGAGGAGTCTGTCTCATTCCTAATCTCTCACCAACATGATGCTGTAAACAGAAAACTGCACACTTAACCTCATATGACATGTCACAGCCCAGCAGAAATATAACAGCGACATATTTATAAAATACTTATCCAGTTCTATCTTCACACTGTGTGTTTGTACAGCAGGTCGTAGAGAATATAGTCATAACAATCTCCACTCCTACGAAATATTTATTCTCAATATATAAAAAGAAGAAATTAAAGCTCAGAAATGCTGAATCATTAATCTCCCCAAGGATAGAAAATTTTGAAAATTTTAGCCCTATTGGTGACACTTTGAATAAACTCCCATGTGAAGGATGCATATGTTACGTAGTAAGTTAGACCATATCATTTAGATTTTTAATCTTTGCTTTGATTTTATCATTACAGGTTAATCCTCTTCTCAGTAACTTGAAGTATCCTGAAAGCTATCAATTGCTAATTAAATCACTCCATGTTCTGATTGGAGATGGAATGGGCTTGATTTTCATCTCCTCTTGCAAGAGATGCTGTTTGAGATTCTAAAACTTCAACTTCATTTTCCCTAAATGGCAAACATTAATAATACTTAGAATAATTTTCATTTAAAATGTACTTGTGACCCAAAATATATGGAAGGTTTCTCCTAAAATATTTTCTTGGAAAAGTCAAAGATCTTTTTATCATAAATGGTAAATTGTTTATGCATTTTCTGTATTGGATTTTATGTTAGAGAGGATTGAAACTCATTTATTTTATCACACTGAGAAATTTTGCTCCTTTGGTTGGTTTTCTGTTTGGTTGTTTGTTTTGCTAGCAAAGGTACCAAGTTTGTCCATCAAGGAGGTAAGGGCAGCAAGAACCCAAATTTTCTGGCCTGACTCTTTCTACTTTGTGCCAGTTACAATCAGGCTCTGAAGTCAAAGTCCCACAAAAGAGATGAAACTCCATCACCTCTACATCAGTAATAAAAGAGGGCACAATCTTGGCCAAGAGTGCTTGCTAGACTAGTTTTGGTCTTGGCACACTGTTTACAAAAAATGTTGCTGTGTTGAGTTGCTTTTTCTTTGTATGTTTCTTTGTATGAAACTAATATTATTCAAGTATAAAAAGAAGAAAAATAAAAATTCCAAGTAGAAACATTTTTAAAGCCAGAGTGCAACATCACATTCCCTGAAGAATGTTTTCCCACAGATATTTTGGAATCTAATTAGGAATCATGCTCAAATATTTTTTTAAGAAATTTCAGGAAGCAGGAAATCCAGTCTTGTCTCAATAGCTGGGGATATAGATTTCAATCTTTAGCTTGATTTTATCATTACAAGATTAATTATTTTCTTAGCAGCTTGAAGTAGATTGAATACTATTGATTGCTAATTAAGTCACTCCATGTTTCCTATCAATGTCACACTTGAAAATGCAGAACTATGCCTCATAAAGGATACAGTTTACACTGTAGTATGGAGAAACACCCAGATTAAGCCCTGTATTCATATAGAGAGAAACTAATGGACATGTTGGAAAATCTTCATATGACTTTGGAGTAGCTGACATTTGGTGAGAGTCAGTCTCTACACAGGTCCCAGAGTTGTTCAGTTTCTCAGTTATGTTACTGACAGAGGTTACAAAAGGCATAAAAATGTTGCTACAAGAAGGATGAAATATCATTCTGAAATGAGCGTCTTTTCTTTGTCCATTTGGGGTGTATGGAAAGGGATCCCTAGAAAATGTTTCAGAGATACAGGATACTGTGTTCATGGAGACAGGATGAGGGACCATAGATTGTAGGAGGTGGGAGAGCAATATTTCCTGCATCCTGTGAGTTTGAGATAAACCTGTCACAGGAGTACCTGAGATCAATTATTTGGTTTTTTTTTTTTTTTGTACTTTTTCTTTCATTGAATGAACTTAATTGATTCATGCTATAGTAAAATATAAACAAAAGTGTTTATTTTTAAAGACTCAATACAGGGGTTTTGATTAGGTTTGTATCATTATTAGCCACTAACACCATTAGCATAATATTTTCATTATTAAAAACAGAACCATTTCTATCACATAGCCTCTCCCATTTCCCCTTCACCTACCACTTGATAACCTGCAATATCCTTTTTGACCATATGAATAAACAACATGCTTTAACTGATCCATGAGTACACCTTTGTGGGAGACTAAGAAAGATGGGTAAGGAAAATATATAAACATATTATGTAGTATTTATATTTACACATAAGTAACTGCAGGGGAAGGGAGTGGTCATAAATTCTGCAGAATCCAAAAAGCATGAGAGCAATAAGAAGTCGAGGACAACTAGGTTGTTATCCTTAAAACACTTTAATATGAATACTCTAATATATATTACAGATATGTATACATGGTTTAATTTCTTGACATCCTGGAAAGTGAACCCACAGTTGCTTCTTGCTGTTGAGTCCTTTTGTTTAATACATGTGTACATAGATGCTTACCAGTGTTTCCTGGATTATAAATAGACTCACTGTCATCTATGTTTGGCTAAGTATTGAGCCAAAAGAGGCCCTTGGACAAAAATGCCCAAAGGAAGATGTCAGTTGACTGGGAAGTGTACTCATAGGGAAGGAGATCGAGGGAGTACTAAAACTTTCATACCTAAAGTCACAGGGGTAGTAATGCATAAAGTTTGGAACATATAAAATTATGTGTAAGATGATATCAGTACAGCATTAATGATAACCAGATGCAGCAATACACATGAATTATGATGCAAGGCATAACCCAAGGAATCAATAAGTGGACACTTCATCGTTTTCCATTTCTTCTCATATACTTCATATCTTTTTAAGTTATCCAATTAGTCATATTAATATCTTCTGTTTATGTCATTTAGATGTAAGATATTAGCCATGACACTTCACAGTCCCTTTGTCCAGTAGGGTGTTAGAGGAGAAAACTTGTCTGTCAAGCTTGATTCATCAAACCTGAAATGACTTCATTTTCTTCTTGGTTTATTTGTTTCTCTTTCTTTTAAGTTGGCTTTGCAAAAGAACAATATTTGTATTTACTGCTGTTAGTATGAATCACAGTGTCAGAGGTGTGAATGTTCCCTAAAATGAACCAAACCAAGATCCTCAAGACAATTGGACTGGGAGCTATGAAGCAAACAACCTGGCCTCTGGGGTAAATGATTCTATATGAAGTAGAATGACCAGTGCCAGCCACTTCATTTGCCTTCTCAGAGTTTGATAGAAAAAAAGTTGGGTAAGCAAAGATTATATATATATATATATATATATATATATGAATTCCCTAAGCTCTGTGTTACTTTTCCAAGGTCTTGTAATTAAAAAAAGAAAAGAGGAAAGTATAATGACATGTAACCATGCATTCTCTTCAATGGCTAGCATTCTAATGTTGAAGTACTAGTGAGTTAAAGTTTGTCTTCAGTATTCTTCATATGTTATAGTTTATAAATATTTATTAGACTTTAAAATCATTTTTACTTGTTTGCCAATGGCAGAGTTTTGAACGTCAAATGATGCTGGTTAACTCACCCATTTTATTTGGAATGCAGTCCTTTATTTCTTCATTGTTTATTCTCTTTCACATGTTTCTCTTTGACCTCAGACATGACTCCTGACATTAACAATCAAATAAATAAGTAATGTGTGACTGAGGGGATGATTTAGTGAGTAGAATGTTTTATTTTCCTTGAGAATTTATTTTGGATCCCTATACTCAAGTAGAGCCTAGGTATTACCACCTAATATCTGTAACCTCTGTGCTGGTTTGGGAATGGGGCAGAAATGGGGTAGTCCTCGTACCTCACTAGCCAGCCACTATGGTGAAAATGGCAAGCCCCATGTTCAGAGAAGAGACCCTGTCTCAAAAAGTATGATAAAAGGTGGTGAAAAAAGATATCCCAATGTCAACCTCTGACTTCTAGGAGTGCCTGTGTGGGTGAGCACACCTGCACAAGCACATGCACACATGACACACCACGTACACAAATAAATAATAAGGAAATTAATCAAACATATGCCTTATAACCTGCCAAATTCACACAGTTTTGGTATTAACTGTTACCTCATAACTTTATGAAATTCCAAATCTGAAACAAAACTTCTTAACTTTGTTTATATGTATTGTTTATATGTATCCTTAGTCACTGCTTTAGTAAATCATCTATCATTTATCAATCCAAATAAGTACAGATTTTCCCAAATAGTTTCCTTACCTAATCTGAACCTCAGAATATAGCAAAGTAGTTAAAAGATTTTCCATCTATTTTCTCAAGGGCAGTATTAACTGTACATTCCAAAAGTGTTAGTTAAATATACACTGACTGTCCTAAGCTATCAAAGGCATGTTACTTAAGACTACTCAATGTGTCCCACGGAATCCCGGACCCCAAAGTTTATTCACCTTAAATATTCTCATGTTTCATTTATCCCCATCTCTATTACCAAACTTTCTTCTTTTAATTTTTTTATTGATTAATCAATTAATTAATTTTTCCCAGTCCCACCAAAGTTTCCCCACCCTTCTTCTTCTCCTCCCAGTGCCCCCAACCTCTCTCCTCCCCTCCACATACTCCCTTTCTCTCTCTTCAGAAAAATACAGGCCTTCCATGTATATCTGCCAGCTATTACAGGTCAAGTTGCAGCAAAGACTAGGCACCTCCTCTCCTACTGAGGCTGCAGGAGGCAACCCAGCAGAGGAAAGGTCTGAAGATCAGGCAACAGTGTCAGAGACGGCCCCTAATTCCTCTGCCAGGAGTCACACAAGAAGACCACGCCACAAGACTGCAACCGATGCAACACACGCGAAGAGGGCTCAGGTCAATCTCATTCAAGTTCTCTGGTTGAAGGTTGCGGCTCTGTGAGTCCCCAGGAACCCGGGTCAGTAAACTCTGTGTTTTTCCATGGTTTTCTTGGCCCCTCTGGCTTGCTAATCCCTCCTCCCCTTCTTCAACAGAATTCCTTGACTCTGTCTGATGTTTGACTGTAGGCCTCTGCATCTGTTTTTATCAGTTGATAGGTAGCCTCTCTGATGGTAATTGAACTAGGCAATGATCTATGAGTATAGTAGAATAATATTAGTCAATATTCATTGACTTTTTTTCTTTTTAACCCATCAAATTTGTTTCTATCCTAGGTCCCTATGCTGTCTAACCTCCGGGTTCTTGTCCTCCGGGCTTTATCACCATTACCAAACTTCCAATAGGCAAATATAATTAGCTCCTTAACTTGCTGAAATGTTTGATAAAATAATATTGTTTGGTTGGACCTCCAGCTCTCTCCTGCATGATCTGGAAGGTGACATTCCTGTTTTTCTCTCCAAAACTCACCTGCCCAGAGAGTCTTCATCAAAGAAAAATTAACCAAAAGCTCAGTTCTACATTCTTGCCTACTACTGCAATTTTCTCCCTGTTGCCACCAGCAGTCTAAGACCCTGACTAAGTGTTCAGTTTTTGACCATATTTGGGCACAAACCTAGCATGGTAGACATATCATCACTGCTTAAAACTTATAAAGATTCCTTATTTGATTTTGTGGGTACAGCTTCTTTGGCCTTGATCTTTGGGATAGAAGAACTCATCCAGCTGCTGCTTTGCTCGAATAAAGCCGTTGTTACACTTTTTCAGTTCAGCTTGATCAGGCTTACTATTTCACCAGAGAAACCTGTCATTGGGGAGCAGAAACCCTATTAAATATCACTGGCTATGTCCCACCTCATCATTTATCAGTATAGTATCTCTAAAATCCATAAATGGAATTCTCATCAGAGATCTTCCCATGACTCTATAAAGAGAGAGACAGTGATCTTGGCGAACATTCACATTAGGCTGATGCTTCACAGCTTGGGTTAGCATTGTCATGTGAAGACTTCTTTTTAAAATTGCCTTAAAAGACAAACATGCCAAGTATAGAATAAATATCTTAAGCCAAATCTTTTCATTTGTCACAGATTTATTGTTATTTTATGTATATGAGTGTATTGGTTGGACATATGTATGAACAACATGTGATCAGTAACTCTATAAGCTGGATGTGGGCACTAGATCCCCTAAAACTAGAATTACCACAGGCTGTGCATGAACATGGTGTGCTGAGAAATGGCCATAGACCTTCTTATCACATAAGCAAATATTTTCAACTACTGAGACACCTCTTTAGCTCCCAGTAACCCAAATATTTAAATTCCCAAAGTGAGACTATCCTTTGTTAATACATCTGCTTTAAGTTTATGTATTTGACCAAGTTGATGTCTCCTTTCATTTACTAAGGCCTAGACTAGATAGAGCATCATGAGGATAAGAAATATACATAGCCTAGATCAGAAGGTGGCTTAACTAAGGGGAGGAATAAAGCCAGCTTGAGGTGGTTAAGGGGACTGGGGAGGGCAACAAATGAAACTAAAGTACAGTGACATGCAGGTGTAAGGTGTTATAAAAATACCCTTGGCCTGGATGATAAGCGAACTATAACATGAAATAAAGCAAAGGAATAAAAAAAGCTAAGATAGCCATGAGAAGTTCAGGAAACCACAGGTTATTGATATTCTATGTGATCAATCAAAATATCAACAAATTCATACTGTTTAACTATAACCCCTCTTTTACAAGCAAATCAGACCTTCAGGAACGTGCATTCTTGATACTCACTAAAGCTGATAAACTACAGAACAAAGAGACATGGGATTGTCCAAGAATGGAGTTCTAAATTTTCAGTATGAATTTTGTCTTCCTAAGAGTAAATCATTGTATAGTCTTCAGTCTGTAAACAAAAGTATGAGTTAACATTAACAAAACCAGACATTTGTAGAAGGTTGTTTTGGACATAAAATAATTGTAAACAGTTGTCACTCTGGCTTCAAAAATATCCAGGACCCAGAGTGTTAACCTGGGCAGTGCCCCCCTCAGCCCCAGCCTCAATCATCCTCAAATTATTTCTGTTCATCTGCTGATCCTTGCATCTTTTTCTAGATGGAAAACTTCACCCCAGAATGTTCAGTCAGTAAAGATTTAGTCTGTACTACATCGGAGGAGTCATGTTTCCATGAAAGCAATTTTATTTGTGTGTGTGTGTGTATGTGCGTGTGTGTGTTTGTGAGTGTTTCTAGCTTGACTAGAAAACCAACCCACTGAAAGACACAATATTTTTAGGATTATTTGGTCAAAAAGAAAAAACAAATATTTTCTGTAGGTTAATCATTTTATAAAAGCACCTACTTGTCTAATTCTGAATATTTTTCTTCTTATTCATACATTTCCTCCAGTTTACTTCATGGGATCCTTTGTCATTTGCTTCCTTCATTCCTAAAGCAGATAAAGGTTGCAAACAGTACCCATCCACATTACCAGGCACAGACCCTTGGAAGAAAGCCTTTTTTAAAAAACTTGTAAGCATCATGATAGGATCTCAGTTTGCGCAAGACAGAATTATGAGTGATAGCACATCACAAAGAAGAGACAGTTTTTGTCCATTTTATTTTCGTGTTTCTCTGTTAACCAGGAATAAATCTCCAGTAATCAGAATTTAACTTCTCTGAATATTCTCTTTTCTACCCTCTGTCCCCAGATTCAATTTCAAACCAAAGCATCAGGAAAAGCAAAAGAGGTCATGATGTGTAAGTTTACTTTCCTTGCCAATAATGACATGAATGGAAACAAATGGGTGCCAATGCAGGTAAGAAGCGAAATTTCTTTTACTTGGAGAACTGTGCCTCTTCTTTCAATAAGAATTACAGATGTCAACATTCTCTGGATCTTCTGATTACATTAGCTCAGGCCCCTGCCTGGCCTGTTATTCTCTCTGTAAGGAACTCAAGCACATGTAGATAACACTAAGAAGCTTTATCCTTTGACAATAGAAGAGTCAATCTACTAGCTGCTCACTCTTCATGACCCCGGCATCCCATGTGCCTTTCCCAGACAGTCACCTGGCCCTGGCTCTAAGCAACTAATAGAATGAACTTTTAGATAAAAGGTGAAGATTGAAAGGAGGTACCATGCAAAAGGTACAAAATACCCCCAGGATCATCTGGTGATTGTCGCAAGTGGGTGATTAAGTCCCGCAACCCCGAAAATGTAGACCCTAATAGTGAGGCATCTCAGTGAATCCTATCAGGTAGTGCCAGAGTTCCACACAGCCTTCTCTGTGGCTGAAATCTAGCTGTTCTGTCTGCCCTTGGCACCCGCTATCTTTTCTCCTTCCCTGTGTGGTTTTAAAGAAATATTAATCCTCAGCGTGCACAAAACTTCCCAGGGTGAGCGTAGATATTGGGTGACAAGAAAAATGAAGAACTTATTATAAATGTATGACATACAGGTTAAAACTAACATATTTATCTACTTAGTTATCATTTATGGCTATTTTGGTTCAATTATAATGGTGAACTACTACATATTTAAGAAGAAAAATGACACAAAATATAATAACTTTTGCAGAAGACGAAAAGAAGGAAATTTTTCTCACTTTCTTTTATAAGCATTAATTGTATTTTTGATATTTGTGCGTGACAAATGTGTTCTTAGGATAGAAATTCCAGGCCGGTGTTTTCTACAAGTACAGGTGCATACATTATAGATAAAATGCTTAGTATGAACGTGAGCATGTCACAGCCATGTTTAGGGTGTTCCTAGAATATCTCCTCTGTATATTATCCACAGAGATAAATGTGTAGAGTAAAAAGTAGTTATCATAGAATAACTGATACAGTAAAAAGAGCAGAAACCATGAGTGACTGCCAGTGAAGGAGAAGGCAAGTGAAATGTGATGCAATTATATTTGACTAGCACGCCCAAGTGAAGGGACTCTAGTTAGATGCAGCAACAATAATGAATTATAATCTTATGCAAACATAACTAGATTCCATGGTACATACATTTTATGAATTTTCATTTCTGTAAAGTTAAATCAAGTACTTTCGATCTATGGGTATAACAATTAGGTGAACTGTGTCTTCAAGGAGACGGGATGGACAGTCATAAAGAAGTTGTTACATTGGAGATAAAAAAAAATTAAATCGTTGTTCACAGAGTTTATCATCCTGTCGGAGTTTACAGGCAATAAGCAAAAATATAAATAAAATACACAATCTGCCAGTTAGTGATAAGAACACTGGAATGAAAATTTCTGGTAACTGTGAAGATAGACCATGTCAAGGAGGACGTGGAGTGTGGGTAATGTGCTAGTTTCTTGTTCTCAACAAGCTTGTCAGAGGAGGTGGCTGGGAAAGATTTTTATATACAGAGACCTCAAGTAGGGTAGGCAAATTCTGTGTCTTTGTTTCATCTGATCTTCTGCGCAGAGAAATGTTACTAGTGGTCTTATATTATGAGGTTTCCTCTGGTTCTTGTTATATTTTTAATGTGATTGGAACCAGGTCAAATCATCTGTGCACTGCAAAGTTGACAATAACGTAGGGAGAAATAATGATGCAGGTGTGTATATAAAAGGTGCCAGGATTGAAAGGAATGAGAGAAAATAATCAAGAAATAAACATGAACCTTCCAAAATGTATAAATATATATGTATGTATACATATATATGCTTATGCATATAAAAAGAAATTTAAATTTTGCTATCCTTTAACAGGGACAATACCTCTAATAGACATCACAGGTTTTTGAATAAAGAGCACAGCACATGCATTGTTTAACTGGTTGTTAACTGGTTGTTGATATTGTAAGATTCCATAGACCTCTACTGCAAGCATGCTCTGGCCATGGTTATCCTACAGAACTTGAGGGCAAAACCCTACCCTCAAAGACACTACAAGTTTGTGAATGGAGGCTGCTTAATGAGAGTTGGAGAGAAAAAAAAAAAAGGAGAGTAGATATAATTAGGTTTTGTTGGGAGCACAAAGGCCCTTGCATAGATAGCAGTAGGGAAACCAATAATAAACATGCTGGGCTGTCTTTTCAAAGGAAAAGATGTATTACCCGATTTCTTCCCCAGAAGGCTAGGGATGAAGATGGATGATACCTTAGGTACCTCCAGCACTATCTGAAAGATCAGGCCATGCCTGGCTTTCCCAAGCTCCTGTAATCAGGACTGGAGATGGCTAAGAGATCAAATGACCTCTCAGCTCTCTGTATGTCTAAGACCGCACCAGATCCTTCTCTAAATCCTTATGTGTAGCCTATCTCTAGAACCCACCTTCATGAAACAAGTGGCATGTACTTTGAGAACCGTTTCATTATAATTATGCTTCTTTGTGTACATGGCATTGTTTTACCACAGGATGTTTTTTAAATAGCACTATATTCAAATACACCAAAATAAGCTGCCCAGTGTCAGACTCTAGATGTCTAATCCAATGCCAGCTACTGGGTTGTGTTGAACTGGATTTTTTTTCTAGCCTCCCATGGATTGTTACCCTTTCATCCATGATGTTTGCAGAGATTCCCGCAAAGGCATCATGTAAGTATGAAAACCTCAAAGATAAAGAAAATGCATTAATAAAAATGTGATGCAAAAAATAAAGAAAGTACTATGGTGGATTTAAATGAAGAAAGCATCCAAGAGGAATGTCCTGGTGTGTATGACACAGTGTAATGTCAGTGCTGTTGCGGGGTAAGGCAGGAGTTTAAGACAGCCTGTGTACAGATTGAGTTGCTATCTCAAAACTAACAATGCAAAACAGTAACATACAAAAAACAAAGCCAATGAGCAGAGTTGTGGCAGCTGATTCAGTAGGGGCCGGGGTTATAAAATACTCAATATATTTACCAGTATGGGATTATTGTCTCAATCGGCCAAGAGTGAATGACAGATGGGTCAGTATGGTAAGCACTGAAAAGCAGCAGTGGACTTAAATATATGAGGACACTAGGCAATCAGGGCAGGGGTGTTGAGCAGTAGTGAGGGGAAAGAAAATCTGTTTCTTTGCTACTATTTAAATCAATCATGTTTTTCTTTAAAAAGTTTCTTTTATTGTTTCCAAAGATATCTGTGTGGTTTGATCTTTCAACTGCTTCTTCACACTTCCACTATTTAAAAAACCCTTTGGTCACCACTTATCCAGTAGCAAGCTGTTATTTTCAGATTCTGGGTGACTATTTTAGTCGTTTAGAAACCATGCACTATGCTGAATAAATTTTAGTATGCAAATTTGCTTTTTGTCTTTCCTTTTCTCCCTCATTTTAATTAGCCCTGTGACAAATTTTATAATGTGCTTTTAATAACGTTCACCCTCACTGCCCTACAATTCAAGATAAATCTACTTTCCTTTCCCTACCCAAACAGCTTGTCTCCTTTAAATGCATGGACTCCAGTTTGTGCTGCTTATATACTCACAGATGTGTGGTTTTCCACTAAAGTGTGGTTTACCTACAACTATCTTTAGAGAAAATTGAAAATCTTCCTGTCCTAGAAGCTATTAAATACTATAACACTTCAGATAGGAATAGGACTACAGGCTATCTCCCCTCTCTTTGCTGGTATGCTTTCTAGTTTAAGTTTGAACAGGTTTTATGCATATTGTCAAACTTTTTATGAGTTCATATGTTTAACCCCCTTGTTTGGTCCAAAAACATTATTAAAAATATACACTATTTATGCAGACCAATTAAACTTTTCCAAGAAAGAAAATAAAGTGTTCCTAACATATGCAAAAGTGATTATCTTATCATCTACAACTTATGATAATCAGATATTATGACAAAAGATAGCTTAGTGTATTGATTAATATAATAAAGAAATGCTAAATTATATTTTTCAGGCATTTGAAGAAGAATAATGTTTTGTGTTTCCTAACATCTCAAGACAGTTATGACAATCTCTCTTTGCTAAAAAATTAAAAGGGGAAATAGGAAATTCTTTTTATTTTCATATATATGGGAAATGTTTGGTAAAATGCAATATTATGAAGTTGGTCAAACATGTAGACTTCAATAAGAAGAGGTAGGGCCTGATAACTTTGATACCACTGTTGGCTACAGAGTGAATTCCATTAAATACTGACCTACAGAGCTAGACTGTCTCAAAGAAAATGAAGTTAATTAGTTAGCTAGTGAGCGAGTTAGTTAAAAAATAGAGAAGTGAAACACATGAAGAGGAACAACTGCAAACCAGCATGGATTCCAGATCATTCCTATTTAAATACATATTATAGAAATAAAAAAAATATTTAACATGTCAGAATAATTCTACCTGAGCATCCTACGTTGTACAAAATGATCAACTTAAGCAATACACCATGAGTCTTTGTGTGGTGGATATTAAAATATAATTCAGTTAGTTAATAGGATTATTTCCCTGGAGAACCAAAGGGAATGACAGAGAACTGCAGGGGACATGGGGATAATTATACCAATTACCTCATGAATTTCACTTAAAACTCAGTTCGTCATCTTGTAAAATACTGTGAAGTATTATACCGTTTGAAAATGGGAACAAAATGCTATGTGTTTCCATTATCTACCTGTTGTCTACATATTGATATTTGAATTCAATTCAATTCCATGCACAATATAATCCCTTAAAATGTCTTTCCATCATTTGTAAATCAACAAACATGCTGGTTGGCAAATCTAACCCATTTCTTGATTTTGTAAATGGAATTTTATTGGAATAAAGCCACAGATATCTGTGTACATATTACATTTGTGTGCATCCTGTGGCTGCATTTTCAGGACAATGACAAGATGAGAAGTTGTAAGATAGATTGCACAGTCTGAAAACTAAATATTTACGACTGGCATTTATTTCAAAAGTCTATTAATCTCTGCTAACAAGGAATTAATGCCTCAAAAGACCACAATCACTCATAAAAAATGACATGGAAAATCTTATAAGAGATGACACTTAAGTTTATGTGTTTTATAGTTATTTCTTTAAAAACTTTAAGACCCCCAAATTCTCTGCCTTTTTTTATTTTGCACTTTTGCTAAAATGCAAATGTATAAAATAACATACTTTTATTTTTTGAGAATTTGATATATGCCTATACTACATTTTGATCAAATCCTACTCATTCTCCCTTTCAATTTCTCCTATATTAGCCTGAATACCTTCATTTCCAACTTCATGATTTTACCCCCAAAACCCACTAAGCCTAATTAGTGCACATAGCTGTAGGCTAATCTATTAGGAACATGGGTAGCCTCTCTAATGGCATCCCTGAAGAAAACTGACTCTTCCTTCCCAACTATTAGTAGCCAATAACTCCATAGTTAATGGCTGGATTTCATGACTACATCACCCATTAACACTGTTATTTTAGCTGGTTTAATCTTATGTATGTCTTGTGTATTACTGTTGTAAATGGATGTGTACAACAGCTTGTAATGTCTTCAAAATTCTGTGTCACTGAAGATAACCAATACTTCTGGCTCATAGAATCTTTCATCTCTGTTTTTCCAAGTAACTGTGACAAAATATCTACTAGAACAACTTCAAAGAATGAAGGATTTACTTTGGGCTCATTGTTTTGTAAGGTTAAATCCATAGCTACTGGGTCCTTCATGCTTGAACTGAAGCCCAAAGTGGAAGGAATAGGTGGTGAAGGAGAGTGTTTTAGTTCCATCCAATCAGGAAGTAGAGAGCAAAACAGGAAAGAGCCAAAGAAAACATAACCCCAAAAAGCTGAGTCTGATGAAGGAGAGTCATCTATCTATGTGTTACTTTCATTGGTTAATAAAGAAACTGCCTTGACCCTTTAATAGGACAGAAAATTAGGTAGGTGGAGTAGACAGAACAGAATTGTGGGAGAAAGAAAGGAGAATCAGGCAGATGCTTCAGGCAATCGCCATAGCTCTCCTCTCCAAGATGGATGCAGGTTAAGATTTTTCCTGGTAAGCGACCACCTTGTGGTGCTACACAGATTACTAAATATGGGTTAAAGCAAGATGTGAGAATTAGCCAATAAGAGGCTAAAACTAATGGGCCAGTCAGTGTTTAAATGAATATAATTTGTGTATTGTTATTTCGGGTGTAAAGCTAGTCATGCGGGGAGCTGGGTGGGAACACAGCCCGCTCACAGCACTACATGAGTCAGTTACTTCTAGCTAAGGTCCACCTCCTAAAATGTGCACATTCTCCAAAAATAAGATCACAAGCTTGTTCTAATAAACCTTGTCCCCAAATTCTGCCAAGGCACTGACAAAGACACTGTGTTAAAACTCCAGGCTTGTCCCGATTACCATCATTACGATACTCATTGCCCAGCATCATCTACATCTTGAGAGCCAGAGTAAGGCAGTTCTAAAGATAAAACAATCAATGCTGGACAAGTAAATCATGGAAGTAGAAACTGCAGGCTTGTGCAGAGCTCCAGAAGTTACATTTAATTTGCCATCCTATAATCTACCCTATCTAAACCCTGAATATCTCCTTTACCCTTTGTTAGGCCCCCCTTCCTACTCAGTTTGCTCCTTATTTTTGAAATAAACAGACCCACCAACAGAGGCTGGACTGGTCATTGTATGCCTTCTGTCTCTTTAAGTTGCTTCAGAAATCTAATGAAACAGGTATTAAAAGTACATGAGCCTGTGGTGGAACATTTCAGATTCAAAACATGACAGGACTCTTCTGCTTTATTTTCTAATTCATTTTATTCTTGGATTCTCTTGAGTAGAAACACTCGAGCCTGCATTCATATAACCAATTTTGACTAAGACATACTGTTTTCAACCAATTAGCTTTGCTCAACCCCTTGTGAATACTATAGGTTAAGTCAAAGAAATAGTTGTTTTTATTATATGTATACTGCAGATGGTCTTAGCACAAGCACAACACACAACCTTTTTAGTCACATTTTAAATCATAGAAACAATCATCTTCCATAATTGTTTGTTCCTTTATCTGTCAATACATAATTCTTTTTTCTTTTTGAGAATTTCATGCAAGTATATAATAAAATATGATCATGTTTGTTGTAGGAGGCTGCTTGTTCATTTCCTAGCTGCCCAGGCTCCCAAAATAGCCACACAGAAACTGTATTATTAAATCAATGCTTGGCCCATTACCTCTAGCTTCTTATTGGCTAACTCTTACATATTAATTTAACCCATCTTCATTAATATGTGTATTGCCATGTGGCAGTGGCTTACCAACCAGGTTCCAGCTTGTCTGTCCCAGTTGTCTGTCCCTGACTCTGTCCTCTTTCTCCCAGCATTCAGCCTAGCTTTCCCCACCTAGTTTTCCTCTGCCCTATCACAGCCCCAAACATCTTCATTAACCAACGGTATTCACAGCATGCAGAGGGGCATCCCACAGCACATATTTACTCTCAATTTCTCCTTTTATAAATTAATTTATTTTAGATTCTGACTGCAGTTTTCCCTCCCTCCTCTCCTTCCATTCCCTCCTCTAATTTCACCTTTGTACCCCCAAGTCTACTCCTCCTCCATTTCTGTTCAGAAAAGAGCAAGTCTCTCATGAATATCAACAAAACATGGCATATTAAGTTGCAATGAGAGTAAGTGTCTCCCCTTGTATTAAGGCTGGACAGTGTAATTCTTTATGAGGATTAGGTTCTCAAAAGTCAAAGAATTAGGGAAAGCCCCTGCTCCCACTGTTAGGAGTCCTGCAAGACCAAGCTACAGGACTGACACATATATAAAGGGTACCAGGGGGGAGCTGGCAGACTGACCAACCCTACAACTACCCATACCCAGAACCAAGGCTATGAGTTGGCCCATCCCAGCATCCACCCAGTCTATGATCTGCTGGATCATGTAAAGGGGTTGATCCTACAGATCCAAAGCTGCAGGATCTACATGAAACAGGGCAACAAGAGGAGTCTCCGTGATGGCCCAGTGTTGATAGTGTAACAGAAACCAGAGGCCTAAAAGCAGATCAATCATTTCAATGAACACTGGTAAGTATAGAACAAAGGATACGTTGTAAGTCTCACTGTATGACACTACAGCTTCCACAACAAAAATTTTCTTTTCCTTTAAATTTTCTTTGAGAGAAATTTTTAAGATCAAAGGGCAAGTGCCAAAGGATGGGAAGATGAGTGGTTTCTAGATACATGATGTGAAATCCATAAAGATTCAATAGTTACAAAAAGTTGCAATTTGTTGGGTTTATTCTTTTTTAAAGAAATGCTACCCTACTGAATATAATTATTTGAAAATATAAAGAAAAACAATAAAAATAAGGAATAATACAAAGAAGAATATATGTCTGAATTAGAATACAAACAAACCAACAAACGGAACAAAAATAAACAAAATATAAAATCCACTTTGCTCCTCTGCCTTTGTTTCTCCATCACCTCTTCATTTGTTTAGCGGTATTGGGTGCTGCTGTCTATTGTGCAGTAAATATACTTTTTTGTTCAAGTAGCATTCCTCACAAATGTTCCTTGTGTAATGTGTTGTAGGTTAGTTTCAAAGCCTCTGGCCTCCTGCACAACATCAACACTGAACCACCAAAGAAATTCCCCAGACATTATGCTATTGCCCTGAGTCATGTAGATCATAAACCATGGATCTGCAGAACCAGCTCATCCATGTATTCCACCTGTGTCATAGATGGCTTAGATGTTGAAAATTTCCAACTCAAAGCCCTAGATGAGCACCTGGGTGGCTGGTGAGTTGATCAGTTGGGCTTCTGGGATCCCTAGCCTCAAATAAGTGTTGTGTCCATCTTTCCCCAGTGTTGAGGGTGAGCTCTTCTATTAGGGGCAGGGCCAGGTTTCCCATGCGGGGGTCACGGGGTCATTATCCCAGGAAATGCAATGAATGGGGTCAGATTTCTGGTAGGGGAGTGGCTTTTTCCAGGCCAGTGAGGGGTGGCACCAACTTAAGCAGGCCTTATTACTTCAACACATGGATCAACACACAGTTCACATTCACATGGCCCTCTGTGGTAATACAGGCAAAGCTCATAAACATAGACCACAGCTCTGGTGGGATCGCGGACCCTGACATGACCACTAGCTGCAGCTTAGGCCTAGATGTCACCATGGCCCTGGGTGGCAGCATAGATGTCTCAGATTGGCATGGTCCCAGAAAAATCATGATCACCAGGCTCCAACATGGTACTAGGTGGTGGTAGAGATCCTGAGCAGTAGCACATCCAACAATGGCAGTAGGAGTCACATACCTCAACATAAACCATGATTGTGTTGGGGCCCTGGAACCAGACATTCCCCTCCCCCCCAGAACAGTTTGGGTAGTGTCTTCAACATGGCCCTGGATATCAACATTGTCCCAGGTGGCAGTACAGGTCACCTAGATCTACATGGCCTCAGGTTTTGACCCAGGAACTGGGTATCTGTACTGTTTTCATTGGTAACCTGAGCCACAGTTATCCTCTCAGACCCTGACTAGAGTGAGGCCATAGACCCAGATATGGTCTTAGATATCATATCAGGCTCAAACAGCTCAATGACTATTTATGTCAGTACAGGTCACTCAGTTTGGAATGACCCCTAGAAGTTGAATGTCCCTTGGACCCCAACATAGGGACAGATGGCAAAACAGAAGCCAGGCATCCCTGTGGCTTTTAGTGAGAATCTAGGCCATGAACTTTAGTATAGATCCCAGCTGCAAGGTTGCCCTAGGACCACAGCATGGCTCCAGATGTCACCTCATATCCAGGATTATATAATCCAGGATTGCTGCACAGCCTTCATGGCCACTGACATCAACACAACCCCTAGCTGTAGTAAGGCCACGGACCCAGACATGGCCCCTGGCAACAGTTTGGGCCCATTCAACACCCTAGCCATAGGTGACATTGCTGTGCACTCAGACAGGCATACATAAGTATTTTTTTGCGCAAATGATTTTAAATTTTTTAAATTATAAAATTTACATACAAGCCCCAGTTCCTCCTCCCTCATCCTCACCTATTTGCCCACTTCCCCCATGCACTCCTCAGAGGAGGTAAGGCATCCTTTGGGGAGTCAAAAAAAATCTGGCATATCAAGTCGAGGCAAGATCAACCTTGCTCCCCATCCCCCATACCAAAGCTGAACAAGATATCCCACCATAGGGAGTGTGAATGCTATCTGTGTTTTGCTCTTGAAGCCTGATTTGAAGTCCATATGTGACATTACTGCTTTTTTCTTCTAACTAATTATAATACAACCTTACAGTTGTACTTGCTATTGCAGTATTTTCTCCATTAGGGAAGCAACATATGTTCAAACAATAAAACTTACAACACAGACGTTCTACTTACTTAAAAGGTGGCAGCTAATTCATTTTCATGTAAAGGTTTCTGAAAACTGATCTTGCCAAATCCAAACACAAAATACATCTCCTATATTTAAAAATGGCTGTAAATCACAACATTTAAATGGACAAAGAAAATCCATTTGAATTAAATCTCTGACAAATTTACTAAGGAGGCACTTGGGTAGAATGCTTTACACTGTTGATTTGTAATTTTCTCTGTGCCAAATAGAAAATTTTATGTATGCCCTTGGTCCTTTCCACCTCCAATATAAGAAATTCAACTCTGTTCTATTTCCGGGAGATTGGTCAGTTTTAGGAAACATTTTTGTGTATGTAAATAAGGCAGCAAGAGAGTAGGAATGCATTATAAAAATGGATAAAGACTGAGTGGAGAACAAGGCGGGGGAGGGCAAGAAGGACACACATGACATCACAGCAGAAAAAAAAAACTTTTGCTTAAAAAATTGTACTGTGGAAACCCAATTATTTGTAAACTAATTAAAATCAAAGAAAATTTACCCTAATCACTGAAACTTAATAGAACAAAACAAATACAATCAAGCAAAAATATGGGTTGTTACAGGAGAATTGGGAAACTACCTTGGTCCACGGGTAAGGTGTTTTAAAATAATCATATGCTTAGACACAAATCCATCTCAACAGACACAAAAAATTAAAATAGCAGTCTACATTCCATCAGATGCAGATTACATTAGATTATCAGATTAGAACAGGATAGCAACAATAGAAACAACAGAATGCTGTAGAATATTCTTTTATAATGTGTGAAGATAGTTTACTGTGATTGGTTTAATAAAAAGTTAAATTGCCAATAATTTGACAGGATTTTCAAGGCAGAGAGAACACTGGAAGTATGTGCAGTCATGAGGAGTCACCAGCCAGACAAGAAGGAAACCGGAAAAAACATGAAAAGAGTAAAGGTAATAAATCCATGTGGCAGAAAGTAAATTAATAGAAATGGGTTATTTTAGGTTATAAGAGTCATTTAGAAAAAGTCTAGGCGATTGTCTGAATGTTTATAACTAATAAAAAGTCTCCATGTGGTTATTTGGGAAGTTTACTGATGGAACATAAAAATCTGCCTGTTAACAAAAAGTTCACAAACTCATAGAAACTGAACACCTCTGTATTGAATAAAAAAAATATGGGACAAGACAGAAATTAAGATTTTTCTAGAACTGAATAAAAATCAATACACAAATTTATGGGACAGAATAAAGGTAGTTCTAAGAGGTAAGTTCATAGCACCAAATGCCTACATAAAAAATTGGGGTTGATGCCATTACTCCTTAAGGTATTCTAGAAAATAGAAACAGAAGAAACCTTGATCAATTTATTTTATGGGACCACAGTTATCCTGACACTCAAATCACAAAAAGATGCAAGAAAGAAAAAGAATTATAGACTAATTTCCATTATGAACATAGATTTTAAAATTTTTTTAAATAAAATGTTTGTTAACTGAATCAAAAAATACATAGAAACTATCATCCACCATGATCCAGTAGGCTTCTTCCCTGAGATATAGGGAACGTACAACACATGCAAAACAGGAGATGTAATCAACCCTGACTTAGCATCCTTGTGACTCTCAAATAAACCTCTTTGGGATGACTTAACTTCTCAGATCATTGATTTTCACCAACCCAGAGGTGAAGATGACCCTCACACAGCATCTGGAATCTACAGAGGATACTTGCCCACCTTGCTGTAACTCACCTAATGTTTCTTCTAATGTATTTGACAAGTACCTTGATTTATCCTATTCCTTGTCTTGTTACTGTAGAACTTTATGAAGCTGCTGATGGTCTGGAAAATGAAATTTGAGATATCCCACATCGGAGTTTGTGTTCTTGGGTTAATGTCAATTTGACTGGTTCAAGATAATCTGTCTAACATTAAGGTGAGTGTTGTTTCCTCTGTGCACAAGGTTGAACTTTGTAGTCTTCTAAGAATTTCTATTTGAGGCCTGAAATTCAGGTAGTATGTCTGAAGTTAAGCAATCGATGGCAACATGACTGACTTAAGCGTTTCTTCTAGCTCTGTACTTCCTGAAAGCTTTTCTGCCATTGGTTCATTTTAAATCTTGTAGTAACTTACAAGTTTCTCTGCCATTAACTGATTTTTACCAAGACATACAGTAGCAAACCAGGTGGAACTTTTGGAGGATAGCATTTCAAATCTCTATCCTTTATTAATTCATTAAATTGCTGACTTAGCAAAGCAGAATTTGTTGCAGGGAGATTTGTAGTTTGACAAAGTTTTGATGGAAAAAAAACAGGCTTAAGAAAAACACCAGACATGTCAAGGAAGTAAAAGAAATAACTAGAAATGACTCAGATTATGGTTGCCTGGTTTACAATTGCCTTTGATTTGTACCTGATAGTGCATATCCCTTTATGTTTTTCTTCCCAACATAAATAGGAATGATATATATTACCAAGAAAATATCATGGAATTAATTATATGTAACTTTTAAGACTAGGCCTGAGCTTTACTTTCGGTTCCTCAGACAAATAACTCCAAACTAAGCCAGTTGTCCTATCACCGGTACTGTGATATGGTCCTATGGGGAATGACTGTTGTCTCTTTCCCTTAGTCACCATGACTTTCAGAGCAACCAGACACTGTATCTTTACCATGTTAAGCACTCAGATTGCCATAATCAAACCAGAGCTGTACCAAGAAGCTTTGCCTTTGGAAAGTACCCAGGTATGTAGGTCCTCAGAAAATATATGAGATCAATGGTGGTCAGTTTAATTTTCAAGGCACAACCTAGAATTCCCTGGGATGAGAGTCTTAGTGAGAGATTGTCTTGATTAGTTTGGATTGTAGACATGTTTGGGGGAATTTGCTAGTTCACTCATTAATTGATATGGGGAGACCCAACCCTCTATGGACTGCACTATGCCATATGCACGGAACCTTGACCGCAACTGTAGAGAGGGAGCTGAACACAAGCCTGCATGTAGGCATTCATTTCTTTTTGATCTTGGTTGTGAGTGGGATATGACCAGCTGTCTCAAACTCCTAACACTGTGACTTCCTCACAGCAAATGAACAGTGGCTTGGAATTATCCGCTAAATTAAGTACTTTCTCTCCTAAATTGCCTGATGTCAAGAAACAAAGATGAAAGTAGAGGAAAGGTTTTACATGATTACTATTTTTAGACTCCAGTACTGTTTTAGCGTGATACATTATATTAGACTAAATAATTCATCCAAAATATAAAGGAGGGATTGTATTATGAACTCATAGGGCATAACTGAAGGATTCCAGAGGTGTAGACAATTTTGGAGTTGAGATTCTTTAATGGAAATGTAAGACGATTATTTCAGCAACTGAAATATTCCTCTCAATTCTAGGATTATAATTTCATTTTCTTTTATTTGGTGTGAAATAGGCTTTCTGCGGTGTTTGCTTTCTCAAGAGTTGCCCTTTGATCCTGTCAAGATGATGCTATGATTCAGTGTAAAGCTGTGTTGGGTCTAAGCTTTTCTCTTCAACACACTTCATAGAATGTTTTTGTTTCCTCTCTTTTATTCGTGCCCTTTGGTATTTTAATCAGCTATTATTCTGCACTGCGGGAAGGCTGTTGAGGTTTTCTTGCAAGAACTAAAGCCTCATTGTAGTGATCACAGATAAGCTACCCCGGCGTTATGAATATGTAACTCTCAGCCAGACCTTGAGTGATGTTCAATGAATCCTGAACTCTTAGACCAGAAATGCTTTTAAACAGAATTGAGTGAGGAGATTGTAAAAGAAATGGCTTATTTATTTTCTGACTTATTTTAATGCTAATGGAAAATGGAATTACAAGATCATTAGGAGTGTGACAGATCCTTTCCTCCACTCATTTCCCCCTTTTCCAGCTGATCTGGACCAGGCTGGCAAGTATTATAACTTGAAACTTTTTCAAGTTCAGTGGCTGACAAAGTGTTTTTGCTTGATCCAATGCTTTTTAGGCTATAGGACTTTCACCCATGCTATACGTACACTGCATGTAAATCCCAGTTTTAGCAAAAAATCTTGTTCTGTCAGTTCAGGGAGGACCCTCATGCTTGCTCTTAGATTACCCTCTACATACCTCTGAACTTTGATCAGGTTTCTAAATTGACACTGTCTCCTAAGTAATGATCTGGCACCCTGGCTTTTGCCTTGAGTAAGAATCATGTTATGTCTGTGTGATAGTTACTACTGACTCTCATTTGACAGGATCTAGAAGCACCTAGGAGACAAATATCTGGGCACATCTGTGAAGAATTAGATTAGGTTAAATGAGGTGGGAAATCCACTTTAACAACATCTGGCACCATTACATGAGCTGGGTTACTAGAATGACTCTTAAGGAGAAAATGGGCTGAGTGGCAGCGGTCATCACTGTTTTCTGGCTGCTGATGCACCAGTTGCTTTATGCTCCTGTCACTGTGACATCCCACTCTTGACAAACTGGACTGATGAACTATGAGTGGAAATAAACCCTTTCTCTTATTGAAGCTGGTTTTGTCAGGATACTTTACCACAGTAACAGGAAAAGAAACAAAGAGGAAAATCGTAATTGTAAACACACACGTCAAATATACCTCTCATCAGAAGAGGACTAAGAGATAGTTTGTTCTAGAGCCTAATTTGAGTGACAATAGCCCTGAAAACATGAAGCTAGGTTCCCCCAGTTTCCAGGTTCCAATATGGAAACAGTTTCACAGGGTTTTTATATTAAAAGAACACAGGAAGTCATGCATTAACACACTTTAAAAATGCACTGGTGCATGTAACAGTCAAGCAAGTAAAACTGTAGGCCTGTCTCAGATGTGGGCAAAGATTAGCTCTTTATGGTTAAAGACAGCCTCCCCAAAAATTTAAAGTATCAGATAAGCAATTCCCAAACTACCAATAGTCCCTAAAGTGCTTCTCATTTAATCAGACAATGTACACAGCTTCTTGCCAGTATTTAGAAGTAGAACCATTGTTGTGTTAGTCCTGATACAGATTTTAGGGTTTAAGACTAGTTTTATGAAAAATTGCAGAAGAATTATTTTGGGCAAGAAGAGTCCTCGGGCACTATAAGAAGAACTTACCGGACTATTCTGGTGAAGCCTGGGTAAAGAATGCAAAAAGAAACACAGCATTGAAGGTCCAGCTCATAAGGTTTCAAGGAGGAGCAAGATTCTCCTAGGAACCTGCGTAGATACTATTTGTGTGTTATTCTAAATACTTAGACTAATAAAAGGCTTCATTCTGAACCTATCTTGAGAAATCAAGTGAGGTGAAAAGTAAAGGCCCATAGAGACAAGGAGCAAAAATCCATCAGACAGATAAAAAATTGTTTAAAGAAGTTCAAGGTTAGGTGTTGTGAGCATGTTTATGTAATATTGAGTTGGAAGTGTCACTCCCAACCTGCCAAGTGCTTTGCGCTTGAACTTCAATTCCCAGCCTGCCAAGTGCTGACCCCAAAGGGTATTTAAGCTTGAGCTGGCAAGAGGAAGGTGTGTTTTTTGATTCTTTGTGGTTACCCCCTCTGTCTCTCTCTCCCTAGCCTTGCTCTCCCGTCCAACATTTATTAAACATGGGCATTTAATTTAGTTTAATTAAGTCTGATTGGATTTCTTTTTCGCCTATGGGGATGCTCGTCTTAGGAAATATCCCTAACAAATGGAGGTCTCACCAAAAAAGGGTCTGATTTTTTCTCATGGGCCCAGAGCCCAGGGCTGCCTACTGGAAAACGCCCTTCCCATGTGGCCCCTCTGCCAGGCAAAATGGCTTTCACTTTGTGAATTCCCCTTTTAAACTGCATGGGGGTAGGGTTTTGGGGTAACCCATTCATTTTCGAGCTTTTGTTGAAGTTTTGGCCATGCCCAAAGCCTGATTAACTCGGTGAAAGCCAACCAAGCCTTTTGCTGAGATGGGACTTGATGTGTTTGGAGATGTCCCCATTCATTTCTCATGCACCCCTGGTTTTTTGACTGACTCAAGAGCTCTTTTTGGTGGATACATTGCAACAGGCTCCAGTCGCAGGCATGTGCTTAAAATGGGTTTCTTACAGTTCCAAGCCAATTTTAAACACCCTTAAGCAGCATCCCACCGCACCTTCTGCCTCTTTTTCTCTGCTGATTCATGGACAGTGCTCTTGTCCCTCCCGAACTTTTGTTTTCCCTACAGCCAGCTCTGTCCTCCCCTCCTTCCTTGTGGCTTGCCCTTCACTTCCCGTCAGGCCTCACTGTGCTGGCATTCATCATCAGCTGTTTCCCTGGCCTCTGCCACCTATGTGGAACCACTCTGGCCTTACTCCACCTCCTCACTTCCCCTCTTCTCAGGCTTCTCTGTAGCCTGCCTGTGCTCTCCTCCCTGTTTCTACATCCCTGCCCCTTCCTGCCTTTCCTTTTTTACTAGCTATTTCTAAATGTGCACTCCCCTCCCTGTTTCCCCTTTCCTGCTTCTCCATAGCCCTTGATTCAAGGGCTCCCCTCCCAGCTTCTATGTCCTTTTCCCTCCCCCCCCAGCTGTTTGTTCTTCCTCTCACTCTCAGATTTTAAAAAATCTCTCCCCTCCCCGAGTCCTTTCACTTTTCTGTCACCTAACTATGCTGGGATTTTTAAGTTTGTCATCTGACACAGATTTCTAGAACTGTTTTATTTGTCTCTCTGTTACATTGATGTGGCCACACTATGTCTGTGTAAATGTGCAAATGGGTTTTTGTAATGTGCTCAGTCTGTGTAAATGTGTTTTTATGATGTGCTCGAAACATTCCTTTTAGTCTACTCACATCTACTAGCACTGATAAACTAATTGGATAAAATACATGTCTAAATTTAGCTTATATGCCTGGTTTAAATAGCAGGCAATGACACCCAGTTCTCAAGTACCTTTACAGCTCTGAGATTACGGCATTTTAACAAGCGCTTCTAACACAGCCATGCAGCATTTACAGCATCCTTTAGCTCCTCCAAGAAGAAGGAAGCCATTCCATCTCCATGCCTTGCCTCTGGGTTTGGCAAAGCAACCCACAAAGCAAACAGCGGCCTTTTACCGCTCCAGCTTTCTGGATGTTTCACCCAGGAAACAATCTTTTCATCCTGCCAAGCAAGGTAGACTAAATCTTTGCAAGGTAGACAAACAACATCTTCGGGCCTCTCATACTCAGCAGCTAATGGCAAGCACAGCTTCTAAGACTGGTGTTCTCAGCCGGGCGGTGGTGGCGCACGCCTTTAATCCCAGCACTCGGGAGGCAGAGGCAGGCGGATCTCTGTGAGTTCGAGACCAGCCTGGTCTACAAGAGCTAGGTTCAGGACAGGCTCTAGGAAATACAGGGAAACCCTGTCTCGGAAAAAAAAAAAAAAAAAAAAAAAAAAAAAAAAAGACTGGTGTTCTCTAAGGACTAGGAGAGGATTTGGGATTGCCTGTGTAGCTAAAAAGCTGTCTCATTTTTGCTCATTTATCCTTCCCAGATCTGTCTAAGGGCATTTGACAATTTAAGGTACTGTATTTTAACAGGCTTCATAGTCCAGGACTAACAGGTTTCAAGTGTGTATCTTAAAATCCATGGTTCCCAGGCCTTTGCTATGTCATCAAGATGTAAATCTGTTCCAGTTCTCTTACAGGTTCAAGGAAAAGTTCTACTGCTTTATCAAAATCAGGCCTGGTAAAAAACTAACAGTCTCCAGAGCCTTTTGCTAACCCCAGCCAGTTTCAAGCATATTTTGCAGGTCACTTCTGCTGCCTGGGCCAAAACCAACTCACAAAACACTCTCCAGATAACACCAAAAGATCTGCACCAGCTCCCAGGACTTCACCAATAATACCAACTCTCCTAGATGAAGGACACGAACTGACTAAAATCTGGTTGTATCTGATACACCCAAGCCTCACCTGTCCAATCAGGGTACTTCCCTGTTCAAGGCTTTCTGGCAGTTAATACATAGGACCAGTAATAACAATATTTTTTCTCCTCCTAGTCACCTGTCTTCTCATCTCCCTCAAAAAGCACCTGCCTGAGGACTGCAGGATGACAGCAAACCAGATGCCACTTCAGCCACACCTCTCGCTGAGCATGAGCCCAAATTCCAGGTCTTCAATCTCCCACATCACCCCATTTCCACAGGAAGTAGCCAGACCTGAGCCGATGTCCCTATATCCAAGAACTCTGGGATGTTTGGTCAAAAGTGATATCCTGGTCCTCTAATATCGCTATATCCAAAGAGGCTGGAATGTAATATTGGGTTGGAAGTGTCACCCCAACCTGCCAAGCACGTTGTGCATGGACTCCAATTCGCTGACCCCACCAGATATATAAGCTTGTGCTGGAAAGAGGAACACGTGTTTTTTGGTTTTGCATGGTTCCCCCACCTCTTCCTCTCTCTCTCTCTCTCTCTCTCTCTCTCTCTCTCTCTCTCTCTCTCTCTCTCTCTCTCTCTCTCTCTCTCTTACCATGTTCTCCTGGCCACCTGAGAGTATAACATTTATTAAACCTGGACATTTAATTTGGTTTAATTTGGTCTGATTGGATTTTTTTTTTTTTTTTTGCCCTGGGCAAAGATGCTCGTCTTAGAAAATATTCCTAACAGTTTAGGTTTTCGAGAGAAAAGGGTATCAACCACAAAATACCAATAATGAAAGAGAAGCCTGCTACCCTGTCCTGGCACAACATGAATGGTAGCACAAAGGTAGGATCTGACATATCGAAGACTCCATCTTCTACAAATGTAAGTCTGTTTGGAAAGAGAGAGTCTGACAAAAGCACGCTGCTGAAGGAGCTTCTTGCTCAAAAACAACCACTAAGGAAGGTGCTCCCCCAGTGTCATCATACAGAGCTCTGAGTAACCACGAGGCAGTGGATCCAGGCTCCATTCCAATTTAGCAGAAGACCTTAGCAGTACTGTTCACATGGTAATGGTTTTACAGACATGAAATATCCAAGGCTGAGGCCAGCATTGTCTGATAGGGCTGGCATCCAAATGAGGCATCTCTGAGGGTCACATCATGGGGCTCATGAAGATGAAGTAAAGGAGAGTCCAGAATTTTAGAGATGGCAAGATTTTGGAACATCTACCAAATTTTTGGCTTACATAGGTTAGGCCAGGCTCAATTACATGGTGTGGAACTTCCTGCCACCTCTGAAAACTCTTAAGAGTTCTAAACCACTTAATTCTGAAGACTCAAAGGCTCTTTCCTTGAGGTTCCCTGTGGTGGGGAAACAGGGTGGTTAGTTCTCCTGTTGAAACTCTTCCTTGGAACTCAGAGCTTGTTCTCCCTGATCAGTGCCTTTTCCAGGGCAGCTCTTTCAAAGGTTAATCTGTTGGTATCCTATTATTTCTATGGCTTTGAGTTGAGATTTTTGAGTAACCCTCCAGAAATAAAAATTAGAAGATAGTTTTCTGGAAATTGCTGACACTTCACTTGGGACGACCGAGTCACTAAATCAAAGAAGGAAGCCAGACTCCCCTATTTTTTTTTTTTTTTTAGTTTGTCTCTTTTATTTTGGCTTAATGTATAGATATAAGAACAAACCCTTTCCAGACAGATACTCCCCATCTGCAGAATTGTGATGTTGTACCCTAGAGCAGAAGCAATCAGATTACTGGTACTATATCAAACAATTAAGAGGTGACAGAGTTAAGGGTACCTTCAGATCATGTCACAGAAATAGAATTTACATGGTGTCAATTAGAGCACACTTAAGCCACAACTACACAAAGTGCACACCTTGTGCTCCTTGCTCCAGTTCTTCGTATGCTTGAGCTTTAAATTTATGTGATTTCTCTGAATATGGACTAGGGATTGGATTCCTTTATTAGTTCCTTTTAGTAATGGGTAGCCATTCAATAATTACCTGCTCTTCTTTCCCACACTCTTTTGTTACTTGGCATAAATGGTTAGGTAGCTAAGCCTAGCTCATTGGGGAAGTTAGAGTTACAACATTTTCTGTGAAATCTCTCCCTGGAATACAGGGTCTAATGGTTTATATTCTATTTTCTTCAAAAAAGAAAAGGTTAACCAGGCACAATAAATAGCATCATAGAATAATTGCTATGGGATGGTCTCAAAGGCAACACTGAGAAACACTGAAAGAGTCTCTCAACCAGAATGTCTCCAAGAGGTGTCCATGAGGGTGATGGGTGTCTGAAACATCTGAAGCCAGTGTGGGATTCAGCTGACTACAAAAGTAACGTGGAAGCCGGGCGGTGGTGGCGCACACCTTTAATCCCAACACTCGGGAGGCAGAGGCAGGCGGATCTCTGTGAGTTCGAGGCCAGCCTGGTCTACAAGAGCTAGTTGCAGGACAGGCTCTAAAAAAGCTGCAGAGAAACACTGTCTCGAAAAACCAAAAAAAAAAAAAAAATGATAAAAAGTAACATGGATATGGCAAGACTACACAGAGGGGTCTTTCTACCAAATGCAATGATCCAGATACCTTCAAAGCAGAGCTGCCAGCACTGTGCAGAGAGTTCAGAAGAGAAGATGGCCATGTGCTGTGAAGTGACTGAGGGAAGCCACGAGGTGAGTGTTGCCATAGGAAACATAGCATCATGTTGCAGGTTTTTGTCCTCAAAGATTAAAAAGAATGTAAACATGGGCCCTGAAGGAAATCTGGAGACTAATTTCGAGCTTGAGAAAACAATAAGAAAGGCAGCCTGGTGAATCAGCAGCTGCCTGGAAAATACAAATGGAAAAAGAGAAAAAAATGACTTTTTTTGTTTTAGAAGAAGGCAGGGGGTTCTTGGGTTCTTTAAATACATATCTCATTAAGAGAGTAATTATTTCTCTCATCTTTATATCATAAATTAGGGATGTTCCACTTATTTCCCATCTTTAGGTTGTAAAACGAGACATTCTCTATCTCTGAAAGTGTGTGGCTTTACTTGAGCATAGAAACTTTCTACAGTCTATGTCAGAAAGCTGTTAGGAGCCATGGGCCTAGCCATTTGTAAAAAGGTTTACTATCCATCATCCATAGCATTTCTGTCAGAGGACACAGATACTATATTGGAATTCATATGTTCCCAAAGGGATTCCTGATACAGGAGAAAAATGGTATTTCTTTACCGACGTCATGAAGGAAGCTATTATTTCCAGCAATTTAGAATCATTAAACCATTGCATAGTTTTGCTGTATTTTAATGGAAATTAGAAAAAAAGAAATTGATGAAGGAAACTGTAGTGATGAGGGGAGCAGGCCTGCTTTTCGTTCCGCACAGCTCCCTCATGGCTCGCTTAGCCCCGGAAATAATAACATGGAAACTGTATTCTCTTAAACACTGCCTGGCCCATTAGTTCTAACCTCCTCTTGGCTAACTCTTTATATATTTGTTTAACCCATTTCTAATAATCTGTGTAGCACCATGAGAAGAATCTAAGCTATGTCCATCTTGGGCCAGAGCTTTATGGCGTCTCTCTGACTCTGCTTTCTTTCTCCCAGCATTCTGTTTGGTCTACTCCACCTATCTAAATTCTGCCCTATCAAAAAGCCAAGGAAGTTTCTTTATGAACCAATGAAAGTAACACATAGATAGATGACGCTCCTACATCAGGAAACATACTTATGTACAGTCTGAACAAAGTCAAGGTGGTGTCTAATTTCCTCCCTATCATGTCTGTATCTGCTTACAGTTTGTAGATCATCACTATGGACTATGTGTGGAGGTTTATAAGAAAGCTATAAATGAAAGTGTCATATGACCCAGCTGTACCACTTGTTGACATACACCCAAAGGACTCCACATCCTGCTACAGAGATAGTTGTGCATCCATGTTACTATTGCTCAGTTCACAGCAGTCAGCCTACATGTTCATCAGAAAATGAATGAATTATTATCCAAATGTGGTACATAAACACAGTAGAATTTTAGTCAACCAAATGAAATGTAGAATTAATAAATTTGCAGGAAATTGAGGTGGATTGGAAATAACTTGTTACATGATGTAACTCAGACTTAAAAAGACAAATGCTTAATGATGTTTCTTTTATGTATATTTTTGCTTTTAATTTTTGAATTGTGTAATTTATGTGCAAGTGAATGTGGGTAAAAATTATGAAGTCAGAAAGGGTCCTCAAGAGCAGAATGGAGATTTTAAGGGAGGATTGTGGGTGGTTAATAGAAAACTTTTGCCATAAAAATGGAAGTCAAACACCAGGGAAAGAAGGGACAAGAGCAAATTAGAGGAGAAAGAAGGAATAATGAGAGGGAAGGATCAAGCCAACAAGACTGGGTATGCATGAAAAACCATCAAGAATTCTGTTTCTGTGAAGATAAAAGCAACAAAATAATCCTACACTTAGATCAAAATTGAATAAAATAAAGGGCTATTTATTTAGGGATAGACTC
The DNA here is from genome assembly GCF_903992535.2 of Arvicola amphibius. Classification (NCBI taxonomy): domain Eukaryota; kingdom Metazoa; phylum Chordata; class Mammalia; order Rodentia; family Cricetidae; genus Arvicola; species Arvicola amphibius. The sequence continues at coordinate 77,580,238 of NC_052047.1, forward strand.
ACAGATTACAGTCCTCTGCACAAACAGGGAACAGTAACCAAATCCAGAAGCCAAGAGAGAGAAAGAGAGCTAGCAATTTACATCAGCATTTATAGTACGAGAGGCCACACCCAAATGGGCTGGTATCTTAAAGGCTACTGCCTGAAGGAATTTCTACAGCCCATCACCCTTTTGTTTAAATAAAGGAGTTCTAAGCTTAATATAAAACTATATATAATAAGAACAAATATCAAGTATACAAATCCGAATTGCAACCAGCATAGATAATATTAAGTAAGGAACATATACTAAATGTTTCAATCATCATTCTATTCTAAGGAGTCTAAGTCTTTTATTAGAAAAGGCTTGGCTAAATTGTAAGAGAAAAGTAACTATGACTACCTAATCTTCACCCTTAGTGAAGGCCTGAGAAAAGAGAAAATATTACTTGAGTAGGCAGGAAGTACAATCAAGCAGCTTCCAAAATGTGTTCAAATGACATCGACATGGACAACTACAACCATAAAAAACCTGAGAGAGCTAGGGAAGTAATTCTAGACACAAAAGAAACAGAGTTAACCATGGTTTGTTGAGTGGGCTCTGTTTCATAGATGCAAGTGCATCTCATTTAAGAGAGGCTTCCTTACTCAACTTTAGCTGCAAAAACCTTCCAGCTATTTTAAGAGGCCCCACCACCAAACACTTAAGCTGTGTTTATGAATAGCCAACGGCATGCTTCTTGGTGGTGGCAAGAACTTGAAACTGTATAATAGAGTTGTGGCAATAAACATGGCTCCTGCCAGTTAATCTGCCATGAAGCTAGACTCTCAGAAAGATAAGAAATGAGATGGATACAGCAATCAAAGCCATAGCTTTAATCCTACTTTAATCCAAGCCATGTCACTTAGCAAATTAAAGACTCATGTGGTCAGAAAAAGATATACAATAAAGAGAGAAAAAACAAACAACCCTGTAAATAGTTTACTGGGTATCTAAAAAAATGTATGTAGCTTGGGAGAGAAAAGAAAAAGGATAAAATCCTTTAATAAAGAAAGAGAGTAGTTGGGTATGCTGGCACACACCTTTAATCCCAGCAACTGGGAGACAGAGGCAGGTGGATCTCTGTGAGTTCAAAACTCGGTCTTACAGAGTGAGTTCCAAAACAGTCAAAGATACACTAAGAAACCCTGTCTCAAAAAACAAAAATAAAAATAAAAGAAATGAAGTTTAAAATAAAACCATGTAAAGAGAGAAAATACAGAGACAATATGGATACTGTATGTTATTGTGTTGTCTTTGAATTGTATGATAGCTGAGGAAGGAACAACAGCTGCTAAAAGACATTTGAGTATAAATGCTACTGGATTAATCCAACATATATATTTTGAAAATGCCTTGACTCAAAATTTAAGTCAAAAGATATGTTACTTTGGAGAAGAGGTTTTGCTTTAGTTTCCACAGGATATGTGTTGCTGGAGCTCCTTCTGCTCCTTTAGCCAATAGCCGCTGAGATACCAGCCCATTGGGGCATGGTCTCTCTTTTTAAAAATGCGGCCACTTCCCTCCGCTTGCTCTCTGGCTTCCTGCTCCACTTCTGACGACTAGGCTCCCTTCCTGATTGCGCAGAGGGCTGTTGTCTGGGATGGTGATCTGTAAGTTTTTTCCCCTTTAAATAAATAACCATTCTATTAATCATAATTCCAAACTGGTGTGGGATTGTGATTTACGCCATCAGATATGAGAGGCTGTGAATTTATTCTGAAATAAATTTATTAAGAAAAATCAGGTTTGATCAAGGAAGATGCTGAAAAATCTCAGATAGAAGCAAATGGCCCAGATGGTGCAACATTTCAGAGGACCTCAGTTGGATTTTCATCTGAGCTCTGTATACAGAACAACCTCAAGACTGTTGTGAGATGATCGAGCCTCACAGAATATTCCAGTCAGTACATGACCATAATTCTAAATTTTCTTGAGGCCACCATAATATTATCAATGTCCCCAATCAGTCGAAAGTGGCCTAGAATACTATACCCACATTCCCCAAAAAATGGATTATGGATGTTTTATTTGCTTAGAGTTTTGGTTACAAGTTGTTTTGGATAATGGTTGGGAAAAAGCTAAACAAAGAAGGTTAGATTCAGAGTTCTTGTTTTGAAAAAAAAAAAAAGGGTGGGGAGTACTGTGAGACAATGGTCTTTTACCCTGTAAAGATTTACCACTAGTATTGGTTTCATAAAATGCTGATTGGCTAGCAGCCAGGCAGGAAGTATAGGCAGGGCAAACAGAGCAGGAGAATTCTGGGAAGAGGAAAGGCTCAGTCTTCAGTTGTTACACAGACCAAGAGGAAGCAAGATGAGACGTCCTCACTGATAAAATATACCAAGCCATGCGGATGACACAGTCAAGAATTATGGGTTAACAATGGCACTGGGTTTTGATTCTACTCCATGTACTGGCTTTGTGGGAACCTAGTCTGTTTGGATGCCCACCTTCCTAGACCTGGATGGAGCAGGGAGGACCTGGGACTTCCACAGGACAGGGAACCCTGACTGCTCTTTGGGCTGGAGAGAGAGAGGGGAAGGGAAGTGGGGGGAGAGGGAGGGAAATGGAAGGAGAGGAGGAGGTGAAAATTTATAATAATAATAATAATAATTTTAAAAAGGAAAAAAAAATTATGGGTTAATATGTAAGAGTTAGTTAATAAGAATCCTGAGCTTATAGGATAGCCAGTTTAAAATTAATGTAGGTCTCTATGTGTTTCTTTGGGACGGAACAGCTGTGAGACGTGGCAGGATAGAAACCTCTACCAGCAGTTTCTGTGTATGTTAATAAAAACATTATATTTATAGAGCATATGTGTAATGAATTGTGAGATGGTCTGATTGGTCCTCTTCTCCAGAAATGGAGTTTAGATTCCACCCATCTTCCTCACCCCTCCATTTTCTCTTTTATCCTCTGATACTAATTTTATTTAAATAGGGTAGAGAAAATGAGCCTTAATCATTTCATGCGTTGGGCTCTCTTTTTCTCAGCTCACCAGCCCATTTTCACATGGGAGTGCAGTCACCCTTCTTAGCAAACTATTTTTACTCTGGGTATAACTTGAAATGTCTACCCTTTTCTCTATCTCCTGTTGGTTGCTGGGACACTTATCTTGGTTGGTAAAGAGGCATCTAAAAGTGAAGAATTCCTGGGCAATCACAATTTCTGACACTATGGAAGAAGACTTTAGGAAGGGCCAAAGGGAACAGAAATATCACTAACTTCTTCACTGGCGCCTGTTTGGATGAAGAAATGGGGAGGAAAAGGCTCTCTATCATTTCCCTGATTGCCCTCAAGTTGGAAGAGATTCTTACAATCTTCTACCTAAAGTCAGTCATGTAAATTTTGCCTTGCTGGCAATAGCCAGACCAGAGATGCCAGCAGCAAGCCAAGCTTACTGTCTGCCCAAAGCCTTGTCATCCAGAAGGCATGGAGCTTCTTGCTCTTGATGAAGAACAGTCAAAGCTACCACTCTGAGAACAGTTCCCTCAGTAATGTTAATGTTCTCAGTGCCAGTGCTTAGGAATAGAATAGGACATGCTATGGTGCAGAAGGAATTAATGGTCTAAAAACTATGAAATTGACACTGAGATAAAAAAGTGAAGATGCTGTTGCATTACTGCTTGACAAGTGAATATTACATAGATTTCAGCCTAGTCTTACGAGTATTAGGTACTGAAAAATATAACACTGAACAGGAAAAAACGTATCCCATAGTATACTTCTAAATTCCTGGATATGGATTTTAGCACATAACTATTCATAAATCTATGTGTATGTAAGATGTATTTTGAAAAACTGAATATAACTATCTCTCTTCAATGAACTTTTCAGTAAATGTGTGATAGGGATGATCAGCATCATCAAGAAAGAAACAAGTTACTTTTGGACAACACGACTTGCAAAAGTATTTTGATTCAGAAATGAAAGGTATATAGTTATGATATAGTATTTACAAAGCTTGAAATACACAGGGGAAAATATCTTTTGTTAGTAGGATGATACTCTTCATAATATGCTTCAGGCAAGATTGTACAAAAATACTTTTGACACTTACAACAATAGAATAAAAAAGTCAACTTCAATTTACTTCTTTATTCAATTTACAGCATTCTCCAGTGAGTCAGGCCACAGACCAAAATTCAAGAGATGGATCCCTAATGCCCAGGGGAAAGCAGAATGGTTAGCTGTTTATCTCAAAGACACAAAAACAAGATTCTGAACAGATGGAGTGCAGGCTTCACCAGTCCAGGACCATTGTGTCCTTCCCCTTCACAGTCCACTTCTGTTCCACCTTTCTTCTGAGGTCAGCCCGACTCCCTCACCTTTTCCAGTTCATATCCATCCTGTTCCACTTTCCGGGCTGGCTCTACTCCCTTACCCTTCACAGTCCATATCCATTCTCTCCTCCTTTCCAGGTAATCTCTACTCACCAGTTAAAGAAAATATTAAATATAACAAAAGCTTAACCCAAAATATCCAGGAAATATGGGATATCATGAAAAGACCAAATCTAAAAATAATAGGTATAGAAAAAGAAGTTCAATTCAAAAGCACAGAAAATATATTTAACAAAATCATAGAAGAAAACTTTTCCAACTAAAGAAAGTTAAGCCTATGAAGATACAAGAAGCTTACAGAACACCAAATAGACTGGATCAAAAAAACCCTCACTACATAATAATCAAAATACTAAACATACAGAGTAAAGAAAGAATATTAAGAGCTGCAAAGGGAAAAGGTCAAGAAACATATAAAGGTAGACGTATCAGAATGACACCTGACTTCTTATTGGAGATAATAAAAATCAGAAGGTCGTGGTCAAGCATTATGTAGACATTAAGAGACTATGTATGCCAGTCCAGACTACTATACCCAGTAAAACTTTCAATCACTATAGAAGGACAAAACAAGATATTCCACAACAAAACTAGATTTAACCAATACCTTGCCACAAACCCAGTTCTACACAAAATACTAGAAGGAAAACTCCAACCCAAGGAAGTTGGGTACACCAAGAAAAACATAGACAATTGATGGTCTCAGAGCAGCAAATCCCAAAGAAGGGAAAAACACACAAATTAACATCACCAACAATAACAACTACATTAAAGGGAGATAGCAATCACTGGTCATTAATATTTCTTAATATAAATGGATTAAACTCACCCACAAAAAGGCACAGGCTAACAGATTGGATCCCAAAACAGAATCCATCCTCTCCTGCATAAAATACACAGTTTTAACCTGGATAAATGAGTTTTTAGAATTCAAGGAGGCATATCAGACTTTGTCCTGACTCCTAGCTGCCATTTTTGAAAGCAAACTCTACAGTTGTATTCAAAATATTTAGTGATACTTTGTCATTGAAAAAAGAATCAATTTATAATACAACCCCATAGAAAACAAAAGAATTTCTCTATACAATTAATCTAATTAAAATGTTTATTTATTTTTACTGAAACTTAAATTATTCACATGAAATTTCTGGTTACTTTTGTGAGTTTAATTAGGTATGGCTCATGAATGATTTTTTTTTTATTCTCCAAGCATTTTATTTAAAAGTATTAAAAATCACAATAAAATAATATTTGTTCATTTAGAAAGCTTTCATATATCAGATAATTTACATGAGTCATTGTATATCAATGAAAGATATGTTGCATATCAATGCATATCAAAGTTGTCTTTTTATTTATTTTTTTTCTTTTTTTTAATTAAAAATTGCCATCTCCTCCCCTCCTCCTCCCCCTTCCCTCCCCTCCCCTCCACCCATAACCCCACTCCCTCCCTCTCCAAGCCAAAGAGCCATCAGGGTTCTCTACACTATGTTGAGTCCAAGGTCCTCCCAACTCCCTCCAGGTCCAGGAAGGTGAGCAACCAAACTGACAAGGCTCACACAGAGCCCATCCATGTCGTAGAGACCAAGCCCATCGCCATTGTCCTTGGCTCCTCGGTCAGCCTCCACCATCAGCCACTTTCAGAGAGTCCGATTTGGTCACATGTTGGGGGAATAGGATGGTTGGGATATAGGAAGGGTGGATATGGGAACAAGGAATTATATATCTTACTTAAGGGAGCCATTCTAGGGTTGGCAGAGGCTTGACTCTAGAGGGGTTCCCAGGTGTCCAGGAAGACACCCCCAGCTAGGTCCTTTGGCAGCTGAGGAGAGGGTGCCAGAAATGTCCAGATCCTATTGCCATACTCATGAATATCTTGCATATCACCATAGAACCTTTACCTGGCATTGGATGGAGAAAATGACAGAGCCCCACATAGGAGCACCGGACTGAGCTCCCAAGGTCCCGATGAGGAGCAAAAGGAGGGAGATCATGAGCAAGGAAGTCAGGACCATGAGGAGTGCATTTACCCATTGAGACAGTGGGACAGATCTAACGGGAGACCACCAAGTCCTGTTGGAATGGAACTGATGGAATAGGGGACCAAACCGGGCTCTCTGAATGTGGCTGACGGTGGAGGAGGACTGAGAAACCAAGGACAACGGCAATGAATGTGAACTCTACAGCATGGACGGGCTCACTGTGAGCCTTAACCTTCACCTGGCGATGGATGGAGATAGAGACAGAGCCCCACATTGGAGCACCGGACTGAGCTCCCAAAGTTCTGATGAGGAGCAGAAGGAGAGAGATCATGAGAAAGAAAGCTCATGAATGATTTTAAAGAAACTCTTTTAATTGTCATACAATAATTATAGTTTTTGAAAGACTGGATTTTCAATGGCATTTTAGACAGTCTCAGCAAAGGCTTATATAAAGCTCATTTATTGATTATTATTGTACTATATTACATAGTTATGTACATGAATGATGTGGGATTCCCTTTTGTATGCTATGAATATGTCTTATAGATATAAGAAGCTGTTTCAGCCAATGGCTTAGTAGAGTAAAGCCAGGTGGCAAATCTGAACAGAGATATAGAGAGAAAGTAGGCGGAGTCCAGGAGACACCATGTAGCTGCCAAAGGAGAAAGACACTAGCTGCCAGACAGAACCTTACCAGTAGTACACAGCCTTATGGTGATAAACAGATTAATAGAAATGGGTTAATTTAAGATGTAAAAGTTATCTAGAAATATGCCTATGCTACTGGCAAAACAGTGTTGTAATTAATATAGTTTTTGTGTTATTATTTGGATCTGGGCAGCCGGGAAGTGCATGAGCAGTCTCCTCCTACATGAGTTTGAATATGCAGATATACATATGTGCTAAGTCTATTTAGTTTTTGGTATGTCTATGGTTTTAAGACAAAGAAGCTATCAACTTGAGAGTAAGGGGAATACAGGTGAGCGTTTAAGAGAGGGTAGCTTAGTGTATTAAAGAAGGGAAAATGAGAGGAAATTATTGTAAATCTATTTCAATTTAAAAATGTTTACTGATGTGTTTTTGTTTTGCTTTTTAAAATGGTTTATATAGGGTACTTGTGTATGTGTGTGGGCATGGATGTGAATATATATTTCCATGTGGGTATGTGCAAGTCTGCATGTTTATGAAAGGTTTGGGGTAATGTTAAGTATTTTCCTTGATCATGCTTCATCTTATTATTAGAGGTAGAGTCCGCCATTGAACCCAGTTCCCTTAAATTTGGATAGACTGACTGGCCAAGGCACTCTGCATCCAGTCTTGGGGTAAGATGTGCAGAAATATAGGTGCTTTTCTTTGGGTACTGGGGATATGCACTCTGAGTGGCCTTGTTGTCTGACCTGCAATGTACCCACTGTGCTATCTCCCCAGCCTTCAAAAGACCTCATAACATTTAAATACAATATGTGTATCTTAATTTTTCACTTTATTCATATGACTAAGAGCTCTCAACAATGTGAAAGAAAAGATAAATTTTGGAAGGAAAAAAACAAGCAAAGCTGCTTAGTGGTTGATTGTTTCAGGCTAAGTAGGAGACAAAGAGAGGATAAGAAAAAAAGCACTTTGCAGATGTGTCCCCATTTTAGTTATAATAAAGATCAAGATATATAAAAAGGCTCAGTCCAAGGATAAATTAAATTAGTGTAGTGGAGGCTGGATAAAGCAGTTTGACACAAAATTAAAGGATTATGCTTGTAGAGCTCAAATATAAACAAGAGACATTCTGAACAATTATAACTGAAGAAAGTGAGCTTGTTCTATTAAGAAATTAGGTGATAGTTGGCCATTTAGGGTTAGACTTTAAGAATGTCTCAAAAGAAATAAAAAAAGGGGAAGAAAAAATATTAGCAAACCAAGAATCAATTACCTCCTTTAATCTTCTAAAAAATTCTTATACTAGCTTTTCAAAGTGTTTATAAAATTTGTCTGCTTTTATTTCTTGTGCCCCAATATGAGACTGTGCTTTGCCAAGATGCTACCCCTCACACACAACCACTCTTGTGCATATGTATGTTTAACATCCTATAGCTGAATAAAAATTATTGTAGAAAGGTGACTTTAAAAATAAATTTGTATTTTTTTTAAGTTCAGAGTGTAAAGGTCCCATATTGAAGTCATAATGTACAAGCGGTCCTCATGCTCATGACTCTCCACCTTGTTTATGTCAATCATGACTTTTTCTATTATTTCTCTATGGATATGTAGTTGCATCGCTATCATTTTTCTGGATAAAGATAATTGAGAGTTGCGTACTTGCTTTAGGGAGAGTCATTTATTTCTTAGCTTAGTGTTTACTGCACATATATGTAATTGAGACAGGAAGGGGCTTGCCAACCAACTTGGCTGCATTTGCACATGTCATTGCTGGCAGCATGAGCTCTCTGTGACTCAATACTTATTTGGGCATCGCACATGCGTATGTATGAACATGCAAATGCAGTATTAGTATGGATAAACTGTAAACATTCACCTGCACACACATCTGTTTTTCTTCCTCAGTGGCGCTCCAAATTTTGGAATAAGAAAGGATTCCTGGAGAACTATATATATATATATATATATATATATATATATATACAAGTCAACATTTAAGCAGGAAGGGAGAAGGGATCTCATAACCTTTTCCCTAGTTGAAGAATTATAGGAAATTATAGGCTGCTGAGGAAAGAATAATTAGATTTCTTCATGGATGTATGCATGCACTCATAGTCCAGTCTTCGACCCTATAAATTCTGACTCAGTAAGTTTTGTAGTGATTACACAGGGACACCCTTCATATACAATAATTATAAATTTATAAAATAATTATAGAAGGAAGGGACATGCATTTGAGAGGGAGATGTAGGGAGACACTAAGGTTTAGATCAGGAGAGAAAAATGGATATGATGAAAATTCATTAGTCTCTTTTAAAAGAATTACTTTTAAAAATGTTTTCAGTGGTTGGAATGATGGCTAGGTGGTTAAGAGCACTGGCTGATTTTCCAGGGGACTTGAGTTCAATTCCCAGCACCCACAAGGTGGCTAACATTCATATGTAACTTCCTTTCCAAGGGAAGTGACTCGCGTTTCTGGCTGTCATGGGCATCAAGTACACATACAGTGCACAAGCACACTAGGAGGCAAAACACTACTGGGCATAAAATTAAATAACAGTGAATTTATGGAAAGCAAGTCAAGAAGATCTGGCTCAGCTCGTCTTCCACATTTTCTCTTTGGTGGTTCTTCTTTGGTCACCAGTCAAGCAACTTTTGAGACATAAAAAGGGCCCCTTCTGGGGGACATAACAGACACTGAGGAATTCAGAGAATCATTAGGTCTTACTACAAAAGCTTATATGCTACAAAGTTTGAAAATGTAAAAGAAATGGACTTGTTTCTAGATAAGTACCACTTACCAAAATTAAATCAAGACCAGGTGAACAATTTAAACAGACTATAAGTCGTGAGGAAATAGAAGCTGTCATTAAAAAAAAAAAAACTCCCAACAAAAAAAAAAAAAAAAGCCCAGGACCTGATGGTTTTAATGCAGAATTTTATCAGAACTTCCAAGAAGAGCTGATACCTATACTCCTTAATGTGTTTCACATAATAGAAACAGAAGAGTCATTGCCAAACTCTTTTTACAAAGCTACAGTCACCGTGATTCCAAAACCACACAAAGACCCAACCAAGAAAGGGAATTACAGATCAATCTCACTCATGAACATCAATGCAAAAATTCTCAATAAAATTCTGGCAAACAGAATCCAAGAACACATTAGAAAAATTATCCATTACTATCAAGTAGGCTCCATCCCAGGGATGCAGGGCTGGTTCAACATACAAAAATCTATCAATGTAATCCATCATATAAATAAACTGAAAGAAAAAAAAAACATATTATCATTTCATTAGATGTGGAAAAAGCATTTGACCAAATTCAACACCATTTTATGATAAAAGTCTTGGAGAGGTTAGGGATACAAGGTTCATACCTAAATATAATAAAAGCTATTTACAGCAAGCCATCAGCTAACATCAAATTAAATGGAGAGAAACTCAAAGCCATTCCACTAAATTCAGGAAAAAGACAAGGCTGTCCACTCTCACCATATCTCTTCAACATAATTCTTGTAGTCTAGCAATAGCAATAAGACAACATCAGGAGATCAAGGGGATTCAAATCGGAAAGGAAGAAGTCAAACTTTCGTTATTTGCAGATGATATGATAATGTACATTAGTGACCCCCAAACCTCTACCAAAGAACTCCTACAGCTGATAAATAGCTTCAGTAAAGTGGCAGGCTACAAAATCAACTCAAAAAAATCAGTAGCCCTCTATACACAAAGGACAGAGAAGCAGAGAGGGAATTCAGAGAAACATTGCTTTTATGATTGCCACAAATAGCATAAAGTATCTTGAGGTAACTCTAACCAAGGAAGTGAAAGATATATTTGACAAGAACTTTAAGGCATTGAAGAAAGAAATTGATGAGGATACCAGAAAATGGAAGGATATCCCTTGCTCTTGGATGGGTAGGATCAACATAGTAAAAATGGCAATTTTACCAAAAGCAATATATAAATTCAACGCAATCCCCATTAAAATCCCAACAAAATTCTTCACAGAACTTGAGAGAACAATAATCAACTTTATTTGGAAAAACAAAAAAACCCAGGATAGCGAAAATAATCTTATACAATAAAGGAACTTCAGGAGGCATTACCATGCCTGACCTCAAACTCTATTCCAGAGCTACAGTAATGAAAACAGCTTGGTACTGACATAAAATCAGAGAAGTCGACCAATGGAATTGAATAGAAGACCCGGATATTAACCCACAAATTTATGAACATCTGATTTTTGACAAAGGAACTAAAAGTATACAATGGAAGAAAGAAAGCACCTTCAACAAATGGTGCTGGCAGAACTGGTTGTCAACATGTAGAAGAATCAAAATAGATCCATATCTATCACCATGCAGAAAACTCAAGTCCAAATGGATTAAAGATCTTAATATCAATCTGAATACGCTGAACCTGATAGAAGAGAAAGTGGGAAGTACTCTACAACATATGGGCACAGGAGACTGCTTCCTACGTTTAAATCCTGTAGCACAGACAATAAAGGCAACATTAAATAAATGGAACCTCCTAAAACTGAGCAGCTTCTGTAAAGCAAAGGACACGCTCATTAAGACAAAAGGCAACGTACTGATTGGGAGAAGATCTTCACCAACCCTGCATCAGACAAAGGTCTGATCTCCAAAATATATAAAGAACTCAAGAAACTGGACTTTAAAATGCTAATTAACCCAATTAAAAAAATGGGGTACTGATCTGAACAGAGAATTCTGAACTGAAAAAGTTCAAATGGCCAAAAGACACTTAAGGTCATGCTCAACCTCCTTAGCCATCAGGGAAATGCAAATCAAAACAACTTTGAGATACCATCTTACACCTGTCAGATTGGCTAAAATCAAAAACACCAATGATAGCCTTTGCTGGAGCGGATGTGGAGTAAAAGGGGACACTCATCTACTGTTGGTAGGAATGCAAACTTGTGCAACCACTTTGGAAATCAGTGTGGCGGTTTCTCAGGAAATTCGAGATCAACCTACCCCAGGATCCAGCAATACCACTCTTGGGAATATACCCAAGAGATGCCCTATCATACTACAAAAGCATTTGCTCAACTATGTTCATAGCAGCATTATTTGTAATAGTTAGAACCTGGAAACAACCTAAATGCCCCTCAATGGAAGAATGGATAAAGAAAGTATGGAATATATACGCATTAGAGTACTACTCAGTGGTAAAAAACAATGACATTTTGAATTTTGCATGTAAATGGATGGAAATAGAGAACGCTATCCTGAGTGAGGTAACCCAGACCCAAAAAGATGAATATGGTATGTCCTCACTCATTAGTGGATTCTATCCGTAAATAAAGGACATTGAGCCTATAATTCACGATCCCAGAGAAGCTAAATAGGAAGGTGTACCTCTAAAAAAAATGTAGTTATCCTCCTGGATATTGGAAGTATACAAGATTTCCATGAATAAATTGAGAGCTTAGGAGTGAGAGTGGGACAGGGGTAAGGGAAGATGGGGAGAAAAAAGTGAGAAGGGGACCATGGGGAAAGCATGGGGAATGGGACAATTGGGATGGAGGAGGAGTGGATATGGGAGCTGGGAAGTATATATCTTAATTAAGGGAGCCATTTGAGGTTTGGCAAGAGACTGGACCCTGGAGGGGTTCCCAGGTGTCCAAGGAGATGCCCCCAGCCTGTTCCTTGAGCAGCTGAGGAAAGGGAGCCTGAACCGGCCCTATACTATAGCCACTCTGATGAATATCTTGCCTATCATCATAGAACCTTCGTCTGGTGATGGATGGAGATAGAGACAGAAATCCACATTGGAGCATTGGACTGAGCTCCCAAGGTCCAAATGAGGAGCAGAAGGAGGGAGAACATGAGCAAGGAAGTCATGGCCGCAAGGGGTGCCCCCATCCACTGTGACGGTGGGGCCGATCTAATGGGAGCTCACCAAAGCCAGCTGGACTGGGACTGATAGAGCATGTGATCAAACCGGACTCTCTGAATGTGGCTGATGTGGAGGGCCGACTGAGAAGCCAAGGTCAAAGTCACTGGGTTATGATTCTATTCCATATACTGGCTGTGTGTGAACCTAATCTGTTTGGATCCTCAACTTCCTAGGCCAGGATGGAGGGGGGAGGACCTTGGACTTCCCACAGGGCAGGGAACCCTGACTGCTCTTTGGACTGGAGAGGGAGGAGGATGGGGAATGGGGCAAGGGGGAGGGAAATGGGAGGAGGGGAGGAGGTGAAAATCTGTAGTAATAATAATAATAATAATAATAATAATAATAATAATAATAATAATAATAATAATAAACAATAAAAAAGAAAAAAAGAAAAGGGCCTCCTTTCAAGACAATATATTTTTACAAGGCTTATTATTTGTTCTTCTATGTTTAGAAACACTGAGAAATATGTAAGAGAAAGAATATCAGGAATAAAAACAAAGGCAGAATTATTAGTTGAGAATGCTTATAGTTCCTCTTTAATTATTATTATTATTATTATTATTATTATTATTATTATTATTATTATTTTGGTTTTTTCGAGACAGGGTTTCTCTGTAGCTTTGGAGCCTGTCCTGGAACTAGCTCTTGTAGACCAGGCTGGTCTCGAAATATTCCAAATGTTTATGTAATTTGCCTCCATAGCAATCAGTAGGAAGTGAAGTGTCACAGATCTCGGTTGTATCCTGAGACCCACGGGTGCCAGCAGAAATTTACCAGTACCGTAATATTTCCTGTGAATGAACCAATTATACTTTAATGACAAGCTCCAGTGTCTAAGGAACATTAATGTTACCATTGCTCTGTGGCCATTTCCGTATTGGTCAAAAATATAAGAAAACCATATGTTAGCTAAAATAACTACCCAGAGAGTCCTTCCCCGAATTGTATTTGGTGACTTCAGGCTCACTCTGTAAGAATCCAGATGCACCCTCCGGAAGTGATGCCATCAGCCTCAGTAAGATCAGCGTCCTGTCCTGGTCATCTGTTAATCATGCTCTGGGAGTTGTCCCTGAATCACCGTGTTTGGGGACCTGATGGTGGGGGAAGGATATCAGTCAGAACTCTTCACTGCTTCTGGGCCTACTTGCCTTTCAATGTAATATCAATGTAATAAAACTTAAAAAATATTTTTAATAAACATAAAATCTATTGAGTTTTAAAATTTGTATTACTCTACACAGGGAACATTTGAAAATGTTACAAATGAAATCATGAGATTTTCTTTTTTTTTTTTTTTTTTTTACTTTGGCTAATTTCCTATTTTTTTTTCTTTTTTTTTTTTTTTCTTAAAGATTTCCATCTCCTCCCCAATCCCTCCCCTCCCTTCCACCCATACCCCCACTCCTACCCTCTCCAAGACAAAGAGCCATCAGGGTTCCCTTCACTATGTTAAGTCCAAGGTCCTCCCAGCTCCCCCTAAGTCCAGGAAGGTGAGCAACCAAACTGACAAGGCTCACAGTGAGCCCGTCCATGCTGTAGATTTCTTATTCATCACTACTAAAAATACAAACTATATTGATTATTTAAATCAGAATTTTTAAGGAATTTTTAAGGAAATGGCTTACTACAATGTAAGCAGAAATTATTTAAAAGAGTAAACAGCTAATTTATTTGCTATAATCAGGATTTAATATGTTTATTACTTAATATCATCTTTAATATTATATGTCTCTGTTCATAGAAAAACAATAATTTTTAGAGGACTAGATTCATTAAAATGTAGTACTAGTGTAGTTTGGATAACAAAAGGTCTTTGAGTCAAAAAATACTCTGTCAGTATGATTATTTCATTTTCAGTGATTAATGATCTTGGCATTTGGCTCATAATGAAATTGTATTACTTTGAATTTCTATGGCATTTTTTTTTCTTAGAACCTCAAGGACTTTCCTCTTTCATGGTCATAAGAAGTATTTTACAAGCATAATAATACTGGTTTTATGATGTTTAAAGTCATTAGATACTTCCTTGGAAAATTACACACTTTTTAAGATAGTCTTAATAGAAAAGCAGTTCAAACTGGCACCTTCAACATCTCTCAGGTGTTGGCCATAAGTTTAATAATACTTCACTGTTGCAATTTTATTGGGACTACATTGAGTTTGTGCATGGATTTTGGCAAGATGACTATTTTTAACCTACAGAATGGAAGAAAATTGACAGCTATACATCTGACAGAGTATTAGTATCAAACATATACAAAGAACTATACAAGCAAGGAAACAATCCAGTACAGTTCCAAGATGGACTATGGAGCTAAAGAGACAGTTCTCAGAAGAAATGCTAATGGCTAAGAAATACATTTAAAGGCATTTAACCTCCAAGAAATGCAAAGTAACCACTTTGAGATTTCATCTTGTTGGCTCAGCACTTTGAATTTATCCAGTACTTCTCACCATCATTATATGAAGGTCAACTCATATGGGTTTATTTAGGGGGGAGATCCCTCATTTTAAAAATATATATCACCTCATTTTCATTTCTGATTCCAGGGTAACTTTATATTTAATTTCAATTCCTTTTCTTTGAAAATTGTGACTATTTGTTTATTTATTTATTAAAAATTTCCACCTCCTCCCATCCTCCCATTTCCCTCCCACTCCCACCAACTCCCCCTTCCCCTCCCTCTCCAGTCCTAAGAGAAGTCAGGGTGCCATGCCCTGTAGGAAGTCCAAGACCCTCCCCCCTACATCCAGGTCTAGGAAGGTGTGCATCCAAACAGACTAGGCTCCCAATAAGCCAGTACATGCAGTAGAATCAAAATCCGGTGTCATTATTATTAACTTCTCAGTAAGCCCCCATTGTCAGCCATGTTCAGAGAGTCCGGTTTGGTCACATGCTCATTCTTCTTGAAGTTCAATATTCATGGATGTCAGCGTTAACTCATATTTTAGAAAGTAAACTGTGCTCTTTTGAGCCTTGGGTTCTGTTACTGGGTATATTATTTGGGGATTAGTGAGAAGTTGTATGCTACGTTTTATCTTTTCACTTTGATAATCCAGAAGAGTTGATGTTGGTAGACACGTTTTTGTCTCCCATATGTTTCATGCCCCAGGTTATGCTCAGAGAATCAAGGTAATTTCTCTTGGCATTCTGCCCTGCTCCTATTCTTCCCAAGATGACTTAAGAGTTGCTTGGTAAGATGAAGCGCAAGAGTTCACTGGAGGCAAGTGGTAGACTATGAGGGTCATTTGTAGTCGATTCAACTGTAGTCCAAGAACGTTATTATTTCTGTAGGTGAAAAAAATTAGAAAGCATAATATTTTCTCTGAAATATTTTATATGTTTAAATAAAACTTTGTTATTTTTTGATAAAGAATGAACATTAATGAGTCTTAAATATTTTCCAAGAAAGAAAAATATATGTGAAACAGTAGAGAAAAGAATACATAAACCTCAAAACTGCCAAATTCCATGTAAATAAAAGCTATAAAATTATGTTATAATAACTAATTTATTTATGATATTGATTAGGTTCTAGATCTCAAAGTGTTGTTAGATGCAAAATATTCAAATTACCAATTAGGTAATTACGTGTATTTGCTGGCTTTTTATCCAGAAATATCACACAAGAATTATGGTGGGTTTTTCTCATAAAAGAGCCTAGATCTATCAGTTAACCAACAAAGCAGAAGTTGGATTTACATACTAAAAATTTCTGATATCTTAGTAAGCACATATCTATGTTGAATTAGATGTCATGTGCTTCATTGCTTCCCACATGAAAGATGAGATTGCACAAGAGAAAAATTAATTATAAAGATATTTTGACAGTTTAAGGAAAGTTGTTGACACTGAGCATAAATTCTCAACAATATAAAATGCATTAAAATTTAAATAAATATGTATTGTTATTAAAAACTATTTCAGTAAAATGAAGACAGAGTGTATATATCATATATATTTGTTTATATTATATTATATTATATTATATTATATATTATATTTATATAATTAAAATCAATGATGGAAAAACAAAGTACAATTATAAAACAATCATATTAGTGTCATATAAATAATGGATAGCAAATGATGAAAAGTCAATGAAATTTTAATATTAACATCTCAAGTTGTTCTAAATCCTTCTAACCACATTCTAAATACTTATCCTTACACCTCAGAGAAGAGTAGCCCTCAACCTTCATTAAAGAAGCTTCATTTTGCCACAAATGGAGACCATTACAGAAACCTAAATCTGGTCAAAATGCAGACAATTGGTCATGGGGTACCCAGCTCCAACTAATACAATAAAATCCTCACCTTGAAGGCTTAGCATATAGTAGGGAAAGAGGGACTGAAAGTTGCTAATAGTCAGAGAACTGGCAAGTTTGCTGTGATATATTGTCTTCTGCATAGTACAGAAGTCTGCATTCATGGCATCTTACTAATAAACATGGTTCTGAAAAAGAATAACACTGATTTGAGATCCCAACATGGATTTGGGCAATGTCACAAAGTTCCATCAATAGATGACCTCTAGGCAATTAGTGACAGCTGAGAGAGGAAAAAAATGAGTCTTAGGTGGCCTATTCCTATGTGGTCAATCCTAAAACAATGCAACACTAAATTAACTCAGCAGGTTATATTTGTAAATACACACACACACACACACACACACACACACACACACACACACACACACACACATATATATATATATATATATATATATATATATATATATATATATATAATTATAAGGGGACAGGGATTTCAGAAGGGGCTGGCTAGACACAGAAGTAGCTGAAATAAAGAGAGCACAAGAGGAAATGAAGTAAATACAGTACTAGTTTATGAAAGCCTAAGAAATATAACCTTTCAAAATATGGTGATAAACTAAATTACAAAATGTATCAATGAATGCAATTTTGGTTTCTTTTAAGAAAACACCAAATGGAAGAGACCAGTCAGAGGAGATGTGCACTGTGATGTTAGTATCTGTAATGATGAAAGCCACACCGCTGATAGACCAAAACTAGAAGTTCATTCTGCAAGAACTGACATAGAGGATAGGACTGTTGAACTCCTTTTAAAAGAGCAAGTTATTAAAACATGAAAGAAGAGTTAAAAATCAGAACCTCAATCCCTAAAGATCTTCTTACATAGAGCGTAATTGACATTATTATCTAAAAATTTGAAGGTAAATGTTAAGTACTACACAAACTATTTTTTTCTAATGAAAGAAATGGTTCACAGCTCTTTTAATTATGCCACCATTTATTTAACAGCAAAAATCTAGTGAGGATTTTATAATAAAGGAACAAAACTACAAAGTTTTAAATTTCAATGCCAGAATGGTTAAATAAAACATGCTTTTTAAATAATAAATAAGAAAACAGAATTACAAGAGTAATTTAATATTCCAAAGGCAATTAACATAATTCAATAACTAGCCAAGAGCAGAAAGTATGGTAATTTCAAATATAGCAAAATACTTTTTATGAAATTTAATATGTGAGTTATCTAAAGTAAAACTATTAGTGAAAGAATTATAAAAACAAATTCTAAATCTGATAAAGGCCCTTATTATGAAACATAGCTAATAGTATTCTCAAGAGAACAGTAGGAAAGCATTTCCCCTGTAAGAAAAAAGGGAAGAACAACATCATTATGATATGTAAAGAGATATTTTTCTTCACCATCAGTTCTGAAGTAAAGGAAAATATCTTCACATTAAAGAAGTTATAAAAATCTTCATCAAACATACTTGATGAGAAGAATTTTAGACTTCCCCACATGAATAGGAAGTATGGAAGGCTGTGCCCTCCTATCTCTACTTTCCTATATAACACTGAAATTGTGCTTGATTCAATAAGAAAGAGAAATAAACAGTAGAATACAAGTTGGAAAGGAAGAACCAAAACTATTTTCTTCACAGGGGGCATGATTGTGTATGCACAAACTATGAATCAACGAAACACTTCTTGGAACTAATAAGCAATTATAGCAAGGTTACAGAAAACAAGTTAGTTTAATCTGTTGAAGTCAATTGCTTCTCTATACAGCAGCAAGGAACAAGTAGAACTGAAATTAAAAACACAACACCACTTACATTAATACAAAACTTGAAATACATAAGAAAGAACCAAATATAATGTTCAAGATTTACATGGGAAAAATGACAGAAGTCATAGGGAAAAAATAAAATAGGATTAAATAAATGGAGTGTTTCATATTAGGGATAGGGATATTTAATTTTATTAAATGTGGTTCTACCTAATTTTGTCTATAGAGTCAGTGAAATCACAGGCAGTTATTTTATTATTAATGACAAGCTGATCCTAAAGATTATAAGGAGAGAACAGACCCAGAACAGCCAAAACACGTTTGAATCAGAACAACATTGTATGACAGATAGCACACAGCTTCACATTCAACTACAAGGCTACAGTGATCAAGACAGAGTGAGACCAAAGGGAAATAATTTAATGGAGCATAATAGACATATAAAAATAAACCCATATGAATTTTAGAAATGTCCAGATCTGTACTGTTTCCCATGTGGCTATATTGGATACATTCATGTCAGCAGCGTGTAAGGGTTTTTCTTGTTCAAATTTTTACCAGTACTTCTTGGAATTTAGTTTCCTAATGTCTGCTATTTGGACAGAGATGAGATGAAATCTCAGTGTAGATGCAAATTTGTATTTCTCTGATGGTAATTGAGGTTGGGCAATTTTTTTCTTTATTGATCATCTGTGATTTGTCTTTTGAGAACTGTTTGCTTACTTCATGAGCTCATTTATTGATTTGAATATTTTATTTTTTGGTTGTCATTCAGAGTTCTGTGTGTACTCTGGATATAAATCCTCTGTCCAATACACAGCCCATAAAGATTTTTCTCTCCTTTGCAGGTCGTCTTCTCATGTACTTAAATGTTTCCTTAGCTGTATAGACATGATGATTTCATAATCTCAACTTTGTCAATTCTGACTTTATATTTGGGTGACTAGAATTCTTTTCAGAAAGTCATTGCCTATACTCATATATTAAAATATTTCCTTAATTTTTGTTGTAACAGTTTGAGTTTCAAGTATTAAATTAAGATCTTCGATACATTTTCAATTTCTTTTTGCACAGGGTTATAAAGACACCCAGTATAATTCTTCAACACATGGATTTAAAGTTTCAGGATTATTTTTTGAAGCAACTGTTTTTATCTCTGTGTATCTCTGTCTCTGTATTTCTCTTTCTCTGACACATATACACACATTAATTTGAGTTTTTTGCTCTGGTTTTATTAAAAAAAATATACTTAAACACAAAATAGTTTCCTTTCCGTGGTGTCTCATTATCTCAAATGCTCTGTTAATTTATATTAATTTATTTACCATTTTATTATTCTGAAACGTCACCTTTATCTTCAAGTTTTAATATTTTTCTCCTCCTGAATGATGCTATTGGTTAGGATTTCCATGGAACTTAATATTTGGCTTACAGCATTTTTTTATTTCTAGTATTTCACTTTGATATTTTTTTCAAAGCTTTTACCTTCTTATTGAGTATGTCATTCATATACAGTGCTAACATTCTTATTAATTTAGCTGGTTGTACTTTCCTAGAAATCATTCAGGATATATCTAATGGCCTTTATGGTTTCTTTGAAAACATTAATTTTGTTTTAAATTCTTTGGCATTTATGCTAATTAACTTATTGGAAGCCATTACAAAAGTGTATTAATATTTGAAGGAATTATGTTTCCCTGGTATTTATTTATTTATTTATTTACTTACTTATTTACATACTGACTTACTTATTGTCATTGATACATGTGCCTCTGAAGCTAGGTTAGTGTTTAGAGGGTTTAGAGTCATATCTTTTTCCGACAGTGGAAATGTTAACAAATCTTAGCAGGAATGTGCTGTAGAAGGGTGGAGATGTCAGTGTTCTTTCTATACTGGTGCTGAAAGCACAAGGCTGTGTCACGAGTACTCTCTGGAGTTTGGAATACTATCTGAAAACAATTACTATCCATGTATAGGCTTACTATAAATGCACTGTAATTGCTAAATAATATATCGCAGCTTAAAGGTCAATCATTTTAGGAAGAGAAAACTGACCATATGATGTGTTCTGTGATATTCATTACTATGTATATGAATGGGAAGAGAAGAAGCAAAGTATGTAAGCATAGTGATTAGTATTTGATTGACTGGGAAAAGTTATAGAAGAGAAAAGTAAATAGAATAGGGAACAAGAACATGGGTTGATGAAATAATGAAGTTTTGGGTAAAGGTATCAACAAAAGAAGGAGGGCAAAACACAATTAAATAATGTAAATATCCAGAGTCCAAAGTCTCAGGAGTACAAGACATGTAGACCCCCCAAACCTGACTAGCCTATAGAAAGACTATAAAAAGGAAAGAAAAAAGAAAATGGGGGGGGGGGTTAAAAACAAGAGAAAGCAAAAATGAAGAAAGAGTTGGCCTGCGGAATTCACATTGGATATTAAATAAAGAAAGAATAAACACAAAGGGGAGATGTCCTGATAGATTTATAGAGTCTGAAGGCAGTCCTAAGCTCTCTTGGCATTCCCTCTTGGGTTCCATGAGACCAGATGGTCCTATCAGTAGGTAGTCTCTCATGATTCAGGTCTCAGTAGCTAAGCCTCTAAGGTATCCAGTTGGTAATGCTGGCTCTGACCATAAGCTGTCTTTCCAAAAGCAAGCACAAATTGAAACAGGTTCATTGTATTCCTACAGACTTTGTTTCAATTTCCATTTAGTCATAGTTCTGATTCAATTTCTTCCCTAAATTTTAGATATAGTCTATTTTATAGGGTTTGGTATATAGATACTCTCTGAGTGTCTTGAAACTGTAACTCACTGAAGGTTTGAAAGTGCTATGCCATTTTTTTTTTGGAAAAAAAAAACTCAGCTTTATTCATTTATGCAAAGATAGTATCAGCAGTAAGTAATAGGAACACACTTTTAAGTTTAAAATTAATCTTCTATTTTCAAAGGTTCAGTACTTTTTTCTTTCTTCCTTCCCTGAAATACTTGACTCTAACAAAAAAGCAGATGAAAGTTTACTCCCTTACTTTTCCTTAAAGTCATACAGCAACAATTACCCCTTTTCCTTAGAAATTAGCTTCTCACTCATAGAAAGCTGGAGATTTAATCACAGAGTGGTATATGCAAGACTATATTAAAATATTCTGAAAACAAAGTAGGCAATTTTGACATTTCTAAACACAAAACTTGTTTTATAATTATATCCCAAGAATGTGGTAGTTAATTTGTTTTGAGATTAGATGGTCTCTTCATTGGATATTATACATCAGGGCAGCAGAGACCTTTGTGCCCACAGACATTTTCCATCTGTCAGGATTTGTTCCATGGTATAAAGTGGGCAAGTAGCAATTATAAGCAGTTCATGGGTTAAGCTTTAGGAATATAACATGGGTACAGTACCTTTCTATATGAAACAATTGAATGGGCATCATCTGACCTTCCAAGGACATGAGTTTTAAAATGGCTTTGTTGGCCTGCTTTGGTCCTTTCCCTCAAACATGGAGACTCCACTTAACCCTAACTTAATGGAACCATGGGTCATGTCACAACTAATATATATATTTCTTAATTTTATTCTGTATCTGAAGGACAAAATCTTTTTAAGTAACCAAGAAGTCAGTGTACCAGCAAACTAGGAAGTGTCCTGAAATTTTTTTTCTGTTATTTGTCCCTAGTTTCTTTCAGTGTATTTGTATGTTTGTGTGCTACGCCATTTTTGTAGAATGGTATCTGACAGTTTCTTTCCAGTGAAAAGAGGATAGCTTTTCCAGCTTCTCTCCACTCTCTGCTGCTGTCACAAACCACTTAGGTTTCTCCCTACTTTACACTGACTTTTCCATCCACGTTTCTTACTGGGAGCACCAGGCTCACTTGTCAGTGTTCTCTTTCTTATGGATGGTTTTCCCTCCGTGGGGTGGAGGTGGGGAGGATCTCAACAGACTACAGCCGTCTCTCCAGGATGGACTCTGTAATTTTCCTGTTCTGTTTTTCAGAATGCCCCATTTTACTTAGCTATCAGACCAGCCAAGCCACCTCCTCTGACTCTTCTCTAGTTTTCCCCAGGTTATTCCCTAGAGTTAGCAAACCAAGCCTGCATTTCATCTACCAACTTGGATCGTCTGTTGCTTTTGTGAGACAGAGTCCCAAAGCAATTTTTAAAGTGTGATGATGACACAGAACAGCAAATTGACTGAAGCAACTCCTGTGGAGTATCCAGACAGAGGATTACACTTGCTTGCTCACCTCCATTATGGCTATGGAGAAAGGATATGTGTTTTGATAAACTATAATGATGTCTCCATATTGGAAACAAAGAGACCATGGCTTTTTATTGAACACACAAAAAAATAACTGGCTGTATTTGACAATGTATCTTTTTCTTTTAAGATAAAAAAAATGAAAATGGGTACTTAGTTAAAACAAATACATGCTCTGAAAATTGTGTCATTTGTCAGTCTTTCATTTATGTTATATTAAAGCTTCTTATGTTTATGTAACCATTTCTAGAATGATGATAATCAAATGTAAATGCCAATTATCCTTGCAATGCTATCTTTTGCTTTATTATTTTAGTTCTTATCTCCTCTTTCCCTCTTTTTCTTTCTATTGCTGACCATCTTCTTTCTTTTGAAAATTTAGGCTATAATCATGTGGAAACTCTTAGGCAATTCATATATTTTAATTTTATTTCTTTTTTTCTAGCTCAAACTACTGATTTTAAGCATTATTCCTGTTAAGGGACTACGTGGCACGATACCTAGTATCTTATTAATTGTCTTTATAGCAAACATATATCATGTTCATGATAAGGAAGCTACTTTTGGCACCCTGGATTAAACAGGGATTGAACCATTAAAAAACAAAAACAAAAATAAAACAAACAAACAAATAAACAACAACAACAAAACAAAGATTTACTGATCCAGGAAGGATGGTGTTTTTCCAAAACCAGTCTTTGGAAGATAAACCAGAAGATTATAGACTTGAGGGTAGCAAGGGTCGTGCAGTGAAGGCCTGTCTAAAATGTTTCATATTATATAAGAATATTAAAGTAAAAATTTTATAGACATGATATACGACACATATATAGTTTATGAACTGGAGTCAAAAAACATTATTTATGAAATTGTAAAAACAATTCAACACTAAATGTAGCTGGTGTCGAGGGAAGATCATCTCTCTTCTATCTCTCTCTTTCCCTCTCTCTCTCTCACACACACAATGGGGCAGGGTCTTATACCGTTTTCAGCACAGTGTTAATTACAAGCTTCGTTCCAGAACTATAAATAGAAAAACCTTTCATCTACTCAAGCTGTGAGCTGCAGAGTCGTACAACCAGACAGTATAGTGCACTGAAAAATTTGAGCACAGAAAATGTGCTGAACTCTTAGCCATGTAATGTTCACTCTGGACTGCCTCAGCCACACAGCAAGAATTATATGCACAAGGCTACTCAGAATGCAACTAAGTATACCTCCAGGTAAAAGACCCAATAGCCTATTACTTTAACTTTTGGAATGCAATCTTTTTAATTTACCATATTGCAGTGTGCAGTTTGACAAAATAAACTGTCATCTTTCAACTATTTTATAAAGGGTGAGTTAATTTTCTGCCTACCTGTAATGGGTAGGCTACCAAATCTGATATTTAAATGTACATATGTATATGTGTGCACATGTATATAACACATACATACTACTTATAACAAGCATTTCATAATAAATTTCTAAAATATACAAAAGTATATATATACAAGAACACATATTATACGAAGACATACAAAAGGGTAAACTGTAGGAGAAACAGATGTAAAACAAATAGATGTTATATTCTGAACAATAAGACAGACAAAACAAAAATGTGAAATGACCTAAGAAAAAAATTTAAGCGTGGTCAACAGTTTTTAGATAGATTGTGACAGTATCTGAAATGCAAAAGCAAAACAATATATGATTCTTAACCTCACGCAGTTCTTGAAACCCTGAAAGTGCCATAAATATAAACAATAGAACATCCTTGGATTTTGCATGAGAGTTTTCTGTAAGAAGATTGCCTGCTCTAAGAATTCACAAGCAAGCTGCAAGGCAGACTATGTTGAATATATGTTGAATTTTTCATCAATTCAATGAATGCACATGAAATTACAATTGCATTAAGGTGCCTTCAAAACAAAGGTAGAGTCTAGGGGGAAATGTTGACATGAATTGTACTGCAGAATATTTGCTTTCCTTGAATATGATTTTATTAAATGCTAAAAAATGAAACATAGCCTACAGATGTAGCCCAAAGAAGGCATGTGGTTTTGATTGCAGAGTTGTTGCTGGGATCTGAGCCTTATTTCTGTGCCTTCCATTTGACCTAATATTCACTGAGATTTTCTTGTAAATAATCTTGTCTCTGTTTGGGATACAACTTCCTTTATACTTTATGAGACAAAGTCTCCATGTATAACCCATTTTGTTCTTGAAGACATGATCATCCTACCTCATCATCCTGAACTCTGGAATTAAAAGTGCATTTATCTGTAATTAGAAAATCAGAGATAGCTTCATCTTGATAGTTGTTGATTTTCAAATTGTCTTTGGGTTCAAATGGTATTGTCAATTATCTTCTTTGAATAGTAAGTTTCCAAACTTGGATTTTTTTTTACGTGAAACTAGTTATGTATAGCTTTTGGGTACTTAGGTTTTTACAAATTCAGTAAGGACAATGCACTACCTACTTAAAGGAGTGCATTTATCCATTGAGACGGTGGGACAGATCTAATGGGAGACCACCAAGTCCAGTTGGAATGGGACTGATGGAACAGGGGACCAAACTAGACTCTCTGAATGTGGCTAACAGTGGAGGAGGACTGAGAAACCAAGGACAACGGCAATGAGCATGAACTCTACAGCATGGATGGGCTCACTGTGAGCCTTGTCAGTTTGGTTACTCACCTTCCTGGACTTATGGGGAACTGGGAGGACCTTGGACTTAACATAGTGAAGGGAACCCTGATGGCTCTTTGGCTTGGAGAGGGGCGGAGTGGGGGTATGGGTGGAAGGGAGGGGAGGGAGGGGGAGGAGGAGGGGAGGAGATGGAAATTTTTAATAAAAAAATGAGAAAAAAAAGAAGAAAAAAATGTAAAGCATTTATAAATGGTTTTGTGGCCATAACTCTTATTGAAGTTTTATTATACTTATTTGTGTGCATGTTTATGGCATATGTGCACACACACGTGTGTGTGTGTGTGTGTGTGTGTGTGTGTGTATGTGTGTGTGTGAGTATGTGTGTGTGTGTGTGTGTGTATGTTCAAATGATTTGGTGCATATGTGTGGATGTCAGAGTCATCACTTTCTATCAGTAGGTCCTGGAAGTTGAACTCAGGTTTTCAGGAGTAAAAGCAAGCAATCATTATCTGCTGATTTATTTTGCCTACTCATGATTTTTTAAATTTGAAAATCAGTGTTATATGATTGTGGTAGTTTGAATGCAATTGGCGACCATAATCATAGTGGGGGGGGGCAATATTAAGAGGTGTGGTTTTGTTGGAGTGGGTATGGCCTTGTTGGAGGAAGTGTGTCACTGTGGGGGTGGGCTTTGAGGTTTCCCATTCTCGGGATATCACCCTGAGTCAGTTGACTTCAAGTTAACTGCAAGATGTAGGACTCTCAACTCTGGTACCCCATCTGCCTTCATGCTGCCATGTTCACTGTCATGATGATAATTGACTGAACCTATGAAACTCTAAGTCACCCCAATTAAATCTTTTCTTTATAAGAGTTGTTGTGGTCATGGTGTTCTTTCACAAAAATGAAATCCTAACTAAGACAATGGTCAAATGGTCAAATTCTGTAGAAAAATTAAAATTTAATGGAAAATATTTGGGAAAAACTTAAGAACTCCCTGCCACTTACAGTTTATACACCCACAGCCCATAATAAGTACAATGTACTTGTTTAAAAGGAAATGCCCCCCCCCCATAGCGCATCATATTTGAGCCCTTGGTACCTAATCCATGGTACCGTTTGGGCTAGTTATTGAAATTTCCTGAGGTGTAGACTTGGTGAAGGATGTATGTCACTAGGGTAGAGCTTAGAGGGTTTATACATTTCTAGATCTTTTTCTGATGTGCGTGTGTGAATGGACGTGTAGTAGCTCATCAGCGTCCTGCTCTAGCTGCCTGTTGCCATGTCTCCCTTCCGACTATGGATGCTCCTCGAACTCTAGGTCTCAATAATTTCTTCCTTCAAGAATTTGACTTCGTCATGCTATTTTATCACAGAAAAGATTAAACACAACACAAAACAAAAGCAAACAAAAAAATGAAACTAACAGATGTTCTTTCAAGAAGTCAAACTGAAATCCAGCTGGAAAACCTCCCTCTGTTGGTTTGCTTTCAAAGTGCCAAAATGTGCTATGCAGACTACTGAGTAGAGAAAGTACCATTTGCATTGAGCTCTACAAACTACAATAGGAGCATACTAGAAAAGATGTGCCCGTAGTTACTGTGGTGTCAGAACAATATATGGAACAAATGACTGCTCCTTATTTGGATTTCAAGGTTGGCCCAGTCTGGAACCTAAGCTTAGTGTTACAAGACTCATGTTTCAAAAAGTCACAGGGCTTATGAGGAAAACTGCTTTTGATGTTCAGCTGCATAAACATTACATCAAATTGTCTTCCTGTACAAGTGTTGCTCTCAACCCTGGTAAGAGGAGCCTGTCTTTTCAGTGAACAACAAAGAATGTGGAAGCTCATCACTACCTGAAATGCTCAGAATCCATAACAGATGAGGACTTCCCATAAATAACTTATTTTGACACCCTTTATAAATCTTAGGAAATACTGCAGAAGGGAATGAAATAATATGAGAGCCAGAAAATAGGGAAACGGGTAGTGGAGTTACATTTTCTAGGCAGGCCATTGCCAATGTAATGAAGAATTCATAGCAATTATGAGTACTCACACTAGACCTTCCCAAGACACCCTCCAAGCAGTCTTTTGTGAGCAGGAATAGGCCTAAGGGACCATATTTCTTACTCCTGAGCTACTGGCTATTGATCGACTCTAGGAGAGGGGAGCCATTGTCTTCAGGTGTGTACCCATTTGTAAATTCACTAGGTTCCAATGTATAGTTTCAATTCCAAGACCACAGAGACTGCTCTAGGCAAACCCACAGGGTCATAAACTGATCAAAATGAGTGAAATAAAGAATTGGATGGAGAAGAGAGGGTTTGGCAGACAGAGAAGGAGAGATATAAAGATTGCAAGGCTAAGAGCATCAGAATGTATTCTATACATGTACAAAATTATTAAAATTTCTTAATAAAAATAAAATTAAAAACTTATGATACAAAATTTAAAAAGTCATGATATACCAATAAGATTATTAAATAATATTTAAATTGATATAAAAATATTTAGAATATTTATATTATAGATGGTAAAAAGATAAAATATGGTTTCCTAACAAATGTGGTCCTATATAGTTTGCAAATTGTTGTTATTATAAA
The DNA here is from genome assembly GCF_903992535.2 of Arvicola amphibius. NCBI lineage: Eukaryota > Metazoa > Chordata > Mammalia > Rodentia > Cricetidae > Arvicola > Arvicola amphibius. The sequence continues at coordinate 77,608,739 of NC_052047.1, forward strand.
TGTTAGGGAATGAAGTAATGTCAATATAAATATTGAAACTATTGATTGGAATATTTTACAGATTAGATTGTGTCTTAATGAAAATTTAGATTTTAAGGAATATGTTTGAATAAGTTTATAATTAATGTTCATGTGTCTACTGATGTGTGGAGAATGTCATCAATTACTGTGCTTTGCAGAGCTGACGTTTGTTGTAGAAGTAACTGATTGCCTAATCTATAGTTAGTCTTTTATCTTATACTAGCTGAGACCATGGCATCCTTTGTGTTTTCCCATGTTCACAAGTAGTGGCTGCTCCCTGGCCTCTATGCATAGTCTATATTATTTTAAATCCAATGTTGATAATTGTCTTTATCTTAACATGGATAAGGTTTGCTGAGTCCGTCAGGAGGATTTGTACCTGAGTAATAAACTATATGTGGGCTTCTTCTGCAGGCTGTGATATGCAATGCTTTTCTCCACAGGCAGAGGAAACGCGAGTAGAGGTGATGTTCTTTTGATGTCTTCATTGAGGTTGCCTGGAATTCTGCTTCAGTCAGAGCACAAGTCTAAAAGCATGTAAAATGCTGAGACTGCACACCATAATCTAGAGATATCTGAGTGTTCTGTGATATCATACCATGTTCTGATAATCGATCCTAGAATCCCATTTCCCAGGTCTCTTGTGACCTGTGACATTGAGTTCTTCTTTGTTTCAGATCTTGTTTCACCTTAAGGTCAGCTTACTTGCAACACAAATTACTCCAGCAAATAAGACAATAGAAATATATACAGTCAAACAACAACAACAACAAAACCCAAGGCAGTAATTATATTTAATGAGAATTTTCAAATTAATATCTACATTGAACTCTAGTATTTTAAATCAAGGAGCAAGTCATTTCTCCTAAGAAATAGAATATATACACCTTCCAAACATCACGAAAGAAAACTCCTCATGAGCTAGCTATACACGACAGTGAAGGAGTCAGTGTTTCTCTGCATCACACTGTTGATTGTCTCCAGGAATTCTTTCAAGTCTTGACCATCTCTAGCAGGACATTTGTTCTTTGATTCTAGCTATTTTAAAGCATTAGTTGAGTCAAACTATCTCTTCAAATTGTGATTTTATTCCAACACTCACATGAAAAAAATTGAACTGTAAAGTCTCTTTCAACAGTTTGTGAATAGTAGGAATATTTTGTGTTTTGTTTTTTGTTCTGATGCTACACAGGGATATAGATTTATTGAATATTACTTAAAATACTAATGGTCAATGTAAATGTATTTTTTATTGAAAATTGATTCATCGCTCATATAACACACCCCAGTTTCCCCACAATCTCCCCTTCCCCAGACTCACTCAACTCTGTTTCTCTTTAGAAACAAGCAGGCATCCAAGAGACAACAAACATGATCAACAAGGATAAAATAAGACAAGGCTAAAGTCCTCATATTGAGGCTGAACAAGGCAGCCAAATAGGAGAGAAAGTGTCCCAAACAAAAAGAGTCAAAGACAAATCTGCTCCCACTATGCTAGGTTTCCCATAAAAACACCAAACTAACCACCATAACGTGTATTCAAAGGATCTAGTGGAGACCCTTGCAGGCACAGTGCTTGTCACTTTAGTCTCCATGAAACCATGTGAGTCCTGCTTAGTTGGTTCAGTGGGCCATGTTCTCCTGCTATTCTTCATCCCCTCTGATTCCCATAGTCTTTTTGTCCCCCTTCCACAGGGTTCCCCCATTAGCTCTCTAACAGATTCAGAGGTCTCAACAGGTAGCTACATTTAAAACTGAGGTTCATGTTGGTGAAAATGCAGAAATCAAATCTCACAAAGTCTTAGCTAGAGGAGTCTAAAAAAACAGTTTCTGGAAGTTTATCATGGAATTGATGTTGACACATTTTACTGGAAGTTCTTATAGGCATCTTCTGCTTGGAGCTTAAAGGTGTCATTAATATAGATACAAGTTAATTTGGTATAAACTCTGGTATTCAAGATTCTAGGATTATAAATATCTCTGATCTTCATTAGGGGGAATCCTAAAAAAATCCAATATATAAGACCATCAAAAAACAACCTTGTAATCAGGTCTTTTAAATACTGAGCATTTGACATTATGCATTGTCAGAACACAAACTATCAGGACTAAAGTGCTTATATATGTCTTTGTTACAATATTTTCTAATGAATTTAGCATATAAATTGGTGGGTTAAGAAATACAGAGCTTTTAGTAATGGTGTGTATGTTATGCAATCTTGCAGGTGTTAATGCAATAAAATTGGAGGAAGGATCAATCCATATTCTTCCTGCCCACCATTTGAGCTGGAACATGAGTCTTCTCCTGTTTTGCCCTGAAGTCTATACCATCCACCATCCTGATTCTCTGACCTTCAGGCTGGGGTGTACTATCTGGTATTTCCAGCAGATTACTTGCAGTAGCAGATCATAGACCGGTGCACCTTGTATTGTTTTATACTGTGAGAACACTGGAAAACTTAATGCTGTTGTGTACAATAAGAAAAGGTTATGAGAAAGGACTTTTACACATTAGTACTTGGCAGAATCATCAATGTCCTTGGACACCTTCTATTTAAAGAAATTTGGATTTCATAGGAATATTTCAGAAATAAGGACCTAAGTCAATGAAAAGTCCTGAAAATGGAAATTATCGTTTTTTAATGAGTGCTCTCTATGATTAGTTTAAAACAATAAAATAATAAATATTTACAAAATTCAAGACCACAATAAGTGATGTAAGTGGGAATTTTAGGAAAATGTGGTATTATCAATATATTCTGTTGTAGTACCCAACAAATTTTCCCATTAATCCTTAAGCATACATGCCAGGTCTATGGGAAGCTACTATTAAGAGAATGGAATGCTTTTCTCACAATATACTGCTTGCATCTCCCAGGTACTGAAAGGGCTCTAACATTTCCCCAAACTCACCCCATCTCTGTGCTTAATACTGGGCTAGCATCACGCAACTACAAATAGGCCCAGCCAATCACTGTGTGATGAGTGGGGATTGGGAAATGGGGAACAAAGCTTTTAAATTACTGTTGAGTTTCTAATTTGATGAGAACCACAGCACAAGCAAGGGGAGAGGGGCAAGTAAAGCAAGACACCATGGCCTTCAGTTTGATTTCCAGCTTAAAAGAGCCTTTGGACTCTCATATCTCCATGTGTGTGCATAAACACTTAGCAGTGCCTCAGCTATAATCTGCTGTATTATGGATACTTTAAGAACGCCGAGCTTTGCATAGTGATTTCAAAAACATTGCCTTTTGTGAATTTGGAAGAAGCATCACATCATTGCTAAACAATTATGCCTAAACTCTACATTAATTGGAAACTTTTTTTAATCCAAACATAAATAATTATGGTATTTCTGTGCTAATTAATCCCTACACAAGAGGTGATCTTATATAATTGTGTTTTAGAGAGGATTTTTTTCCTTCTCTGCCACATACTTAATAAACAGCTCTTTAGTTTTTTTTTTTTCCTCTCATAGGGCACATGCACCAAATGATAATGCTTTTTCACAAATTATTTGGCAGCTGGTGGGAAAATATTTAAGTCCATTAAATTAAGAAGCCATTTGCCAAGCCTACCCCGCCCTAAATTACACCATAAAACTAGAAGTAACAGTTCATAAAGCAGAATTCTGCACACAACAATTAGATTCAGAATTTGAGATCTTAACTGCAGATAAACAAATTAATTTTTCACTTTTGCTTCACAATGGGACTCCATTGCTATGGGGGAAATGTGTCTACATTAAATCTGAAAATTGATTTCTGATGAAATAAAATTACCTGCAACCTGAAGAAATTCTTATGCCTTACTACAGACAATATTAAACAGAAAATATAAAACACCTGTGTAAAATGAAGTTAAAAAGACTGCCATTAGGAAGTCTGTCATAGAGGTAAGCATGAATCATTTATCATTCATTTGTAGACAAAGAGTAAGTTAAGGGCAAAGTTAAAGGAATTATTGCTTTTTGGAATTATTGTCTTTTAATGAAGTAAAAATTTAATGATACAAATGAATCACTGATTTTTTATTACTGACAGTGATAGATTTTTGCCACTTTGACTTTGACAGGTGAAGAGATCAGCAGTGTACCCAAAAACAAACAAGAAATATTGTGTTTTTAGCAACCTAGAAAAAGTTTTCACAGTGGAGATGGGAGTATAACATATTGTGGGGATTAGATCCACTCCTAGCTGTGCCTAGAGTGTTACCTGAGGTTATCTCCATCCTTTGACTATAAGCATATAGAAGCTTAGAAAAGACTGGTCACTCACACTGCATCCAGAATATAAAAAACAGTGCTAGGTTATCAGAATCTGTTTTGAACACATAGCTATCCTACCTAAGTGTTCTCTTCTTTATCTTTTTATCAAATAGGTTCCTGCCTGTCTCAATATCCAACAGCCCATGTTCTTCCTACTGTTCCTGTCTTCCTTGGAATTCTAGTATAGAGCTAACTGAACATACAGCAATAAGTGAATAAGCAGTACATGATCATGAATAAACACAATGTCAACAGGAATTCTCAGGCCTATCAAGGGGAATAAAATTATAGAGCAAACCAATACTCTGATAGCCGAGGTACAATTCAACAATAGAGTGTGGTGTGAGGTCTGCTTAACTGGACCATCCAGAAATACAAACTATATGGGGGACTTAATCAGAAATTGAAAATGACTGGACAGTGGATTTGAACTAGCTTGAACAAGGAAATACATGGTTCAAGAGTCATAGGGAGGCCCTTATACCTACAAGGCTATAATAACTAGGCATCTTCTCATATATCTCACAATACATATCTCAGAATCAGATTTCTTGGCTCCACTAGGCTAAGAACAAGAGTAACCACAGTGCAATGAACCCTACTTGTTCCTCTTAACAGATTGTTCCCCAAGGTAAAACACTTGCTCAAACAATATTCCATCTGTTGAAACTACAGCCAAACCTGGACCAGAAGTCCATCATTATGATAAAAAAGACAGGTAGCTGTTGGATACACAACTGCAGAAACATGCAGGATACCTGATGCTTGGAGGTGAAGGTCCATCAGAAGAGCTGGATACAAAAATGAGGATGAAGAATCTTACCACTCTACTAAGCCTTTATACACAGAGGTACAAGGAATCATGATGTAAGTGAAGGGCTTTGACTCTCCCTTGCTTTTTTAAAGCTAAAACATGGAGTAATATCAGTAGCAGAGGAATTGGAATTGAAATGCATTTAAAGCATTGTAAATACAGACTATTTTGAAAAGAGATAAATATTTTTTAAAAAAAATGGGTGGAAATTTTTAATAAATATTAAAAAATATTGACTATCTCACTCTTCTATTAGGCAGTCAACATACCCATAGAAATACTGTAAAGATATGAGAGAAAAGAACAATTTGAGGGGACAGAAAAACAAAAAAGAAAGAAAACTTTTTGGAATAACCTCTGATATAACTCACACCTTAGGGTTACCAGTGAAGGAATTTATGCCAATTTAAAAATATATTTTAAAGATTTTAAAGGGAATTATTTTAAATGCTTAAGATTTCTTCCCGAGTGTCAGAGAATGCAAAAATGGAAAACAGGAAATAATACAAGTGAAACATTCTGTTACCTGGTGGATGAAGGTTGACATCTTTCCACTGCACTATCAAAAAGAAAACACTTCACTCAACAAAAAGCAGGAAGCATTTTGGAGAGAACTACACCAAAATTATCTTAAATGATTGTCTATAAATGTTTGTTTACCTTTAAAGGGGGATATGTTATAGAGATGAATACTTTGCATTGTTATAGATCTTGGTTTATTGATACAAATTTAAGTCAATTTTGTTATATGATTATATATTATATATAACAGAAGAAAGTGACTGACAAGCTACCAATATAGGTGGAACTTTCTTTGAAATTTCCTGCTTCATGGAAATATCTGCCAGATACTATGCACCTGTAAGCTGAAGATGGGTGCCCCAATGTTACAGAAAAACTTTGGGTGACTGTCCAGGCATTGAGATATCTTTGTCAGTTCTCGAGTTTTGGATGTTGCTTACAATGTGCTTCCTGTTACCTTAGGTAATAATATATCCTTCTGGGGTCTTTAATGGAGTTGAAGAATAGATAGCTATAGTTTTCCTTAGTTATGATAAAAGATAAACTAGATATAAATATTGTAACTATAATTCTTACTCAATAACAGTTTTGTTGTGTGTAATCTTGCTATCTTAAATTGAAAACTTTCTAAAAGAGGAGTTCTCTGTATGCTGTGAATACCATTGGTTAATAAACAAGCTTCTTTTGGACTGTTGCAGTGCAGAATAGGGCAAGGCAGGAATTCCAAGTAGAGAGTGGAGGAGAGAGTAGGCAGAGTCAGGAAAATGCCATGTAGATACCAGTGGAGAAAGATGCCTGTGCCAGTAAGGATAAATCTCAAGCCATGGTAAAACATAAAATAATAGGAAAGGGCTGTTTAAGATATAAGAGCTAGTCAATAAAAGTGTGAGCTAATAGGCCAAGCAGTGTTGTAATAATACAATTTCTGTGTGATTATTTCAGGTCTGGGCAGCCAGGAATCAAACAAGTGGCCTCCAACTATACCAAACAATAAAATTGGTACATGGAATAGATTTAGTGGAATTATTCTTTTAAGTGAAGAAACTTTTGGTTAGCTACTGCACATAAGATGTTCAGAGGGTATCACATTGTAATCAAACAGGGAAGGAACAGAATAAATTAAAAATCAATACTTTTTGTGAAATGCCCCAGAAATCAAATTCCTAGACATAGTGCCTCTTCCACATCGAGAAAGACAGATCAGTAGAGAAATACAGTGAAGATTAGTTTTCTGTAGAAAGGACAGAGAAGAAAGCCTAGAATCGATGAGTGATCAGAGGATTTAAGTGGTAATTTAGATGAAGAACTGGGAGTTTCATGTGGATCAGCAGAAGAGATAATCATCTTGTGGGGGATCATACTGCTCCACAGCATCATTTCTTTTACCCGTGGGATTGTATTAAACTGTCATGATGAAACCTGAACAAAAATCCATCTGTGCTTTGAACAACGTGGAGGAGTAGTGACTGTAAGATACCCTCATGGAGAGTTCTCCACAGCCAAGGCCCCTTCTGTAGAGGGAAATATTTTCACCAGAGACTTCACTCATGTGGAAAAATGTCAATTAGACACTCCAACATCTTCTGTGATGGCTTGTGTGAAGGTGGAGTCGGGGAGGAGAAGAAAGTAAAATATTTTCAGCCTGGATCAGCTTCTAGGTCAGTTATCATAAGACAATATGCTAAAAGCCTAGTTAATTTAGTTGCTGTCAGCTGACATTTTATATCTGGTATCAATATAAAACTGTAAGGCTTGCTAAAATGCTTGTAGTGTGAGGGGAGAAATCATAGTTTGGAGAGATAAAACAGGTGTTACCAGAAGAATCAGATAAATCAAAGAAATGGGAAATATCAGATTAGGATTTCAAAGTGACTCTGCCTACTATAGCAAAGGAACTAATAGACAAAGTAAATAAATGCAGGAACACATGAATAGCATGAGCATGGAGACTGGAGAACTCAAGGGTACAGAGCACTGAAATAAAGGTATCATTGTGCAGAACAGAATGATTGTAAGAATGGATATGATTGAGGAAGACTTAGTGTGAACATACAATGGAAATTTCTAAAACTGAGTACATAAATGAAAAGAAAAAGATCAAATTCTCACTTAAGGAGGGGGATGGAAGTCAATAGAGAGGGAAAAGGAATGAAAGACCAGTACTAGAAAGCATCATATTAAGTTATATTCAGAAAAAGGTTATTTATAATACATATAACTTCATTTTTCTATAGATACCCAGACACAGAAACACACACACACAGAAACACACACACACATATATATGTATATGTATATATATACACATATATATGTATATGTGTATATATATATACACACACAGTGAAATTTCAAAAATTGGACTGAACATGATCCCCACAAGAGCCATAAACTATGTAACCAAAAAAGTCCCTTCAAGTTATTAGTCAGTGTAGTTATAGCAACTTCCAAGACAACGTAGGTTATTGCTGCCCACAATTGCCTCTCAGAGGTTGAAGGGAAGTTCTGATTGTTAAAGACAATGCATACTTCATATAAAAGGTTTGGAAGATATTACTAGGATCTACTCTGAAAGCCTCTTCCTGCAGTCTAACTTTCACAGTACCAGAAAATACTATTTAAGTTCCCAAGAGAGTGAAGCATTTAACAGTTCTATCCATCTGTGCCACCCATGAACAATGACCAGCTTGGCAAAATGTCACCTAATGTGCAGTAGAGGCACTCACATTTTATTAATATCCACCAGTTATCTAATTGGACTTAAGGCTCATTCAGCAAGAGAAAAATTGGGCCCGGTACTGATAACCTAGCCTTCCACCACCTACTAGTGAGGCCAAGAGTGTCAAAGCACATGCTTTGTTCGCCTAGCATAATTCTTAATTTCATTCTGAACCTTACCTTTATATCCACGGAAAAGGACAGCTCTTGCTCCTCATCAAGAAAATTTCTCTTTATAGCAAACAGAGACCATCACACAAAATCACATGTTGTCATTAAGCAGAGATTGAGGGATATGGGGTACCATCCACAAAGGAAATCTATACAACTCCTGTACCTAGGACCAGGATGTTTGCTGTGAGATTGTGTCTCCTAGAAATGACAAGATGGCTATACTCAGGATATCTCAACAACATGGTTGTATAAACAAGACCTGAACAATGACAGTATCAGTAGACATGATAAGTGAGAAAATGGAAATTGCATAGGTCTTACCACCAGAGAAAGAATAACAGGCAAAACTAATGACTACTAAAACCTCACCCAGGGATGAGACCCCTAAATGAAAATCTAAATTTAAATTTAGTATAAAGTTGGAGCAAGAGGGTTTTGGGAGACAATGTATTGAGAAATGGTAAGGGGAGAGGAATACAATTCTGTCTGAATTAAACACTTGAAGGAAAATGTTTTTAAATTTAAAGAAAATATAAAACAACTATGATAAAATACACATGTATTTACATACATTTATTATGTACATTTTTGTCTCATTTGTTTATCATGTATTTCATATATGTTAAACTTTTGAAATGAGAAAAAAGTCCTGGATGAAATGTTTCATTTGTTGATGATGAGATGCCTTGTCCAATAATAACAGGCAATGGATTCTAAATATGGAAATTCAGGGAAAACCAAGAAGTTCGATAAATCTAGGACTACAGGTAGGCATATACTGTCCATTGTACAGGAATATAGAAAATTTATGATAAAGAATGGAGGCAGAGAGATAACAATACCCCACCACCAACAGCAAAAACAGTCTCTATAAAACCGCAGAAAAATAAATGTCTGACTATGTAACAGAGGCTATGGAAACCGAAAGAACTGGGAGCAAAATACAGACAGTGCTAGAGCAAGAAATAAAGCAAGCAAATACAACTTGTCACAAACCTAGAAGGGAGCCTGGTAGGAGAACTGCCACTCCCACAAGTCACTAAACAGCTTTATGTTGTAATAAGAATGCTTGTTTGTTTCCCAGACGCCCAGCAGCTCAGACCCGAAAAAAACACACAGAAAATGTATTAATTAAATCACTGCTTGGCCCATTAGCTCTAGCTTCTTATTGGCTAACTCTTACATCTTAATTTAACTCATTTCTATTAATTTGTGTATGGCCATGTGGCTGTGGCTTACTGGGTAACATTCCCAGTGTCTGTCTCTGGCAGGGCTACGTGGCTTCTCTCCCACTCCTTCTTTCTCCCAGCAATCAGTTCCATCTCCCCTGTGTACCTCTGCTCCACCTTGCCATAGGCTCAAGCCAACTTCCTTTATTAACCAATCATATTCACAGCATACAGAGGGGAATCCCATATAACCTCCCCTTTTCTGTTTAAATAAAAAGGAAGGTTTTAACTTTAACATAGTAAAAGTACATATAACAATACAGGTATCAAGCAATAATTACAGTAACAATATTTATATCTACTTTATCCTTTATCATAACTAAGGAAAATATAACTATAAATTCTTCAACTCCATCAAAGACTCCAGAAGGATTAGAATATTATCTAAGTAAACAGGAAGTTCATTGTAAACGACTTACAAAACTCTAGAATTGACAGAGACATCTTGCTGCCAGGACAGTCACGCAAAGTTCTTCTGTAAGATGGATTCACTGGGAAATCCATCTTCAGCTTACTGGACCATAGTATCCAGAAGATTTTTCCATGAAGCAGGGAATTTCCACCTATATTGGCATTTTGTCAGTCACTTTTTTCTGTGTCCTACTGAATGTCTTGCAGATTCTTTTATGAAGAAGGAAACCCAAAGGACTGTCTCGCCTTTAGGCAAGTTCAGCAGACATTTCTCTGTGGGTCCTGCATGTTTAGTTCATCAAGCAGTCCAGGCAAGAGCAATTTCTTGTCCAAACATCCAACTAACTCCAGAAGGAGCCTCTTTGATGCCCATCTTCCTCTTGAAGTAGATTGTTGTTGCCATGAGCAGTTGTATCTCACTGTCATGATAAGTCCCAACTTCTGAAAAATTTTAAATGGCATAATCGGAAGGTTTCTGAAATATTTGAAGAATACCTACCTGAAATACATCTCTGCATATTTAGAAAATCTAACTAACATGACTACAAGCTTGACTATTGTAGATGAATAACTATTAACCTATATTTATTATATTACATGACATTTTTAAATGAGCTAGACATACACAGTAACTTAATCAAGAGCAGAAATACATATACACAGTATAACAAAATATACTGCACATGCACACACAGACACACCAACACATACACACACATGTGCACATAAGATACATATCAAAAGGTAACCAATTTTAATTTAAAAATTGCAGAAAATTGTCACATAGTAACAATTGAATCTATGGCCAGAGAAACATAGTAGATGAAAAAGGGAAATGATAGAAGACAGATAAACTAGCCTAAAATGTAGACTTACATGGTTTCCACTCAGAAATTACAAAAACAATAAAATACCACTGCAATATTTAGCAATGACTGATTTTAAGAATCTGAAAACACCACATGCTAGGAAAGGTGCAGAGAAAGTAGACCTCTGATTCTGATAATTACTGAAAATGGTACAGCCAATTTGAAAGACACTTTTTCCGTTTCCAAGGAAGACTATACAATACAGTAACTAAGTTACAAAATACTTTCAATACCTACTCCAGACCAAATCTTACACATGAAATTTTGCAATGGTTATATCTCCTTTCTTTTAAAAAATGTATTGTCTCTTCATGTGTATGGTTGTTTTGCCTACATATAAGTCTGTGCATCATGTGTGTGCCTGATGCTTTCAGAGGCCAGAAGATAACATTGGATTCTTGGGAACTGGAGCTACAGGTTGTCATGAGCTACCACATGGGCCCTGGCAAAAACTCAGGTCTTCTGAAAGAGTGACCTGAGTTTTTAATAGCTTAATCACTAAGCTATTGTTCCAGATCTTCTTTATTTCTTTTGAGCTTCCAGTGGAAGCATGCTCTTTCTCTGAAAGTCTCAGAAGCCTACTTAATTTCTTAATTCTTGTTAATACTCAATATCTATTAATGTCAATATCTATTAAGCTCAGTGCTTTTGTAATACACTAAGAGCAGATAGCCAGCTCTGTAACATGATCTGATTAATCCACAGGGAATGGCTGCCATTTTAGAATCTTCACCAGAGGAATTGCTGGCACTTGCTCAGCTCTCATAATAGTTTCATGGCTACTGAAACCTTATTGCTGAGAGCAAATAAGATATTCTTGAGTGTTGAACACATAAGTAATTATACTATATTTATATAAATAACTGGTATTAAGAAGTGAAAAAATGAGCGATCAGGTCTTAAACACTAGTGACTAGACATTCAATGCCATTTAGCAGAATAATAACAGTGAGTTCTTCCCTGGTGTCCATGATCTGTACTGCAGGTTGTTGTCCTCAAAATGGTGTCATATGTTGGATCTATCAAGTGGACAGAGCCATAAATCAATCAGATTTGATTTATTACTGTTAGGACATTTGTGCCATTTTTGTACCAGGTGGCATATTTTTCCAGACCAGTCATTATTGTAGCTCACAGAGTTCACATATTGAAAACATTGAGAATTATTTTTCTCTTCTGGGAGTTAGCATTGCACCTTCTATCACCATGAAAGCTAGTCAGTAGAGATGAAGCTTTCAAGTCAGAACTAGCTTGATTTTTCTACATTTTGTGACTTAAGTTGTGTCGTCTTCAGCAATCCGGTCTTATAGTCAAGTTCTAATTGGTAACAAACAGCAATGGCAAGACTTGAAACTTTAAGTGGAATCTTTGTGACTGCATTGGCGGCCAACAACCCCAAGAGAATCAGCCTATTTCTGTCATTGAGTTTTTTATATGCTAGCCTATGGTATCTAGTAGGGATACTCCTTTCCTGATGTAGGACAAATCCATCTAAATAAAATTATATATATATATATATAATTTTATATACATACATATACATACATATGTATATATATATATATTCCTATTTAATACTACTTCTAAAAATTGTATTTGTTTCCTATTTCTTTAGGTAAAATTTTACATTATTTATTTTCACTCTTACTACATCTACATTAATGCCTATAAACAACTTCTCAGCATGGTTTACCTGAGACCCACACATTTTATTACGTACCTGTTCAATGACCATTAACTTAAATAATTTGGAAATATATTTTGCAAGTATATTTTACTAGATATCAGGAAGACACATTCTCTACTGTTATGTGAAGCTACTCAAATATCAATCAACAATAGGATTTGTTCCTTTTATTGTATAATACCAAGGGCAACTTAAAATAGCAAACTACCAATAGCTCATGGATTTTGGAAGTTTTCTAAGAGTCTGGAAGACTTCACTCACTAATTTTGACAAGACAGATGTTTGGGACACAAAAAATATTTTATAGCATAATCTCATTCAGAATTTTGGAGACTGAAGTATACATTCTCAGAGTTGATTATTGAAAAATTTTAGGTTGACTACTTAAATTTATGTCTCAGCCAGAGACAGTTGCTTTTATCTATAATTCAAGCACTCAGAGACTGAAGCAGGAGAACTACTAAGAGTTTAAATCCAAGCCTTTTGGAGGTGGTACATGCCTTTAATCCCAGCACCGGGAAGGGAGTGACAGGCTGATCTTTGAGTTTGAGGCCAACCTGGTCAACAGAGCAAGTTCCAGGACAGTAAAGACTACTCAGAGAAATGAGAGAGAGAGAGAGAGAGAGAGAGAGAGAGAGAGAGAGAGAGAGAGCAGCAAACCATGAAATCATGAAGGGAGAGACAGAGAGAACTGTGTACACAATTGTCCTTTGACCTTTACATGCATGTCATGGCACATACTGCACACACACACACACACACACACACACACACACACACACACATACACACACACACACCATGCACACCCATGAAAAACACACCCATGAAAAACACACCCATGAAAAATAAAAATAGTATGTATATATATGTGTGTGTTTATGTGTATAAATATACACCTATTTCATGTAATAAAGCAGTGATTGATGGTGATATGATTAAAAGTGGAAAAATGTTTTCATTTACAACTACTGGTGTGAAATAAAGGGCTTTCACATGAAAAAGTGAAGTCTCACCTACCTCTGAACAGTTTACTTAACACTGTGACTCTTACTTATGTAATTCTAGTAAGTGTATTTAGTAACCTTGATTAATGAAGTAATTCAATATTTATATTTCACATTTTCTAATTTAACTTTTTTGTTGTTTTATAGCTGACTTTACACAGTGTCAAAACTAAAATTAACATTACTTGTCAATATCACAAAGTAGAAAGAGACAAAAATAAATTTTATCCTCAATCAGAGTCCAATTACTCAACCTACAAATTCTGTTTGAAAACTCATGAAATGCTGTTCCAAGCCAGAAAGCCAGCTTAGAGTCTGTGTGGAAAACAATGCATGCCCATTGTTCCATGAAGGTTTCAAAGATATAAAGAGTGATGGTGATTTATGACATGAGTCATGACACAGAGACAAAGTCAGGCCATGGTGGTACACGCCTTTAATCCTAGCACTCAGGAGAAAGATGCAGGCATTTCTTGGTGAGTTTGAGGACAGCCTGGTCTACAAAGTGAGCTCCAGGACAGCCAGAGCTGTTACAGAGAGAAGCTGTGTCTTGAAAAACCAACCAAGCAACCAAGCCACCAACGAACCAACCAACCAACCAACCAACTAACCAAAGAAACAAAAAGCAAAAACTGACAACCAAAGCATGGACAAGAAAAAGAAGAATCCTTCTCACACCTTGAATTAATTTTTGTCTGTGATTTTCCTACAGGGAGCTTCATACCATCAATCTTCACTCTAAACCACGGACCTAACTTAATAAATCAAGCCATGTTCCTACGTTCTATCAGAATGAGTTCATACTAAGTTGAACTTAAATTCATGACACTTTTACTCAAGAAACATCTCATTTAAAATGAAAAATAAACAACACTTGTCACTATGGTCTTCTAGTAGGTGACATGATAAAGATTGATTGACTTGTTTAAGTCCTCTACAGCGCTGAGTTTCACTAGCATTCCTGCAGTTCCTCAGACATCCAGCTCTTGACTGTGTTCTTAGATTATTAAGAGCTTTCATGCATCAGAAGCCATCCATCTCCCAGTAAGATTTTGAACTGTAAGATTCTCTGACTAATCATACATGTATAACTTTCAATTTAGAGTTCTTTTGATTCCATTCTGGTCTCATTGACAACCATCCCATCAGACCCTGACCTTTGTGTATTCTGCATGCGTTTACATTTTTTTCTAGCATTCATGTATTAAATGTCTAAGGTCAGTAATGAAAGTGTGTCCTAAGCTAATGCCTTTGATTTTTCTTCTAGCTACCAGATATGTCACAGGCAGTCATTGAGTAGCATCTTATTTTTCTGGTGTTTTGGATGTTCTGGTATGTACCTCCATGGTGTTTTAGGTTAAACCAATTTAGTCAGGTCTGAGGGATACTAGACCATTCTTTGCCAAATTCCTGTTGGCTCATTGCAACTCTTCTATTCACAGATATTCAAAATATTCTCTCTTTTTTTAAAAATTTACTTTAGTGACACTATGTGTGTCATGAAACAAGGGAAAAGAATTAGGAAAGTTGTCTGATTAGATGTGGGGAAGAACCATTGACAAAGCAGGACTGATAGAGAGACCTTTAATAAGTAAAATAAAGAACAGGAGAGAAGGACGACATGTCTAACAGACTACCGTGGAGAACATCATCATATCCCCATAATTCCCTACCTGACAGCTCTAGAAAATGCAAAAAGTTCAAAAATGGAGAAGAGAAGTACATAAAATTAACAATGAAACAAAAGCATCCTGTTTTTTTCAAAGATATTTTGTAATTATAATAATCCACATGAAATTAAATAATTGACCTAAGGCAACTTTCTTCCAATAATGATTCAGTAAGGAATTAAGAATATAACTTTAGTGCCATTCCTTGCAAAAATATTCTAAAATGAATCTAATAACAAGGAAATCTAGAACTGAAATGTAATGTATCCACAGATCTGTATATTTTCAAAATTCATCCGAAGTAAACAGTTATGACAGTAACCACTTCTGATTTTAAAATATGCACATAAAAGATATTAAAAAATCAAATAAAATAAATTTACCCTGATTGAATGTTTGATCATAAAAACTATAAAATATATTCTCTAAATATGTGAAGCTTTGTTAGAGGATGTTATTTAGTAAGTCAAATTTCCATGGGTATAAAAATCATTCTGCTACATAGTTGGAGGTTTTTGCTGTTTGTGTTTCCCTGAAAATTATGCCTAAACAATTCTGGCAAAAATTAGTGATTTTCTTTTTGCTCAGACTTGAGTTCTTAAACATTGCTAAACATAACAAAAATATTAACTCACAGAAAAGAAACACAATATGCAATGCCATCAGGCCAATCTCTATAGTCACATGAAAAAATAAAAAAAATATACAGATGAAATTATAGAAATATGCTAAAATGCATGAATTGAATATTCAAGAGATTGAGAGGAGAATTAAGCTCAGACAGGTAACACTGACCTTGAATCTTGACAACGATATGTATTGAAAATTTACAAATGAACAAAGGTAATCAGGCACTTCTAAGAGGAGCAAGAAAATAAAGTGGAGGTCAACAGTAGTGTGCTACTACTTAAAACTCTTTAAAACACGCACGTTAACCATGATCCAACATCATTAAGTAAATGAGAAAATACAAACATATTTCTTATTTTTGTTGTTTTCTTCTAGAGAACTGGTATAAAAACCTAGTTTTACTTTTTATTTTGAGAAATACTCTCAATAAAATTCCTAGTCTAGCAATGCATTTCTTCTGTTGCTTAGGCTGGGCTTAAACTCCCAATCCTAGAGCCTCCATTCCTAACTGGTAGGATCGAAACACAAACAAATAAATTTTTAAGAAAAAATTATTGTGAGAAATAAATTGTATATTTCAAATTTATATGTTTATATGCCAAATTACATATTAATAAATGAATACATATATTAATTTAAAATGTAGGGCAGATGGCCATAGGAAACAACTAAACAACACAAAATAAGTAAAAATGTTAAAATTATCAAAACAAGATCACATTTGAAATTATTGGTAAACAGACAAACTTAGAATAAAAATTATTTCACAAATTATTCAAGAAGAGTTATGAAACATAATACGTCTTTACACATGAAATCTTTTGTCCAAGGTTCTCATATTACAGAGGTTTATCAGATCTTATCTCTCATATAGTGAGAAGAATTGAAAGCTCTCTGGCTTACTTTTCTGTGGTAGTTTTAACCATGGTTCAGAAATTCTCAGGATAACTCAAAAAGAACACCCAAAGCATTTTTTAAAATTTAGATTATTTCTCTTTTTCTAAACTTAAATTTTTTCCTCATACAATATAATCTGACTAGTTTTATTTCCAAGTCTTTACTAACCTCCTTTCCCAACTGTACCCACTTCCTTTCTGTCTCTCCTTAGGGAAAAAAAAGGCTTCAAAGGAAATATTTTAGTTTCTTATAACGAAATAAAACATAATAAGATAAAACAAAAACCATCACATGTTTCACAAGAAATAGTCACACTGCCACTCTGTGG
This sequence comes from Arvicola amphibius, assembly GCF_903992535.2. Lineage (NCBI taxonomy): Eukaryota > Metazoa > Chordata > Mammalia > Rodentia > Cricetidae > Arvicola > Arvicola amphibius. The sequence goes on from NC_052047.1 coordinate 77,625,983, forward strand.
TACCAATAAGGCCACCTTGAATCAAGGACGGGATCATTGTTCGGCTTATTGGGATTAGCCATAGAGATGTTGGAGAATTGAGAAAGTCATATAGAGAGGGATAGGAAGAGAGAAGGAGGAGCTGGGAGGGATTTCTGGGGCAATGGCATTTTGGAAAAACATGGAGAGTAGGGTCAACACATCACCCCTCTTCTGCTCCTTGGATTTATCAGGTTTTTTAATCTCAATTTCTTACTTCCAAATTTTTATTAATACTACCACAATTTAGGTAAATGTTACATCTAGCATACAATGTGTGGCATTATTAAACCACACCAAGACGGTGAACCTGCCTCCTTTTTCTTTTTACTGCCATCACTGAGACCAGCTTCGTCTCCCTCCCCACAATCCCTCCATATGAGTCAGGGGGTTGTTATCTTGTAGTCTTTTTATGCAGTTACCAGCTGTTCATGCTATCAATCCCAAATACTTCCGAGGTTAGCTTTCTACCTCGGACCGTGCATGCCGTCACTTTGAACCAAGCAGGTCTTCCCTGGATACCATTCCCTGGACACTAAGCCAGGCCAGGTTTGTTCCTGTGACACCTGCTCTCACCTGCTTAGGCTTCCACTGCTGCATCCAGATTGACATCTTCAGGAGATAATTTTTCAGGTTCTCTGGATTGGAATATTTCTCAGGTAAAACACAGTACAAAATGGTTTCACTGTATAGGGCCAGAAAGAAAAGAAAGAAGATTAAAATCATATGTGTCTAACATAGTAATGAATTTATGGGGACACTAATTTTTTGCAGCAATGGAAAATACCTATTAACATTCTTCCAATCTCAGAAACAAATCATAAGATAAACAATGCTTCTGAGAGAAATATTAAAAGGTATTATCACGAACAGCTGCAGATCAGTCAAGGTATGCATAAACAGGGCCCAACAGCCGGTGGTCTTTCAATAATACCAAAAATCATACCTTTAACATAGTTAACTGACAAACCTGTCTGGGTGGAATGATAGACTTTGGCATCAGAAAAATTACAGACACTAGAACAGCATGTACAGAAATAGCTAAATGCTCAACTGATGGGGGAGCTAACCAATTCCCTTGTTTGAGGGGCGTGCCCCCTCCGGGGCCCCAAATACCTTTAAAACATCCATCCGTTTGCATTTGTTTTCGCTCTCTTTATTTTTTGCACTTCGCTGGAACTCTGGCCCTGTAAGTTTCTCCCATTTCCTCCTTTTATTAAAGCTGAGTATTTTATAATAAAGCTAGTTTGGTTAATTCCAATTGCCGACCGGCCATGCCCCTTCACTCAACATATTGAAGAATTAACCAGTCCTTGGAATTCTCTGTATTTGTCATTAAAAAGAAATCTGGAAAAAGGAGAATGGTAACAGATTTAAAAGTCATAAATAAGGTAACTCAGTCAATGGTCTCTTCACAGCCTGGAATCCCCTAGCCTTCTTTATTTTAGTAATTGATTTAAAAGACTACCTTTTTTTATTATACTTTTACAAAAACAGGAAAGAGAAAAATTTGCCTTCAAAATACCTACTTATAATAATTCTCATCCTCTTAAAGGGTAGCCACGGAAAGTTCTTCTACAGGGGATATTAAACATCTCATCTTGTTTCAATATTTTATACAACAGTAATTGGAAATAGTTTGTAAACAGTTTTCTCAATCTATAATTTACTTTTGTTTGGTTGATATCTCACTAGTTGCTTCAGACTTGAATACTTTAGGAAAAATGTTAGAAAAGGTAAAGAAATCTTTGCCTTGTTGCAAACTACAAATTGCTGCTAAAAAAAAAAAAAATCCAAAGAGTTAAAGGCTAATTAACCCAATTAAAAAATGGGGCATTGAACTGAACAGAGAATTCTCAACAGAAGAAGTTCGAATGGCCAAAAGGAGATGCTCAACTGCCTTTGCAGTTAGGGAAATGCAAATCAAAACAACTCTAAGATACCATCTTACACCTGTCAGAATGGCTAAAATCAAAAACACCAATGATAGCCTATGCTTGAGAGGAAGTGGAGTAAGGGGAATATTCATCCATTATTGGTGGGAATGCAAACTTGTGCAACCACTTTGGAAATCAGTGTGGTGGTTTCTCAGGAAACTGGGAGTAAACCTACCACAAGACCCAGCAATTCTACTCTTGGGAATATACCCAAGAGATGCACAATCATACTACAAAAGTATTTGTTCAACTATGTTCATAGCAGCACTATTTATAGTAGCCAGAACCTGGAAACAACCTAGGTGCCCTTCAGTGGAAGAATGGATAAAGAAGATTTGGCACATATACACTTTAGAGTACTACTCAGCGGTAAAGAACAATGACATTTTGAATTTTGCATGCAAATGGATGGAAATAGAAAACACCATCCTGAGTGAGGTAACCCAGACCGCGAAAGAGGAATATGGTATGTACTCACTCATAAGTGGATTCTAGCCATAAATAAAGGACATTGAACCTATAATTTGTGATCCTAGAGAAGCTAAATAAGAAGGTGAATCCAAAGAAAAACATATTGTCATTATCCTGGATATTGGTAATTGACAAAATTGCCCGTGCAGGGGTTGGAAGCACTGGGGTGGGGCTGAGGTGGGGATAAGGGGAGATGGGGGGAGAGAAGGGAGAAAGAGAAGATGGGGAGAGCTTGAGGGAATGGGATGTTTGGGATGGAGGAGGAGGGGATATGGGAACAGGGAAGTAGATATCTTAATTAAGGGTGCCATTTTAGGGTTGGCAAGAGACTTGACTCTAGAGGGGTTCCCAGGTGTCCAAGGAGATGTCCCCAGCTTATTCCTTGGGCAGCAGAGGAAAGGGTGCCTGAACTAGCCTTGTCCTATAGCCACACTGATGATTATCTTGCATATCACCATAGAACCTCCATCTGGTTATGGATGGAGATAGAGACAGAGACCCACATTGGAGCACTGGACTGAGCTCCCAAGGTCCTGATGAGGAGCAGGGCGAAGTAGAACATGAGCAAGGAATTCGGGCCCGCGAGGGGTGCGTTCACCCACTGAGACGGTGGGACAGATCTAATGGGAGATCACCAAGGCCAGTTGGAATGGGACTGACTGATGGAGCATGTGATCAAACCGGACTCTTTGAATGTGGCTGAAGGTGGAGCCTGACTGAGAAGCCAAGGACAATGGTGCTGGGCTTTGATGCTATTGCATGGACGGGCTCTGTGTGAGCCTTGTCTGTTTGGATGCTCACCTTCCTGGACCTGGTGGGAGTTGGGAGGACCTTGGACTTCCCATAGTGTAGGGAACCCTGACTGCTCTTTGGCCTGGAGAGGGAGGGAGTGGGGGTGTGGGTGGAGGGGAGGGGAGGGAAGTGGGAGGAGGGGAGGCGATGGAAATTTTTAATAAAAAAAATCCAAAGAGGAGATTCTATTTACTACTTAGGATATAAGATGTAACTACAGAAAGTAAAAATCAGGAGAGATCAATCATAAACTCTTAAAGACTTTCAAAAGTTGCAGGGAGATAGTAATTGGCTATGACCCACAACTTGAATTGCAACCCAAGAACTAAGCAATTTATTTCAAACCTTACAAGCCGATAAAGACTTAAATAGTTAAAAAAAAATCAGCTGAGGCAGAAGGGGAATTGGCTCTGTTAGAAAAGATATTACATTATTTACATGTGGATCACTTAGATACAGAACATGATTTTATTCTGGTCATATTATCTTTTATGCATTTTACTACAGGAATTCTTATGCAAAAAGAAAATAATATCTTCAAATGGATTTTCCCATACAGAATAAAAAATTGGAGACCTATATTAAAAAGGTTTCTGAATTGATTCTGAAAATAAAATTGAGACTTCATCAATTAAGAATAGACCCATCGAATATTGTGGTATCTTTTACTAAGGCTGAAATTTCCACATTATGCGAACGAAATTAGCAAGCAATTACAGAAAGAAGATTTATGCGATAACTGCACTTATGGATTAGATCTTACAAATATGATTATAATATATACATATATATATATACATTTTCTGATGTATATTAATGGTCATATTGTATACTAACTAATTTTACAAATGGGTTTCATGTAGCTTCCCTTTTTGTTATTCTAGGCTTGAGTCTGAAGCAGGTAGTTAGGAATTAAACTTATGCATCCTAGATGCATTTAATAGACATAACCTTTCTGAGATCTACTGCATATGATATTTAAAATATTTAAATTTTCTGCAGTGAACCATCAGCATTCCTAACAGTTACCTTCGAAGTCTCCAAAAGGCCCTGTAATGATGAATCTATCCAGATTATGGTAATGCCACTAAGGTAACAAACACCAACCATAAATAAGCTTTGCATTACCAACTGCTCAGAACAATTACAGGCATTTAGCTAGGATGGTACAGCCTCCTAGACTACTACAACCAGTACTTCAGATAAAGCTTATCCTTTCCCATCAAACTGAGCCTGGACAGTATCTAGCTCTCCCAGAACTTGATCTTTATCTTAGTTTTTTCAAGGTCCCTTAAAGATGTTATCACCCACAAACAACAGGAAGTAATTTTAATAACATGATGCCTACATTCCCAATAAGTGAGATGGTAAGTTTTTGGTCTTTCAAATGATGTTTGTCATCATTTATTTAGGATTGTTTAGAAGTTGTTATTGGTCATGGTCAGAGATTTACCAATAAAGCAAATATGATATTTAGTCGCAAATTTCCAAAGATTTATTCTTTTTCTCTTTTCTTCTGATTAACAATAGATAAATGTCTAGTTTTACACTGATTTAATGTTTAATTGATGTGCTAGGGAGCAAGTACTACAATAACAAATTTTAGAAGTGAGCATTCAGACTAAAAAGAAAGAAAGCCATGGATTTTCATCTGTTCTGCTTTGAGGCATTTCCTCTCCTTAATTCCAAGTATCTTCTCTCATCCTCTTCTGAAAAGAACAGACAGATCCTCTAAGCTTAGTAGTTTCTGACACACACCCAGAGGTAGAATTTATATTCACAACACTGTATGTAGTTTGGGATGTTTGGTTATTATATATCCTATTCTGTTTTACAATCCTGGATTCAGATAAAATACCTAGATTGAATTTAATTCAAAGACAATATTCTGAAAAGATCTTTAGTTTTTGAGATAAGAGGAACTTGTCTCAGGAGTGTATTGCCAGTGTACCCATCTCTTCTGCTTTGCTTTTATTTACTGAGCTAATGTCCACATGGAATGTAAATTGACAGGCCTTATTTTGAGTGGATTGAAGTTTTTGTCTAATAATGTCTGCTTTTATTTCTTTACTGACACAGTGAACAAAAATAGACATATTCATCTACATTTCATAGCAGAGATTATTATAAAGATGCCTGGAAATTAGAACTACATCTCCTAAGACTTTTAGTATCACTCACTTTTTGCAGTATCCCTGAAAGGTCCAATCTGAAGTGTTCAATAATGTGATCAGTGATGTAATATTTATATAATAAACTCAAATTTAGTGTTTGATTTAAAAATTGATAAGTGAAGGTATTAATGTTTAAAATGTGTTAATTCATAACCTTTGAGAGAATGTCTATCATCAATGTAAAATTTCATTTATTGCAATCATATTATAAGATTTTGATTGGAACATATTATCATATTTAGAAAACCTCATATATTTTTCAATAATTCTGATACAGGTGATTCACATTTTTATAATTCTAGGATCTAGGTATTATTTCATCACTATTGATTAAAATTAGTAATCTACAACTCAGATGACATATCTGCTAAAATTTATTTGTATAATATTTTATATTTTCTATATGGGGAAAATATGTTAAATTACTAAAAAAGTGAATTTGCAAACATTTTCAAATCATTGATCTACATATGATACTGCCATGGTTGTGAGGACAACATTGAACTTAAATGAAAAGGTGATCACAAAGATTTGTGTGTTAAATGGCACCCTTTTCAGGAAATTGGTTTCTATCTAAAAGCTCAGTCAATCAGCTTTTAGAAAATAACTCTGATCTAAGACTATTGTAATTGTTCCCCCACCACCACCAAAAGAATCCACTCAGTGTATGCTCCTGCTCAGCATAGCTTCTAGTAAAGCAAGCACATCACTGTGTCCAAACTCATCACTCTTGAGTTATGTTCAGATTTAATTGAGAGCCCTAAACTTCAGAAGTATTTACTTTACTGTATGCTTTGCTGTAATGATCTTCAGGTGACAATACATTACCCATTTCTAGTTACTAGGTATGATTTAATTAAATAACTTCACAGCTTTTCAGTAGATATTACCATAGTGTTTACAACTAGCTATGACTAAGACCATTATCAAGTATCACTCTTGCTTTATTTTCTCATGATTTGAATAATTTTATTATGCTGTAGACTAGCGTTCTAATTTCATTTGAACTGAAGTCTATTTGTGAAGATTCAAGTAGAAGGCCTGCCTTGCAAAGAGCATGTACTCAATGCAGTACCTGTGGAGTTCATCCTTCCTAAAAGCTACAGAAATATGTCTCCTACTGTGACATCTAATGCACCTAAGAGCTTCTTATGAAATCACCCATTCATTATGCCTTTGCAATTACTGTTTTCTGTATGAGGAATTTTAACAAGTCATGAGACTTTGAATTATGAATCTAAGAGAATTATATGATCCTAACTTGCTGCAGCTAACTCTCCTATGTTTGCCTGTTCATGCAGTTCAGGAAGTCTGTGATACAATTTAGTTCAATCTTTATTTTCTGTGGGTTGATCAACATGCTATCTTATAGATCCTTAGTATGAATGTCTTTGTCACCAAGTCAACACTTAGAATTCAGAAAAGGTAGAAATTGTATTCAACATGCTCTTTTCCATTAACAATTTCATCTTAGAGAAGAAATAGTGTTATGTAAAACATCTTTTCTTCATTTGTTTTATGAGATGAAAGTATTACTCCCAAATTTTACTTTAACTCAATTTCAACAAGAACACTTTCTTCTTTTATTGTAAAATAGTTTCTGTTACCTTATAGGAGTAGAGAGAAGCTCAGTGAGGAAAGACTGCAGCAGGGCATGGTGGCATACATATGAAATCTTAGCACTGTGGAGTCAGAGTCAAATTGTGAGCTTAAGGTTAGCATGAGGCATGTGACTATTTTGTTGTCTAAAGATTGAGAAAGCAACAACACAACAAAACAAATTTAATGATGGTGTTCTCTCTAAGGTATTAGACATAAAGGTATAAATTCTTTTTTAAAGTTAAATGTTGCGGGAGTCCCCTCTGTGATTACCATTAATGTATAAAGAAACTACCATGGCCTGTTGATAGGCAGAACTTGGTAGGCAGGGAAGACAGAACTGAATGCTGGGAGAAAGGAGTGCAGAGAGAGAGAGAGGCCATGGAGCCTCTGGAGACAGAAATGCTAAAATTTTGCTGGTAGGCCATGATCTTGTTGTGGAGATGGGTTAAATTAAGATGTAAGAGTTAGCCAATAAGATGCTAGAGACAATGGGCCAAGCAGGGATTTAATTAATACAATTTCTGTGTCGTTATTTGTTTCTGGGTGGTCAGAATGAACTAGCAGCACATACCTCCAACAAATTGGTGTCCACGTAGCCAACTAAAACCACGTAAAACCTGAGAGGGCTTGAAAAGGAATTCTAGACAAAAAAAAATTACAGAGTTTAATACAGCTTCTTGCTGTTTGCTCATGACTTGCTGCAGCTCCCTTAAGAGATATTTTCCTGATTCATCCTTAGCAGGAAAAAAATCTGCTGCCATTTGAAAATGCTGGCTTTCTAGGCCACAATGCAGCTAGACCTCCGGCTTTTTTGGGAGACCAAATATTTGGATGAGGTTTGCAAGCAGCGTGCTGCAACTTGCTTGATGGCAACATGGACCAACTTTGTGAATGGAACTGGGACAGTGTGCATGGCTCAGAGGTACAAACAACTCTGCCATGCTGGACTGTGCAGTGGGAGCAGACATTACCGTATATATCATAGTAATGGCACAGCTTAAGTTTTAGACCGGGCTGGCAAGCAGGAAGTACTTTATATGCCATACTAATGGCACAGCTTATGTTTTAAGAAGTCCTTATCATTTAAAAAAGTTCTCTTGGACAGTTAAGAATTACAGATATGTAATAAAGACAAATCCAGATGAGACATAGTATTGGATAAATGTATGTAGGTTGGAAGAGGAGAGAAAAAGAGTATAGTGAGTTGAAAAAGGCAGATAGTCATAGATTAAAGGAGTAAAGATAGTAAAATAAATATTAAAAAGCAATAAGTAAAAATAAGCCATGTAAAGAAGAAAAAATTTACAGAGAGTCTGAATTATGTATATTATTGAGCTATCTTTGAATATTTTGACTGTGAAGGAGCTAAGTAGAGAGAGAGACATTTCATTGTATGGGCTGCTAAGCTAAACTAGCATGTATATTATAAAAGTATCATGACTTCCAAATTTGGGTCTAAAGATATGTTGCTTTGGAAAAGAGGTTATTCTTTTGCTTCCACAGAAGATGAGAACCTGTGGATTGCTTCCAGACCAATATGGTTTCATGGAAAAAGATCCCAGAAAAGGTGGCTGTGAATACCCCCACAAAAAAATACTTTGCCCAACTGCTGACTGAGAAGAACCTAGCACACAGGATACACCACAAAAGATCTGATTAACAGTACACCCAAACAGCAGGAAGTAGTAGGGACAGAACTCTGTCTATATTTCCAAATATTGTTTATAATTATTTGTTTACACTTTGAGGGGGTATGATATATATATATATATATATATATATATAATTTTCTTTTGTATGGATCTTGGTTTCTTGATACAAATTTAAGGTAAATTCTGTTTATGTATATTTCTGCCCTTGATTAAGATATTGTGATAGTGTAGCTCATTTAAAATATGTGATGTATAATTAAAAATATATGTTAATAATCATCTATAATAGTCATGCTTGTAGTCATGCTAGTTAGATTTTCTAGATGTATAAAGATATATTTCAGTTAGATAGGTTTTCTTCAAATCTTTCAGAGGCCTTCAGAATATGGCATTTAAAATGTTTAAAAACTTAAAACTTTTCATGACAATGAGACATGTCTGCTTCTGGAAGCACCAGTTACTTCAAGAGGAAAATGAGCATTAAAGAGGCTCCTTATGGGGTTTGCTATCCATTTGAGCAAGAAACTGCTCTTGTTTGGACTACTTAACTAGACATGAGGACCCACAGAGAAATTACTGCTGAACTTGCCTAAAGGTGAGATGATCCTTGAGGGTTCCTGTTTAATGAAATAGTCAGCTAGACATTTGGCAAGACACAGAGGAAAGTGACTGACAAACTGCCAATATAGGCAGAACTGTGTTTGAAATTTCCTGCTTCATGGAAAGGTCTGATGGATGCTATGGGCTCATATGCTGAAGACATATGCCCTAATGGTGCAAAAGTATTTTGTGTGACTGTCCAGGCAGGGAGATGTCTATGTCAATTCTATAGTTTTGGAAGTTGTTAACAATGCAATTCCTCTTTACTGAGGTAGTATCATATCCTTCTGGAGTTTGATGGAATTGAAGAATTTATAGTTATAGATTTCATTAGTTATGATAAAAGATAAAGTAGATGTAAATATTGTAACTGTAATTCATCCTTGATAACTATTTTATTTTATGTAATTTTACTATGTTAAAGTTAAAACCTTTCTTTTTATTTAATCAGAAAAGGGGAGGTGATGGAGGAGTCAACTCTGTGTGCTGTGATTACCATTAATGAATAAAGAAACTGCCTTTGCCTGTTGATAGGGCAGAACTAGGTAGGCAGAGAAGTTGGAACCAAATGCTAGGAGAAAGGAGGGCAGAGAGAGACACCATGGAGCTGCCAGAGTTAGACATGCTGAAACTTTGCTGGTAAGCCACATCCTCGTGGTGATCACAGGTTAATGGAGATAGGTTAAATTAAGATTTAAGAGTTAGCAAATAAGATGATAGAGCTAATGGGCCAAGTAGTGATTTAACTAATATAATTTCTGTATGATTATTTCAGGTGTAAGCTAGCCAGGCAGCTGGGAGGAACAAGCTGGCTCATCTTGCAACTGTTAAATTCATGAAGGTAGGGTAAAAATTGAAATCAAGATAGTGGAAAATGTTCTGTCAATATGTATATTTGAAGTACCATATACTAACTCTCTATTTAGTGTTTATCTAATGGTCAATTAACACAATATTTAAATTTTCTTTCATTTTAAATTTCTAGCACATCAGTTATCTTTATGTATATTTAGTTATATCAACTCTTTTTTAAAATAAATAAAAATGTCACATGATTTTTAACTTTTCTTCAAATACACAACTAAAAATAGTAACAATGCAAAATAATTATTCTCAATGTAGTATGGTCATTAGCACAATCAATATTACTTGGGTAGGTGTCAGAAAGGTAGATTTGTAAGATACATCCAAACCTAGTATATTTTAGCTAGACCTCCAGGTGACTCCAATACTATATACAAAGAGCTGAATTCATGTATTAGCTTATAAAAGCATTCTTGAATAATCTGGCTGATTCTTTGTGTATGTTTTCCACTTTTAATTTTTTAAAAAATTAAGTTAATCTTATTTAAACATACCGACCCCAGTTCCCACTCCCTTCCCTCCTCTGCCCTTTTCCCAGCCTTCCCCATACCCTGTATCTCATCCACTCCTCAGAAAGGGTAAGGCTTCCCATAAGGAGTCAAAAAAGTCTAACACATTACTTTGAGGCATGACCAAGGGGCTTCCTGTGTATCTAGGCTGAGCAAGTTATCCCTTCATAAGAAATGGGCATCCAAAAGCCAGTTCATGCAAAGGGATAAATTCTGGTCCCACTGCCAATGGTGGTTCTTTATTATTATTGTTACAGTATTGTTGTTACAGTTGTTGTAGTTATTTGCCCCTAGCATACAACATAATAATGACTTTCAAGGAAGGGCTGGGTTTACAACTCAGCAGAATGCTTGAGTGGAATTCACAAAGACCGGAGCTTACACAGCATTACATGAAGCAGTGAATCGTGGTCTACAACTGTAATCTCAGCACTTGGGAAATAGTTCGTAAGGAGTTCAAGGTCATCCTTCACTCTGTAGTTAATCAAGGCTAGTCTCACTTATATGATTCTCTGTCTCTGTTTCTGTTTCTATCTCTCTGTGTGTCTCTCTGCCCCTTCTCTATGTGTATGTGAAAACTCCTTATGATATTTTTATACATATAAATTATACATTGATAATGCTCAATTCCTTCTACCCTCTCTCTTTAATGCTTTGAAAATGGAAAAAAATTAATTTGTAAGTGTGTCTGTTCACACCTATAATTCCAGCACTTAAAGGAGTACACAGAAAGATAAAGAATTAAAGCCTGATCTACAATTTTAGTCAGTTTGCAGGTAGCCAGAACTTCACAGTAAGATACTGTTTCTAAAAAGAAAATAAAAATTAGGAAACAACAACAAAAGGTGATTCAATCAAATAACATATGATGAACTGGAGAATGAGATCTCAAATCAGAAGTAAATGAGATATTTGGAAACTCTGTATTATAGAAAAATTGATGTGGCTGTTCGTAAAAATACAGATGTGAGCACATTCTCTCTTACATGGTTGTATGGAAGTGAAGGTCAAACTAAATCTATAGAAACTACAATAAAGGACTATAGATTACTTTGATAACAATGGGCACTTTCACAGATTAATTCTTCCTATACTTGAACATGGAATTTCTACCTTTTAGTGTCCTCATTTCTTTCTTTTTTCCATGTCTTAAAATTTTCACAATAGAAGTGAAAATTTCTTTTAATTAGCTAAGTTCATTCCCTGGATCATTTGTGTATACATGTGTGCATGCGTGTGTGTGTGTGTGTGTGCGTGTGTGTGTGTGTGTGTGTGTGTTTTGTTTTGTTTTAGAAATTGTTTCCCGGATTTCTTTTTCAGCAGGTTTGTCTGTGATGTATAGGAAAGCTACTTATTTTTGTGTGTTAATTGCGTATCTTGACTGTTAACTGTATGTGTTCATTACTTTTAACAACCTTTAATAATTTCTCTAGGATATCCTCTGTAAACAATCATGTCATGTGCAAAATAGAAAACAAAACTTTACTTCTTTCCCTGTTGTTACCATTTTTTCTTGATGTATTGTTATAGCTAAGGTGTCAAGCAGTATATTGCACAGAAATGGAGGGAGTGGACATCTTTGTCTTATTCCTGGTCTTCAAGGAAGTACGAAAATACCTTGGAGAGTTTTTCTATTTACTATGATGCTAGATATTCCTTACATATTCTTATATTGGCATGATTTATGGTATGAATGAAAATCCCAGTAAAAGAATAGAATAGCTTCCTGTGAATCTATAGAATAATTGTATATTTGAAAGAGAATTATTACTGTAGCTTTTTCCATCTTGTTTAGGGAGCACAACAATGGCTGACTCACACTGGATGAGCTGAGAATCTGATAGTTATTAATTTCCACAGTGGTAGATATCTCAGCAGTTCTGAATGGATACTGAAGGCCTAGAGACTCTCTGGAGAGCTGCAGGGCTCCATTCTATGTAGGGAACACAAAGAATCTGGTTCTAATATCAATGAAGGAATGCAGCAGTGGAAGCAACAAAGTAAAGGAAGTTGCCAGCAAGAGTGAAGGCAGCAAGCAAAAGTAATGCATTCATTCTTCTGTTTATTGTCTATGCTGCTTTTGGGGGTGCCACCACATTTATGATGGGTCTTCCTACTTCAAATAATCTGATTGAGAAAATCTTTTATAAGAGTGGTTAGCAGCTTGATTTAAGTTAATTCCAGAATCAGTCAAATTAATTTTAAACCCAGTCAATGTTAAGTAATTGATTTCTGATTGGATTAATGCCCTGCTCCACAGGAAGAAAGTTCATTGATGGTCCTGTGATCCTGGCCAAAACTCCATGACTGAGAGATCATAGGCCCCAAGATGCAGATATGCCACTCTTAGATATTTACCCAAGGAACTTAATCTCAACACATTACAAACATTCTTGTGCGTCATTGTTTATTAAATGATATACAAAGCAGCTAGGTTATGAACCAATGTAAATATCTAATAACAGAAAAATAAACTTTTGTTTTTACCCCCAAAACTGACATTATTCTCAGGAAAATTAATACTTATTGACATAATGATATCAACAAATAAAGCCAGTCTCAGAAAAATGAATATATGCTTTTTCTTATGTGTAAATCCTAAGTTTTATATAAATGCTTAAAATACAGTATATATAAATGATACAAATTTGAAATAAAACTGTCTAGAGGATGAGAGGATATTAATAGAAAGGAGAAGAATTGAGAGATGAGAGAAGAGGGAGGCAGGGGGATAATATGCTCAACATACCCTATAGATGTGTATGGAAATGTTCTCCTGAAACACAATACAATAGACAATGATTAAACACAATAGAATTTTTAACTTAAAGAAAACCATGCCAAACATAAAATGATCACTTAGCCCAGCTAAACTAAAACATAAGATGTGAATCTGTTTTTCTTCAAAAAAAAAAATCTAGTGGAAATGAAGCTCACGAGATGTTCCACATCATTCATTCAGTGAACACAAAATTCGTCTCTGCAGAACTACCATTTCTCACAGAGTAGAATCAAATGTTAGGTGATAATCAGTTTGAGGACCACAAGTAGATATCAGAACATTCATGCACTTCTGGAAAGAACAATATGCTGCTGCCAATCTGGAAAACATCTTGGTACTTTCTTCAGTTTTTCCATAGAACATTACCAATTGGCCCAGAAATTTTGTTTTAAGAAAAGTGAGTAAAACTTATTTAGATCTGAATATTTAAAGCTATTTTATTCACAACAAAAAATGCAAAAATGGAATATACTCACACAACAGAACAGTTTCATGATATGAACAGTATTGTCATAGGTGATTCAAATAGAACATCATTGAAAGAAGACAGTCAGAAGGGGCCACACGTTGTGAAACTCCACAGAAACAGACATCCTCAAAAGTGCATTATAGCAGAGATATAGTATATATTAGTGGTTGTTGATGGCTGAGATCAGGTGGGAGGAGACAGTTGATCAATTACAGGCAGATGTTACTTTTGTGTGTTTGTTTGCTTGTTTGTTTTTCTTTTTATTATTATTATTATTTATTATTTCCAACTCCTCCCCGCCTCCCATTTCCCTACCCCTCCCCCCACTCCCCTCCCTCTCCCTCTCCAGTTCTAAGAGCAGTAAGGGTTCCCTGACCTGTGAGAAGTCCAAGGTCCTCCCCAGTCCATCCAGGTCTAGGAAGGTGAGCATCCAAACAGGCTAGGCCCCACCAAAACCAGTACAGGCAGTAGAATCAAAACCCAGTGCCATTGTCCTTGACTTCTCAGCAGCCCTCATTGTCCTCCATGTTCAGGGAGTCTGGTTTTATTTCATGCTTTTTCAGTCCCAGTCCAGCTGGTCTTGGTGAGCTCCCATTAGATCAGCTCCACCATCTCAGTGGGTGGGTACACCCCTCGCAGTCCTGACTTCCTTGCTCATGTTCTCCCTCCTTCTGCTGAGCCTATAATTCGTGATCCTAGAGAAGCTAAATAAGAAGGTGAACCCAAAGAAAAACATATAGTTATCCTCCTTGATATTGGAAGTAGACAAGATTGCCGGGTAAAAATTGGGAACTTGGAGGTGGGGTGGGATGGGGGTAAGGGGAGATGGGGAGAGAAAAGTGTAAAGGGGAGGATGGGGAGAGCTTGGGGGAATGGGATGGTTGGGATAAAGGAAGGGTGGATATGGGAGCAGGGAAGTATATATCTTAATTAAGGGAGCCATTTTAGGGTTGGCAAGAGACTTGACTCTAGAGGGATTCCCAGGTGTCCAAGGAAATGTCCCCAGCTAGTTCCTTGGGTAGCTGAGGAGAGGGAGCCTGAAATGGCCCGATCCTATAGCCATACTGATGAATGTCTTGCATATCACCATAGAACCTTCATCTGGTGATGGATGGAGATACAGACAAAGCCCCACATTGGAGCACTGGACTGAGCTCCCAAGGTCCAAATGAGGAGCAGATGCTACTTTGTAAGGTGATGGAAACATTAATGCTCACTGTTTTGATGGGCCCTCACATCTGGTAATATACCAAGAGCTAATGAAACCTGAAAGGTACATACTGTATTGTATTTTAATTATATCTCAAGATGTTTTAAGTATTTACTTCAGAATACTCTCAAGGTAGAATCTAAGGGAAGTAATGAAAAGTATAAGCAAAAGTTGACCCTCACCTCGACAAAATGAGAAAATACCAATGCTTCCAAACTCAAACAGAAGACAGCAGAAAGTAATAAACACATAGGCAACATTGCTTAGGGGAAGGAGTGATCTAGAAAAGAAGTGAGAAATATTGTAAAGAAAATGTGTGTGTGTGAGTGTGTGTGTGTGTGTGTGTGTGTGTGTGTGTGTGAATGTGCTAAGTGATGTATTCATGTTATATTTTTCCAAAGAATTTTATTTGCTTTTGTTTGTTTGAGAATTTTATACATACATGGAACATATGCTGATCAAAGAGGTTTCTGTTCTCTCCTTTTCAACCACACTATCATTTTTCATCCTTGCTTATGTTCTCTTTTGCTTAAAACTCTCTGAGTCCATCTAGTGCTGCTTATATGTGAGTGAGCACAAAAATCTTTTACTGGCACATGGGCGGCAGCTCAAGGAATGCCTTGAAGAAAGCAGACTCCACTTCTTCTAGTAGCCATTAATTGCCAATAGCTACTCAGTGAGGCATGACTTTCTCCCCAAGCCACACTTGTCCCATTTGTGTGTATGCATTCTATTTGTGCTGTATTTTAAATAAGAATGTTAGGATTTAGACAATGTTCCAGTTGGCTTTCTGTTCCATTAATTAAACACTCTACTCAAATGCAACTTGGTGCTGGTGGATTTACTTCATATTCCAGGTTATATCCCTTCACTGAGGGAAGTAAGGTCAGGAGCTCAAAGGGGAACTTAAAGCAAAAGAATATGAAGGAACTTTGTTTGCTGTCTCACTTGATAGCTCATATTTAGCTAGCTTTCTAATACAGTCTTGTATCATCAAGCTAGTGAATTGTGCTACACACTGTGGGATAGAGGCTCCTACTGCAATTAAAATCAAGAAAATTCTTGTTTTAAATACACACAGCACAACTCAATAAAGTCAATTACTTGACTTTTCAGGTTTCAAGTTGACAGTTAGTGCTAACTGGGACAAGCACTTTAAAACAATGTTCATTGTGCTTATTGCAGATTCCCCTAGACACAGACAACTGTGGAATCAAGAAGAAAACATGCATTTAAAGAAATCTGTACCCTCAGGCATTACCCATCCACTATAATGATAATACTTCCTGGAAGGATTCCCAAGGCTCTAAGTTCTTGGCATCATTATCATGAACTGCCGGATTGACAAGAATGTTATAGTTTAGAATTACTTTCTGTTTTCAAAGTTACATTTTGTAGATCATTACTTAAGGACCCTTGGGAGGATGAAAATGAACTAGTCAGTGAGCGGAAAGAATTTCATTTGGCAGTACTGCAGACTTCTCGCTGACAACTTGGACCTTATAATCAAAATCTTTTTAATGTCCACCACATACCTCTTTTTAATCTTGGAGGAACCTGTTTGTTCCTGTATTTGGTTCTTTTGCCTACCTGTGCTTTCTGTCACTTAGCATTGTGGTCCATTCAGGGGTGCTCTATTCACTTGCATCTAGGAAATTTGTTTAAGAGTATAGTCCATTTCACATGGTCTTTAACAGTCCTTCAAATGTTATCATTATATTTACTTAGTATCCATCAAAACCTTATGTTGTTTAGGCTTAAAGGCTCTTTATTTTTATTTTGTACATACAGTAACCATTCATTATTGTTATGATGAGATACCTGGTGATGGCTACTTTCTTAAATAAGGTTTATTTTGATCACAGTTCTGGAGGTTCACAGGCAGGGTACGATCATCAGATGAGCTCTCTTGAAGACTTCATGTAGATAGTGTCACAATGATGGAAGGGTTATAAGCAAGAAGTGTAGATCACATTTACACAGGGAGCTAAAGGAATCAAGAAATAGCTACCTTGCTTCTTTCTAACAGAACCCTAGCTTTCCACATATGAATGACTTGGAGTAGGGGGGCAAACTCAGTATCCAACTATAAAACATATAGTAGCAGCATAAAACAGAAAGTAAGAGATAAAGAGAGGGAGCAAGAGAGAGGAACAGCAAGAAAAGGGAAGGAGGTAGGATGAAAGAGATTGCATCAGTGTTCAGAGATGAGGACAACAGGCTGAGCTTTCAGTAGTCTACATGAGCATCAGTACTAAAATTTAAGCTGTGGCCTACCACCATGATTCGCATAGACGATAAATGGTAACAAATGACATTAACAACTTCGCTGGAAGAAAATTGCATCCCACTTAATGAAATGGAAACTAGGTGTTTAGATTTTAAGAGCATTCAAAAGAATAATGCTCATTTTTTTCTTACAATGAAAGAAAATTTCCCCTTAACATCCCATATGCAATTTCTGTGAACTCTAAAAATCACTACACCTTCTCTTTCTAAACGGCAAGAGTTAAAAGAATGTGAGGCTCCCAGTTAGGTGTCCCATGGTGCAAAACTAAGAACAATTTGCCCGTCTCTTAAAAGGTCCACCCAGGCATCACCATGAGTCTGCAAGGTTAATTTGTACACACGAACCCGTGTACATGCAGCATCTGAGGCAGGATTGTTGTTAACTCTCACGTTGCACTTGATGGAACTAAGTGTTGAACAAATGCAATTATCCCTGCAACGGAATAAGTTGAGGTGTAAAAAAATGAGGTGCATGCCACAGCAAGGATGGGGGTTAAAATCTTCCAACCACACAAGACTGTTCCACACATAATTCTATTCAAATTGAAGGACACAGAATTGCAGAGAGGGTAGGATCACACTATACACATATTTGTAAACATCTAAGAATTGTACAGTTTATAAGGGTGAGATATAGATAAGAATGAGTAACACACACATTTCACATTGGAAGGCCAGTGGGAACTGTGTACCCACTGTCTTGAAACAATAGCACGTGTGTGTTCCCAGAACCCTCTCTCAGCCTCGTGCCCACAGCCAACGGTCCTCCCCTTGGCAGGTCCTTGGTTGCCGGAAGTTGTGAGGATGGGCAGCTCCCTGGGTTCGCCCCAAAGATCGTTACCTGCTCCTGCCCCGAGGTCTAGACCTTGTTCTACATGGATTCAGCAAAGCCCTGACCCCAAAATCCATCAGAACCTCCACACGCCCCAGAGAGTGGTGGGGACCTGGAGGCGCTCCTCCACCAGACTTCCCACAGACGCCACCCGGGACCTAGATCTCTCCAGCGCCTGTATGAAACAATGGCTTTGGAGTTTACACAACCCTGGATGGACCAGAAGCTCTGTGACGGTCAAGATTGCCCTTCCTGAGGGTAGAGCCAGCGCCTTGAACTCTCTGGGAAATGGAACTCACTCTGCAGGGTGTCCTGAGAAGAGTCCAGACCCCTGTGCTAAGGAGACTGTGCTGAAGGCTCTCAGTCAATGTAAGAAGGGGAGGAGGCGGTTTGATGGACCACTGTGGTTTGAAGTCCCAGAGGTAAAAAACTCAAGACAGAACCCAGAGCCCAGGCCCACATCTGCCTTCAAGCCCTGTATAAAAAATGGAGTGGCAGTTTCCTTTGTTCCCAAGCCAGGGCGTCTGAACCAAAGCCCCAATACCTATAAGATGTATACTGACCTCAAGCCGAGCATCCATGGTGCCATGCCAGCAGTACCAGAGCCTCACATGGGAAGTTGGGAGAAGACCCAGGCCGTCTGTGATCCCTCTCTTACTCCTGTGTCAAAAACAGGAGCCTTGGGGGTTACTTTGGTGGGCAGAGATTCCCAGACTACTATGTCCAGTGACTTCTAAATCAGTTCCATTATCCCCTTTGGAGACTCCAATTTATGGACTTTCATCCCCTAAACCTACATTCTATCCCAGTTTGGGACTTAATACTTGCTCCAGCTCTCTATCTCTTGACCTGCCAAACCCAAACCTTGCCCATCATGATCTTTCTGCCTTTAAACCCAAACCAGCATCACTGGAAGGTGTCGCTCTTCCCCTATTTGCCAAATTTGTATAGTTAAACATTTACTTATTAAAGCTGTATTATCAACAGGAAGAGCTTTTCATGCACATATTTTCCAGATGCACAAGAGCTAATCTAAAAGCCCTTTACTGCAAGCTTCTCCATTTGATATTCTTATCCTTAGTCCAGTTTAGCTAGAGGGAAGTGAGAGAAAATGAAACATTGAATCCTAGGGAAGGGTATGGGTTGTCGTCTAAGGAACAAGCATTCAATCAGGAAAAACAGCTAGGATCTGGTTGATACTTTAGAAAAGTGATTCTGATTGAATTGTGGATTACCCAGAAGCAGCATTGAAGTAGAAGCAAGAGAAGTTCAATACAGTGTGTCAGCCAAGCGTTGAGACTTGGTGGGTTTGAGAGAACTATGCAATGGGATAACTGTGTCCGGATGGGGCTTGCTGTGTTGAGGGTTTGCTGGTGTTCTAGTTGATAGCACTAGAAAAGTAAAAAGAGAATAATTTTCAGCTTTATTTTTTTCCATAATACTAAAATAGATGCTGTGTCTGACATAGATACTGACAACAAATTCCTTCAGGGGAAAACATGTTTGAGGAAATTATATCTTTTGAGTAATGTTTTCTAGAATAATGATATTCTTGATCTGTTAGATTTTTCACTTGTACAGTTGAACAAGTCTGGGACTCATAGGTAGTCTGAAGGCAGGGAATTAATTTTGGATCCATGGCCACCTAAGTTCATGAATAACAGAGAATTAAGGTCAAATAGGGTTATGGGATGAATGGTACAATGTATATACAGATGGGATGAGGCAAGGAAACTGGGGAGCTCCAATATTTAGAAAGCAAAAGAAATAAATATGAAAAGCCCGGGAATAAAGAGCCCCTGGAGTAGAAGGGGATCCAGCAGCAATGGGTATAGAAGAGGATCCCAGAACCCAGAGCCACCATTTCTGATTTAGGAAAAGGCTTTGTGCATGTCTTGGGCAAACAAGCCTGTCTTAACAAAAAGAATTTCTTCTTACACAACTCTCATTCTCTCAGCCTTCACACGAGGTTGGCCCATTTCCTTCAATGCATTGATTCAGCTCACCCAGAAACATGCACAAAAACAGAACTTCAAAAAATATCTCAAGCACTCTGAATCCTAATAAGGTTTAAGTCTTCTAAAGAAACAATAACCTTGATCATGGAGTCAAAGATGGGCAAGAAAAAAAATTAACAATTATTTTCAAAAGGACAAAAGTTAAGTGTTAGAATGTGGAGAAAAAATGAAGTTCTTGAACACCGTAGGTGGTAATGGAAAATTAGTAGATCCATTTTGAGAAACTACAGAAATCCATTAAAAATTATAAAGAACTGCTATGTCATCTCACAATGTCTCTAGGTGAATATCTAAATAAGTGGAAGCAGTACGGTAAAGAAATATAAGCACTTCCATCTTCATTTTAGCCTTATTCATACACACAAAGAGATATGGATCCAAGGTAAGCAGCAGAGGCTTAGGGGTATTAGGGAATATGTGGTAAGGATGCAAAGTTGGATTTAGAAAAAAATGCTTTCAGCAGAACTAATGTTCAACATGGTAATTATAGTTAATAATGACTTATTGCACAACTGAATGTTTGAGAGTAGATTTTGTTATTAGATGCTCACCACAAACATGGTAGAGACATGAGGAAATACATTTGCTGATTTACCCACTTTTCAAAAGATGTCATTGAGCAAGTATATACATCTAATTTGATTTTTAATTCAAAATGTGTATAAATAATATGGAATTTCATTTAAAAAGTCCTGGGGATGGGTAGATATTAAATGATTCATTATGGAAAGCACTGATAATCTAGAAACAACTCAGATTTTCAGTGAATGAAGACATATAGAGCAGAGTGGCATCAAGAATGAGAATTAGTTCTAGCATTATCACTTCAAAGTAATACGAATCTTTTGAAAGAGCAAGTGACAGTCATCACATGGAAGGACAAGCTGGAGTAATGATATTCACTAGCATGTCTAAACTATGAGGGTCACGGAATGCCAAGGTGGATGACATAGCTGTGTTCTAAGCCGAGGACACACATTGCACAGCTACAGGGGAGTGAGGGCTGTGGGCAACTTCCTAGCAATTCTTATTTTCAAGGATACTGTGTTAGACTCATGGGCATTAGTCAGAAGTGAAATCATCTGAGCACCTAGGCAGCTGGGATAAGAATACACACTCCATTTACGCACTGTCTTAAGGCCTGTTAGCCAAATTATAGTGCAGACCATCTATCTGAATTCAGAAATAAATTTTATGCAAATGACAACATTTTGGAGACCTTTTAAGATTTGGGTAAAATAGCTACAGAGAAAGTGAATTGAAGGAAAGAAGTATCTAGTGAGTCATAACACTTGGATGGAAAGGGGTATGGATTCAGTTGCTGCAGATTAACAATTAAAGTTATGCCTGTACTGAGCATGAAGAGATTTTTTTTGTCATTTTCCCTAGATATATAGCCTAACAGTTATTTGATGTAAGATTCACATTGTGTGATTGTTAATATTTCCTGTCAACTTGGCAGGACCTAGAATCACCTAGGAGACACACCTTTGGGCATGTCTGTGAGGAATGTTCTAGAATGGATGAAATGAGTCAGGGAGACTCATGCTATGTGTGAGTGGCACAATTTCATGAGTGGGAGTTCTAGACGGAGTGAAAAGAAGCTGAACCTGCACCAACATTCAATACTGCTTCCTGCAGATACAGTGTGATTGACCATTTCACATTCCTGTTGCCTTAACTTGTCTGACAAGCAAACCCTTCCGTTGCTTTTGTCATGTACTTTTTCACAGTGCAAAAAGAAATTCACAGCCCATTAGACACCTTTTTTTGTTACTGTAAGGAATTAAAATTTTAAGTTAGCATATAAAATATATGGATAATTGGGGACTGTGGTCAGTGTCACTGTCTCAGCACTGCTAAAGTACTGGGGATATGATGATGGCCCCTGTCAGAGCAAAAGAATTGGAGGAGTTTTGGAAAGATCGGAGGAATAACATTTAATGTAGACTGACAAATTTTATAATAAGATAAGAACTTATTTTTTGAAAACAATAAAAATGTGAGAAGCATGTTGTTCTGTAAATAATTTAGAAAAATAAATCTTACAGGATGTCGAAACATTAACTGAAAAAAAAAAGACATTGAAGAAAATGGGGAAGTGAGAATAACCAACATAGTTTTGAATGTTGGGATTTGTGGAAATTGCTGTTTGAAGGATGGCCTTGCTAGGGTAAGAAAGGATGTGTGAGTGTGAAAATGGACCAGTTTTATAGCATGCATCATTTCTGCCCAGCTTCCTTGATTCAGGGAGCATGTGATATTTTCCACTCAAACCCTTGGTCTTATTAACAAATTTTATGCACACAATTAATAAAGTTAAATCTGTATTCTAAACTAGGTATTGACTTAATTTGGCAGGCACTATTCTCTGTAGCCTTTTAGTTTGTGTGAGTAAGCAGAAACTCCCATGAGATATTGTGTAGTGTTAATTACTATAACTCAACTCCTACAATGCTATGATATACATTGGGTACACCTATCATAGGAAGACCACATGTCAGGAAACAAACACTATGCACTAAGAGTTGAACATGACATGTGTATCTTTAATCCTTATCCAATGAATGGGCTATTTATCATTAATTCACAGTATTCTTGATATAACTTTGATGATTCTTAATAATCATGAAGATTTGATTAACTAATTCAAATATTTATTTTTCTAATTTTTGTACTCACAGAAGGGATTATTTGAAAATACCTTATCTTGGGAGAATATTATGCCATGAAGTAACCAAGGATGTAAACTTACAGGTTTGTAAGTGTTGGCAGGCTTGTAACTTCTGTAGGCACCAAATCAAATGGGCTTGTGAACAGATGATGGCATCTCACACCCCATTCATGAGAAGTTAGATGTTTCATTCTGTTGCATTTTTATGCCTGCCTACCCCATCTCCTGGAGTCTGGGTCTTCACAATAGCTCTAATGCCTCTTGTCAGCTTAGTCTGTAATAGATTGTTAATGAGGTTTAAAAAGAATTATTTGGGCATCTTTTGGGTATATGACCAAGAGAGGTATTGCTGGATCCTGAGCATGGCTGATTCCCAATTTTCTGAGAAACTGCCTGATTTCCAAAGTGGTTGCACAAGTTTGCATTCCCACTAGCAATGAATGAGTGTTCCCTTTACTCCAGATCCTATCCAGCATAAGCTATCATTAGTGTTTTTGTTTTTTTTTTCTATTTTTTATTTTTTTTTATTTTTCCCCTCCTCCCCCTTCCCTCCCCTCCTTCTCCCCCTTCCCTCCCCTCCCGTCCACCCATACCTCCCCTCCCTCCCTCTCAAGGCCAAGGAGCCATCAGGGTTCCCCACTCTATGCTAAGACCAAGGTCCTCCCAACTCCCCCCAGGTCCAGGAAGGTGATCGACCAAGCTGAGAAGGCTCCCACAGAGCCCGTCCATGAAGAACAATCAGAGCCCAGAGCCATTGTCCTTTGCTTCTCAGTCAGCCCCCGCTGTTGGCCACATTCAGAGAGACGGGTTTGGTCGCATGATCCATCAGTCCCATTCCAACTGGAGTTGGTGATCTCCCATTAGTTCTGTCCCAGCGTCTCCATGAGTGAACGCACCCCTCTCGTTCCTGACTTTCTCCCTCATGTTCTTGCTCCTTCTGCTCCTCATCAGGACCTTGGGAGCTCAGTCAAGTGCGCCAATGTGGGGCTCAGTCACCTTCCCCATCTGTCGCCAGATGGAGGTTCCCTCACGGTCCTGACTTTCTTTCTCATGTTCTCTCTCCTTCTGCTCCTCATCAGGACCTTGGGAGCTCAGTCCGGTGCTCCAATGTGGGGCTCTGTCATTTTCTTCATCTATCATCAGGTGGAGGTTCTATGGTGATATGCAAGAAATTCATCAGTATGGCTATAGTAACTGGCCTTTTCAGGCTCCCTCTCCTCAGCTGCCCAAGGAACTAACTGGGGGCGTCTCCCTGGAAACCTGGGAACCCCTCTAGGGTCAAGTCTCTTGACAACCCTCAGGCAGCTCCTTAAATTAAGATATATGCTTCCCTGCTCTGACAGGTGTATGATGGTATCTCAAAGTTGTTTTGATTTGCATTTATCTGATAGTTAAGGATGTTGAACATTTCCTTAAGAATCTTCTGGCCATTTGAGAGTCTTCTGTTGAGAATTCTTTGTTTAGTGCAGTATCCCATTTTTAATTGGGTTATTTAGAATTTTAATGTCTAATTTCTTGAGTTCTTTATATATTTTGGAGATCAGTCCTTTGATGTGAGATTGGTAAAGATGCTTTCCCATTCAGTAGGCTGCCTTTTTGTCTTACTGACTGTGTTCTTTGCTTTATGGAAGCTTCTCAATTTCAGGAAGTCCCATTTATTTATTGTTGCTTTCAGTGTCTGTAATGCATTGAAGACTACTTCCCACTTTCTCTTCTATCAGGTTCAGTGTTGTCAAATTTTTATTGAGGTCCTTAATCCATTTAGACTTGAGTTTTGTGCATGGTTATAGATATGGATCAATTTTCCTTCTTCTACATGTTGACATCCATTTATGCCAGAACCATTTGTTGAAGATACATTCCTTTTTCCTTTGTATAAATTTAGTCTCTTTGTCAAAAATCAGGTGTTCATAGGTGTGCTGATTAATATCTGGGTCTTTGATTCAATTCCATTGGTCAACCTCTCTTTTTTTATGCCAATACCAAGCTGCTCAATCATACTACAAAAGCATTTGTTCAACTATGTTTATAGGAGCATTATTTGTAATAGCTAGTACCTGGAAACAACCAAGAGGCCCCCCAACCAAAGAATGGATAAAGAAAATGTGGCACATTTATACATTAGAGTTCTACACTACTCATCATTAAAAAAAAAAAAAATGACATCTTGAATTTTGTGTGCAAATGAATGGAATTAGAAAACACTATCCTGAGTAAGGTAACCCAGACCCCAAAAGATGAATATGGTATGTACTCACTCATAAGTGGATACTAGCTATAAACAAAAGACACTCATGATCCTAGAGAAGATAAGTAATAAGGTGAACCCAAAGAAAAACATATATAGATCTGCCTGGAAATTGGAAACATACAAGATCACCTGACAAAATTGGCAGCATGAGGGTGGGGAAAGAAGAAAGTTTAGAATGAGAAGAGGAGGGGAGAAGGGGAGGGTTGAGGAGAACTTAAGTGAATGAGATAGTTGAGATGGGGAAGAACAGACAGAGATGCGAGCAAGGAAAGAGTTATCTTAATTGAGGGAGGCTTTATAGGGTTAGCAGAAACTGAGCTCTAGAGAAATTCCCAGGAGCACACAAAGATGAACCCGGCTAAGACCCTAAGCAATAGAGGAGAGGGGGCCCGATCTTGACTTTCCCAGTAGTCAGACTGATGCAACAGAGGTAGAGACCCACATCAGAGCACTGGACTGAGCTTCCAAAGTCCAGTTGAAGGGTCAAAGAAATAAGAATATGAGCAAAGAGGTCAAGACCATGATGGATTCACTGACTGAAACAGTTTGCCTAAGATAATAGGAGCTCACCAACTCCAGCTGAACTGGGAAGGAATAAGCATAGGACCAAACTAGTTCCTCTGAATGTGGTTGACATTTTCATGTCTGGGGAAGACTGAGGAGCCACTGGCAGTGGCACCAGGGTTTATCCCTACTTCATGTACTGGCCTTTTGGGATCTTATTCTCTTTGGATGTATACCTTGTTCAGCCTAGATATAATAGGGAGGGCCTTGTAACTTCCACAAAGCATTGTGCCTTACCCTCTCTGAGGATTAGATAGGGGTGGGGTGGGACAGTGTATGGAGGGAATGGGAGGAGGGGGGGAATGGTAACTTGGATTGGTATATTTTAAAAATCTAATAAATTAAAAAAAATACTTGGATTCTTCAAACAAAACAAACCATAGGCAGAAGTAGCACATGATTTTTTTTTCTAATGAAGAGTTAAAAAAGAAGTAGACGATAAAAGGCAAAATAGATTCATAGGCCAATAACACTGGGATGGAGATTACATAAAAAAAAAAAAAAACAGGGAAAGCACGGTACAGTTCATATAAAAAAATCCACATAAGGACTAAATAAGAGTCCACATCACCCTTTAGTATAACGGTCACTAAGTATAATAATCAAAATTGAGTTGTGTAAGGCTAATTAATTCCTTGTTCCCTGGGGTGGGTGGGTTGTCTGCAGGCAGTACATCATGCACTTAATATTTAAAGGCATTGAGTTCAATTCTTAGCATGACCAACGTGTCAAGCTGAGTTTTAAGTGAAATTGAGAATTTTTAGATGAAATTTACTGAAGAATAATTTGTTTCACTTCAAGGATATGTTACTTTTGCTTTGAAAACAAGCCTAGTCACTATTGGAGGGCTTATATTCCTCTTACTGAGAATCCACTGTTGAAAGATTCAAGTCAACTGGCCCTGCAACAAAAGGGACTGTGTTCTGATGAGATACCATGGGAATCTCAACCTCTATCTTATTAAATAATACTAAAGACAGCTATCTAGTAACAGTAGTTTAAATGTTGATGTTTCTAGGCACCAGGTTCAATATCTCATTACCAAAGCATCATGAAAACCACAAAGAATCTCTAATGCACATGAAAATAAAAATAAAAGAAGCATCATCCCCTACCACCCAAAATGTACAAGCTAACCCATAGCTTTTGTTTGAACATTATTTTTATTCATTTAAGTGTTCCCTAAAAATTTTCACCAACCCCACATCAGACAGAGGGCTGATCCCCAAAATTTACAAAGAACTCAAATTGATCATCAAAAGAACAAATAAACCAATAAAAATGAGTACAGACATTAATAGAGAACTCTCAATGGAGGCATCTAAAATGGCTGAAAGACACTTAAGGAAATGTTCAACATCCTTAGTTATCAGATTAATGCAAATCCAAACAACTCTGAGATTCCATCTTATACCTGTAAGAATGGCCAAGATCAAAAACACTGATGACAACTTTTGCTGAAGAGGTTGTGGGGTAAAGGGAACATTCCTACATTGACGGTGGGAGTACAAGCTGGTAGAACCCCTTCGGATATCAGTATGGTGATTTCTCAGAATATTAGTAAACAACCTTCCTCAAGATACAACAATAGCACTTTTGGGTATATATCCAAAGGATGCTCACTCATACCACAAGGACATATGCTCAACTATGTACATAGCAACATTTTTTTGTCATAGCCAGAAACTGGAAACAACCTAAATGCCCCTCGACCAAGAATGGCTAAAGAAAATGTGGTGCACTCACACAATGTAGTAATACACAGCAAGAAAAAAAAATAATGACATCTTGAAATTTGAAGGCAAATGGATCGAGCTAGAAAACATAATATTTAGTGAGGTAACGCAGACCCAGAAAGACAATTATCATATGTACTCACTCAGAAATGGTTTTTAAACATAAAGCAAAGTAAACCAGCCTACAGATCACACTCCCAGAGAATCTAGACAACAATGAGGACCCTAAGAGAGACATACATGGATCTAATCTACATGGGAAGTAGTAAAAGACAAGATCTCCTAGTAAATTGGAAGCATGGGGACCATGGAAGAAGTTTGAAGGGGAGGGAGGATGCAGGGAGGGGAGTGGAGAAAAATGTATAGCTCAATAAAATCAATAAAAAATTCACTAATTCTGCATTTCCAAATTGTATAAATATCAGATATAGAAGAAAACACTGTTTTGATATTTCCTCCCTGTTCACAATATTTTTCTGATTTCACAGTCACTTGGTGTTTTCTAGATAACACTTTTTTTTATGGTTGCATGTTTTCCTTTGTACCTCCAAACAGTCCCTTAGTAAATGGAGTCACATTGCAAGAATAGAGATAAGAATTTAACTTACCCCGAAACTTTGTTTCAACAGAAAGGGTAGAAGCATTGTTTTATTTTGTATATAAATAGAGAATTGAATAAAAAATGTATTTACAGTAGCAATCTTGAAAAACTGTGAGCAGGAAAGAAATAGCTGGGACCATTTCAACACTGAGAGATAGAGAAAAATCATAAAGTTGATTGACATTTCTAGTGATGGGAAGATTGCTCTGGCGTTAAAGCACTTGCTCTACACACAAAAGCATTTGTGTTCTGGTCCCCAGGACTCACATAGACTTCATGCAAGTCTCACCCAGGTT
This sequence comes from Arvicola amphibius, assembly GCF_903992535.2. NCBI lineage: Eukaryota > Metazoa > Chordata > Mammalia > Rodentia > Cricetidae > Arvicola > Arvicola amphibius. The sequence continues at coordinate 77,654,324 of NC_052047.1, forward strand.
CCCAGTACTCACATATACTCTATGTAAGTCCCACTCAGGTCCCTAGTACTCACATAGACTCTATGCACGGTCACTCCCAGGTGCCTAGTACTCACGCAGTCTCCATGAACAGTCTCACCCAGGTCTCCAGTACTCACATAGACTCTATGCAGAGACTCAAGACTATAATCTCAAGACTGGGAATGAAGAGAAAGCCCTCAGAGCTTTCAGATCAGCAAGTCTCACTGAATGGTGAACTCCAAAATCACTGAGAGACCATGTCCCAAAAATAAGATGAACAGCAACCGAGGAAGCTATTTAAAGATCACCTTGGCCTCCACAAACACACACATGTATACATGTGCACATAGAAGAACTCACATACACACGGAGTTGAAATATCTATATTCCAAGTCAACTGAAAAATTAAAACTTGTCAAAAGAAAATTAAATGCTCTTATTAGTAGATGCTACTGAAAAGATAAAATTACTTTATTAAATATTAATATGAAAGACCTGCTATTGTTCTTTGTGCTCAGATTGAAAAATGTTAGTTATTTATGTCTAAATCCTTAAGAAAAAAGCTATATCATGCTGATTTTAGTTACAATTTAATGCAATTTCATTTTAATTTTGAAAATGAGAAATGGATATATCCACATAACTAACATTCCAGCATTTTTCAAAAGTCCGAGTTCAATGTTTCATTCCAATTTCAGAGCAAGACTTCTGTATGAGTCCTTGTAAAATATTTTTAATTACATTATACTAAGATTCTATATAGAGATTAAACACTCTCATCTCAAAAAAGAAAAATGGGGGCATTAAAAAGAGGTATAGGGCCAAAGCAAGACTGGAATCTGTCAAGGCACACATGACATACTATGTCTACATCTCATGTTCTAAGCATGTCCTGGGATTTGTGTGCTCCAAAGAACTTGGGCAGCCAGTACCCATGTTTTGACATTTAAAGTCACATGGCCTCTTTTCTGGCCTGTTTGTCATGGTTTATAGGTTTCTTTAGCAGGAATTTCACAATTCTATTCTCTCACACCATAGAGTTCAATATAGTTTCAACCACACAATCAAAGCTTCATGATCATTAGTCTCATGGTTGGTTTGAGGCTTCCTGATCCTGTCAAGTATTGTCTGACTTACATGTTTTTCCTTTGGTGTCTGGGTGGTAGAAGCCTCCACAGCTTCACATTTCTTACATCCTGCATTCCAGTAAAACCAACTTCATGCAGCTAATGCCAAATTGCACAGTGGCTGACCCTGCTTTGATCATGGCTGCAGTATATGTAGTGAAGAATATTTTAAGGTGGTCGTATGTGGAAGAAGTCCCATTTTAAAGAAAAACAAACTTTCTGATCTTAGAACCTATGGCTGCAACAGTAAACATATTCCATTTATTCCTAAGCTTCAAGCTCTTCAATTCTTGTTCCTCGGCTTTTGCATCCCTATTCTCAATATAAACTTGACTTACATAGAATAATAAACATATTATATCATCCATCATCTTATTTTCTCTACAAGATTAATACATAAATCATCTATAAATTCATATTTCTTCAAAATCTTAGCACAGGGATAAAAATGTTGACAAGCTCTGTACCACATACAATGTGCTTGGTCTTTGGTTCAACTCCAAGTAGAATCTTCATTTCCATCTAAAATCTCTTGAGCATCAAACATCTGTTTTACCTGCCTTGTTATTGTTAGTATGTTCCCAGATCCCACTAGAATTTATGACTGATCTCTGCTTATCACTTTCTAGAATTTCTTTGGACTAGTTTTGTAACTTTCTCTTCCAAACTAGTTCCAAGTGCTTAAGAAACTCATTGTTGTGTGTTGATTTTTCTCTTTTGGTTTTTTTGAGAGGCCCACTGTAGGTAGAGAGTACTTGTTCATTCCAGTATGCCCAGACATGAAATAATCATATAGAAAATATTAACTAATTACAAGACTGCTTGCTTGGCCAATAGCTTGTTTCTTACTAAGTAACTCTTACATCTTATTAAACCATTTATTTTAATCTGTGTATTGCCACGTAGCTGTGGCCTGCTTGTACATTTCTGTCTGGCATCTATCTCCTTTGGCAGATACATGGCATCTTCTGACTCTGCCTACTTTCTCTCTGTATCTTTTCCAGACTGGCTATATTCTGTCCTGCTATAGGCCCAAGCAGCTACTTTATTCATTAACCAATAAAAGCTACACATATACAGAAGGACTTCCCACATCAATCTGCCGCCAACCTCCCAACTAAAGCATTCACATAGGCTTATTCTTAGTTCTGAATGCCCAGACTTAGCTTGGCTTGTTTCTGGCCAGCTTTTCTTAACATTATTTTATCACAATTACATTTTACTTCTGGGCTTTTTTCTTTCTCTATTTCTGTATATCTTACTTTACTTCTTTCTCCGTGGCTTTCTATCTAGCTGGGTGTCTGGCCCCTGATGTCCTCTTCTCATCGCTCTGTTGTTGCTTGCCCTGCCTATTCTTGCTCCTGCCTCCCTATTGGCCGTTCATCTCTTTTAGGACTTTCAGGTGTTTTAGATCACAGCTTCACATAATAAAACAAATGCAGGGTAAGCGGAAGTAATACCTCAAAATAGTTATTCCCCAACATTCATGGGCAGCTTTACTGATAGCGGTGACCTCATTTGTCTGTTACCAATCTTAAGTGATAATGGCACTTCTTGTCACTATAACACAGCTGTCCTACAGAGCAATGTAAAAGGAGGAACAATTTCTTTAGTTCACCGTTTCAGTACATGGTAATGTGTTGTTTTTCTCAGCCATTGTAAATTAGAGCATCATGGGAGGAGCAGAAATAAAAAGCAAAGCTGTTCACTTTATGGAAGTCATGAAGTATGGAGGGACACAGCGAGATACAGTCACTGAAGGATACCTCTCCTACGACCAGTTTCTTTCAGTAATGGCAATTCTACCAAAAGCAATCTATAGATTCAATGCAATCCCAATCAAGGTCCCATTAAAATTCTTCACAGAGATTGAGAGGACAATAATCAACTTTATATGGAAAAACAAGAAACCCAGGATAGCCAAAAAAATCTTATACAATAAAGGTACTTCTGGAGGCATTACCATCCCTGACTTCAAACTCTATTACAAAGCTACAGTATTGAAAACAGCTTGGTATTGGCATAAAAACAGAGAAGTTGACCAATGGAATCGAATAGAAGACCCGGATCTTAAACCACAAACCTACGAACACCTGATTTTTGATAAAGGAGCCAAAAGTACACAATGGAAGAAAGAGGGCATCTTCAACAAATGGTGCTGGCATAACTGGATGTCAACCTGTAGAAGAATGAAAGTAGATCCATATCTATCACCATGCACAAAACTCAAGTCCAAATGGATTAAAGACCTCAATATTAATCTGAACACATTGAGCCTGATAGAGGAGAAAGTGGGAAGTACTCTACAACAAATGGGCACAGGGAACCGTTTCCTGCGCATAACCCCAGCTGCACAGACATTAAGGGCAACATTGAATAAATGGGACCTCCTGAAGTTGAGCAGCTTCTGTAAAGCAAAGGACATTGTCACTAAGACACAAAGGCAGCCTACTGACTGGGAAAAGATCTTTACCAACCCTGCAACTGACAAAGGTCTGATCTCTAAAATATATAAGGAACTCAAGAGACTAGACGGTAAAATGCCAATTAACCCAATTAAAAAATGGGCCGCTGAACTGAACAGAGAATTCTCAACAGAAGAAGTTCGAATGGCCAAAAGACACTTAAGGTCATGCTCAACCTCCCTAGCTATCAGGGAAATGCAAATCAAAACAACTTTGAGATATCATCTTACACCTGTCAGATTGGCTAAAATCCAAAACACCAATAATAACCTTTGCTGGAGAGGTTGTGGGATAAGGGGTACACTCATCCATTGCTGGTGGGAATGCACACTTGTGCAACCACTTTGGAAAGCAGTGTGGCGGTTTCTCAGGAAATTCGGGATCAACCTACCCCAGGACCCAGCAATTCCACTATTGGGAATCTACCCAAGAGATGCCCAATCATACAACAAAAGCATATGTTCATCTATGTTCATAGCAGCATTATTTGTAATAGCCAGATCCTGGAAACAACCTAGATGCCCTTCAGTGGAAGAATGGATGAAGAAACTGTGGAATATATACATGCTAGAATACTACTCAGCGGTAAAAAACAATGACATCTTGAATTTTGCAGGCAAATGGATGGAAATAGAAAACACTATTCTGAGTGAGGTTACCCAGACCCAAAAAGATGAACATGGGATGTACTCACTCATAATCGGTTTCTAGCCATAATTAAAGGACATCGAGCCTATAAATTTGGGATCCTTGAGAAGATAATAAGAAGGTGAACTCCCCAAAAAAGATGTAGTAATCCTCCTGGATATTGGAAGTAGACACGATCGCCAGGCAAAATTGGGAACTTGAGGGTTGGGCAAGACTGGGCCAAGGGAAGATGGGGAGAGAAAAGTGTGAAGGGAAGAACGGGGGGAGCTCGGAGGAATGGGGTGCTTGGGATATAGGAAGGGTGGATATGGGAGCAGGGAAGCATATATCACCTTCTAAAATGTACAGAACCTCTCAAAGTAGCACTACTACTTGGGGATCAAGCCATCAACATGTACGGGAATTTATAGAACACTGCAAAACAAAGACATATAAATGATATGCAAAGTGAAAGAAGATCTTTGTCTTTCCGAGAGCATGACCTAATCTATGAAATAATGCCAGGGAAAACCAAACTTTTGGAAAAACAGAAATGTTAGCATTTGACTAGAACCTGTTGAAAGGAGTAAGACTACATTCCCAAGCAATAGCAGAAATCTTCTAAGGAAAAGAAAGATTTTAATCTTAATTTTATATACAAAGGTGAATAATAATAGATCTGTATACTTAAAATAATTGTGTGGCCCAGAGGGCTCAAAACTGTAAAAGAAGAGCCTACCTCCCATGCCTCCTCCTAGACAAACCTTTTTCTTACTTTACTTCTTTCTCTGTGACTTGCTATTTAGCAAGACAAAGCCCTACCTTCATACATGGTCCCAGGGGTGCATCTGATGAGAGACAAGGCTTCTTCCTCTTTACCATGACATCTGATAGAGCTTTGTGCCAGGATACAAGTCCCCATCTTGAACATTTTTTTCCAGAGAGCTTTATATCAGTTATGCAAGGTTCAACATTAGTACTTCTGTCATAAGAACAATTCTGGCACCCACATCAGAAGACTCCACTTCTGCCCATTTGACTCAGAGTGTGTTCTGCCACTCTTTGGGACAAGAATCTTCCATTCCTCACCTGGTTGCAGAAAGTGTCTGATGTTCATGGAACAGGGCTCTACCCCAGAATCTGTACATGAGTCAGCATTAATTATCATCACTATGGCTGAACCGTACACAGGTGCACACTGGGATATTTTCCCTAAACTCTTGAAGAACCAAAACAAGCAAAAATTGAGGACAAGGATATGACTATCACCTGATAATTTCCTCCTTATTCGTTTTAAATTTCTTTATTTCCTTCACTGGAAAGAAATAAAAATGGATAATATGAATATAGAAACAATGTCCAACATCAAGGGCCATCAGACCATCAAAGAAATAAGTATAAAACTACACTGAGCTTCCACTTCACAATGATAGTTATTAAGTAAACTATGCGACTCACAAGATGGCTCATTGAGTTAAGTTGCCTGCATCAAGTCTGATAATATGATTTTTGATTCCTAAAATCTACAAGTTAGAGATAGATAACTGCCTGATTCCCATTAGTTGTCCTCTGATCTACACACACACACACACACACAAAAAAAAAAAAAAAACTAAAATAAATATTAAAAACTTACAAAATTTGGAGCAAGAGAGGTGGCTCAATAGTAAAGAACACGTTTCATTTCCAGAAGGGCAGAATTCAAGGCCAATAACACTTTGATTTCTTCTTACTCTATGATCAAATATTTGGTGTCTTTAATAATGTCTTACCATATATTTCTGGTAGGCAACAAAAATAATGGTACTATCTCTCATTTGTTTTTTTTTTTTTTGGGGGGGGGGTCTCTGGGATGGCCTGGACCAGCAACTCAAAATACAATTGGTTAAAATTCATTTTTTAATTATTTACATTATTAACCAACCAGAAAAATACAAATTAATAATACTTTGAAGTACAAGAATCCTCTTGCTTGGAGTCTTAGCTGAGATCATCCTTGTGGAATTTTCATAGGGCCAGGTTTCTCCCTAACTCCATAACTTGAGTTATGCATTATCTCTTTTTCAAGATACCTCTTTCTTTGCTCTCCCTCTCTGCCCCAGCTGTAAGTCTAGTGTCAGTAAGCTCCCACTAGCTCAGGTCAGCTGTCTTTGTGGGTTTCCTCATCATGATATTGACCCATTTGCTCATATTATCGCTCCTCCCTCTCTTCAACTGGACTCTGGGAGCTCAGCCCAGTGCTTAGCTGTGTATCTCTGCATCTGCTTTCATCAGAAGGAATCTGACACCATGAAAATTCCATGATTATCACAGCTAGGACTCCAAGCATTTGTTCTTGAACATTTCGTTAAGTATCTTTTGGTCATTTTTGGAATCCCTTTGTTGAGAATTCTTTGTTTAGATATGTAACCCATTTTTCAATTGGATTATTGATGACTACCCAGATTGTCATCATAGAACATTCATCCAGTAACTGATGGAAGCAGATGCAGTACCAGAATTTATCTCCAGTGCATGATCTGGCTTTTTGGAGCCCATTCCTTATGGAGGGATATCTTACTCAGCCTAGATACGGTGGGGAAGGGCTTTGGTCCTCCCTCAAATTGATGTTTCAGACTTTGTTGACTCCCCATGGAAGGACTAACTTTCTCTGAGAAGTTTATAGGAGATGGGGTGGGGGAAAATGGGGGAAGCAGGAGAAAGGGTGAGAGAGAAGGAACTGGGATTTGTATGTAAATGAAAAGAGACTGTTTTTAAATTAAAGAAAGTAAATTAAAAATAATTTAAAGTATCATTTTGACTAAACCAGAATGGTTAAAATCAGGAAAATAAATGCCAGTAAATTCTACACAAAAATCATTTCAAAATGGATCAATGACCTTAACCTAAAACCTGCAAACTAAAAGTACTGTGGAGAAACATAGGGAATAGATATAGATAAGAGTTACAGGAATAGGCAAAACATTTCGCAAGAGAATTCTAATAGAGGTGAAATAATTCTCCAAATCAACAAATGAGACTGCATGAAATTAAAATGTTTCTGCACCATTAGGGAAAAAAATTAGCAGAGTGAACAAATAGAATGGGAAGCAATTTTGATAAAAAATACAGGGCATTGATATTCAGATTACATAACAAACTTAAAAATGTAGACATCAACAATATAAAGCTGCCAGTCAATAAATCAGTTAACGAAGTGAGCAAATAGTACTTAAAGAAGATGTGTTAATAAATATTTGTTTTAAGTGTTTAACAAATTTGCTCATCAGGGAAATGCACATTAAAACCACTCTGAGATTCCATCTAACCCTAGTCAGAATGACTGGAATGCTGGGACAATGAGCATACCCATGTAACTATGATTCAGGTGTTTCTTAATGTGTATGGTGGGTTTGCAGCAGAGAAAGGAATAAAGGAATAATTTTTAGTGTACTCATTATAGCTCCAGAGCCTTGAGTTTTGTAGGTAGGCTTTGTAAGTGAATTTTATGTCTATGTCAGATCACAAAAAATGCATTTTATATATGCTTAACTTCTTGTTGAAAAGTAGTAACCTTTACATCAATATATGTAATCACAAATATTCTTACATAAGTATATATGACTATTAAAATACACTATGAGTTCTTCCTTACTGCAGTGCACTTGTCAATCACTATTCAGTGAAATATGGAATTTGTGTAGGTGAGGACCGTTCCAATACAATTTGATTCTTCATTTAAAGAGTGAACAAGAATATTTTTCTGTGTGCAGCCTCACAGGCTGACTGTGCAATTTGGAGCTTCCATTGATTCCTCATTCATGTAACTTTCTGTCTAATTATTCTCAGTTTTCTGTGAAGAAGATACAATTCAAAGTATTTTGTAAGTACATCTCCTTTCTGTTCCTTTTAACCCCATCACAGGTATCTAAATGTAGATGTATTTGATTTACAAATCGAAGGTGTCATGTTTTATTTTCCTTTGCCAACACACATTCAAAATTTCTGAGAAAGCAATGACTTTTCCCATTTTATAAGCAATTGCTTAGCATTCCATTTTATGACTCTTCATTTTCTGATAAGTTTTTTTTTCCTTTTCTTTTTTTTTTTTATTAAAGATTTCCATCTCCTCCCCGTTCCCTCCCCTCCCTTCCACCCATACCCCCACCACTCCACCCCTCTCCAAGACAAAGAGCCATCAGGGTTCCCTTCACTATGTTAAGTCCAAGGTCCTCCCAGCTCCCCCTAAGTCCAGGAAGGTGAGCAACCAAACTGACAAGGCTCAAAGTGAGCCCGTCCATGCTGTAGAGGTCATGTTCATTGCCGTTGTCCTTGGTTTCTCAGTCCTCCTCCGCCGTCAGCCACATTGAGAGAGTCCAGTTTGGTCCCCTGTTCCATCAGTTTGAGTCATGAATTTGGTCATACTTCAAGGGAAAATCTAATTTTGGTTTTGTAGAAAATGATAATTATCACCATCATCACTCTTCAGGAATATGTAAGCAAAAGCCTAGTTGTGAAGTCATTAGGAGGACTCCACAGGGAGGCTGTGTCTAGTACGCATCTGTTCAGCCAGTCCATTAAAATCCCACCGAGTGTCTCCCAGTTCTGCTTGCACACTATGAGGAACTGCCTTCTAACAACCTCTAAGTGGCAGTCTAAGGATTATCATTATCTACCTCTTTTATCTTTTATCTCGTTTATTTCTCTCTTTTTCTCTTTTCTTCAGTTTTGCTGACAGTTGTCCTTTTAATACAGGGCCCTATTCCACTGCATCAGGTCCCCCAGTACTGGTATGATAGACATGAATCACCACACTAGTCTTGTATTTGCAGTAAATATCTACCAGAAGCATTGAGACTTACATCCTAGAATCAAAGAGATGATACATAGAATATGACTAGGCTAACGTGTTAAGGAAGAAGCAAACAACATATAATGGTCTATATGTTCTGAAGAGTATTAGAGGATGGTATCATGAGTAAAAATCTCCTTAAATCGATACGTTGAAGGACAAGAATTTTACTGTAACTCCCAGATATAGAGGGTTCAGTCCAGAAGGCAGGGAGGGTATGGCAACTCAAGCAGAACAATTAGCACCATGTCTTCCCAGAAGTCAGAGGACGACAGTGCTGCTTGATGAATGCTTTTTGCCTTTTATCCCTTTGTTTTTGGAGGAGTCTTCAACATACTAAGAGGTACCACCTATATTTAGGTTGGTTCTTTCTCCTTCAGGTAATCTTTTGAATTAGAAATGTCTCAGCAGACACAGAAGTGTGCCAAGTGTGCCAGACCAATCTCCTTGGTGATAATAACCACTGCCAAGTTGACAATGAAGATCAACCTTTATACAGCTGTTTGGAAAGCTCTGTCAAACTGGAGCTTTCCAGAATTCTTCAGATATTACATGTAGGCAGTAAAGGATGTAATCTAAGTGTATGTAGTGAAAGACTAGTCTACTGTCAGAAGTACTTAATGAGGCAGAGAGTCTGTAACTCTAACACAAAACAGCTGGAAACTGTTATGTAAACAAATTTAAAGAAGTAAATCAAAGATAACCTGTTGCTGATATGACAGGTTGGCAAAATGCTTGAGGAAACAAAGACAAGGGCGCAGAAACAACACGGGAGAGTTGCAGTCAGGAGACTTACACAAATTGTGAAGAGTACTGGAGAAAATATAATTAGACTAAACAAGAACGAGAGTTTCATTTGACATGAAGTTTGAAATTGGTCAAATTTCCTTGTAAAGGAAGAAAACACAGAATCTTTTTATGGGAATCTGGGCTCTTAAGGCAGATGGTAGAGACCTAAAATTGCAACACACTGTGACCAAGAGGTCCCAGAAAGAAGTTGTCTGCAGAGGCTGATTAACCAATTAGAACACCAATGACTGGAGAGGCTTTGATGCTCCAAATCTAGAGTCAAAATGTCCTGGAGCATCCTTAAGGCACTTGGTGAGCATTTATCTCCCTAGGTATATTACCTAGCATTTTTGTGACCATTAAGTAAATCCTTAGGAACATAGAAACAGATCCCAAGTTTCCACCAACCTACGAGCTTAAGGATGTTGTCATATGGGGACCTTGGGAAAGGGTTGAAGGGGAGAGGAGAGGCAGGGAGAGGAGCAAAGAAGAATGTAGAGATCAATAAAAATCAATAAAAAATAAAAAAGAATGTTGTCAGATAGTATCTAGGTCTATGTGAGGTTTTATTGCTTTGCTGCATATGCCTGCCCTATGTACCTTACAGTGTATTTAGAAAGAGTCGTCTTATGGTGTTATTTGATCTGTTGCTATAAAAGTTCATGAAATTAATACCTCAATGAAGCATGCTATTTGAGGAAACCTATATCTGTGGTTCTGGACAATGTGCACTCATATTTGGTGGCAGAATGAGTCATCTTTTATTGTTTTGTGATAAGAGCTGTTTCTTTCGTTGATAACACCAACCTGTTGACTTGCCTCATGAAACATAGGAGTGTCATTTGCTGACTTTGGAGACATCCTCTTTTCTGAGAGAAGTACTCATGGGACCCGAATCTGTATGCCTCCTACAATAAAAATAGAGTACCAAAAAAATCGGTACTTAGAGAGAGTCTCTTCCTCTCCCCTTTCAAATTTGAATATTTTATGTTAACATCATACAGAGATAATTAAATAATTAGCTTGATGTCCACTTGCTGTTCGTAAGGCTGCATTTCCTTTTTATAGAATTTTGAGAACATCTGTATCCAGTCTCTATGGAAACCCTGTCCTACTAATGAGTAAACATTCAGCTAGAGTCAGGTCTTGAAACAAGTTTGTTATTTTCTCTGTATCTCTAAATAAAAACACTATGATGTCTGGAAAATCACCCTTTTTTATGCTTCCGAGCATATCAACAGAAAGACACTAGAAGTATCCCTTTGAAGATCTTATTGTTCTGACTCCATTCATAAGCAGTGGGTTCAGGGTGTCTGGTAATCAGTACAACACACTGTAAATGAGTTTAGCCAAATAGACACCGTGCCTTCTGAAACATGTGTCCTTAACAAGGCACAACAATTTAGGGAGCCCTGTAAACTTAAAAGAAAACACAAGATGCTGTGGCATTCAGCCCCTCCCTCTCCATATTCTAGCACAGTTTGCATTATGAAACAAATTTGTTGAGAAACATCCAGATAAGAATTCTCTCTCTAACATAAGCTAATTTCTACAACTTGATTGCTGTGTACAGAAAACATAAATGCATTGAGCAATATGGAGAAATTAGTTCCTTGCCAAAGCATTCCAAGAACATTTTCAGACAGTAAGAAGATGATAAAGAGACTATCCAGTTACATGGGAGCATCCTGTGAATCTTACTTAAAATGGTGTGTAGCTCAGGCCTGGGGGCTGGGGAGGGAGTTAGCTCACCCTCTCAAGCTCTTCAGTGAGGGATAACACAAGCAGATGACTTGCTCATGCTAATTTGTGCAGCACTAGCAGACCATGGTTATCAGCTTGCCGGTTTTCTCCCTTTGGGAAATGCCAGACCAAAGAGTGAAGGTTTCTGGGTCAGGGTACAAATGTTACATCACATATGCTGGAAAGCTTTGTCCCTCTTACCCTCCCTTAAAGAACTAACCTGCAAGTTCTGGAGTTAAAGCAAGCCGCTGTGAAGGTGACAGACTCACAGCATCTGTCCCTTCAGTTCCAGATGATCCCTTAGGCCAGGATGAGGCCGGGTAAATATGTGCTGGTTTCTAGGAAATATTTTGGATATAATGTACACAGTCATCCATGAAATATTACAGGTCATTCCAACACACTTATTGTATTTTACATCTGGCTTAGGTAAACATCTCACCCTTCCCTTCATTATAGATTTACAGACCAAAGCAGATGAACCATGGATTATAATTGCCTTTGAAATGCATTGATGGGTAACTAGTATATTGTGTGTGTGTCTGTCTGTGTGTGTGTGTGTGTGTGTGTGTGTTCAGTAACTAAGAATATAATTGCTTGTTTGAAACCTCCAAGCAGTCTCAGGGAAAAGTGTTTTCTAGAAGCAGACACAATTTGAAAACACACAATGTTGTTTCTAAAAATTTACTGGGTGTATTAGAGTGAAAAAAATTTAAAACAACAGATTTGTGCAATAGTTAAGTTAGATGTGCCGAAAGAAATGCATGAAAAGTGTTTTAAAATAGACTGGATTTTATGTATGTCACAAGATGTGCATAATCATTTCTATTAAAAATGCCCTTCCTCATTTCAGCTTTGAGATTTCCACTCTCAATCTAGTGGAGTCTGTATATCTGAGCTCAAGGGGAAGGCAGGGGTTCGTTATTTTTTAGCAGGAATCTGCTATTTATATAATGCCCCAGTCTTAAAGATATGAAAGCTAAAGAGAGGTAAAACCTGTCATAATGACCTTTGTAGAACTCCCTGCTTCTAGATCGGTGGGGAAAAAAAATGTTTGTTAAGGTCACCTGATGGATGGCATTTTGTTATAGAAGCCTAAAAAAACTAAGAAAATCATTTTAATAAAATACATCGAGAAGTAAATAGATCTATATTTGTTTCATTGATGTGAAATGACAGCTATGCATTATATACTTGAACATTTATTTATATGGCCCAAAAGGTTTAGAGGATGCCCTATCCAGGGAATGGGTTCTCTAGTGAGATTCCTATCATCGCAGATTACATCTGGGAAAGTACGAAGGGTCTTATGCAGATGTTAACTTAGGGATGCTTCCATCTGACTCTAGGTTTGGCGGCTTCTTGTTCTCATAACTTTCCCGACCTTTCTATTCTGCCTCAAACATAAAGGATAATAACAAAAGAAGTATATTTACCTTGGTTCAGCGAAATAAAGGTGAACCTGTATTCCTTCCTCCTTTTTGAATAAGTGAAATTACAGTATTGATCCAGAATACCTTGGAAGGGTCATTGTTCTTCCCACCTTCTTGTCATTTTCTCATGTATATTATATATCTTTTTACCTTCCTGTTTCACAATTGCCTTGGGTGTGTAAATCAGTATTGTTCCCTGATTTCTGGAAGTCTTCATTTTTGTCTGGACGAAAGAATCTCCTGCTGTCTACACCAACTTGTGTGAACAAAAACTGGCCAAATAATTTATAGAGGAGGTTACTAACCATAAACATGATATTTGTGACAGAGGATCTTTACATCCTGGCATTCATGTGTCTCGTGTGTCTCTGAAATATAAGGCATCCACTGTATATTTTATCACAATTGATGTTCTCAGCCATGGACCACGCCCCCCCCCCTCCAGTGAGTGACTATCCAAGTCACTTGCATGGGAATATGTCATCTGATTAGAGTCTCTTTTCTGATGGACTAGAGGACAGGATGGGGCCAGAGAAGACTTATGAATTTATAGCCAGTATGTTGAACAAAATTTAGAAATTGGTCGTAAGTTGTGGGAAATTGCCAGTGAAAACTTCCCGAAGTTACAAAGCAGCATATTGGACAAGATCAGGAATTTTCCACAGTGTTTGGAAAGGGTCCTTTGTTCATTAGTAAAGTTTCTGGTAAGTCCTGGATAATCTTATGTCCCCGCTGAACCAAGTAATGAGGGCTACTTAGAATTTTCCATTGCCAAGCTTCAGACAGGCACAGATGGCGACTTGGTCCTCTTCACCAGCCTTTGGCTATTAATTTTGATTAAAGAATCCTGAAGGACTTCCTGAGCATAGCGGGACAAGGAAGAACCCTGGAGGCTCTGCTGTTAAGGCTGTCTGAATGAGTAATTTAATTATGCTTTATGCCTTCTTATCTTAGCTATTTCAGACAGACACTTGGCCCATTTCTTTTTGTTGGAGTCTTGTAGTGAATGACTTCCAACTGTTTCAGAATCTGTATAACTAACCTAAGAGCCATAATTGCAAGGTTAGGTTTCATAGGAATTTTGTGCTGTTCATTGCCTTCTTTTCTTTTCAGATGGTGGCATGGGCGCACATCATTTGAGAAAGCTTATGTGTCCTTAGATGAACAGTACAAGAGCAAAAGTATCCAGCTGTTTTGTGTTGATGTGGCATTGCCTGGCAAACAACAGGATTCAATGATCTCTGTGAGGCTGTTGGTAATGGCTGTATGATAATACCCGGCCCCAGCCAGTAACTATTAGTATCAGTGGGTCACATGACCTAAGGCCTACAGAGATGGTGTCCCCAAGGTCTGAACTAGCACTACAGTTAGGGTTATGTTTTTGTTTGTATCACACGAGCCAGGAATGTTAATATAAGGGAGGAATTAGGTTCTGAGAGCAATACAGTGGGAGGATAGGACTTGACAATATTTGAGACTGAGTTCTGTACCTTCTGAAATGAGGTTCTGAAAAGTTTAAAGATTCATATGTCTAACGCCTGTCTGGTAAATAAATGCAGTGATCCCTTAAAGGGCAGAATCTAATGGGTCTTAATAATAAAAACCCAGAGTCAGATATTAGGGGGTGAAAGCTGAAAGATCAGAGAAAGAGAGCAGCCAGCTACTAGTTCTTACCTCTACGAAATCCTCAGACTGAATAGAGTATCCTGTCCCTACAAGTCCTCAGACTGAATGCCATCTCCAGAAAACCTCAGACTGAATCCTGAACCCCTGTTTCCTACCACCTTATATGCCTCTTTCACCAAGGCATATTACTTTCTGTTCCCATTTCGCTAGTGCTGGTATTAAAGGTGTGAGCCACTACCACTAGGCTCTGTTTCTCTTTTAGACTGATTCAATCTTGTGTAGCCCAGGGTGACCGTGAACTCACAAAGATCCTTGTGTCTCTGTCTCCTGAGTCCTGGGATTAAAGGTGTATGCCACCACTCTCTGACTTCTATGGCAAAGTAGTGTGACTAGTTCTGCACTCTGATCTTTAGGCAAGTTTTGTTAAGGCACAAACAAAATATCACCACATTTTCTTATGCTAGTGTTAGCTTAGAGGCTTCTTCAGCTAAAATAGTCATTGATAACAAAGTCTGGAGACCTGGGACCATCTCTTACCTATTATATATAAGATATTTTTTTCAGGTAGTAAGGGTCTACATCCTGTCTAATTTTTTGCAGGTAGTGAGTGTCTACCCCTGTCTATCATGGATGAATGGCTAGCTCCATCATTTTTGTGAGGACTCCAAAAGCAATTTTCCTTCTTCTATGTGTACTTAAGGGTTGTCTTGGATCTAGTAAGGCCAGAGAAAAATCATTACCTAGGTCTTATTTGAGCTTTTGTAGAGCCTTATTATGAAGAACCAAACATAAACACTCTTCTTCTGTTCCCCACAAGGACTCATAGAAAGGTTTAGCTATGAACCCAACCTGAGCAGGCTATCCAGATAGGATTGTAACCTCACATTCCCAGTTGCTGTTTAATGACTGGAATGCTTATATCTTAGAGTTTTGTGTGTGTGTGTGTGTGTCTATGTATGTGTGTGTGTGTGTGTGTGTGTGAGAGAGAGAGAGAGAGAGGGAGAGACAAAGAGAGAGAGACACACAGAGAGACAGAGAGAGACAGAGAGACAGAGACAGAGAGAGGCAGAGATAAGTATCTTAGCATTGGAGTTAACACTCAACTCAAGAACATTACCTTTTGAGAAGATATGTCTACATTGTGAGACAACTTGTAACTGCAGGAAGCCAGTCTGTAACACTCAATTGATATTTGGGCAAGGGTTTCTTAATTGGAGGGACAGGTAAGCAGAACATAAAGCACAAAAGCAGGAAGCCATTGGGAACAAGGTGTAGTGCCAGAAGACTGAACAAATGGATAGGTGCTGTCTAAAATATCCTAGGGCAGGACAATCCAAGCGGTTTCTGCCTCACCTTGAAGTCAAAAGCAAATAAGAAGATAAACAAGATACAGAAAAAAGTATCTTTTTTAGTCTAGTGCTATAAACCAGGAATTACCACTGGGGATTTGTTCTAACAGGGTGTAGGCATTTATTACTTAATAGGAAAATAGAGATTTAAGATCTTCCAGAAGCCAGCATATTCTATTGTTTAGTTATTGTTTGTTTGGTCTGCTTATATGTATGCAATCCAAAAAGAGTCACACAGATATAGTAAGACAATGAGTAAAACTTATGGATGAGAACTTGTGGTCCTCCTTTGGTTTCCAACTTGAGGGGCTACTGGAATAATCTACTAGAGAATTTGAAGTTCTGCTGGGTGGAGGTGGTAGTTGTCTTTAATCTGACTTGAGAGGCAAAGGCAGGTGGTTCTCTGTGAGTTTGAGGCCAGCATGCTCAGCAAAGTGAGTTCCAAAGCAACCACTAATACACAGAGAAACCCTGCCTTGAAAGAAAAAAAAATGAAGTTGGAGTTCTTAAGAAATTTTTTTTACAGAAGTTGCAAACAGTGACTATCCAGAGAAACAGGTGTTGCAGGCCTCATGGTGAACTTGTAGACAAATAAAGAGTTCCATAGTAGTGGGTAGCTGCGCATATGTGTGGTCATAGGGTACTAGTAGAAGCTTTGAATCAATAATTTGGATGGAGCTTAGCTTTAAAAAGCGTCTTTCCCTATTTCTGGAGAAGGACATTTATATAACACTAGAAACTTAAAATTTAAATATTTAAAAAACATTTAAAGATTTGTTTTCTTTTTTTTTGTTTTTTTGGTTTTTCGAGATAGGGTTTCTCTGTAGCTTTGGAGCCTGTCCTGGATCTAGCTCTTGTAGACCAGGCTGGTCTCGAATTCACAGAGATCCGCCTGCCTCTGCCTCCCGAGTGCTGGGACTAAAGGCGTGCGCCACCGCTGCCCGGCTAAAGATGTGTTTTCTAAGGATTACACCAGAAGGCGTGAGGTGACCTGGTTGAAATCACCTGTTAATGTTAGTGAGGAATATAGAACACTGAAAGGTAGGTTCAGGGAAGTTAATTAAAGCAGAAGAAAAGACCCCATGTTGATTAAGAAACTAACCCTAGTCCCTATCATGCTAGGATCATCTGAAACTTTTCTATACATTTGGAAGGTACAATATTCTCTACAGTCTCCAGGTCAAACTTGTTTAGCAGGATGATATTCTCTTTCAATCAAAGATCTGATCATCATTCCTCACTGGTTGTAGTGTCCCTGGACTTTAGATATTGAGAAAGAGGAGCCATCACACTTTGAATTGCTTTTGTATTTGCAAAGTTGACATAGGAGAAATGTTGGGCATTGATTTATCTTGACTGGTTACAGTAGTAGGAGCTGGTTGAAGACATCTCTGTGGCAGGTAAGGGGACAGACAGTGATTGCCTTTGCTCTCTCCATAAGGAATGGAGGCTTCATATAGTGAGAATTCCACTGTGTCATATGAAGAAACACCCGAAGATTCCCTGGTATGAACATGGAGCCAGCTATGGAAGCTGCCATGAATAAAATCTACCACTTGCCACATTTTGTTTACTTCCCCTTTCTCTTTGCTTTAAGGCCATTGAATAACATGAAGGCTTTATCTAGCAAAGTGGGAAAAGGGCTTTGTGGATACCCGTTTAGCTTTTGAAATTTTTACATTATATATGCCGACAGATTATTGATGAAACCCTCTATGAGAATGTCAAGGTTTTTGGAATTTTCTGGATCTAGGCTGACATGTTTTTCTATGTCCTCAGCTAGTCGAGAGTGTAACGGTATATTTTCAGTGAGACCATTTACCAGGGTTTTTCTTTTGGACTTCCAACCATCTCTCAGATCATGATATGGAGACTTCTTATTAGTTCTGAATGTTTGTCTTAGCTTAGGATGGTTTCTAGCTAGCTGTTTTTGTTGTTGTTTGTTTTGTTTTCTTGTTTGTTTATTTTGCTTTTTAACCTAAACTAACTTGTTTCTCTTTATCTATCTTTGCCTTGGGAAGGTTTGCTTTTTATTCTTTCTGTATATCTAACTTTCACTGCTTCTCTTGTCTGGCTGCCAGATGCCTGGGTTCTGGCCCTGCATTTGCCCCATTCTTTCTACCTGCCAGCCTTGCCTATCCTTTTTCTGCTTAGTTATTAGTCATTAAGCTTTTTATTAGATAAACCAGTGTCATAGGCAGGAAAGGTAAAAAAAAAATACAGCACATTTTTACGTTATTAAACAAAGGCAACATAAACCAATGTGACACATTCTTATTACAGTTAAAGTAATATTCTGCAGCATAAAAATGTAACACTAGTTAAAATTGTATTCACAACAAGACCTGGAGTTAGCGCTCAAAGTATGATGTGATGAAAAAATTTTTATTACTCTTTCTGTGCCTTCTGTGAAATGCATAAAGATATCACAGAATCTCTGCCCTGATGCTTATCTTGAAATGTTCACCAGAGTTGGTTTTGGAAACCGTATCTTCCAAAAGGAGGGGAGGTCTTCAAATGGCTTTAGACTATGGGCTTCATTAGTCCATCACTAATCCAATGACCAGATTGTGCCTTTGTCTCCAAAGTACAGTTGGTAGTTTAAATAGTATATACAGCCTACCAAGGATGGTCGAAGGAGATGGTAAGGAACCTTTTAAATAATGGTGGAATGGTCTTGGCTAGAAGAGTTGTGCTAGATTTCTTTCTGGGCCGGTTCAAACATGGGGAAACACGAGAATATTCACTTTTTACCATTTATCCTACAGAACGACAGCAGAACTCCTATAGTATATGGCAATGTCTTTTTGTGTGTTTTTTTTTCCTTTTAAGAATTCTTTGAGCAAACATATGAAAATGAGAAAGTGTCACGGCCTTCTGTCAAAAAGGGAGAGCTTGAAGCCTTTTGGGGAAGTGATGATGGTGGATAGCCAGCCAAAGGGGTTGAGACAAAAGGTCATATGTAATGTCTGGCCTTCTGAGAATGTGAAAAAAACATAAGACAGGTTTAGAGATAGGAATCATTTAGAAACACTCAATAGTGCACATCTGTGACCAACTGGGAAGGATGGAATAGAAAGTGTCAAGATGGTTCAATTACATATATAACTTAAAACGTGTTTGTGGCCTAAAATATTATCTATAGTTTTATTTCTTCTTTCTTACATTTTAGGTTATTGATGTTCCAATTAATGCTGGTAGCCTTGCACATCTGTTAACTATTTTTTTAGGTTTATGCATTTTAATTGCTTCTGGGGTGTTTTGCTTTTATGATATAGTTTAAAATGATCTACAATCATCATTGATTTAGGTCTTAGAAAATTATGTCTCTGAGTATATCTAGTTCTTCCTATCTGCATTTGATATCTATAGATTCTACCAATAAGAGGCTAAGTTTCTATCAGCTTGTGATATAATGCTATCTCTGCAAGATAGTTTATGTAAGGCTCATGGTAACTCTTAGGAAAGCAAAAGAACTGTAGTGGAGACATAAATGATTAACAAAAAGGAAAAAAAGTCTCTCAATCAAAAAGTCATCAGTCACAAAGGAAGACAGCAAGAGAGAAAGAAAGGAACACATTCTGTATAAGATAGAAAATACATATTTGAATGTCAGAAATATGTCCTTACCTTGCAATAATTAATATCAAAGGAAATAAATTCAAATCTTCAGTAAGAAAAAAAAAAAGAAAGTGTCAAGATGGAAAGGAATTTTTTTTTTCAGTGCAGAATATTGTCTAAAAGGAATCCTTCAACTACTGTGTCTCATCAAGAAGGTCTAAGGGGGGGGGGGCTGGAGAGATGGCTCAGAGGTTAAGAGCACTGTCTGCTCTTCCAAAGGTCCTGAGTTCAATTCCCAGCAACCACATGGTGGCTCACAACCATCTGTAATGGGGTCTGGTGCCCTCTTCTGGCTTGCAGGTATATGCACAGACAGAATATTGTATACATAATAAATAAATAAATATTTTTTTTAAAAAGAAGGTCTAAGGGTTCTCTCATAGAAGACATTGTCTTCCTAATATATATTAACTATAGCTAGCAAATTGCCCCAATAATACAGTCTCACTCAAATAACCCTGTCTCATTATTCTGGAAACATTGGAAAATGGAGGGTTTGTAAAATTTTTCTTTCACTAATTTTGGTATTACTTCAATGTCTACCTTCATTCATTAGTTCTTGTGGCAATGTACAACACTTTAATGAAAAGAATTTATACTATCCTAGTAGTAAAATGTACCTCAATTATTTAATAACTTTTTATTGTCTCCTAATATCACTTTAATACATCCATATATTAGCAATCTTGGCTTAACTTTCAACTATGGAAACAAGATGATCCATTTTCGTCTTCCTGGAGTTGAAATCTAGGACGTTGATCTTTATAGGTCTCCAGGAAGGATCTATCAAATACACTAATTTCTGGTCCTTTAGTGGATTCCTTATTTTCATATTTGCCAAAGACTTCTTTCTCAAGGAGTAGGAACATAAAAGTACAACAACAAAAGGAAGTGCATAATCACAATACCCCAACCCAGTTATTGTTATCATGTTTTGTTTCAATCATTTTAAGCTTCTTATATTTCTTAGCATGGTATCTATTTAATTTTTTAACCTATATTTTTATTTCCTTTTTGGGGGGATTGAGGTAATTGTTTTAAATTTTCAAAATTTTATCCTTTATTTAGAATATATTCTGATTATATTCTCTCTCTCCACTCATCCTAGTCCCTTCGCACTTCCCCTCCCCTCCAGAACCACACGCTTTCTGTCTCTCATTAGAAAAGAATATGTTCCTAAA
Source organism: Arvicola amphibius (assembly GCF_903992535.2). Classification (NCBI taxonomy): domain Eukaryota; kingdom Metazoa; phylum Chordata; class Mammalia; order Rodentia; family Cricetidae; genus Arvicola; species Arvicola amphibius. The sequence continues at coordinate 77,675,116 of NC_052047.1, forward strand.
AATTGGTTCACAACCTTCCTGTTGCTGTAATTAAATTCAACTTTATAACTGCAATTTTGCTACTGTTATGAATTATAACGTAAATACCTGTGTTTTTGTTGGTCTTAGATGACCTCTGTAAACAAAATAAAATATAATGAAGCTAATATTATATTGAAGTTAGACACAGCAACACAAGAGTAGAAAAAGAGTCTGAAGAGCTGACATAACAGTTAGAGACCCACTTGTTCTCACAATAAGGAATTCCATAAAAATACTAAGCTAAGAGCTATAATATATATAAAGAGGACTTGGCGCAGCCTCATGTAGGCTCTGTGCTTGCTGCTTCAGTGTCTGTGAGTTCATATGTCTCTTCCTTATTTGACTCAGAAGGTTGTATTATCCTGAAGTTTTCCATCCCCTAGGCTTCTGGCCTTTATAATCTTTCTGCCTCCTCTTCTGTTTGATTTCCTGAATTCCTAGGGGAGAAGTCTGATGGAGATCTCCCACTGAGACACTCTCTCCACATAATGCCTACCTATGGGTCTCTGGATCTGTTCCTATCTGCTACTGAGATATATATCAGTAATGTTTGATTTTACCCCAGGTCTATGGGCTATCTAATCTGTGTTCTTAATTTTGCAAGCAGTGTTGGTATGAGTTCTTTCTTGTGGAGTGGGCCTTAAGTCAAATCAGACATTAGGGAGGACTATATTTTCACTTTAGGTTTTAGTGTAAGACCTTTCCACTTGCACAAACTCTTATATAGAAATGATTTCCACTCATTTTACTATGCAAACTTTCACATAGTCATCATAATTTACTTAACTATACCAATATTTTGAAATACTTTCAAGTTTCTACTATTTTATTATAATAGTAGTACAATGAATGTATCAGCGCATAAAATACTTTGCTCATTTTATATGTTTTACTGTTAGAGTCAAAATGATTTTAAAAATGCACTATGTAAAATTACACTCTGTCTTCTTTTCACAGTTATTCATTTTATGAACATTCCAGCAATGTTTTCTGTTTTTACATAGGTACATGCATATACATGGTAAAGCAAAAATATACAAATATTAAAATATTAACTAAATTATTAAGCCAGGACATTACTCATTTTATTTTTATCTTTTTATTACTCCTGGATATGAACAAAATTAAAATCAGAATTGGAGTGAAAACTGACAATACTAGAATAATTTAAAACAGAAATAATAAACAAAACAGTGATATGGGGTTCACCTCTGTATATCATTGGTTAATAAAGAAGTTGCTTTCAGGCAATGCCTTAACAGAATATAGCCAGGCTGGAAAAGATATAGAGAGAGAGTAGGCAGAGTCAGAGAGAAGCCACATAGCCTCCACAGGAGATAGCTACCTCTGCCAGAGCCTGCCAAAACTTTACCATAGACCATGACCTCATGTTGATGTACAGATTAATGGAGATGGTTTAGTTTAGAATGTAAGAGCTAGACAATAAGAACCTGGACCTAATAGGCCAAGCAGTTATATAATTAACACTGTTTCTGTGTGGTTATTTTGAGTTTGGGCAGCTGGGAATGAACAAGCAGCCTCCAACAACAACACAATATAAAAATAATATATTTGCAATAATCATGCATTCCAAAGGCATTCAGGGGAATGGAAATAGAGGAAAGACTCAAAGCCCTTATCATGGCAGTAACACATTAGATACTCCCTAAACTCAAAGACATATTTTCACCTCCTAAGTCATGGTGAAATTTGTGCTTTGAAACTCGGCATCAGGGGCTTGAGACCCCTTTATATGCAACCATTGTTTTAAATATTAGGAAGCGTTTAATAGATTTCCCCATGACAACTTTTGTATTCCTTCAATTCTCTCATGAACTGAATTTCCTGGTGATTTGTTTGATCAATATTCCATAAGTGCTCTTCCTTCACTCTTCCAACTATTCTATACATCATTTTCATATACTCTACTAAAACTGTTTTATTTCCTGCAGAACACATCTCAGTCTTATAAACAAACTAGTAAAGAGTCAAATCATTTTCACTAATATCATTATTCATTTCTTAGATTAAATCTTTTTAAGATGACTGAAAATAGTCACAGAAGGTATATTGAGACTTTTTCAGCTTATTGAAGCAGTTTTCTTTCTTAATCTAACTTATCTATCATTATTAAGCGCTCTACTTAGAGTCAAGTGTGGCTCTGGAAGCAATACAGAACAGAATCATAAGAACAGAATCATTACTGACCAAGGATCTCTCTGAATACTGACATTTATCTACAGAATCTTTTCAGAATCTTCCTTCTTCAAAACTGTGGTAGATATCAAGACATATGAGATTTGTATCATTATGTTCAATGACAATGAAAACAAAATTATCATACAAAAGAAAAAGAAGAAATTTATCCTGGGGGACATTTTGAAATAATTTCTTGAATATTAAGAATCTTCTCATGCTGATATATCACATCAGATTTTTTTCTCATGATTGTAGCAAAATTACATTACAACGAAGGCTTAAAAGAGGTGAGCGAAGCCGGGTGGTGGTGGTACATGCCTTTAATCCCAGCACTCGGGAGGCAGAGGCAGACGGATCTCTGAGTTCGAGGCCAGCCTGGTCTACAAGAGCTAGTTCCAGGACAGGCTCTAGAAACTACGGGGAAACCCTGTCTTGAAAAACCAAAAAAAAAAAAAAAAAAAAAGAGGTGAGCGAAGTGGATCATTCTATAACATCAAGAATGTATAGTGCCGCCTTGTCTGTATTGTGACAGGTAGGAAACAGCACTGACCAAGAACCATGGGTGGTTAACCTTCAAAGACACATTCTAGTAACAGGCCAGGCCACCCCACAAAGGTTCTAGAGCACCACACACTGGAAATCAGCCACTCACAACAAGAGGCTGTGGAAGGCATTGCAGATTCAAATCATGACATATATTCTAAAAACAGAACATATATCACTCAATACAAAGACTGAAAATTTTATGTTAACTCAAATTTTTGTTCACTGGTATGCAGTATGTGAAATCTATCCATGCTGTTTTTTTGAAAAGTTCCATATTATTAACTATAATTTATATGTAAATTAAGAATAATTCCCTTTGTGTTGCATCAGAACATCATTATATGCAATTAATTTCAGTTAAAATGATAATAATAAGTTATCCATCTAAATGTTCTGCACTAACAGCACGTTTAAAAATAATTTATTAATAAAAATCATCTAGTATGGGTTGATGTGCTGTAAAGTTGTGACTCCTAGGAAGGCCATGAAAACTTCATTCATGGTTGTCTCAACAGTACAGCTGTTTAAACAATACTCGGACATGGACGATGCTGACAGACATGCTAATATGGAAGAAAGAAATACCATGGGCTGCCAAACCTAGACGAAGATCTCCAGGCTGCCAAGGAATATGAGCATTAGGAGAATTAGGCTTCCCTAGGGATGATTCCCTAATTGATTACACAATACAAAGTGGCCATCCCTGAAAGCAAATCCATATGAATAACACTAAATAGGCCGAGAAAGTTGTGTGTGTAGTTATACATACATGTATGTGTTTGTCTGCTTGTGTGTAACAGTAAAATTAAAAAAAGGGGCCATGAATTAAAGAGGGAGTAAAATGTGGGGCATCAAAGGATTGGAGGGAAGGAAAGAAAGAGGGGAAATCATGCAATTATATTTTAATTTCAGAAAAAAATAATAAAAGTAAATTTAAGCTTTGGAGTAAAATGACACTAAATATTTAAGAAAAAGTCATAATTCATGTTTAAATGTTTGTCTGTAATAAGATTTTCTTTGGGTTTTCTTCCCCCTCCCAGCTTTACATATTCTTTTCTAATATCAATGAGTCCACTTAGTGCTGCCTGTGTAGATGCGGTATAGGACCCTCTGCTGGGCCATAGAGAAGCTCTCAAGGGCTGCATGTATGCAATAGAGAATGTTGCCAGACTCATTCATATATCATTTTATTCATTAGTTTATATCTTAACGTATTATATAATTCAATTTGAAGTCTATGATTCTATGTACATATAATCTAGAGGTAATTAGAAGAATCTTTTATCTTTCAAACTAAAATCCAAATAATGACAAAACCCGAGAAAACCTGAAATATGATTTTGCAATTGGCATGAAAGTATTCTAATTCTGCTTTGGTATAAAAATGAAAAAAAAAAAACAAAACATTTAATGACATTTAGAACTAAAAAGTGGGCAAAGAAATGTGAAGTTTGTCACATATGGGCAGTGGTATGAGGCTGAAATAATCCAACATTAGGTTCCTTATAATTGTTTACCAACACAACTCCCTGAAGACAAGCAAGAGGCCATTTGCTTCAATCTGTTCAGCCATCTTCAGTTTTCAGAATAGCAGGGCACAGATGTTTTTAGGTCTTCAAAACTTGTTTTCTGTTGTTCTGTAATGCAGAGTTTAGTGGATGATATTCATTATATGAGAGGAGTAATGAGGAATATAAAAGCACATTCTCGGGACATTGATTCTCATTAATTGTACAAGCTGGTAATATTGGAGATTTTCTGATAGTTTTCAGTGGTCTGAGGAAGCAATTAATCTGCCAGGAGGAAGGACAATAATATTTAAAAATAGGTGCTTTATTTCTTCTTCTGCCTCCTTCTCATCTTCTTCCTCATCATGAGGGGCTATATCATGATGGAGATCATCCCAAGGCCACTTATATGCAGAGCACAGGTTGAACCTCAGCTCTGCCCTTAGACTTTCTTCTTGCTTACATTTCTCCTTAGTTTTCTATAAAAGGTCTTAACACAGAAAGCAGATATAGTAGTTTGTATATTTTTTCTGGGCTCACTCACACTTTTCTCACTTGCTAAGTTTTGGAAAAAGAAAAGTCGGCATACCTGTTCATTTTTGCCTTTTGTGCGATGTAGTCTGAAAACAGCATGATATGGTTCATTGGGGAAAATGTATTTTATTTGTAGAGATCAAATTTAAAACCACAATCCATTATTCAAAAAGTATGAGGTTGTTCAAGTTGATACATCTCTAAGCCTTGTGTCCATGGCCTACAATATTTAAAATAAACATTGTTCTAAGTACTTTGTAGGATTATTTAAAAATATGAATATAAAAATAAATTTAAAATATAAAATATGTAAGAAGATGGTATTATTTAATCAACTCATTACTGGGGCCCTAATTCTTCTGAGAAATAATTCTCTTGGATACATGCAACTCTGAACCCTACTGGAGATTTGACACATCTGAATGACCTGCCAGATTGCTGGGCATATCCATTCAGTGAACCTTTGGCCAGACTTTTCCAAAGGGAATAAAATGTTAAAAGCATACATAAATTCTCGAGAAAAGGAGCGGGGTAAAGGGGTAGTTCAAAATTCACAGCTATGTCTGCCAAAGAGATTGACTTTTGCCCGTTTCTTCGATCTTCTGGGTCTACAGGTGAGAAAGGTGGCCCATAAAACAGTCAGTAAAACCAGAAAGATATTTCCCTGAGCCATCTTACATTTCTGAGAAAGAAAACTTTTCAGGAACATTCATGTCAACACTGTGAAAATGGCTGGTGGAAATGTCCCAGAGTTGGAACTCAACGTTCGGTTTCGAGTCAGGTAGGGCCATATAAGCAATGGGTTACCTGAACAATCAGCTGGCCAGATGGCTGATTAGCATATATCAAACTGTAAGGCACATTCTGGCCTTATTACAGAAACTAATGGCAAATGGCTGGCTCTCTAGAGATGCATGCTTCTCCGTGGAATAGCACCTGGAGACTATCAGGCATCATGCTATGAAACAGGGGGCATCTTGCTGCCAGGAAAATACTGATCAATAAACATTGCATTTTTAATGGCTTGGTGACCCAGTGAGAAGTGATACAAAGAATAAGGGGGAAATGTACATAGTCAGGATAATATCTGAGACCAATACCATATCCTGCCAAGGGTGAATGGAGGTGGAGGTACCTGGTGTGGTAATGCAGATTTGTAAGAAAGCACAGACTTCTGCTCATCTCAGCCCTTCACTTTAAATTGCATAGAAAACTTTAGTATCTTAAGTTTAAGATAAAAGATAGTATAGATCCTCAGTCTTCCACAAGACCTGGAAGATCGTACGTAGAACTCTGTCATTGGTATTGGCAGAGGAGCAGCGAGCTTCAATTGAAGTTCCAGTTATCAGCCCACCAGAAGGGAATCCTCTGCTGTGCTACTCTCGATTAGGCAAGGACATGGTACACCAAACTCTGGAATCTCTTTTGCTTCTGCTGTGCCTTTACGTGTTTGCTACAACTGTCTTTCTCTGGTATCTAGCATGGTGTGAGTAGATGTGTTTATCTCTTGCAACATCCTGTTCTGCTGGGCATTTTTACCTGTGGATTGGCAAATGACCCTTCCCTAAGGTGTACTTTCTACTTTGATAATAATAACGAGAGCTTATACAGATTTTTGACTGATTTTTTATATATAAAAGTTTATGTTTGTGATTTCTTTAAAATTTCTTATAAGGTTAGCATTCAAGATAAGTAATAAAGTAATTGGCCCTTTCTTTGTAACTGAAAAATGCAGCCTGCCAGTAAAAGACCTGACAAAAACGCCTTGCTACATAGTTAATCTATAACAAGTTGCTTGGGTATGAATGCATGTGGGTTCTTGGGATAATTTGTTTTTCACCTGCAATAAATTAAACTTTTATACATAAAATGTTTAATCATGTGAGGGAGATGAAAAACATGTTTTTACCTATAATCATTCACTTGGAAATGGAATGCAAGCGTTTTGAGTCTTGTGCTGCTTGTTAGATTCTGTTGGGGTATAAAAACTATAAAACTACATGAGATAAAAGATAGAGAATAAAGAGGAGAGAGAATAAAGAAGAAAAAGAATAAAGAAGGAAATCATCAAGAGAGTTTGTGTCTTTTCCCCTAATTCCTCTCAGATAGAAAAGTTTAGCTTCCCTGACTCACTGGATTCCTATACAACAGTAAGACTGTGACATAATGGAGAACTTTTCATCACCTTAAGTAATGAGAACCACAGGCCCATGTTTGTTTACGAAGCAAACACTGACCTCCGATATCTGTAGATTTTTTTGTGTCCTCAATCTTTTCCATTTATTTTTGGGTACCAGTAATAACAACAGCTCTGTTGTTAGCACTCGCTTTTGCAAGAGACATCTTCAGAGCAGTCAAGAGAAGGACGGGTCGGGGATCATCTTCACAAAGACTTCCAGGGTCACAGCTAATTTGAGTTTTGATTCCCCAAAACTCTCAAAAAGCTGAATGCTGTGGTCTATGTATTTATTCTCGTCACTACTATGGTAACACAGGAAGTAGAGACAGGAGAATCCCTGAAAGTTGGTAGGTCAATGATGCTGGCATCTCTAGAAAATTCAATTTTCTATACACTATATGTAACTATCTTTAATAACTGGATACTATGGTATATTTTATATCCTAATATATATTCCTAATAATTCTTACTCATAGCTCTACTATAAAAGTTAATTTCATCAGTTTAAAAAAAGTTTGAGGAAAACATTTCATTTCTGAATGGATTGGCAAGACATCTCAGTGGTTGAGGCTACTTGCTACTGTTTGAGAAGAACAGAGTCTGGTTCCAGCACTCACTCACATTGGGAAGTTCATAATAACCTATTACTCCAGTTCTAGAGAATCTTAGGCCTTCTTCCTACATGCATATGCACACACCCATGCACATTAAAAACAATAAAAACAGACATTTAAGATATTCTAGCTAGGAATTATCAGTGAAAGGAGAAGAGGCAGGACCTACTTAATATTCCCTTTTCCTTGTGCTAGTTTGTTTCTGACTTCCTACTGCTTTGTATATTATCTATAAAGTAAGCTAAGACTGGAAAATACTGAACATTGAAATAAGACCCAACAGTATGATGGGCCTGGCTTGCCTCGCTGTTTTGTGAGGGCATTTTTACACAGTATTCCTTAATTGTTAAAGGTGATATTTAAAATATTCCAGAATGGGAACATTTACATTAGGGAAACTGACAAGTCCCCCAAATAAGAGTATACTTTTGTATTTTATAAAAATATTTGTCATTAATTTGCCACTATACCTATGTCTAGCAGCCTACACTTACACAGTATAGTCATGCATAAACAGAATGAATATTGATTACCTACCCTACGTATGCCTCAATTTTATATCATCTAATGAGGCAAAGTAGTGGCTCTCCTTAAGTAGCGTTTTGCTAGATGAGGTATCTGTAAAGTGTTTAGCACATTACCAGTTGTAAATGAGAGATACAAGGACCATTATCTATAGCACAGTTCCTTAACTGTGTACAATAAGATAGAACTCAAGCAAGTCCTCCTGACAATTACCTGCATTTCTAAGACCAAGGATATGAAGGCATTGACTAAGTGTTCTTTCTTACATGCTTATGGTACCTTGGATAATAACTGTAACTGATGACTGCTTATAGCAACTTTGCGGTCTGCTGTGGGCTGCTGAACACTGTGAACAGCTGCTACATGAAATGATTTATAAAAGAGAAATAAGCAATGTTCAAGGAGCCTGAGGACTTGAGTTTGCATAATGAAGATGTGCAGAAGGTTTTTATCATGTATTTTTAAAATTTATTTTCCAGGAAGATTAGATGTGTTTTGTGGACAGTTATGACCTTATATTTTAAAGGCTGAGACTCAGATTTTGTTTAACCATGCTTTTATTCACAAATCTACATTTTACATGGAACAATAATCTTGAAAATTGAATGCAAAATTTACACATAGGTTCTGAGTTTTCAAATCATCGATATTTATGAACTATCATACAGAAATTTTAAAATCCAGAAATAAGCAATGAAAACAGTTTTTATGTGATTTAATTGTAAATACAAATGAAAATAAATTTTGTGATATTGTTTCAATTGCATATTGTCCCATCATACTCACAAAGTTGCTCATGTATCTGTTGGCTTTGACCTGCTTCTGGAAACCAGATATTGTCTTTTTTTTCTCTAGTGCTACAGACCTGAGATGTGTAGAAGGATGTAAAGTAACGAAAGAAAGAAATTCACTTTGACTCTTACATTTGAGACCATGCTTCCCTCTACGAATGTGTGCACAGGCATTCAAAGGCAGTTCATTCTCTTATTCTCAGAAGGCCTATGGTCTCTGTAGCTGTTGGGAGTATCAAACTTATTTACTTAACCGTAGGATTATAAATGAATTACATTACCTGATATTTAAGTGGAATATAATTGCAAGTATATCTCAGCAGCATAAGATTTGATCAGCTACAGCAGCTAGCTACCCATAGCTGCATAATAACAGTTATAATGACTTAGTCCTTTTACCCAAGTGAAGGTGAATTGTCCAATTCATTTTCTTTTGTAATTATTCTGTCAGTGATAGGTTGTCTTCCCGTGACAATCACCTAACATTCTCCAGCACGACATCTGACTACCACTGTTTGGGTATGGAAAACCAAAATGTAATTCTCAAAACATTAGCAACCTCTTTAGCTTCATGTTCAACAATAGCCACATTTTCATATCAAAAGCTGCAGAACGTGTGTCACTGAGTACTGACATCAAAGTTACACATTATAAGAAACCTATAAAGGAACAGAAAATCTTTATACTGCCTTAATTCTTTGCAGAAAATGACATTTTAACAGTGTTCTTTAGTATAAGTTTATTCGTGGGTAGTTTGTGTTTTTCTAGTTTAGAGAACATACTTTGAAAAGACAGAATAATTTTAACTCTTCTTTATTGTCCAATGCCTGAAAAACATAAGAAGCAAACACATAGGATAATCAAGAGGGTGTCCACGTGATGGATCGCAAGTGCCATCTATAATGGGGACAGTCACATATTCATTTCTATTCTGTTGACTGATATTCATGCATGGTTCAGAAGCATAAGGATGAATATGACTCCTAAGCACATGTAATCATTTGACTTAGGTCTGTAATAGTGTTTTTAAAACATGAATGATAAAGAGACACAGTGCTGTAGAAGACACAGTCACCCCTTGCTTCTCCCAGCACCCACTGTTTGCATTATTATCATGCATACCTTTACTCCCCCAAAATTTAGGATAGGGACACTAGAATACACGTCAACTTTCAAATCTTCATTCTTTCATACTTCATCAGTCATGATGTTCCTTCTACTCACCTTCAAAATCCAGTCCCATGGGCAATTGTGGGGCCATGGACAGTGGAACCAGAACTTATCCTTAGTGCTTGAACTGGCTTTTTGAAGTCCATTCTCTTTGGAGGGATACCTTGTTCAGCCTAAATATAGGCGGAAGGGCATTGGTCCTGCCTCAAAGTGATGTGTCTGAATTTGTTGACTCCTCATGGTAAGACTTTTGAGGAGCAGCTGCAGGGAGGGTGCAGGAGGAGGGGAGGAAATGGGAACTGGGATAAGTATGAAAAATGAGAAAAGATTATTTTAAAAATTGATTAAATTCAAATATTCTAAAAAATCCAACCACATTTTATCTTCTCATAATTCCATCTTTTCTGCCTCAGTCTGTCTCTTCCCACTATGGTCTCCATTATTCTTATTTTACAAACCATCATAAACTTGGCTAGAGTAAAATAACTTCTAAATATGACTTGGTCTGCCAGTGAGCGATTTAAAAAAAGAAAAGAAAAGAAGAAAGCTTCCTGAAATTTACACATGTCTATACTTTAAGGTGTACATTTTTAAATGCTACATGTATTGTTCTGATCTTATTTAAATATAACGCTCTCACATAGCTTGAACATAATGCACCACATTTTTATTCACCTTCTTTTCTTTTTTTAAAATTACTTTATGTCCTTGCTGAACTTTGTTATCAGATATTCCTTGTGCCATGAAAGTGTTTGTTTCTTAGTCAAGTGGGAACAGTCGGTCTTTTAAGTTTGTGACTTTAGTTTCTTTACTTATTTTATATGTAAATCTTTAGAGCATGCCCCCATCTGAACTTCTAGATTCCACCCAGAGCACCAGGTTTTCACCATTTGGCTTTACATTTCCTCAGTGCCCTATACTATCTTTTGATCATAAAAACTGCAAACATATAGTAAGGAAAAGAAAAGAAACTATTACACCATTAAGTGCCTAATAAACACTATTGTGCAAGCTATAATTTAGTAGAAATTGAAGATATATTCAAGAAAGGATCAAGACATGTTCAATTTTCCAAGTTTGGTTTCTAAATTACTACTTCAGAATTTTATTGCTGTATTCTTCCTCACTGTAGAGTCTAAACACACTGCTTCAACACAACACACTTTCTTCTTGATTGATTTTCACATATTTTTGGGGGGGGATTCGAGATTTTTTTTTTTTTTTTTTTTTTTTAGCTTTAGAGAGACTGTCCTGGAACTAGCTCTTGGAGACCAGCTGACCTTGAATCCACAAAGATCTGCCTACCTCTGCCACCTGGGTGCTGGGATTAAAGGCATGTGCCACTACTGCCTGGTTGATATTCATGCATTTTTAACACTGGAGGGTCACTTGTGCTCCTTGGTATAGACTCATTTTACAAACTAACAGAGATGGAGTACTACAGAGGATCTCATCATGACCCCAACTGACATCCTGATCTACAGTTCTTGGCCTTGTTCTCATTTGCACATAGGAAATAGGAGATAATGCTGAATTATGAATGTGCACTACAGGTAAAGGATTTTTCAAAGTTATTTTACTTGGCAACTGTGATGAGCACATTAAAATGATCGGGAAACCTAAAACAGTACAATGCGACTTAGAATTTAAAAAATCATTCTGTAACTTAAATATTGTGTTTGTATGTGTATGATGTCTAACTTATCTTTATATAGATAGTTCTGCCAGCTTTTTAGATTTTAATCATGCTCATAATTAAAAAAATAGTGGATCTCATATTCCTCTATGACATTGCTATTTATACTAACTACTAAGCAGAAGTAGATGTTTCAAAATTTTACCTCATACTCATGTCTGAACCTGGTAAGTAGAAGACATACTGTAGTCTGGGTGTGTATCAGGGAGCATGAGTTTCCCTCCAATGAGTGGAGAGTGTTGGGCAAGAGTTTTCACATCTTTGCTGCTCTGTTTACTGTCCTCCTGGGCCCCAGCTATTTTGTGGAGAGCCCTGAACTACTCCATTCTTTACTTATTCTTAATCATTGAAATGTGTCCCCTTAGTTTTATAATTATAAAATTACATAGCTGATTCTCCTCAGTAAATGCAGATAGGACCTTCATATGGAAAAGTTTTATAATTTATATTTAATAATTCGTCAACTTCTACAAATGTTGACAAAGTATTTTATTCTTTTGCTTGAAGTGTAGACTTGTTTTTTCTTCAGAATGTGAGAACTCTCATTGGTGGCCAAAATACGTAGACAATACAGTCTTCTTTTAAACTTGCCACTGAATTGCTCCTAACCTTTCTCTAGCTATTCTTGAAGTTCTGGCATTGTGCTTATATGATCATAGCTTACTTTTTGATGGCCAAATAAATAGTAACAAAACATGTAAGTTTTGTTATCAGAAAAAATATGTAAATGCTGTGGGAGAATGATCTTGTTCCTTGTTAAGAGTTATCAGTTGTATTTTAATAAAATGCTCATTGCTAGTAGCCAGGCAGGAAGTATAGGTGGGGCAATGAGAACAGGTGGATTCCGGGAAGAGGAAAATTCAGTCTGCAGTTGTCAACCAGTAACAGAGAAAGCAAGATGGGAATGCCTCACCAATAAAGGTACCAAGCCATGTGTCTAACACAGACAAGAATTATGGGTTATTATAAGATGTAGGAATTGGTTAATAAGAAGACTGAACTAATATTCCAACCAGTTTATAATTAATGTAGACTTTTTTCTCTCATTTTTTATTAAAAATTTTCATCTCCTCCCCTCCTCCTCCCCCTTCCCTCCCCTCCCTTCCACCCATACCCCCACTCCCTCCCTCTCCAAGCCAAAGAGCCATCAGGGTTCCCTTCACTATGTTAAGTCCAAGGTCCTCCCAACTCCCCCTAAGTCCAGGAAGGTGAGCAACCAAACTGACAAGGCTCACAGTGAGCCCGTCCATGCTGTAGAGTTCAAGTATGTGTTTCTTTTGGACTCAACAACTGTGGGGCTGGGTCAGACAGAAACCTCAGTCAACATGTAAATAATAAATAATAGTTAAATTGATGGAAGTCTTGATGCTAGAGGGGTGCAAAGTAGCTTTTTCTTTCCTGAATACATTCTTAGCTTTAGGAATTTCATTTTGTTAATTTCCTTTTTTCTCATTTTATGTCTTAATTTTCCAAGTACAATTATTTATTGAAGAAGCAGAATATATATATATATATATATATATATATATATATATATATATATATATTACTCAATCACTTCTGAACACCCATGATTAGAATTTGCATAAAGATGATAGAACTTGCTTGTTAACTTCTTCTTCAGGGTAGTTAGGTGTAGAGCTGATCTCCGCATTCTAAACTATTATCTAAGAAAGTAAAAACCCTCATGCTGATCATCAGTACCTGTAATTGGGGGCTCCTCTGTTTTCTGAAGGAACATCAAATGGCCAACATGCTTTGCTGGTTCCGGGCTATATATTAAAGCTCAGAAGCTCAGCTGCTTTGGCACATAGTTCTAGAACTCCCTCCTTTGTTTAACTTTGGAATAACTATTTATAGTGAACTATCCCTAAATTAGCAAAATAAAAGTATTTTGTTCTTCTGTTATTTAATTTTTGTCATGTACATTTCACTGCCAAGTCATGCTTCAAGGTCAGCATTGTCCTCTTTAGGTTTTACAGTCTATACGAATGCTGGAGATATTTTCAAATATAAATCAGTAGTAAACACAACACGTTAGGACTTATGTTATCATTAGTTACTAGTCTACTGTAGATCGTTTATTCAGCTCATTTATTCTAAAAATGAAGCCATAAGTTCTAGTGTTTTTCATCAAATGGAATGTTGTACTAGTTCACCCAAGCACCCTCTGATAAGACATTGTTAATAACTCCATGCATATGACCATTCAGCAACAAAAAAATGATACTTTCACTAAAAGAAACATTTTCAAAAACCAGATTTGTACAAATTCTGATTATGTATAAAATGTGTGTGGGATTTTGGTATTGTTTCATTTCTTTCTGCTTAGAAAACCAGAATAATTGCTATTTATTTTGATTTGTAATGTGGTTGTTAAATCTGGAAGGACAAAGCATCTCAAAGGACAGGAAGGTGAGGAAGACAAGGCTTCTCAGACTCTGGAGCTCCACAAAAACAAAGAATTAGCAGAGAGTAACTGAGAAAATACCGCCTGCCTAGAAAGCTTGCTGAAGTGATTATAGAATAATATGTGGAGGGGTCTGTTCAGACACCATTAGGTATGGCAAGTTGCTGGCACCCTTACTAATATGATCTATCAATCATCTTTCTATATACTGTCTTTTTATTTTAAACCCAATGAATTTTTGAAGGTCTTTCCTCATACAGGTGGCACATGACTCAGAACTGGCAGAAGGGAGTTGTTTCTCCCTACACTGCCAAGGTCCCTCATAGCAGGAATAGAAACAAAATTTAATGATGAGGCCATTTCCATGCCCTGGGTATAACACTCAGGGAAACCATGAGAATCTTAAAAACAGAAATCCTTCTAAATTCTATAATGAATGCTATGCAACCAAGTGATTCAAATATTTGGGCCAAGGCTCAGTTCCTCATTTCCAAGAAATGCTTCTAATCACATCTTACTTAATCGAGCATCTCAATAGCTAGTTAAACTTTTTGTACTGCTGTCTCCTAATACAGGAACTGAGCCACATTGACCCTGAGGTATCCAGTGAGGTCCAAGCCAAGGTCCAGATCCATGGGATGAATTCAAATTTCTTGCTCTTTCCATGTTTTATTTTCTACTTTGTCTCTAAGTCATTATGATGTTGAGCAGTGAAGAAATCTAGTGTGTCTTTGCACTTGGAGGCACTGTAGGTCCAGAGACAGTATGGGAGATTTTTAAACCTAAAACATGTTTGATCCCACCATCATAATCGAAACGTTCAGAACTATATCTGACTTAGTTTTAATTCACGGTTGCCGTAACACAATTGTGACATTATTTTTTCATGATTCTGATGAATGTGTTCTTGCAATAACCCTCATTCTATTTTAAAAGAGTTCACAGATAGTAAAAGTAATTCAGGTTGTATAAAAGTTTGAAAAATTCATTTTTTAGTGCCTTGGCAGCTTTGAAGTAGCTTGCTTTTAAATTCTTTAAAAATGAACTGCAGTGATTAAATTTGATTGTTAATCTGATAGGTTGTGAAGGTGCTGTTGAAACAAATCTCTGGGTGTCTCTGTGGCAGATTATCTAGACTAGATTCCCTGAGGAAAAATAATCTGCCAACTGTGTGGGTGATCACATCACATGGGCTGGGTTCCTCAACTACATGAAAATGAAAATGTGAACTCAGAACCATTATTCATCACTCTCTGCTTGTAGATGTTGGATAAAATGATTATGGATGATATGCAACCAGCTGTCTCTGGCTCCTCTTACTGGGCCTTCCCTGCCATGACTGTCTGTATTTCCTACAGATAGATAATACTTTCCTTCTTTAAGTGCTTTTGTCTGGTATTATGTTGAAGAAAGGAGACAAGTATCTGATGCAATTATAAATGACAGTTTATATCTTTTGTTTTTAATTAACATATTGCATATATTAATATGGTTCAGCATGATATTTATTCTTCTTATCTTAGTCAAAGTGTAATTAAATTTTAATTACATTGTTCCCCCTTTCTCTTCTTCCTCCTTTCATCTATAAACCCCCTCCCAAATTCATACACCTCTCTTCAACTTCTATTATTACATATACATTTGAAAAAGACATGTAAATACCACCTATGGAATCTATTTAATGCTGCTTAGACTGACCATTTTGAATTAACTCTCATTCTTTTACCCCCTTAACAGTTGTTAGTTGCCTGTAGCTCTTTATCTATGGATGGGGTCCCACGAGATTCTTCCCTCTACACTGGGATGATAACTCGTCTTGCAATTGTGTAAGTCTTATTTAGTTAAGATTTCACGGATGTAGCTACCCTGTTAAACCTAAAAAGAACATTATCACAGCACATTTTCTTTTCCTCTCACAACCTTGTGACATCATCTTTCATGTATGTTTCCCAAGGCTTGGCTGCAGGAGTTATATTGTAGACATATCAGTTGGGACTAAGCACCCCATACTACATTTTCACTAGTTGTGGCTTTATGTGATATTCTCCTCCTGCAGCATAGAGAAGCTTTTCCAGAAGAGGGATGGGATCTACATTTACCTCTGGGTATAAAGATAAATATTTAGAGTGCAGTTGGGTATTATATTGATTTAGTATATGGTACAAACTGTGAAGATGCCATTTCTTCATGTAAATAACAAAAGGGAAAATTTAACTGTACAGAGGAAAATATTTTTATGCAACTGAGTTGAAGTGACTATCAACTGAAATTTTCTCAAGTTAGTTAATATATTAGAGGTGGCAGAGGAAGTAGTTATAGAACATACATGAAAGAAATGAGGCTGGACTCAGCATATGACATGAAAAACAATAACTGAAAAGAACATAGAGGTGATATATGTAAGAAATAATAATCCTACCAGAAAAGCAGGAAGTAACCGATAAAATGGCAGAAACAAGATCTGCCCAGGTAACAGCATCACATTTTCAGGCTGAACTGTCCAAACTGTAGACACTGACAGCACAGCTTAGAGAGGCGTGGGCATACATGGCTCACCCGCAAAGCTCTGTTGATAGCCACTTTCATGGAAGCTCAAACTTCACTAAAACTTAAAGGATTGGGACTGTAAGCCATGAAAAGAGCAAACAGAAAAAACAGGTGTAACAATGCCAATATTAAAAAAAATAGACTTCATGGCAAGGACATTTCATAAGATTGAGAATTTTACACTGTCAGATTCGTCAGATTTCAGGACATGATGAAAAATTAAAGAATGAAATGAATAAAAGAGACTACTGAACTGCAAACTCCAGCTCAGTTTCCCTTGAGTTTGAAAGGAAGAAATAAAGAAAGATGAATGAAGAAAAAGAGAAAGGAGACTCTGAGGTAAAAGAAAGAAAAACATGGGAAGGCATGAAGACTAAGTGGACTATATGACTGTATAGGGTGGAGTCGTGAGCATCACACACTGGGACCCTCATCATAATGATGGCTCATAATGAGGTCTCAAAATCTCTTTGGAGTATAGCTGCTTAAAAAAAACTCTTTCCATTTTGAATTAAACAATATATAATTGCATCCTATGTTTTTTCCTTGAAATATTTGGGGAACTCATTGCTTGGTTTTTTAATATTTTGCAGAATTGACAGAAAACCTTTGTGTCTTTGAATGCATTATAGCCTGATACTTATGTTCACTTGACTTACACAATCTAAATGATATTACTTGATATACATCAACATGGTAGGTTAGATGATGTTTTGAACTTGGAATGGATTCTCCTTTAGGAAGATTTAAACACACTGGGTGTGCTAATATAAGAACAAATATCAATTTGTTTGGTCACTGCAAGTCCCACTGTAAGACAAACAACTCTCCTCTAAAACAAGACAATGATCCCCTAAATCTGTTCACATATAACCACGTAGATGAATGATACTTTTCTGGTTGGATGGAGTTAAAGATCTGAGAGGAGGAAATTGCTCTGGACTATCTTTGCTGATCTGAAAAATCATAGCAGTGGAACCATCAGTCAGTGTGAGAGACGAGAGGAAGGAAGCAAGCCCAGAGACATGGAAACTGGACTAAGCAAGGAAAAAATTCTGAAGAAATCAGGAACACAATGAATGCTGCAAAGCAAGAATTTGTGACAACTTTTAACAGGAGCAACAGAAAATTAGTACAAACTACATGCAAATTTACTATCACTAATAGAAACAAAGTAGAGAAAGTGCTGAATAAATGTTTCATATATAATCCACCCATTCTACTGTCTCCTCACTGTGCACAGTACCTACCTGTGTTCATACAGGCAACGGTACAGACATGCCTGCCACACCTGTGCTTCCATTATTTTTAATATTTAAGAGAACATTTAAAGTGCATGAAAATAAGAGAGTGCTTGTTTGAAGAAGGTAAGTGGAAAGAGGATATTATACCAATAGTTAATTATACTGACAACATAGAATTTTAAAGGCATTAGGGAAATAAAAAGGCAAATAATACAGACAAATTTTCATAATAAATACTGTCCCAAAATTGATGAACATATAGAATAATACTAAGCAAGAGTGGTTATTTCAATATTTAAAAGAACTGTCATGAGCATGGAGACATGACAAAGTGAGTAGGAGTATGGGCAGATTTCAAAGAACCCAGATCCAATTCCCAGCATCCACAAGGAGGTTAACAACCATCTGTAACTCCAGTTCCACAAGGCTTTAATTCCTTCTTCTGGTCTCTGTTGATATTACATATACAATGTGAGTAAAATATCCATACACATAAGATAAGATTAAGAAAATGAACTGTCATAATAGACATAGAGGCAAATGTTTAAACATTTTCAAAAATCTGTTACCATTATCTAGTATTTAAAAACTAATGTTAAAGCTTTAAGTAATTATAAATAAGCTTGATCCTAGTATGAAGAATATGTTCTAAATCAAATGACAACTGATTGTAATACTTGCTCACTGGATGTTGGAGACAATACAACTTTAAGAAAGTAAGAATTTGGAATGTGAATTTAGGAAGAGTTATCATGTATTTTCCTTTGCATGAAAATTTGATTCAACTCATTCTTTAATAATTTAGAGAAAAAGAAAAGAATGGCATATTTAAATCTATAGTTATCTCAGTTTAGAATGTAGCATGCTTACACAAGTTAGAATTTAAGAAAATATTATTAAAACATCAAAAGCTGTATGTAAGAGATAAATTGAAGTTTTTACATTTTTGCATAAAGTAGTCAAAATAAATATTTTATAAATTCAGTAAAGTTTCAGAGTGGATAAATGTGCATTTTAAAATTATAAACAGAGGGTTTAACCATAACAGTTATATGAAAATATATGCAAATTAGTACTGTCAGGAATTGTACACAAGTAATCAGTCAGTGAGACTAAGCTTAGGGGCATGAATATACCAGAATAAACAAAGAACTGAAAAATGTGGTTCACGAAAAATGACATAAAAACAACAAATATATTAGGAACTCTAGAACCAGACAAAGCTACATATAGCATATAGGTATGGGTAGAGTAACATACAAAACAGATTCAGTGTATGATGAACAACAGAATAGCCATTTGAAAGCAAAACAGGTCATATACCACATCATTCCCAAATTATTTCTGAATAAAGTTTTTTCTTCTTATTATTTATTAATTTAGTATTTCTTCATGATGGCATTTTCATGCATGTGTCTTCTTATACTTATATCTCATTCACTATTCTCACCTAATGCCCTCCTTGCCTCTTCCATGCTCCAGCTGATCCCCTTTCTTCCCTTCTCCACTTTTTTTTTTTGCGGGGTGGGGGGGGAGTCGAGACAAGGTTTCTATGTGTAACAGCCTAGCTGGCCTGGAACTTACTTTGTAGATCATGCTGGCTTTGAATTCACAAAGATCTGCCTGCCTCTGCTCCTGAGTGAAAGGATTAAAGGTGTGCCCCACCAGGTCTACTTTCTTACAATATATATTCCATTATCCTATTTTCCTTCCTTTATTTTTTCTTCCTCTTCCTTCATAATCCTCTTTTTTATTTCATCACACACACACACACACACACACACACAAATATAAATACATACATGCAGACAGACAGACACACACACATGGGCACACATATGGTCACATATATTTTTAATCTGGCTGTTCATATAAGAGATTACATGCAGCATTTATCTTTCTGTGTCTAGGTTAGATTAACAAGTGATTATTGTTTGCATACAGTTCCCTGCAAAGGTCCTAGTTTTACTATTCTTTTTGGCTGAAAAAAATTCCATTGTAAATATCTACCGCATTTTGTTGTGGGATTTCAATTGCTTTAGCTAATGGATTTTGGGGATTACGATTCCTAGGGCAAGGTCATATGGGAATTCTGAATCGTAGGGCACGCTCGCGTTCTGCAGATAAAACCTTGCCCTAGGAATTGTAATCCCCAAAAGCCATTGACTAAAGGGATTGAAATTTCACAACAATATTTTCTTTAATCATCCATCATAAGGTGGATATCTAGGCTGGTTTTGTTTTCAGGGTTTTTAAAAAATATTGCACCAAAGAAAATAAACATGTAAGCATCTTAATGGTTTGTTAACCTGGGATCTTCTAGCACCAACTGAGGGTAACAGACCTGGATCAGGTGGCAGTTCTTTCTTGAGATTATTAACAAATCTTGTGCTGGTGAGTTTGCTGTTACTTGCTTGTTTTTGTCTCCTTCCCACAAGCTAGAGTCCTCTGGCAAGAAGGAACTTCAGTTGATAAATTGCCTCTATCAGATTAGACTACAGGCAAATATATGGGATATTTTTCTTTATTAATGATTTAGATGGGTGGTCCCTGATGCTATGGGCAATGTCACCCTGGAATAAAGAGTCCTCAATGGTAGAAAAGTGTAACTGAGCAAGCCAGTTACAAAAGAGTAAGCAACATTCCTCCATGGCCTCTCCTTCAGTTCCTGCCCTGAGGAACTTGCCTTGAACCTGCCCACTTATTCCAAGTGACTCCACCAGTTGCATTCTCCCCAACAGTGCATAAGTAGTTCTCTTTCTTCACATAATCACCAGCATCTTTTCATTTGTTAAAATGATAATAGACAATCTGAATGAGATGAAATGGAATATCAAAGATGTTTTCTTTTACCTAGTGTCTTAAATGGATAAACTACTTTTCATTAATTTCTTAGTCATTTACATATATTATATTATATATTTATTTTATGTTTATTTTTGATATTCTTTATATATTATGTATATTAATCCTCCAGACATATCATTGACAAATAATTTTCTCTTTTACCTTTTTATTTTTTTCCCTCTGGTTATTCCTTCCTTTGCTGAGCAGCCTTTTAAATTTTATGTAGTCCTGTTCATCAAATCATGGCCTTAATTCCACAGAAGTTTTATGTCAAAGTCTTTGCCCATGCCTATATCTCTCCATTCTCCTGTACAAATTCTACAATTTCTGGGTTATTTAAAAATTTTGGCTCATATGCAATGATTTTTGTGCAGGGCGAGAGACACAGGCCTAATTTCACTCTCCTATATGAGGAAACCCCAATTTGTCCAGTGCCCGTTGTTTAAGAGATTGGCATTTCTACAATGTCTTTTGACCTCTTCATCAAAACCTTAATGGATTATGTAATTGTGTAAGCTAATTTCTGAGTCCTCTATCCTATTCCATTTGCCAGCATGTCTGTTTTTGTGGCAATGCCATGATGTATTTTTTTATAACGATTCTGTAGCATTGTTGAGATCAAGTATTGTGATTTCTACATCAGCATTCTTTCTGCTTAGGATAGCTTTGGCTGTATATGGTATTTTTCATTTCCACATGAATTTTTAATTATCTCATTCTATTTCAGTAAAGAATATCATTGGAAGTTTTTATTCCAATTACAAGGAAAATCTTGATAACAGCCATTTTGGCAACATACATTCTGCCTACCCACAAGCATGGAAAGGCTTTATCTTGTCTTTGGTTTATTTCTTCCCTTTTAAAAAGTTTTTATTGTACAGACCTTTTTTTTCTTGGTTAGTTTTATCCCTACATACTTTTTGAAAGTAGCATAATTTTTATTTCTTCTCCCATTTCTTTCTTACTATGTTTATTAGTATAGAGAAATATTACTGACTCTTTATGCTGATTTTGTATCATCTTGTTTACTGAAAATTTTTATTAGTTCTAAGAGTTTTCATTTGGAATCTTTATGGGATTTAAGTATAGGATCATGCAATATAGAAATAGGAATAACTTTATTTTTCTTTCCTAATTTTACTCTTCTAATTTCTTTCTTTTACTTTATTGCTCCAGCTAAGTCATCTGATATTAAATTGCATAAAAATGGAGAGAACAGGACACATTGTGTCATTCTAGATTTTATAGAATATGTTCTCATCTTTTACCCATTTTGCAAACATAGGCTACAGGTTGCTATACACAGCTTTAATTATGCTTCTACTACTCTTCCTCTACTGCTTTTTCTACTCCTACTTTCTTTATGGATTTTATTAGGAAGGGATGTTCACATTTGTCAAATGTCATTTCTCTAACAATTACACTCATGATGTGGTTTCTTTTCTTAACTCTGTTCATGTGCTAAATCACACTTGCTAATTTGCTTATATTGAACCAGTCTTTGATCACTTGAATGAAATTTCACTGGTCTTACTACATGATCCTCTAATGAGTTTTTTACTTCAGTTTATGTGGAATTATGAGAATTTTACTGTCTTTGTTCATTAACATAATTGATCTGTTTTACTTTTTGTGTTGCCTCATCTAGTTTACCACATATACAAAGTTATGTGGGAGTATGTGAGGAAGAAATTCCAGCATAAACACCTCCCCATTCCTCTTTAGCAACAGAAGGAGACATAAACAGGAATAACAAGTTAAAGGCATAGAAAGACAGGGGAAGAAATCAACATGTCAGTCAAGTAGGTACACTCATGGAATCTAGCACATTCTTTTTCTTTTTGACAAATCTGATGAATAAGTTTATTTTTTCTATTTTTTTTTTGTTTGTTTTTTGAGACAGGGTTTCTCTGTAGCTTTGGTGCCTGTCCTAGAACAAGCTCCTTTTTTTTTAATTAAAAATTTCTGCCTCCTCCCCGCCTCCCAATTACCCCCCTTCCCTCCTCCACTTCCCCTCCCTCTCTTGTCCAGAGATCAGTAAGGGTTCCCTGCCCTGTGGGAAGTCGAAGTTCCTCCCCCCTCGATCCAGGTCTAGGAAGGTGAGCATCCAAACAGGCCAGGACCCCCAAAGCCAGTATATAAGCTTACTGAATCCAACAATTGCCAAAAGTAACAATAATTTATATTGCAAAGAAAACACACAGAATTGTAATAGTTACAATGTCATCTTGCTGTTAGAATTTTATTTTAAATTCCCACATAATATTAAAGGATTTTTTTTATTACTCCTATGTGAAGACAAGACTGTTATTCTGAGGTCCCAAATGGTTGTATACGGTAAATTAGAACAAAATAAAAGTACAGCTTATGTCACCTACAAGTTAACAAGTTTGTTGGTTTTGAAGCTTTGCCTGCTGCTGTGCTACAATGTGCAAAGCTCTAACTAGTTGTGAACACTCTCTAGCATACATGGTGACTTTTATTGTGAAATGAGACAATGAGTTTGCAGTGTACCTACATTCTCTCAGTCTACAGTACATTCCATTGCAGTTCTGGCTCTCAGGGCTGCTTATTGGTGAATTCTACATGCACAAAGTTGTCAGTAAAAGTTAGATCCTATAGCCGGGCGGTGGTGGCGCACGCCTTTAATCCCAGCACTCGGGAGGCAGAGGCAGGCGGATCTCTGTGAGTTCGAGACCAGCCTGGTCTACAAGAGCTAGTTCCAGGACAGGCTCCAAAGCTACAGAGAAACCCTGTCTCGAAAAAAAAAAAAAAAAAGTTAGATCCTATATCAAATGACCAAATCTAATTCTTTGCTCTTTTCCAAGTAAATTTTAGTCAGTGATTTTTGAAAATCAGTCACAGGTTTTGGAAAAAAAAAAAAAAAAAAACAAAAAAACTTTAGTTTGTACTTAGCCATTTGATGCTTGTCATATAAACCAAATTATCTTTAGAAAACATTTTAGAAATATAAATCATTACATTTGGTCCAGGAATAAGACATTTCAGGATTGTTTAGAATTACTGTTAGTTTATTTCAAGGCAAAGACAGAACAATAGAAATTATTATTTTTTCTCAGTTTCCTTTCATTTTAAATTAGCACATAGAACTATTAAGGGGATATATCTGAAAAACCTTAAAAAAATGTCAAAATGTTGTCATTAAATGCATCAAATAACATATTATCAAATGTTTGCTCTTTATACAATATTTGTATTTTTCTTTTAAAGTAAGCATTTTTGGTACATCTAAACTAAAATGCTTGGGTTGTGATATGCTGTACATAAACAAAACAGTAAATTTGTTGGAGGAAACTTTCTGGGTTTGGAAGGTGGGTGAGTGATTTGGGTGAGATATTTTTCAAGCAGAATGCAGTTTAGCCCGGCTACTGCACCAAGGAATTTGCAGAGCATGGAGCAGAGGGGAAACTTGTACTGAATGAGTGGGTGCTTTGGACTCCATTTTGGTTTGGTTTGAAAAAAGTTACACTTGGATTTTTTGAAGATGTTAATGTTTGTATGCATTTATTTTATTGGCTTGTGTGTGTGAGTTCTTTACATGCAAGTATGTCCTGCACGGTCATGTGTCGAGCATGAATAGACCAGAAGAGAGCACTCAATCCCCTGGGACTAGCGCAACAGGCCATTATGAGCCACCTTGTGTGTGGTGGAAATTGAACCCAATATCTTTCTAAGAACAACAAGTGCTCTTTGGTCCAAACTCTCAGCACCTGATGATGTTAATATAATGCAACTCACAAGAAAGAAAGAAAAGAAAAGTTAAATGAGGTGGTTTCCTAGAGAACTGTTTCAAATTCTAGTACTTCACTTGGGGATCAAAAATTTTCAATTATATTATTTGTTTTCTCTATCAAGACTCAATAATCAGTGGGGGACTGGTCCTCTTTTGGCTAAATATTACCCTAATGGAATGACAAGCCTTAAATGATACCCTGAGAAAATAACATTTTAACTAAGTACATAATCATCACCACAGTCTTTACACCAAAATATACCCTTGTGAAGCAGGAATAAGCCTGATACACTTGGTCACATGACCTGACAAAGTCCTTGTAAATGTCTTCCAACTTTTACCACCATTGAAACAATTTGTTTTATGTATTTCCAAACAAAATCTTTTGAAATATTTGTGATGATGCTACACTGTAACTTTTCCCAGGACCTCAACCTCAAGCTTATCTAACCCCTGAAGAGAATCACTAGAACAAGAGGAAAGCAGGTGCCAGAACAAACCCAGATCCAATGGGAAATCAAGAATTAACCCAAGGGCCTTTGGCTAGTCTGCTAGGTTGGAAATAGCTTAGTAAACCCTGTTTAACCGCATTTATGCTATCTGAGAAATAACTAAAAGAGACTAAAAGAACTAAATACTTACTTAAAAGTGAACACAAAAAAATATAGCTAAGGATTAACAAAGAAAAAGAAAAATTTGCAAGAGAGCAAAGGAGCATGGGAGGGAAACCACTTGGTACCAGAATCATTAGCCCAGCTTCACTGACAGGTGAACACAAACTTGTTCTTAATCTTCAGTTAGTTCCTTAGCTGCTCAAAATCAATCTCTTCAACTATAAAATGAGAAAGGTAATAAATACTGTTTCTGGGTTTTAAATAACTTAGGTTATAAAGGGATTAGCATAGATGCTGGCAAAAATTTCTGAACAAAATATTGATTTACTTTCTAAACTCCAGATTGCACCCAGTGTCTAATATAAATTTAATTATTCAGGTAG
This sequence comes from Arvicola amphibius, assembly GCF_903992535.2. Taxonomy (NCBI): domain Eukaryota; kingdom Metazoa; phylum Chordata; class Mammalia; order Rodentia; family Cricetidae; genus Arvicola; species Arvicola amphibius. The sequence goes on from NC_052047.1 coordinate 77,700,698, forward strand.
CATTCTGGACATTGATCAACTTTCACTGCACAAAAACAATGTTGGCAAAAACTGTGCAAAGACACATGTGCCAATCTTGATAAAACAAAATTCCAAGAGAATAGACCTTTGGTCTATGCCATATTTCCAGACAGTGGAGTCATAGAAAGTACATGGAAAGATATTTGTAGAACATAAAAGAATTCACCAATGTTCTGGAACATGAAAAAATTCACCTATGTGAAAGATCCATGCCAACTTCATTTTGGCATGGATCTGTGCTGGAGCAAGGAATTTTCAGAGACAAATTCAGCACATGCTTAGATTTAGCATTAAGGGCTCTGCCAAGGCATGGGGCTGACTAAACCCATAGGGATGACCAAATGGAGTACTGGAGAGATTATGGAGCACAGAAAGAAAGCTTCATCTATACGCAGAGGACCCTCAGGCCAGCTGCTGCTCTTGGCTGTAACAGGGAATGCCAATACATTTCACTCCCCATTGCAAGCTCGACAGCTGCTTGTCTTCCCTTAAGCGTCTCCCTATCATTCATCTATTCCCTTTGCCTCTTTCTCACCTCCTCACTTCCTCAGCTCATCATTCCCTCTTCTTTCCTTCACCCTTACACTTTTCTATTCTTGTTTCCATTCTAGGCCTTATTTACTATGCATATTTAAGGGAAGCATTGGAAAACCACTTGAGAATTATTCATAGCTGATTTCATTGAACCAGAGGCCTTAGTTAGGGTTTCTATTGCTGTGATGAAGCACCATGGCCAAAGAAACTTGGAGAGGAAAGTGATTGTTTAGTTTGCACTTCCATATCACTGTGCATCATTGAAGGAAATCAGGAGAGGAACTAAAACAGGGCAGGAACCTGGAGGTAGAAACTGATGGAGAGTCATGTGAGGGCACTACTTACTGGCTTGCTTGCATGTCTTGCTCAGTCTGGTTTTTTTTTTTTTTTTTTTTTTTTTTTTTTATACAGCCCAGGACCACCAGCTCAGAGATGGTACCATCCACAGTGGCATGAACCCTCCCTCATCATTCACCAATCATAAAAATGCCCTACAGGTGTGCCTACAGCCTGATCTTATGGAAACAATCGACTTTTGTTTCTTTCAGAGTTTCAGAATCTTGAAAGATGAATGCAAAGTTTGCTAGGGTGGGTGGCCTGCCTCTATAATGTAGTCTGTGTATTTCCAAGGGCTCTCGTCATGGAATTACAATGATGTAATAAATGTCTACTTACCACATTTAGGGTACACATGACCAACCACCACGCATAACATGCTAAACGAGTTAGGTTACTGAGGACACTTACAGTTGTATGGTCAAGGGTTTACTTGAAGGAGCATAGGTGACACAAAGACAGCTGCATTACCCCAAATCTACCCAGAATGGGTGCTACTCATAGAGGGAACACGGTAGCTCCAGCACTCCCTGCATATCTATGGGCTTCTTTCCTCCCCGGCGATGATATTTATAGCCTTAGGACGTGACATAAAGAGTACTGAAAGTTTCTGTTCTGATAGATCTCTATATATTTATCATCAGCTCCCTGAGTCCTTGGAATCTCCCTTCTCCATCCAGCTGAGAATGTTTTCCCTCCCCATGTACAAACACAACTGTTGGGAGAGTAGGGAGAATGTGATGCAATTAGCTTTTCCTACTAGCCCTCGAGCTCCCAGACTCAAGTCCTGGAAGCACCACAGCATCGAACCCATGACATCATGGCTCAGTTCTCTGAGGGAACACTGCTTGAACAAACTGAAGAAGTCACTCTCTGAAGCACTTTCAAGAAGTGGACAGGTGCAGATTTCAATTTATTTATTCATTTATCTATTAATTAATTTGGCTGATTCAGTGTCTCTATGCCTCTTCCCAACCTTCCCCATCACTTAGAGAATCACCATGTTGTGGAAACTACATATAAGAGTGAATCCAAAATTATAAATTGCCAGGGGAAAGCAAGGATGGGACTGCTGCATCAGTATTGGTATCACTGAAACTAAGGCACAGAAAGGAAGATCCCAAATATTATCCTGTCAGTCAGGCAGGAGAGAAAGGGGAAAAGGGGTGTGGGGAGCTGGGAAGAAAATGGCTTCCTCATTCAGGAGTCCTCCAGAACTTCTCAGCAGCTGAGAAGGAGCCACTCCACAGTTATCATTTGCTGGAAATGTGGGCAACAGAATAATGTCTTTTCTTTAATATTAAATTTTCAAATAAGAAATGTAAAACAGCAAAGGACCAAGCTCAAGACCTGAGTTTTTACAGACTTGGAGAGAACTTCATTCCTTTCTATGGTATTTTCTGGGAGTCTCAGAACAAAACTGAAAACTTTTGTTTACAGTGATGATAGCCTCACTTCCTCTTACCTATGATACAGAAAGTTCCCATCTCAATATGAGCCAACTTGTGCCACACATCTTAGGAACCACCATGACAACATTCTTATCAAGCCTTTATAGATAGTAGCTTGAAAACCCGCCATATTATCTCTGAAGCTCTAGGCAACATCTTCCCCTTCTTTTAAATGTTTCTTTGTTAACTTCTCATAGTTAAAATTTTTGTAAAATGTCTTAATGAACTCCAATTCCCCTGCCTGCTGACTCTTCCTGGATTCTCTTTCCACAGTGAAGTTAAAGATCAGGATTCACACCGAGGTAACTGAAAAAGAATATTAAGGCTGCTACAGGAGGCATGTGCAGAGTAGCCATTGCCTCTGCTTTCCCCTTGCCAATCACATTCAAAGGTTTCTGCATAGAGGGGTAGGATTCCAGTATGCCAGCTCATGACAAGCTCATCCATGCAATCTAGGCTAAGTGTTCCCAAATTCAAAAGAAATACAATAAAACACTAAAAAGACAATCTCTTTTCTGGCAAAAACGTATGAAGGAATCACAATCATATGAAAAACAGAACTCAAGAAAATGAGCCTTGGGACATGACTTTTGAGGAAGAAGCTTTAAGTTTCTCAATTTAGCATGTGCTGGCAGTTTCTGAAGCAGGACAGTTTCCATGGAGCTTTCACATAATCATCCATATTTTCCAAATGTGTCCCTATTTATGGCATTTAAATTTAAGCAAGTTTTATGAATAAATATGTTTCCCTCAGTGACTCTGAAATGACCTTGAACTCTCTTGATTAAATAGTTATGCTCATTGCTAAGTCAAAATCCAACAAAACATACAAAATAGCCTTCCACCTTTCCCTTAGGGGTCATAAATTCCAGTGATTACCTTTCTTGGTTTAATGTGGTAGAGCAAACGGACATCTGGTTTTGAGACCTTTAATTGTTCATTGTTTAATGGAAAAAAATCTCAAATTTTCATCCCTATATACGGCCTTCTATCTTTGATAAGTTCACATTAATATTAGAAGATTATTAGAACTTCAGAATATTTTACTTGCGAAACAACTGATTTGCTTAAGCTAAGAATAAATAATTGATTACACAGATAATGAAACAAATATCTAAAGATAAAAGTCAGCATGGAATCTAAATTCTAAGTGCTCAACTTGCTGAACATGGCAAGTGCTCATTTTTCTCTCATTCGTTATCGTTGGTTTTTTCCTCTTCCTTCAGTCTTTTGTTAAAGTTATTGTCAGTCTTTTAAAATAAAGAGATGAGACTATTTTTTGCTGCTCAAAATGATGGATTTTATATCACTTTTCTAAACATTGTGTTTAAATTAATTTATCTATGTGAACAGACAAAAAAACAATTTCCACAGCTCAAGTGCCAAGGTCTGAAGCATCCTTGAGAAAGGAACTAATGAAATTATTTTTAATCTGAAGGCTCAAAGGAAGATAAGGACGTGAATGTCAATTCTTCTGTTTCTACAGGGCAACGAGTCCTGGTACTGCACACATAATCAAAGGAAACAGTTAAATAATCTCTCTGGTCCAATTAAAAGTTCAATTGAGGAAAATAATGACCTTCACTAGAGTTTTATAAAAGACACATTTTGACAAGACAGGCTTCAGCTTTGGAAAACCACAAGATAGAATATTACATTTTAGTGAAAGTATTTCATTGCTTTGAGGACAGTTTTCATGTCATTGCTCTTTAAGAAAAGAATATGACTAAAATCTTCTGAAGCTAGGCAGGTTGTGGGCATGCTTTAGCAGAAATCCTCACTCAGGCTTGTTCTGTAAAACGATAATCCATCTCTGTTCATTGAATCTGTCCTGTCCTGGAGAGGGCTGTCTGACGTTGGACAGGACAATTTATGTCCTTGCTGAAACCAAAACCCAAATTAAAAAACAAAACAAAGAAGACATATTCCCCATGGAAACCTTTACAAACAAATGATATGCTTCCAATAGTGATGTCCCATCTTGATTTTCCTGTTGTTTCTAGGAATTACAGAGGGCAGCTGGTATTGTCTTTTAATATGCAAATTAACACAACCACCAGAAGTAACCCAGCCTCCAGTCAGGAAGGTTAAAGGATCACAACTGCATCCCACAGTAAATTATCAACAAGGATGACAAAGACCAGACTTTCTCAATATGTGCTTTTTCTTTCCACTACATAAACTCTCTCTCAATAAGAGCCATCACAGTCTGTTTTCTAATAGGCTCTTAAAACTTTGAGAGATATTTAGGAAGCTCCTTTAGCTGTTAACTGAAAAAACAGCCAAATGTATAAGTGGTGTCCTTTTCCCACTGGCTCTCTTACCTTTGAAGAATCCTAAAATTATGCATCTTTCCTGAAGTGGGAAGTGGACCTGCATAAATTCATTGGTCCTGAGAAGCAAGGCAGGAGACAATGGAAAGAGAAGAGAGAGGTTCATTACTCTGAATGGGGAGTATTCTCACAAATAAGGCATCAGAGTATAAAAATGTGAATATGAGGTTATTAACAAAAATATACAATTCAAAATTTGCATCCAGACCACCCTCATCATCATAATTTACTGTCACATTGAACATGGGGGATGAACATTTGCCTGTGATGTTTAATTCCCACTGGGAAGTTTCAGGAAATATAAGGATCCATGTACAACCTTTGAAAGGTAATGTCTATTGGGAGACTCAGGTACATTTTGGGTTTGCTGGCCCATTCAGTTTCTCTCTGGCTTTCTATTCCAGTTATGATTTCTCTTCCTGTCAATGCATCTGCTATCTGCCAGTGGCCATACTAGGGCCTGTGCTTTTTTTTTCTTTTAGCAGATAATATTATGTCATCTTTTCTTTTCAAAAATTTGCCTTCCCAGTCTGTCTCTTTATAGTAATGGAAAACTGACCAATGCAATATTACTGACCACAGTTTACACATGTGACTACTGAGACTCAAGTATAAGACAATCCCAAGGTTTCATGGTTAAGATGGGGCAAGTCTGAATTCAAAGTCAAACTAGTTAATGACATGTGTAGATGCCTGGCAGCATACAATTGCCAGTTCTGCTTGTAAATTAGCATAAGCATGCCCAGCATGTACCATGTAGAAGCCTATTTTCACTGCATTTGAAAACTTCAAAATTATGTGACATTTGCCATTTTGCAAAATTGGGGTGTTATATGGCTTGTCTAATATATAGTTTCTAATTTCTTTTCTCCCATTCTGCTATGGTTTCATCACTCCCCATCTACCACTTGTTAATCTTTATTTTCTCTAAGATTTATTCATGATCAAAATCCCTCAATTCTCCCTATTTTTAAGGAAAAATAAAGGTGAAAAATGGGAGCTTGGGGCTACCTAGAGCAAGTAAGCTGAGTGAGCTTTGCAGTGTATTTTATGAAAGAGTTTTATTTTTATTGTACTTAATTTATACTATACAATAATAGTTAATTTGTGAATGTATGCTTATATTTTGGGTAAATTATATATATGAATCTACTGTTAAAAGTATTTAATATATAATAAACAATTTACATAGATTTTTAAGATAGCAAGATAGAATCTTCAAAAGCAAGATAGAATCTTCAAAGGCAATATAAGCATTGATTTCTCTTTTTAAATTTTACATTTTAAATTGTTCTCGCTATAAAATTTAAGGGGCATAAGTGGGCCGGGCGGTGGTGGCACATGCCTTTAATCCCAGCACTCGGGAGGCAGAGGCAGACGGATCTCTGTGAGTTCGAGGCCAGCCTGGGCTACAAGAGCTAGTTCCAGGACAGGCTCCAAAAAAAAAAAAAAAAAAAAAAGGGGGGGGGGCATAAGTGGAAGAAGTGGATCACAATGTTTCCAATTGGGATGATCTAAATAGAAAGAAGTATGGGTGTTAATAAACATCATCAACACAGAGAGTTAGAAGTAGTGATGCTTATTCTACTTTGTGTTTTAACTTGAATTTCAAATTCATTCTAAGTTTATCTGTTTTTATTTTGCAATGATTTGACCACAAGGCAGACAAAAATCTGTCAATGAGTGCCAGACAGGTCTGCTGGTTCTTCTTTCAGGTCAGTTCTTCTGGTTCCTCTGATCCTGTTTGTTTTTAAATATTTATTGTCACTCAGATCAAGTGCCTGTCACCAGGACACACACACCTCTGAAGCCTCTGATGATTCGCTTTCCAAATCATGTGGTGACAGCGGAATACAGCTGCTAGTCACAATAATTATGCAATTCTAGATACGTTTTCCACTGAAATTTCCCAGAATGTTCTGCTGGGGGGTGTATAGTTGGGCCCTAACATCTTCTTTGGGAAAGGGGATGAGAAGGCACAATGTCAGCAACATTGACAATAGACACTGAGAGTCTGGTGAAAGGGATGCAACAGACTCATCTATTTAGCAACAGGTACAACCTTATATACCCTCCCAGAACCCAGACATTCCAATCTGTTGACATTCCATGGTCACTTCTCATTGACTAGACACAATCAGAAACTCTGACAGCACCAGGACTACTGCAGGTGTTGGCTCAACTCACAGTTGGGTAGACCTTACCTTCCTACATTTCTACTCTTATTTATTTATAACATGGCTCTAAGCAGAAGCCAGAGTTTTTTGCTCAGGCCTCTTGACCACACCTCATGAGGGCTCTGCAACTGGACTGTGCCTGTCTTAGACTGGCCTGCCAAACAATCTCTTAACTGTCATTTACTAACATTCCTCAAAAAGCATTCATTTCTGGAGAGCAATGATGCTAGTGGGGACTAGGCAGTATCTTTTTGAATTACAGATAAACAGGCATATATAATCTGTGGAGACCTGCAAGACGATGCCTAAGAGCCATTAACACCTGAACAGTTGCCTTAGTTGCTGTTTGCTGATGTTGGATCTGTTGCAGGAGACATTTAAAGAGAATAAAGATTAACAATACCAGCAAATTAATGCATATGTGAGCATCCAGGAAGAGTCAAATAACCTTTTTGATTGTGCCATTGTTTTTCAAAAAAGGAAAAATCAGAGGTCATAATTTCTGCCCTTAATAAATCTATTTGTTTGGGGGAAATGAGAGCAAGAAAGGGGAGTATATACATTACTCATCCTAGGATATTCCCTACTTGGTGGAAACAGGCTGATCCATAGTAGGGCGTACATCTCTTACTGGAATCCATATTGGTACAGTGGCAGTCTGAGGAAAAGTACAAACTCTAGGCTATGGGTGAGCACAGGGACTGGTTGTTGCCAGGGAGATAGGATCGCTTCACCTCATTAAGGGCACAAGTCTGTTCCTTGGCAGAGAAGCCCAGTGCTTATAAGCTGGACTGAGCCCCTTGTTATCAAAACTCAAAACATTCATATGAAAAAGAACTTCTGTTAAGGCCAGGTGAGGATCTCTCTTTGCCTCTGGTGTGATAGTCTTGACCAACAACTCCTTAACAGCTCTGTTGGTTCTCTCCACAATGGCTTGTCCCTGAGGACTGAAGGCAATGCCAGTGGTATTGGAAATCTTTCAGGACCCCAGATAGTTATTGAATTGTTGAGAGGCATAGGCAGGACTATTATCACACATAAGTGTCCAAGGAACACCCATAACTTCTGTGGCCAACTTAAGGTCCTTGATAGCATTGAAGGCTTTCTCCCCATAAAAAGACAAGGGCATCTATTATAACATGAGCATATTTAAGATTGCCAAAGGGGCCATAGTGTGTAACATCCATCTGCTAGATGGCATTAGGCAGCAAGCCCCAGGGATTAACCCCTGTGCATTAAAGTAGTCCTAAATGGTCAGGAGGGATGCAAGTGACACATGCCTGGGACAAATGCTTACATTGAGAAACTAATTTTTGGAAGAAGTCAATGTAAATTCTGTGGAGACAGATGAAAATTCTGGTGAAGATCCCTGACTTGCTCTAGAGATCCATACTGGCTTTTATTATGATGGTGTCTATGACATCATTTCCTCGAGTCAATATTTTGGGTAATTGGAGTAAGATCTAATATGTGACAAGTACCAGGGCTCAGTCATCTGATTTAAGATATCTTGTAAGAGAAGCTTAGTGCTGGTAATGGGTGTCAGTGAGTCTTTGACTCGAACTGCCTGTACAGCATGCTGGCTGTCAGAAAACATGTTAATGGGCTCAGTATGGTACTCTACTGGAACACTGAAGAGGTCTAACAACTCCACCAGTTGAGTGGAACCAGGGTTAGGGATAAATATGTAATATCTTCGGAGCCTGGATATTGGATAAGAATATTATACTTGTTTTTATTGGAATCTTTCTGAAAAGGCCAGGGTGGCATGAGGAATGAAAGTGAAGGAGGGGACTGCATGGGGCTGTAACTTCATTGGAAGGGTAGGGAACCCTGGTAAGGTCTTGTTTTTCAGCAATTGATTGTCAATAGTTCCTGTGAATCCTGCAACTATTTCCTGGAATGACATAGGGTTTTCCCAGAGGGACTGGGTATTCTTTAAAGAAAAGGGGAAGACAATTTTATCTGGCTCTTGTCCGTAAGTTCTCCGTGCTAGCATTCCTATTTTAAGGCCAAGTTGGAAGGACTGACCAAACTTATAGGTGACTATGTGCAGATCAGACTGTGCTTGATATGTCCACAATAGGGGCCCAACACCCCCCCCCCCCGAGTGTCCAGAAGATCACTGTCAACAAAGGCTTTTAAGGGTCACAGTGTTGCAGGTTGGAGGTAGCTAGAATGGCCATAATCTTTTGTAGTAGATATCTAGCCTCATACATAAGGCAAACCTTGATGGACAGGCAGGGGGGAGCCTCCAATAATGAAAAAAAGATGTCTCATCTCTTGATTAGAACTAGGAAAAAAATAAACCAATTATCCAAGCCACATTATTGTTGTAATTCTGAGAAAGAGTATAATTCCTTCATTTCTAATTTAAAGGAAAGGGTGCAAACCTCCTTAGCAATAAAAAAACTTAAAAGGCAAAATATGAATCTTGTCTGGTACCACCATCAGAGGTAATGATAAGAGATCTTTTAACACATTTTCATCAGCCCTTTGCAGATAGACTACTTCTGGATGTTCCAGAAAGAAATCATCAATGTAATCGATTAAGAAGATGTCCTTGGGAACATTCACTAAAGCCTGAGAAACATATAACTGGCAGATTATGAGGTTATTCTTCATTCCCTGAGGAATTACAGTCCATTGATATCCCTTGGCTGGCTTATGTATATTAGGCTTCCATACTCTAAAGACACAGGGGTCTCTATCCTATGGTGCCAGGAAAATTTTAAAAAAAACTATAATCAATATCTAAAGCTAAAATGCAATATTAAGGAAGAATAGAACTAGGGTAGGGGAGGCCTGGTTGTGTGGGTACCATTTTCTTCATTTGATCATTAACTGCACAGGGATCCTGCAGGAGGTGGTAGCATTGCAATATGTTGGGAATAACAAATATGTGGGTGTTATGTTTACTTGCGGTCTGTTCTGTGTGCCCAATCTTTAGCTGCTGTGCAACTAATTTCCTTTAGGATTGACAGCTTTGGTTCAATTATAGGCCATTGTTCTTCCCAGACATCCTGAACAGAGAGCCATCTCAATGGAATGGGTCTAGGAGACTTGATTTTGGTGGATTTCTGAGGAGCAGTGGCTCTTAGAATTGGGGGCATGACTCATACAGAAGATTATGATTTGCTATCCTTTTAATAGTCCTGAAGGTCATCAAAGAAAACTCTGTCATCAGTAGTTAGGACAGTACCCACGTCCTCCAGGATGTCTCTGAGCCAGAGATTTCTCGGTACCATAGAAACAATAGGATGAATGGCTCCCTTGTTTCCATCAAGGTCTTTCCAATGAACTGGACTAGTGGTAAGTTTTGAATCTTGTTAGCCTCCTACTCCACTGACAGGAGGCCCTGGTCCCAATTTCCAATGGGGAGGAGCAGAGTGCCTCCATTTCTGTTGATAAGGTGACATTCACATCCATTTTTTCCAAGCCTATAACAGGTTGTCCATTAAGACAGTCAGCATTGGGGAGCATGGAAAAATGGGAAGTGTCCAATAGATTTTAGATTACCAGAGCATCCTTGTAACTGGCAGGGCTGACGAGAACTCTGCCTGGAGTTTAATGTGTGGGTGCTTTGGCAGATGTGATCTTTAATCATTTACCCAATGAAATTCCTTATTACATCTGGGGTATTGGTTCCTTGGTTTTGCCTGTGGGCAATCATATCACAGATGTCCTGTTTTTTTTTTTTTGCATCCCTAACAAAATCTACCCTCTTGGGGGCTTTGGGGTGCACTGTCAGTTTGTTGCCTGTCCACAAGAAAGGCTTGCAGGGAAGTAGGGAGGGCAGCGATGGGACTGTTACTGGGGTAATGATTTATTTAGCAATTAGGAGAACCTTATATATCCTTCCCACACCCAGGCCTCGTGATCTGTTGACATCGTGTGGTCACCCCTCATTGGGTAGGTGTGATCAGGACCTCTGACAATGTCAGGCAATCTCCAGATGTTAACTCATCTCTCAGTCTAGTAGGCCTTAACTTCCTACAGGGAGGGGGAAGCACAAAGATTTGGTATTTCACTTCATAATAAGATAAACATTTGAAATAGTTTTGAGTATGTTGCTACTACTCTCTTAGAAAAAAAGTGCTTGTTTTGAAGTGTTGCTCAGAACTTGTTAACTGTACACAAAAGCACACTAAAATGAATGCTTCAGAGTTGTGTGCCATATGTGCAGAGTCTGGAAGTCTCCCAATACCCTCACCACCATGATGAGGTAAAGTCAAACTGTTCAAAACTAATGGTCTGGTTAGGTTCTTTGTCACATACTTGAAACAGGTGTACTCTCTGTTTTTACTGCTACAAGATTCAAGCATTGTATTTACATATACCTTAAGTTTGTACTAAATAAAATATATACCTTATTGTCATTTTCCTGGGATATTTTTCATTAGATGATGTTTGTTCACCTGAGCGCTCCTATGTAAGGTAAACACCAGAGTTGTTAGGTCTTTCCTTAATGTATGCTCTTGGGGGATAATGACAGTGTAAGTTATGTTAAGTGAGAGGAATTCCTAAGAATGCATTTTAGAATGACAAACTGGGTTTTTACTAGTATGAGTGGACCGAGTCAGAATTTCCAGTACTGTTTTTTTCATACATTACAAATTTAAGATATAATGTAATAGGAAAAAATTCCACAGATCTGAACTCACAGATTAGAGAGAAAAAAATTTATTATAGGTATTTGGATTACTTTTTATGTTAATTTTATGGACTGTGGTGGTTCTAATAAAAATGGCTCCTATAAGGCAAAGGAGAGAGGCTACAACTTTCATTAAAACAGACATTACTCCAGGTATAAATGTGTGATTCAGAGCTGAGAGTCCACCTGTGGGCTCTGGAACAGATGTTTCATAGAATCCCAAGGCTATGTCCTTTCCTGACTCCCTCTCCTGCTTCCTTACAGGTCCAGCCATGCTATTCTCCCTTAGATGGGCTCTTTTTCTTCCTTCCATAAGTTTTCTTTATGTTTTTTCTTTTCCTGCCTGCCTTCCTTCATTTCTTTCCTCCCGTCTTCCTCTCTCTCTCTTCCTTCTTCCTCTCTCTCTCTCTCTCTCTCTCTCTCTCTCTCTCTCTCTCTCTCTCTCTCTCTCTCTTTCTTTTTCTTAGCAGGCTTAACACTTTGCAGCATTTCCAAACTCCTGGGAAGGGCAAAAGGAACAGTTTCTCAGAAAGGGTCCCATCCTTGCTTTCCCAGTTGGCTTAAGTTCCTCAGAACCTTGATTACTGTTATTCTTCAGAGAAGAACATATTTGGATTTTTTTCAGACTGAAATGTTTCCACACCTTTCTGTTTTTTCTGCATTATACTTTGAAGATGATAATGAGACTTGAATACAGTATAATGGAATATCAAGGAAAATGTCAAAGAAACAGTGACCTGGCATTTACAGAAGAGGAAGAAAATCAGTTTGACTTTCATGTTTTTATATCTGCTCCACTAAGAACAAAACACTCCTCAATGGTGCGCATATCACCCAGGATAAATGTACAGTGATATTCGTGGGCTTTGCTCTCTAGAATTTATCTTCTAACTTAGGGAAATGATTTATATTCAAGTAGAAGTCAATAATTGGTTATTTGGAGCTATCACACCAAATTAAATGAAACATTGAAAGTTCATCCCCATTGCTCACTATGGTGACCTCAGAGCCCTTTAACGATGAAAGCCAACACATGGGAAAGGGGATTTCAAAAGTCTTAGGGATTTACACTTAAATACAATAAAAGTTAACAAACTTCCTAAGAGTTTTAAATATGTAAATTCATGTGTTAGTATAACTTGCTCAAAATATTTATAATTGAAAATTTCTCCATAGGAACGTGAGACTATGGATGTGTCCTTATTGGAAAAAGTACAGAATTGTCATAGAAATAGACTAGCAAACCAGTTAAGAAACATTCTAGTCTTGTTGCTTCTATTTTTGTTTTGTTTTGTCATATGTTGTAATATACAGCACAGTTAAAGAATAAATTATATTATAAAATACTTTTGGAGAAATGTTATGCCTTGTGCATAAAGAAAGTTAGTACACCATCTTACACAACATAAAAAATAGGAAGAATTATGGTCTAGTAAATCACTTAAATATTGGACTAATGTTTTAGCTAGTAGAGGAAAATTCTAGAGAAAGTCATTATGATCAATGGTATTATTTATTTTCAGAGAAAGTAAAGCAATTTTACCGATATCTACAAGGAAAGCTAACTAACCATTTGCCATCTGGAAAGATGCTCCAACAAAGGAACTTGAGACATGCAGATACACACAGGAACACAGTGTTGGCTGACATTTAGGAGTTCAGAACAGATGTAGAGAGACAGAAATCATTTGTTTCATTGACAGCATTGAAAACTGGCAGGCGAGTGCAGGAGACATGAGAAGCCAGTCAGCACTTGCTAGGATAAGAACTCTTCAACATTGTTCTTTCAATTTTAGCAAAAATTTAGCAAGATTTTAAGTGCAAACCCTGAAATGTTGCATAACATACATCGAAACAACACATGCTATGCTAGAAATACATGCAAACTTATCAGTCAAAATAAAATATGGCAATATATTAACATAGAACAACAAACTGTTTAAACATCTGGCAATTGTGCTCATTTCAAAATGTTTTCCAGTGTACCTATGTTATGGTATCACTTAGAAAGTGTAGTAGCAACCACATAGCATGCTGCTATATACATCGTGATATAACTCACATTTGGAGGCAAGTGTTTCCACACCCATATTGTCACTTAGCTACAATATAATGCAGTATTCTATTTCTAGGCAGATTCATCAATGATTCTAATTTATTGCTTATCACAGAACACTGAGATAGGAATGAATCTGGAAGAGAGGAAAACAATTATTTCATAAATTCACTAGTTTTTACCATTCGTCTGAAAAAGTCATAAAATTAAGCTTTTAAGAGTCTGAATGCTGTGTGTCTTGGTTTGTTACTGATATACATACATACATATATATATATATATATATATATATATATATATATATATTGCATAGATGTATGTGTATATAAACTTGGAACTTTACATGATATACCATTATGAATAATTTTGGTTATATGAGTACCAATAATGCACACACACAGAATGACTTTATATATATATATATATATATATATATATATATATGTGTGTGTGTGTGTGTGTGTGTGTGTGTGTGTGTGTGTGTGTGTATGTATAATACAGATATATACACATGCACATGAGCATGAATTCTGGAACACATACAAGAATATAAACAAATGCACAATATTTAACTATATACCATTTTAAATTGAAGTAATTTAATGTAAGCGTTTGAGCTTGTGTATCTCAAGTATATTTAAGAAATAATTTTAGCTAAACATTATGACAAACACCTACACCAAATGCGCAAGAGGTTGGGGTATGATGATAAAATAAGGCCAATCTTCGTGACAAAGTAAGATCAATTCTCATAAATACTAGCAAAAACATAGAAAAAATAAACAGAAGTCCACATTTTTATAAAGAAGCTATCCATCTGTTTTCTGAAGATTCACATGATTTAGAAGGTTGTTTTTGAGAGGACAAGAAGACCCTTAGAATAAAAACATACAATGTCCCCCTCCTGTGCCCAAAAAAAGAAGAAGCAAGGTGATTGATGGGAATTTAAATTTTCTGGTAGCCATAATGTCTCAAACTTATCAAAGAAACCTAAAACTCAGTGTTCTTTGAGAGATTGAGTAGTGTCTATGAATAGTGGGAAGAAGTACCATGCTGTGCATATATAAATTAGTTTTCCTAGAATAGTAATATTTATCAGATCACAAATGTATTTTTTCTTTGGGTTGTAGCTGTATTTAGATGTAACAGTAGCTCACATGGTTGCAGAGAAAAGATACTTCCAGAGAAAGGAGAAGTACCACCCATATCTGCACAAGCAGAAAAGAAGGATAGCTAACATTCTGCCTCCAGAAAGGCTACTGTGTGTATATTGTTGCGACACCAATGCTCAGACTATTGATTCAGGTGACTTCCAGTTCCAGGAATCACTGGGTCACATTGTCAACATCTTAAAACACCAGTTCAAAACCAACCAAACAAAGAGGGATTCACACACACACACACACACACACACACACACACACACACACACAGTTTAACCATATCCATGCCCATGGTTCCAAACTTCAGTTTCCTGGATGCCATTTTAATTGTAAGTAGAAATAGCCCAGTGAACTTTTAAGAAGATACAGTGAGATCAGTGTGCTAAATAAATTATAAATGCACAAGACAGTGACCATTGTTAGCTTCAATTTCTTAATGATAAATAATTTGTAATAACTAAATTATCATTTGTTCACAAGAGTGGAAAAACTTAGGTCATGAAATATGCAAGAGATAATTGTCATACCGAGAAAGGGAAGTAGTTACCATGACATAATAGAAGGGTAAGGGAGTAGATTTCTCTGACAATAAGGAAATGAGTTTCAGCTTGGCTATTCAACCTCAGAGTTCAAAAGCATTCCTTTGTTACTCTGTTACTGACAAGGAGAGCTATCTGCATGGAGGAGAGCATACAATGAAACTTCAGCAACATCATAACAAGAGATTCTGGAAAATGTTGACAGTGTGAAAAACAACACATTCCTGGCTTAGTTCATGTCAGGCTGTTGCACACTAAATTAGAACTAATTCACACTTTTAGCAAATATTTAGCAGCCACCTCATCCTAAGAACCTATGTTCAAAGAGCTAGAAAACCAAAAACAAACAAGTAATATTTCCTCTGCTAATTATCACTTCTTAAGGAACAGTGAGGAAAGGTTTAGCAGACAATCAGGTGTGCATGTATTCATGCAGTCAAGAAAATGCCTGCTGATGAGGAGAATCAAAAAGACAGCTGAGAAAAGTGAGGGATGTAGAACAGCACAAGGATTCCAGACAGGACAGATATAACACTTGTTAAGAAAAACTAGTACAAGAGTTATGGGGAATCTCTGTGTCTTCACAATTTCCAAAGTATTAAAGCATCCAAAGTCGTTCAAGTCCAGGGAGGTAGCTAACAGAGATTAAGATGAAAAACCAGCCAACGTATGAGAGTTGAGAAGGTTTGCAACATCTTTGACTTTTATTTGCATTACAAAAAAGAGTGATTTTAAAGAAAAACGTTTATTATAAATATTAATATAATTGTCTACATGTTTTGACTGTTATATGGAGGCTATGAGGGACCTGTGTAGGTATATGTATACACTCATACTTGCACATGTCCAGGCACGTGTGTTCATGCGTAGATGTGCATGTATGCTTGCGTGTGCAACCATGTATGTACATATGTGTGTATGCTTATTCATGTGGGTATCTATGCATGCTTGTGAATGAATGATTGTATATGTCTTTATTCACATGTGTTGGCATGTGTCATAGTGTATGTATGTGCTTGTTTTAGGTATCTGCATGTTATCATGACAATACTCAAGCTAAAAGAACACCTAGTTGTCTGCAGCAGTAGTCTTTGTCCAAGTAAGTTGGGATTGTCTACAGGCAGTATAAGTGAGAAGAGACAAATGACCAGGGTTCTGGATATAATTCAAAGGAAAGATGATATTAAAGCACAGCATAACTTCTTCAATAAAACTGAAGTTCCAAGAGAGCCTGAAACAACTGCCTAATTAATAATAAGCATGACAGCTAAAGTATAAGAAGTCCAAAAGACAGTACAGACTTTGAAGATGAATGCATCAAAAATCACATCCCTGCATATTTTGTATGATAAAGATGCATCTGTGCATCTGTGCTAGGAATGGACATTTTTTTCTTACTAATGTGTTAACGTTTTCATTATTGATGTCTTTCCTTTCCTTCATTAGGTTCATCCTTAGGGATTTTTTTTTTTTTTACATTTTGAGAATGGGAAATTAATACTAATTTCTTGATCAGCAAGGTTAGTATTGGAAGTTAGTAAATCTACTAATTATAGTGATCCTCCTGCCTCAGTCTGCTGAATACTGGGATTCCTAGTGTGAGCCACAATGCCTGGGTATTTTTTTCCTTTCCGTTTCTCCAATTCAATGAATCAAATTGTTGATTATTGAACATCCTATTTAGTTCTGAGTTGTAGGAAAAGAAAACTGTCCTGTGTCAGCAATATTGGTAGTCTCCAGACTAGAAGAAACTCATACAATAATTGGCTACTGGAAAGGTCTCCCATGCTCTTGGGTAGGTAGAATTAACCTAGTAAAAATCACAATCTTACCAAAAGCAATCTACAGATTCAATGCAATGAACCTCAATATCCCAGAAAAATTCTTCACAGACTTCAAAAGAACTCATTTTCAAATGGAAAAACAAGGAACCCAGGATATCCAAAAAATCCTGTACAATAAAGGAACTTGTGAGGCATTATAATGTCTGAAATCAAATGCAACTATAGAGCTGCAGTAATGAAAACAGCCTGATTTTGGCATAAAAACAGAATAAAGGATCAAAAGAATCTAATTGAAGACCTGGATATCAATACACACACATCTATAAGCACCTGATTTTTGTAAAAGAAGCAAAAAACATAAAATGGAAAAAAGAAAGCATATTCGACAAATGGTGGTGTCATAACTGGATATCAACAAGTAGAAGAATGAAAATAGGTCCATTTTTATCCCCATGCAGAAAACTCCATCCAAATGGATCAAAGAATGAAATATAAAACCAATCATATTGAACCTCCTAGAAGAGAAAGGGGAAGTATACTTGAATGCATTGGCACAGGAGACCACTAATTATAAACCTAGTACCCCAAACTCTGAAAGCAACACTTAATAAATGGGACCTCCTAAAACTAAGTAGCATCTAAAATGGCGGAAAGTCACTTAAGGAAATGCACAACATCCTTAACTATCAGAGAAATTCAAATCAAAAGAACTCTGAAATTCCATCTTATGCTAGTAAGAATGGCTAAAATAAAAAAAAAAACTGATGACATCTTATGCTGGAGAGGATGTGGGGGTAAGGGCAACACTCCTCCTTTGCTGGTGGGAGTGCAAACTTGTACAGCCACATTGGAAATCAGTATGGTGATGTCTCATAAAATTAGGAAACAACCTTCCTCAAGACCCAGCAATACCACTTTTGGGTATATACCCAAAGGATGTTCAATCATACCACAAGGACGTGTGCTCAACTATGTTCATAGCAGCCTTATTTGTCATAAGCAGAACCTAGAAAACACCTAGATGCCCATCAATCAAAGAATGGATAAGGAAAATGTGGTACATTTGCACAATGGAGTACTACTCAGAAGTAAAAAACAATGGCATCTTGAAATATGTCGATAAATGGATAGGTCTAGAAAAAAACATATCGAGTGAGGTAACTCAGATGCCAAAAGAGAAATACATTATGCAATCACTCATAAGTGACTTTTAGACATAAAGCGAGAAATAAACCAGCCAACAGCACACAATCACACAGAACCCAGACAAAAAAGACAACACTAAGAGTGACATACATGGATCTTCATAGGAAGGAGAAAAAGACAAGATCTCCTGAGTAAATTGGGATTGTGGGTTCATGGGGGATGGTAGAGAGGAAGAGGGGATGAAGGGACAGGAAATGAGAAAATGTATAGTTCAATAAAAACAACAAAAAGAATAAAATACAAGGAAAAATGAATTTCTTGTCATACAGTTCTTTCACTTGTTTGGTGAGACTTATGCCAAGATAGTTTGTTATTTGGGGCTATTGTGAAGGATGATATTTCTCTGATTTCTTTCTCGGCCCATTTATCATCTATATAAAGGAGGTCTATTGAATTTTTTGAGTTAATTTTGTATCTTGCTACCTTACTGAAGATGTTCCTGAGTTGTAGAAGATCCCTGATAGATTTTTTTTTCAGGTCACTTATGTATACTATCCTATCATCAGCAAATAGGGAAAGTTTGACTTCTTATTTTCTGATATGTATCCCCTTGATTTCCTTTTCTTGTCTTATTGATGAGGACTAAACTAGGCCTTCTGAATGTGGGTAACAGTTGTATGACTGGGGCAGGCTGTGTAGCCACTGACGGTGAGACCAGGATTTATCCATACTACTTGTACTGGCTTTTGAAAGTCATTCTTTTGGAGGGATTACCTTGCTCAGCCTGGATATAGTGAGGAGGGCCTTGGTCCTTCCTCAAAGCAATGTGCTAGACTTTGTTGACTCCCCATGGGAAGCCTTCAACTCTTTAACGAGAGGATGGGGGTAATCAGGAGGAAGGTAAAGAGAGTGGGAGGAGGGGATGTAGGGGGAACTGTTATTGGCATGTAAAATGTGAAAAGATAATATTTTTAAATCAATCAATCAATTAGTTAATTAAAAATAACAACAACAAACAACTATTTGTTCCCTCTAGAGCCTTCCACTGCACATACCCTCTGTGAGTCTAGGGATTGTAGCTTGATTATCATTGATGTAACAGCTAACATCTACATATAAGTGAATAAATACCCCTTTCTGGGTCTAGTTAATCTCATTTTTATTTTTTTCTATTTATGTCTTTTTACCTGTGAATTTCAGCATTTTGTTTGTCTTTCTGTTCATTTTTATGGCTGAGTAATAGTCTGTTATGTAAATGTACTATATTTTCTTTATTAATTCTTTATTAATTTAGGATTTTTCAAATTTTTGGCTGTTATAAATAGAGAGAGCATCAGTGAACATGTTTGAGGAATTGCTCGGTGATTGGATGAAGAGTTCTGTGCCTTATGCCCATGAGTGATGCAGCAGGATCTTAGAGAAGATTGATTTTCCCCTTCCTTTGGAATCACCGCCATGATTTTCAAACAGGCCCTTCAAGACATGCACTGAATGGGTGTTCCCCTTACTCCACATGCCCTCCAGCATGACTGTCACTTGTTTCCTTGATCCTAGCCATCTTGACAGGTGTAAGATGAAATCTCATAGTGTCTTTGCTTTGAATATTCATGATGGTGATATTAACATTAGATACTGTAGAGCTCAGAATATGGAATGTTATCCTAGAGAAGAGGAATTTGAAAATAATATGCTTTTCATTACTTGATGTAAAATTTTATAAACACGTTTTGATTACTTTTATTCCCTACTCCTCTCCACAACTTCTCACAGATCTGCCTATCCCAATACACTTCATGTTCTTGTTTTGTTTTATTATTTTGTTTTGTCTTGTTTTAAGAAAACTGAGATTCTTATATTTAAGGAAACTACTGAGTAGACATGATCTAATAAGCATAAATGAACACAGACCATTTGATTGATGTCAAGTGCAAACATTAAGACTTATTTATTAATTGTGAACTTCATGAGTTATCATCATATGCAAACTGCTGACATTTAGTAAAATGTGGATTATTTTTTACATAATAGATACCATTTATCACTATATTCTTGCCTTGGAATTCACCATGGAATAAACTTTTACAATCTAAACTTATGTACTGCTGTAATCTTAAATTATGTATTCTTTTATGCAGGGACACCAGAAAGATGTATGCATATTTGTATGTGTGCTATGATAATCATCTGCTGAGAATAGAAGATAGGATTAGCATAGCTTTATAAGACAAATATCAACCATAAATGCTTGGAACATCATTCAGTTGTTGGTTATTAACATTTGTTATCTGGGTCAATTGGCATCAGTGACTTGATCTCTTATTCTTTCCTCATACAAGGCCTTCTGTGTTGCTCAATTAAAAAAACAAGAAAGAAAAGATGACTTCTTTTTTAGGAACAAGAGAGGATACAGAGAGGTAAAAATAGAGAATCCAAACCTGGGACCACTTTTAGCTAAATTATGTTGAAATGATTTTCATTAATGGAACACTGGCACAATATTGATCACTTTCAGTTTGTTTTTAATGTGTTTAAACTGATGCATTTTGGTGCCGAGTTTGAGGAACTAATGAACTAATGTGTTAAATTTCTCCATATGTGTGTCTCTTGTAAGAAATATCCATGCACTAATAAAGTATTTCAGAGCACCCAATGTGAGGGAATCTAGTTTGAACTCATGTGACTGTATCAGAAAGTTCCTTCTTTGGACGTGTGAAGTTTCAATATCTTAGTCATCAAAAACAAGAGGAGTTTGAGAATGTTCCAATATCTCCCATATCATCTTCTGCTGGTGGTGGAGAAGGCCAGAGGAAAATTAAAATTTGGACATCTATAGCAGGCTGAGCTGGAAGGTCAGTGTCCAACTCTTATTTCCTTTTTCTCTTTCTTTCTCAAGTGCAGTTTGGCTATACTTTAAGTTCTGTTACAGGGAAGGCATGTGTTGTTCCCTAAAGCATGATGATGCCGTTCATGCCTTTCTGCATTCAACACACGCCAAAAGAATTTAAATATATAAGGCAAAATAATAGAAATGTGAAATAGACAACAATATCTTGGGAGACCTCACTATCTAACTCTTAGTAAATGGCAAAAGTTGACACAGATTCAGTAAGGATATCAAAGACATTAGCACAATGCTCACCAGGACACTGAGTCACAGAAAGCAAGCATACTCTTCTGTATAGTCAGAACACAGCAGGAAACACATTTTAATTCTGCCAATGCGTTTCCAGAGCACAACTGCCTCATATCTAGCTCCTTTGTTCTTTCTTAAATCATGATCCGTATTATTTTGAAGACTCCATGAATGGCTGAGAGGGAGAAAAATAATGAACATTTTAATGATAAGAAAATAGATTGTGTCGGAACTATGCAAATACAATCTGAACATAGAGAAACATCAGGTTATATGACAATGACAAATTACTCAGTAGAATCATGAAATTTCTTATGATAAATAAGAGGATAAGAAGTGATATGGCAATTAAAGAAATGGTAAAGCTAACTCCATCAGTTCCAGGGCAGAGGAATAGGAATTAGAGAGGGCTATGTGGTAACACTTGGATCCTCTGAATAGAATCCAGGTTCCCTGAAAAACCAGTCAGTGCTCTTAATCACTGAGCTCCCCAGGCTCCTAGGAAAAGAATTCTTGAAGTTCAATTAGCACTTAAATTAGATACTGAAAGATCAAAGTCAGATTCTCTGACTTGGGCTCCAGAAAAAAGTGCTGTAGCTACATTGAAAACTAGATTCTAACTTTGCGAATCTTGTTTCAGGCTTGACCTTCTAGAAATATAGCAAAATCAATGTAAGCTATTAAGTATATGATAACTTGTTATGCAGAATTATGTTTATATGGTGATTTATCATGATTTGCATTATTATAATTTGCAACCTTGCCCTTTGGTGCTAAGAATTCCATGCAGAAATTTGTACATGCTGAGCACATTTTTGACCTGAGGGTTAAATTCCTGCCACTAGGACAGGTTGTAACACTACCATATGCTTGTGTCCTCAGGCATTTGATAATATTGGCCTGCATAGGAACAGATTTTTATTTGAAAGAAGAGGTGAAAGAAATTAACTCCAGAGTACACAGATACGACACCATAACGTATACTTAGGTTCCCTTTCATTTCTGAGAGCTAAATGAAAGTCAAATATTATTAAATAGAGGACTGGGAAGTTATCTCTCCATTTTCACTGAGTGGTCAGTAAGGAAGCATTAGTAAGAAAAATCAAGAACAGGTGTCAGGACCTTGGGAGCTCAGTCCGGTGCTCCTATGTGGGGCTCTGTCATTTTCTCCATCCAATGCCAGGTGAAGGTTCTATGGTGATATGCAAGATATTCATGAGTATGGCAATAGGATCTGGACATTTCTGGCACCCTCTCCTCAGCTGCCCAAGGACCTAGCTGGGGGCGTCTTCCTGGACACCTGGGAACCCCTCTAGAGTCAAGCCTCTGCCAACCCTAGAATGGCTCCCTTAAGTAAGATATATAATTCCTTGTTCCCATATCCACCCTTCCTATATCCCAACCATCCTATTCCCCCAAGCTCTTCCCATCCTCCACTTCACACTTTTCTCGCCCCATCCCCCCTCCCCCATCCCACCCCACCCCTATGTTCCCATTTTTTGTCCGGCAATCTTGTCTACTTCCAGTATCCAGGAGGATAACTATATGTTTTTCTTTGGGTTCACCTTCTTATATAGCTTCTCTAGGATTTTTACGAATTATAGGCTCTATAAAAAAAAGAACACTGGGAAGAAAAAAAAAAAGAACAGGTGTCAGTGATGATTTAGAAACGTGGAAGGACTGCTCACAACTGCAAAGTTGTGTTTAACTTGTGAGCACTTAGAAACACTGACTGATGTACTAAATAGCTTTGGGCTTAGCAAGACCATAAAGTAAGGGCAGCTGAGGTTGGTCAATTTGGAATCTTATGGAGAAAAAAAAGAGGAAAACACTTCTAAGCATAATAAGATGAATACCATTAAAGAGTCAATTCTTAATCCATTTATCCTTGTAATTGAAAAGTGGATTCAGATACTGATGTGATATATTGTGTTAACAGCAACTGCTGGCTATCATAACATAACTGGCACCTCTTTACCTGACATCTGAGAAATTACAGACAAGATATATTTTAATGCAAACCTTAGAGAAATTGTCTTGGAGATATTCTTCCTTTTAGTGCATTTGTAAAGAGAAAAGGTATGGATAGAAAAAAAATCTTCTCCCAGAGAAAAGTTATTAAACGGCATTTGCTTTGGCTCTCAACAATTTTAAGTCAATTGCTTTAACATATTAGTTTTCCTAATTATTTTATCTTCTGTGTGTTTATGTTATTTACCTCCCTTTGTATATTTTAGCTAGAAATTTGCTGTCTTTTTTACTTACACAACTCAATTTTCCACAAACTGAGGTTCTGTTAATTTCTATAGATAATGAAATACAAATGCCCTGAAATCTATAATACTTTTAATAGGAAAACTTGAATAATATCCTCCAGTAGCTGTTGAGTTTTCACAATGTTTACTTCCATCTATGCTGCTGGTTCACTTTCATTTCTTTAATTTCTTAGTTAATTAAATTTGTTAAATTATACTGATCAATTTTGTTTGACTTTGTAATACATTCACATATGAATATAGGAAAAGTTATCTTAACAGCTTTCTGTTTATTTGGGTCTGCCTTTATGCAGTTTGCTCACTAAATAGACCCCATTGAACACACAAATGATTTACAAAGAAAAAGATGTAAATAGCAATATATATGTTTCAGGTTCTACCTTAACTAACATATATTTGTAGCAAATAATGTATATTATTAAATAGTAATTTAACATCTTTAACATGTATGTCAAACTTGATTTATTTTTGGACATGTCAAATATTTCAACCTTTCTTTTTTTTTTTTTTATTTTTCGAGACAGGGTTTCTCTGTGGTTTTGGAGCCTGTCCTGGAACTAGCTCTTGTAGACCAGGCTGGTCTCGAACTCACAGAGTTCCGCCTGCCTCTGCCTCCCGAGTGCTAGGATTAAAGGCGTGCGCCACCACCGCCCGGCTCAACCTTTCTTTTTATTTTGCTTAATTTTTCTTGGTTCTATCTATCTATCTATCTATCTATCTATCTATCTATCTATCTATCTATCTATCTATCTATCTAGAGATAGGTTTTTCACTTATGTCAGTCCTTTGCCTCCGCCTCAGGGTGCTGCGATTAGAAGTGTGAGTCACCACACTTGGTTTAAAATGGGAGATCACCAACTCCAGTTGGAATGGGACTGATGGATCATGCGACCAAATCCGTCTCTCTGAATGTGGCCAACAGTGGGGGCTGACTGAGAAGCAAATGGCGCTGGGCTCTGATTCTTCTGCATGGACGGGCTCTGTGGGAGCCTTCTCAGCTTGGTCGATCACCTTCCTGGACCTGGGGGGAGTTGGGAGGATCTTGGTCTTAGCATAGAGTAGGGAACCCCGATGGCTCCTTGGCCTTGAGAGCAAGGGAGGGGAGGTATGGGTGGAAGGGAGGGGAGGGAAGGGGGAGAAGGACGGGAGGGAAGGGGGAGGAGGAGGGGAGGGAAGGGGGAGGAGGAAGGGAGGAGATGGAAATTTTTAAATATAAAAAATAAACCATGAAAAAAAATTTAAAAAAGGCTCATGTTTATACCTTTGTTTCAAAATTTATTCTTTAAATGCTTTTATAATTTTCTATTGTATAGTCACTAGATGATAATATACCTTAAAATTATAGCTTCAACACTGTTTTACCTTTGATTATTTATTTTCTTCCCTTTAACTTTCTTTAAACACCAAATGAAATTTTAATCAGTATTTCCCTTTGTTTATGCAAATTGATATACTTGTCTATTTACTTCTCTAGGTAAAGCAGAGACATTTCTATCTCTGTAATCTAGCCATGGATGTACATAATATCAAAATATTATGGCTCTCAGACCTGTACTTGAGGACATGGATATACTCAATAAATATTTTTCTTCTTGTTTTCATGGCCCATGTTGTTTTGTTTTTTATTTGAACTTATTACTATTTTTTTTATTTTATGGGCTCACTGTCATAAAAACAACAGCATGCCAAATTAACACAAAAAGGCCGTAGTATTCCTTTATACCAATGACAAACCTATTGGAATAGAAATTAACCTATTGGAGTCCAATGAAATTAAAATGCATTTTAACAGTAAATAACATTCTCATTCAAGTGAAGAGACAACCTGTAGAACACAAAAATATTATTTTAAGCCATACATTTGATATGGGATGAGAGTCTATAAGATGCGAAAGTATTTTAAAAACAAACACCAAAAGAGAATCCAATTAACGTGGATCATGAAATTGAACACAGCCCTCAAAAACAAAATACAAAGAAAGACTAACAAATTGAAATTATCTCTAATGTTTAGCATTCTCTATCAGTGGAATGTAACTTACAACCTATTTGGAATTTCATCTTAGTACAGTCAGAATATCCTAACAAATAAGAGAAATACTTGTGAGTCAGAATTTCTAGTATCATATATCATATATAAGATAGACTAGTCAATATAGACCACTTAAATATTCCAGTCACTTACACAAAAACAAAATATCAGATCAAAGTATCAGACCTCAGAAAATAAGAATATACTAATTTAAAAATGGAATTTTAAAAAATTTCAAATATAATTTCTAAAGATTTAGATAACCTTTTATATAGGTATACAAATCACATCCAAATATATCCAAATACATATAAAAGAGATGGGCAAATAAGTAAACAAAGTATAAAGCATATAACTATACAGATAAAATGAAAATAATTGCATTGTGTTCACATGTAGAGTATTGAAAAAAATAATAATTTTTCCAAATCATTAGCTGATATTTTAAATTAATTAATAACTGGAAATATCTGTTGTTGTGTAGGAAAAATTAGGTACAGTAAAAAATACACACACACAAATATAACCAAAGGGCAGTATGTTCAAATAAAATGTGAATATGTTCAATCATTTTTGAAGTCATGCTATGTACTTCTTTTTTTGTTTGTTTGTTTGTTTGTTTTTGTTTGTTTTTTTTTTTTTTGTTTTTCGAGACAGGGTTTCCCTGTAGTTTCTAGAGCCTGTCCTGGAACTAGCTCTTGTAGACCAGGCTGGCTGGCCTCGAACTCAGAGATCCGCCTGCCTCTGCCTCCCGAGTGCTGGGATTAAAGGTGTGCGCCACCACTGCCCGGCTATGCTATGTACTTCTTACAAAAAGTTTAAATTTAAAAGCATGATAGAGTTACTGAAGGCATGGAATAAAGAGAGATATGCATCACAAATAATAGTGCAGAATGCAAATTGCTTAAAATCTCATAAAAGAATATCATTTTATATAAAACAATAAACATTTTCTGGTTTAATTATAAAAGTTATCGTCAAATAAACCAACTGCACAAGATATGAAAATAGCACCCTTCCCTCTGTTATTTTAACTAACTTCCTAATATAGAGAATTGAGACTTCATATACTTTTAAAATCTCATCATTTTAGCAAATCTGTTAAATAAGACAAATACCATTTTTCACATTCTTTTTAAATTTGCAGAATAGTTCTTTTCTGCAGATGGTTTATCCTGGCAAATTCCATGTTCACACTACACTGTGTGTTTATGAGTTCCAGCTGTTAACTTGTGATATTCTATTGCTGAATCTATCGACTGTAATATAATTGCTCATTAAACTCCTTAAAACACCAGCAATGTAGTTATTTTCAACTTTGAAACAAATTAAAATTTTATCAGCATCTTAAAATTCTACAGTTGTCTTCCTTTGATTAATGATAAAAAAAAAGAGCTGCGTTTTTTTCTTTGTACTTTTTAGTGACTTGTCAAGAAAAAGAACTCAAGCTGATTAATCTTTTATTTTCTCCATGTAACTCACAGGTGTGCTAACAGTTATGCCTCTGTGGAAACGCTCCTTTGTAACTGTTTTACAAGGTGAGAAGACAGGATGTAATGAGGCAGTAGGAGAGACTCTGCTTTGGCGGATCCTGGTGTTCATGCTGACTGAAATTACAAAGGCAAGGACCCAATTGTACTGGTCTGTGAACCTAAGGGGGGGAACAGCGTAGACGCTAATGCGGTGAGGCACAGGAAGCTAGAGATTTGGGGTTATGTCTGGACATTTTTCAACTTTTCCCCATTTTCCTCATTTTGTTTGAAAAGGGCACTATTAATCTGGCATTCCTCTCTAAAATGACACTAAGGCTGTCTCCTCCCATAGTGTATCTCAACCAAAAGAATAAGCACACTGCAAGTTAAATTCTGTTATTTTCTTATGATGGACGGGTGTACTCAGCAAATCACAATTGAGCCTTAGGGGATCACAGTTGACCAAATGATTAGACTATGTCCAACGAAGGCCAGTGAGGACTGCTACTGCACAGGGAGTCTTTGGATACCCATTTTTCTTTTGGTCTGCCATGCTTCGTCTGAGAATTGATGGGCATAGGTATGTGCCGTTTGCTGTATACAGAGTGACTAGATTCTTGAGACTTTCCTTCAAATAAGCCCTGCTAAAGCTGTCAAGATTTCCTTTAGAAACTGTTTCCATATCAGCAGCCAACTTGTTATATTAACACAAGGTAAAATATAACACATTGATAAAGGCAATCAATAATTCTTCTGCCATTATCAAGTCGATAATTATGTTATTTTTAGTATTCACAACCACTAATAAAATATATACCCTGTGTATCAACTACCTATTCTTTTATCTATAGGAATAGCTTAAAATAAAGGTGGGTTAAACAGTGGCATAAAGTAATAAAAGGGAATAATGAAACGAAAAGGCTAAAGGGGTAAGGGATATAAGGGTACGGTAGAGAAGGGAATACATAGATGGATTGCTAAGGAACTTTTGAAAATATCTACTACTGTAGAATGTAGAAACTTCCTAAATACAGACACAAAGACTCAGACACACATGCTTGCATGAAAACACATACACATATATGTGCACCATGTATTTATGTATAAAGACATGCATTAAAAAGAATTTAAATATAATAATCCTATAATAGGGCAACAATGACCTTACTAGATAGTAAAAGCTAACAAATAAAAGTCCAGTGCCAGTGTCACAAATGGGTTATCTCTTGTATAGTTGTTTGCTAATTTGGTTCCAGAGATCCCCCAGACATCACCAATTATTGCGAATGCTTCTGCTTAAGCCACCCAAATTGATGGTAAGCCCTATTGCTGAAGAAACATGTTTCGGTCTAAGGACATGAAGACATAAGCTGGTACTAACCTACAAGTTTTGTCCCTACTGACAAGCTTTTATAGTACTGGCAGAGGAGAAAAATAATGCTAACCTTACCCAAATATGAAATCTATGAGTTACATTAATTACCAGCTAAGGAAGACATACCCACTGATGCATAGACACATGAGCATCATATGAGTAACAAACTATTTTCAGATTGAATTTAACGCAACACAAGAGGAATCATACCTGGCAGCATTACGATTACCAGGAACCTGTGGCTAGAACCTAATGCTACTACTTTGGTAACAGGACATGTGTCCTAAGGACACATGGCTATAGCTATAGATTAGTATTATCTCAAGCCTCATTAGAGAAGTTTCTTTCCTCAGTAGATAGCAGTTAACACAGAGACCAACAGCTAATCAAGGTATAGACAATTAAGAGACTGTGAAATTCTTACCCCTAAATCTACATATATATCATATCCCTCCACCGAAGGCTCAGGGGACATTGTTGAAGGGCTAGAGATAATGCAATAGTCAGGTGCAATGTGTGGCTACAAGGAATCAGTATTTTCTGGTCACAGCTGGGTTTTGCATATATGAACTTGTAGTAATCACAGCAGCCTGAACAAAATGTAACAAATTAAGCCAGAAAGAAACTCCAACATGAAGAAAGGAGTTGGGCTGAGGTGTTATTGAAAATGATAGCTGCAGGGAGAAGAAGAGTCAGTTCCCTGTAAAGGTAGTGTCCCTGAAAGGTCAGACATGCCCCAATGGATGGCCACAAACGGAACCCTTTGTGGATAGCACTGGTTGGATTAGATAGGCTAAAAATGTGCAGCATACAGAGCTGTGTGAGTAGAGAATGGGAACTGACTCTAAGAGGAGCTTGATGAAGGTAAAAATACGATCAAATTACACTGTACGAATTCTCAAAGACTCAGTTAAGCTTTGTTTTATGTCTTACTAAATACAATGTACTAAATCTCTATCAAGACATTAAAAGGCTATAAACAATCCATGGGAACAGCTAATAAAAATTAGTAATTTGCAAAGAGACTCTTATCCCTATTCTTGAGGTCATTCAAGGAATTGCACTACGGAGTCATGTTACCTGTTCATCTGCGGGAAAGTTAGTTCCTTTTGACTAAGAGAATAGCTTTTTGAAAGAACAGTTGTAATTCATGCACATTTGTTACATTTTCCTGTATCTTTTGCTTACTAATTTTCTGTCCATTGTCCATCTTCTCCTAAAATACAAAATATTGATTGTAGGAATTTTGTTGCTTACCTTTGCATTTTCTCAAACTATATACATGGCATCCACACAATAAGGCGTTTTTCATGGTGAGTTGACTGAATAAATGGAATTATGGTATTTTAGGCTGCTACCAGAGGCTCCTAGCAACGACAGTCAAATTTGTCCTGTAGCATATTCTCTGCTCATGATCTATAGTGTTCATCATGTGTAAATTTCCAGATTTCCTACATTTATAAATTTCCCAATGATTACCCTAGATCTGGTCAGAAAACCCTCTTAGTGAAACTTGCAAAGTACTTTCCCCAGAGTTTTCCTTCACACTGACTCTGCACATGGAGAAATGTAATTTTTACCATGGGGATACATTCATCATAATAGTTTCAGTAGCTCCCAGGCAAAAATATTGCATTACTGGTATCTTAGTAATCCAGGGTATTTATAGTTTTTTATCATAATGAGAATGAGAATGAACTCAAATGTTCTCTGTTAAAGCGGTTCATTTCAGAACACTGAATATAGTCATTTAGCTTCTTGTTCAATTAACTTCTGCATGATTTGCCAAGACCCTGTAATTACACAGTGTTTGTTAATCTTGCTGCTGGTTCATGCCTGGAAAGACCAGGTGCTTCGACTAAGCATTTCTGGGCCACCAATCAACCCTTCCTACCTAAATGTTACTTGAGGTTTTCTTGAGTTTTGTAGTGAAGTTGCGTGACTTCTCTCAGGGGGATACATGCCTTAGGACAAGAAGCAAGATTAAAAATGTCAGGAGCTGCTGGTGTCTTGCACTACCTCATGCTTGGGTAGTGTCATGGCAAAGTGCACAGCGGGGAAGTGAGAGACAAAGTGGTCACTCCCCCTCCCTTTTAAACAGTGTTCGAGAGTACCAATGCAGAGAGTGAAGCAAGAGGAGGATTTTGTACATCCTGCACAAAAACATCTAGCTTTGACTTGCCAGCCTGGCCAACAACAGCAACAACAAAGATTAGAAGAGGACAAAGGAAAATTGCCAGTTGGCTGTTTTCTTAAATTTTCTTTCAAATTAATGAGGAAACATTTTCATATGCCTCTTGAATGAAAGACAAAAAAGCAGTTCCGTATCTTAATATAACCACAAATGAGTAGATTCTGAAAATTTGCAACTACGGAAATATTGCTGATAAATTTACGTTTCCCCAAATTTCCTTTCCAATCAGGAATTGTGCAGTCCTGAAAGATGAAATAATAATATAGTCTACATGTTATATGATGAAATATAAATATATGCTTACCTACAATGTATAAATACAAATAAGTATAATCTGAAAAATGTATGATTTAAAATTAAGCCAATAAATTAAAAATATGAATAATTATATATAAAATAGTATATTGAATGACCCCAAAATAGGATTTTAAAACTTGTCTCATAAGTTTCACCAAATTAATGTAAACAAATTTATGGAAGAAGACATTTTAAGCAAATAACCCATATCTATTTGGTATGTATAAAATGTTAGTGTAGCAACATGTTGTGTTGTGAAGAGTTTACGCTAGAATACTAGAAAAAATATTTCAGTTTCTACTATCCTGCTGAGGATTGAAACCAGGTCTCACACAAATAATTAATTTTTCACTGATCTTTAGCCCAGGTATTCTATAGTATTATACTATTATGGTGTTAATGCCTGTGCCTATGTGTCTTTTCACTTTTGGGAGAAGTGAGAATCCTGACACCTCACCTTATTCCATTTAAGAAGTGACTCTATTCTTGGAACAACTGGCATCTGATGCTATTTGTTATTACTTGTTGCAATGGCTCCTTTTGATAGTATAGCCTCATATAACAACTTGCATTTTATTTTGTATGTGATAGTTGAATCCATTTTTTTTCTAACTTGCTATGATGAGCTACTCACCTGCCTGTCAAAATGAGTGGCTAACAGTATGCAGCTCACTCTACTCCTTTTGCACAGGAAGCTGATAACTAGTGTGTCACACAGCTTGCATTTAGCTATCCAGACAGCCACACTTGTGCCTGTCTTGTTTCCTACTTATTTTACGTATTACCCACAATCTTAACACTTGTTTCGGATACTTATACAATTTTAAGTTTGCTTTTATTTACACTTTCTGCTTAGTAGCTTTTATTTTTTCCTGTGGCTGCGTAGCTATCCCATTAGTTATGATATTAACCTAATATTTCTCAATCAATAAATAAATATTGTATCTATTTGTAGGTAGTACATATCCTGCTACAACTACTTCATTTGTTGTCATTATTCAACAGACTATTTTTCTTAATCCCCAAAAACATTATAATTAAATTTATAAAATAATTTAAATGGTATATGCAAATTTGTTGTTGCCCAGGCTCTTTTTCTCTTTCAGAAGTGCCTTTCTGTTTCTTTCACTCTTCATTTTAACGAAACAAATTTCAGGAACATTGTCTCTAGTGCAAGTATGGGAGCTCCAACTTCGCTTGCCTTCAATTATTGCTCTTGCTTTTTAAACAGGGGCCTCATTTTCCTCCCCATTTCTTCCGTTTAAAATTTTATTTTTGTTGTAATCGTGTGTGTGTGTGTGTGTGTGTGTGTGTGCTTATGTAGGTCTGAGCACATAAGTACAAGCATCCACAGAGGCCAGAAGTGAGCAATGGATTCCCTGGAACTGGAGGTATAGGTGATTGTGCCCTGCTGGATATGGATTGTAGGAAGCCAACATTATCCATGTCCTCTGCAAAAGCTATACATTCTTTTTTTTTTTTTTTTTTTTTTTTTTTTTTTTTTTTTGGTTTTTCGAGACAGGGTTTCTCTGCAGCTTTTTTAGAGCCTGTCCTGGAACTAGCTCTTGTAGACCAGGCTGGCCTCGAACTCACAGAGATCCACCTGCCTCTGCCTCCCGAGTGCTGGGATTAAAGGCGTGTGCCACCACCGCCCAGCTAAAGCTATACATTCTTACCTTCCAAATCATCACTGCAGATTCTCTATTTTCCTAATTACTACTGTTTAGTTTGTAGGATAGTTGGGACAGTTATAAAAGTTGTAAAGTACATAGGGCTCCTTCATAACCTCCTGCCTTCAAATTTTTTTCAATGCTGAAAATTGAACCTAGGTTCATTTATTCTAGATAAGCCCTCTACTTAACCCTGAACTATGTGCCACCTTCCCCTCTGACACTTTCTTTAATGTATTGACAAAAGGCCTGCCTCTGTTACCAGCAATGACCTGATCATTATGAGTTATAAGGTTACAGACAGGAGCACAAATCAGGTGTCTTTACTATGTGTGTTAAGATTCTGTTACAGGATCTCAAACTTACAGATTTTTTTCTACTCTTTTGAAGTGCTGAAAATATTAAGTTATTATCATCTGAATGGCATTGTTTTTAATTGGAAGCTATTATAAATAATTCCCTTTTGGGACTTTTAGTGTTGTGGTTTTTCTCAATTCTAGCCTACTTGTTTTTGCTTGAATCTCTTGGTCTTCACTTACATGTTTCCTTAAAGTTTGTAATTTATTTGTTGGGATACAGTTTTCTTCCCTTTATCCCTATTATGATACATCCCTTAAATGTGTTTCTTGGGAGCATTTTCACTTGATTCTAATGATATTGCATCCACTTCGCCCTGAATTTTTTTATGGTGTATGATCAACTTTAGCTAGATCTTGTGCTTCAAACTGATGTGAATTTCTTCTTAGTTTGGTCTTTGCTTGCTCTCTGTTAAAGGCAAAAGCTGTCAAATAGTCCTCATCTCTAAGAAAAGACTGAGACATTGCAACACTGATCTATTTTAGATTCTGCATAAACTAATCTCTTTGCTACTTACTTGTATTTACAGATCAGTTAATCCAGTGTGATGTAAAAGTTTGAAATAATTGTTAGAAGCCCCATTGCCAGGGTCATTAATCTAAATCTCTGGGCACTCCTTCGCTATTTACAGCATTGCTCAAAACTCTCAGCTTATCTGACCTCAGAACAACGTATGTGCATGTTACTGTGTGAGTTGTAAACCACAGCTCTCCTCTGTCTTGTTTGGAATTCATCTACTTTTGGAAAGTATTAATTCATATCTGCCTTTAAGGTTCCTTATGGCTTCCGGAACACATCTTTAAAGTGTCTTTATTTTGTTGAATAACAGAGTGAGTTATTAAGTTAGGTACTTACTTAACTGTCTCCTAGGTTCCTCCAAGTCTTTTTGGGTCAGAATAACTTGTCTCGTCTACGTGTTGTGAAGTGAAGCCACTACTCAAATGTAGAAGTGACATTTCAGTGATTTCAAAACTCAAAACAGCATCACACAGATATTAGTTCTTTGAGGGTGTAGACTTAGGGGAGAAAGCAATGTGTGTTTTCCCGTGATATCTGCATTGTGGCCATGACACTACAGGGCAGTCAGGTATCTCATATGACAATTCAGAGTTCATGCAAAGAGTGTTTCAAACGATGAAGTAAATGTTGCCTCTCAATTATTTGTGCTCCAAACTAGTTCAGCCTTGCATACTTCTTCTTGTCCTCTTTAATTTAGTTTATTTTGTAGTGTAGCAATTTCCTTGGACATGAAAATATTTTATCCAGCACATTCATCTTCCTTCTCTCTGCATCTGTTTCTGACTCTGCCTTCTTCTTCCCAGCATTCCTCTCCCCTCAAAATTCTGTCTAGCTATTGGTACATCAGTTCTTTAAAAGAGTAATATATTTTCATATTATACAAAAATACTGTTCCATGGCTGTGCTGCCTGGAAATGGCTCAGACCAATTGTACCCCATAGACGGGATACTCTCTAAATGTTGACCTTCTTGTAGTTTGTGCAGTGAATGTTATGCTTCCAGCACTTTTGAATTGTCACCCATACTGTGGTGATCTTTGATGATGCAACTGTTTTTTAAGTCATTTCTTCATCTGTACATAATTTCTATACCATATTCCTGCATTTAACCTCCCTAAAACTCAATGGTTCACCAAGTTGGACATTCATGTAAACATTACTTTGGTCTGCCATGCCTCTTTTTCTGAAATAAATGTACTTGTGGGTGTTGGATCCACCCAGGAAAGGTCTATTACAATTGGTTATAATTATAATTGTTATATTGGTTATAAACTATAGTGTTCATGCAAAATTAGAGAGACAGTTTTGGATAGAAAACTGAAGTTACTTCCTGTAAAAAATTAAGAGTAAATCTTCTTTCATTTCTATAGAGTCAAAATAATATCATAAAAATATTAAACACAAATCCAAAGAAAAAAATTGCAAAGCACAAATACAATAGATAATTGGTATCGAAAATAGCACATATAACTTCAAAATTCAATAATAAGAAAACCATCAACTAATTTCTTAACCGTTAGCAAAATTCTTTTGAATAACTCATGAAAGAACATATAGAGGGCAAAATACATTTGAAAATTCCAGCTAATGAGTAGCATTTAAGAGCTGTAAATTATAACAACAATAACTTGCCACCATGCTCCTATAGAAGGAATTAAAATTATATGGAAAAACTGAACTGTCATGCATTGCAGGTTGGAGGTAAATCTTCTCTGGAAGAAAATTTGGCCATTTCTAACAAAGAAAAAATACACTTACTGTTCTATACAGCATCAATATTTAATGGCATTTGCATAAATAAGTTAAAAACTTAAGCTCTAAACATATGAGAATGAACATATACTGCATTTCCATTTATAGCATACAATTTGGAACAAACCAAAATGCTAGTGAACAAAGAAACAAACTTCATTAGGTCCATTAAATCATGTCACATTTTGTTAACATAGAGTATTGATTTAGAAGACATGAAGGAAAATGGAATGGATTTTGCCAAGAGCAAGATGCCAAACTGAAAAGTTCCTTATTATACTCTTTCAAGAAAAAGGTACCATTAAAAGAAGAGAGTTTGGTGGTCTCCCGTTAGATCTGTCCCACCGTCTCAATGGGTAAACGCACTCCTCACGGTCCTGACTTCCTTGCTCATGATCTCCCTCCTTTTGCTCCTCATCGGGACCTTGGGAGCTCAGTCCGGTGCTCCTATGTGGGGCTCTGTCATTTTCTCCATCCAATGCCAGGTGAAGGTTCTATGGTGATATGCAAGATATTCATGAGTATGGCAATAGGATCTGGACATTTCTGGCACCCTCTCCTCAGCTGCCCAAGGACCTAGCTGGGGGCGTCTTCCTGGCCACCTGGGAACCCCTCTAGAGTCAAGTCTCTGCCAACCCTAGAATGGCTCCCTTAAGTAAGATATATAATTCCTTGTTCCCATATCCACCCTTCCTATATCCCAACCATCCTATTCCCCCAAGCTCTTCCCATCCTCCACTTCACACTTTTCTCGCCCCATCCCCCCTCCCCCCATCCCACCTCAAGTCCAGTTGGAATGGAACTGATGGAACAGGGGACCAAACCGGACTCTCTGAATGTGGCTGACGGTGGAGGACGACTGAGAAACCAAGGACAACGGCAATGAACGTGAATTCTACAGCATGGACGGGCTCACTGTGAGCCTTAACCTTCACCTGGCGATGGATGGAGATAGAGACAGAACCCCATATTGGAGCACCGGACTAAGCTCCCAAAGTTCTGATGAGGAGCAGAAGGAGAGAGATCATGAGAAAGAAAGTCAGAACTATGAGGGATGCGTTCACCCACTGAGACGGCAGGACAGAACTAACGGGAGACCACCAAGTCCAGTTGGAATGGGACTGATGGAACATGCGACCAAATCGGACTCTCTGAAAGTGGCTGATGGTGAAGGCTGACCGAGAAGCCAAAGACAATGGCGATGGGCTTGGTCTCTACGACAAGGACGGGCTCTGTGTGAGCCTTGTCAGTTTGGTTGCTCACCTTCCTGGACCTGGAGGGAGTTGGGAGGACCTTGGACTCAACATAGTGTAGAGAACCCTGATGGCTCTTTGGCCTGGAGAGGGAGGGAGTTGGGGTATGGGTGGAGGGGAGGGGAGGGAAGGGGGAGGAGGAGGGGAGGAGATGGCAAGTTTTAATAAAAATGAATAAACTGGAAAAAAAAAGAAGAGAGTTTGTCAGCAGCATAATGTGCAGTGGCCGGCAGGCATTGAAGTAGAGAATGGTACTGCGAGAAAAATCGAGGCAGAGAGGTTGACAGACTTGGTCTCAACAGGCAGAGACTGCTCTATTAGAACTAGATTCTCCCCGCTCCTCATTTAGCATGAAGCAGGTTGAGGGCATTTAGAGTAGTTGGGTGATATGTATAAATGTGTACGAGCAGGACAATGGTCTGGGGGCCCAGAAATTCTTTATGCCCAGGGGCTGTAGCCCAATACAGCATGACTCAGTTCCTCATGATCTGAGGCTGTTATCCAAGAGAAGTGTGTAGACATTAAAATGGAAAAATTGTGTATGATATTACTGTTCAAAAGATACAACTATGATCATTAGATGATATTAGAGCTACCTCTGTGAAATCTGTAACATATAATAACAAGAGCAAAATTCAGTATAAACTTTGGCAATTAAAGTTATGTTATAAGTTTGAAAACATACCACACTTAAGAGATGTATTAACAATAAGAAAAGCATAACAGGGAGTAGGAATAAGCGAGAAATTTCTGTTCTTTCTTTTCTGTAAGTCTAATGATGCTTTTAAAAAAAGAAACAATATCTAGTAGTGTCAATAGAAATGACTCAGTCATTGAGAGTGCCTACTAACCTTTCAAAGGAAACAGATTCAGTTACCAGCACCCACATCAGGTGGTTCATAACTTCATATAAGTCTAACTCAACTCCAGGGATTACAGTGTCCCCTTCTGGACTCCATGGGAATTTACACGCATGTGGAAAACACAGGCACACACATACATACAAACAGACTGAGAGAGAGGGAATAATACAGTCCATAAATAAGATAAAATTTTTCAAATAATATAATTTTTAAAGCATTACATGAATCCATCTTTAATTCTTAATATCCATTAACAAATCATATATCTATTATATTTAAACCAAGATAAATGAAATAAGATGATAGAACCAAAAAAAGAAAATTACTTTACGATAAAAGTAGACAAGTATTAGAGAAATGTTCCAGTGACTGAGAGGCAATATGAGGAAGTAATATTGTTAAATGTGTTCTGTTTTTATGGGTTTTAGGTAAATAGGTGTTCATCTATAAGGTTATATATGCTAAAGGTACATTTTATTCATATTTATTTCAATAAATTGCATAAAGGTACCAAAGAAAGTAGAAGACAATGTGAGAAGAAATGTAAAAATTTTAATTGAGAGAGAAATTTGAAATAGCTCTCTTTGATTGATAGAACAAATAGAGGTTGTTTACCAGTCTGCTCTTCACAGTGCTTCCAAGCCATCTCGGGTTACACTGTGATATTCTGCCTCAAAAACCACAACAAAAACAAGAAAAATAATCAAACAGGATTTGAAAGTTCAGAACAGTATGATCAACAAAATTGACATAGATAAATAGAGATGTATAGATAATTACTTGTCATCGAATATAATTTATGAACACAGTTTAATCAAATATGAAGCCAATAACCCACATCAATCAGCGTTTTAATGCTTGTCTTTGCTTGGCTAATTAAGATATGACTGGTAATAAACATTAGAAAATATTTTAATTGAGCAGATACATGATTTTGAGTTGACTGCTTTACACATATTCAATAGTTTCAATATTTACAGTAGTTTCTGTACTGTGGACAGCTCTCTGTTCTTGGAAGGAATTGCTTAGGGAAATTCTGGGTTAATACACAGAAACTGAGACATCTGTTGTCTACGTGGGTTAGATAATGCCTCTAGCTGAAAGCATAACTTGGCAGTGTTTCCAAGCATAACTGGTATAGATAGGATGGAAGATGCAAGACTGAGGATGTCATGCAGAACAGTTGAGTCCAAGCTTTGTGAAGGCTCTAAAACAGCTGCACAAAGCTATGAAGTGAATCTCTTGTAGCAGAAAACACAGGACATTGGAGATGCCATTCTGTAGGATATGAACAGAAGAGAGCTGTGATCAGGGAGTGGACCAGGACCAGGACCAGGATCTATATGATTTTAAGGCAAACGAAGGATGGATGTGGCTACTAAGTAACTAGGTTACTACTGAAACCTAGTTGATTACGTTATAGTTTCCAAACACTGAATGTACAACCACAGGATTTAGTGTTTACAGTGATTGATGGGTCTTGTTTTGGTGTGATTGTTCTGTGCTATACCCAAGTTCTCCCATTTTGAAATAGAAATGTTTACTTTATTTCACTATATGTTGGTCATGCATGAGTTTCTTTCTTTCTTTCTTTCTTTCTTTCTTTCTTTCTTTCTTTCTTTCTTTCTTTGTCTTTAGTAGACATGGAAAAACATTATGAACTCTTAAAGTGTTGGAACTGAGTATTGGAACTTTTCATGATTTAATATGCTCATAAGTCTGAAAGGACAAAGCATTTGATTTTATGGATTAAAAGTAAAGTGTTTGTTTATGATATTGACAGGAGTGGAGCTATGATAGATAGGGTTGCTTGTCAACTTGACAGAATATATTGTTATGCCCAGATCGTAGAGTAATTTATGAATGATTTCCCCAGTCTTTCCTCCAAAATTCAACCAATTGGGAAACAAGTATTCAAACACATGAACCTAGGGTGACCATTCTCATTCAAACCACCACATTTTATTCCCTGGCCTCCGTAGGTACATTACCAAGTCATAATTTAAAATGCAATTTCAAAAGTTCTTCAATTCTTTCAGACTCTCAATACAATTTAAAAGTTCAAAATCTCTTCAGAGACTCAAGGCAATCTCTTAATTTCCCCCCGGAAAATCAAAAAGCAAAATTACATACTTCCAAAAGCCAATGGCATATATACATTACCTTTTAAGAAGAGCGGAATAAAGCATAGTAAGAAAATATTAGACCAAAGTGAGACTGAAAACCAACAGGGAAAACTCCAAGTCCTGTCACTTGATAGCCAAAGAAAAAGAGTTTAGATTGTTTAGAAAGAACTTCCAGCCTTTCTGACTGAGCACAATTCTCTCTTAGGCTGCCCCCATTTCCTAACTCTCAAAGGGAGACATTCCAAGACTTGGGCATTCTGGAGTTTCCATTACTATCCAGGCATCACCTTTATAACTTCTTTAAATGACTTTCAGGGTCTTCACACAGGGATCTACTGCACCCCCCTGCCACAGCAGGTCTCCTTAACCACAGAGGACAATTCCACAACTGAGTTCTGTCTTACATTTTACTTTTATTTGGAATCCTTTTAGACACAAAAGCCAGAA
Organism: Arvicola amphibius; assembly: GCF_903992535.2. Taxonomy (NCBI): domain Eukaryota; kingdom Metazoa; phylum Chordata; class Mammalia; order Rodentia; family Cricetidae; genus Arvicola; species Arvicola amphibius. Next base: position 77,740,657 of record NC_052047.1, read on the forward strand.
TCACGTGGGTGACATTTCCATGTTTGCCTACACAAAGGGTGTGTGCTCCCTTCTCACAGCATTGATTTTAATTGGAATAAGCTTTCTTTTGTAGTAGCTTTATAGGAACAGACAATTCCTTAGGTATTTCTTTTTTACAAGTTGTAAGATTAGCTGGGTAGGGACTTGCTCTGAATGTAACACTCCCATCATTTTACCCTGAATCAAGCATCTTATTTCTTTCAGCACAAGCTTTGGCTAAACATTAAATTTCCTGGTGATCCTTTTCTCTTCAAGTTTGACATTATCTATTTCCTTTCCTTTAATGCTCCTGTTTATTGTAGACTTTCATAACAGTGATTACAAGGTTGTTTTGAAATCTCCCTTGCCAACAAAACAGTCCAAGATAATTTAGCCTTGGGCAACATATTAGGACAAGGAGAAAAGCAGACCTAGTCTTTGCAAAACTATCATAAAAATGTTCTCTGTCACAGTTGCTAATAATATCTTCTCTGAAACTCTTGGTCTTAGCCTCCAGAGTTCACATTGCTTTGAACTCTGTTGTCTTCCTTTCTCCTTCTAGAATAGCCTACTAAGCCCAGCTTACCACATTCAATTCCTTTTCTAGTCCCAAGACACAACGTTTTCCAAATTCCTCTAAAAAAGTTTCATAGTCAGACATTTGTCCACTCCCTGATATCAACTTCAGTATTGGTTAATGTTTAATTGTGTGCTGAAGCAGCATAAGTAAGGCATATTAAATAATAATGTGTTCATTTGAGACTCATGATCCATTCCCATCATGGCAGGAAATATGTCAACAGGGAGGCCGGCATGACATCGGAGCAATAGCTGAAGTCTGACATCTAGATTAAAGGAGGCGGAGATGGAAAAATCTCTGGGAATAGTGTGGTCAGTCTTTGAAACCCTAAAGTTTGCCTCCCATTATATTCATATGTCCTCCAACAAATTCATTACCTCTTAATCCTTCTCCAATAGTTTTACCAAATGACTAAACGTTATTCGAATATATGAGCCTTTCAGGAGACCATTCTTATTCAGCCCAGAAAAACACGGAAACAAAATATGTAAAATATTCCATGTAGAAACTTTAATACTGAACATATACTACAATAATAGTGCCCAGTGTTAGACAAAGGCATATAACAAAACTGCCTTGAATTTTCTAGGTTCTGTGTGCACATATGCATATGTTCTTGTGTATATGGGGGTAAATATAAGATTGTGAATATGTAAATGAATACCAATCAGTTAAACTTTCATTGTGTTATTTCTTCCAGAAAGAGAATATCAACTTTTGAACCTATTTTGTTTTATTATGTATAAAATGCCATGAAATGAGTTGTTACCTATGACTTTTTAGATCAAACATGCTATATAGATCTTAGATGAAAATTAATCCTTATGTGAAAACTCAATTAATCTTGCCACACACTGAGGAAAAATTCTATTTTAAAAATGACTTCAGGGGCTGGAGAGATGGCTCAGAGGTTAAGAGCATTGCCTGCTCTTCCAGAGGTCCTGAGTTCAATTCCCAGCAACCACATGGTGGCTCACAACCATCTATAATGAGATCTGGTGCCCTTTTCTAGCATACAAACATACATGGAAGGAATGTTGTATACATAATAAATAAATCTTTAAAAAAATTAAAAAAATGACTTCAGAGTATTAATAATAGTAAATATGCTTAAGAAACAACCCATTAACTACCAACTTTATTTTTTTTCACAGTTTAGAAGACAGAATCTGGGACTTATTCTGTGGTCTAGATGATATAGTTTGAGAAATTTATGGTGCTAACCCATGACAATAATTTTAGGAAAAGAATTTTCAAAAGATAATAAATATAACAAACAAAAGTAGAGTATATCATGGAGAAGATTCATGCAAGCTGATGTTTGAATCTAAATAAAGACAGTCTCCAGGGAGAGATCAGTGTATTAACTTTTACACACCTGAGAATAATAAGTATTGCTTGGTATTCTAAACTGGACCAGAACTAAGCTCATTACTTAATCTCCTTCCTCAATAACATAAAAGAGGCAAAGTGATGTGGCCAGATGAAGAGTATACACACAGCAAATTTGTGTTCACACTGTTCAAACAGGTAGAACCAAGTGCCTTTCTTATAAGCAACAGTGCTTGGCCTGTTGAAGAGGCAATTGCTGCCACTATTAATAAAGATTTGTTTTTTTAATTTCTTCTTTAAAATCCAGGAAAACGTAGCCTCTACTACAAGATAAAATTGTAACAAGAGAGTAGGATATAATGAGAAGTATGGCACATGAAGAAAGTCGAGAAGTTGTAGACAGTCAACAATAGCAGTAATTAAAAGGAACCGTGTCTATAAAATTGATTAAAGGAAATTGATATTTTATATAATAACAAGGGAAGAAATTTTATTGAAACATGGGAGAAAGAGTTGGTCTGAGATCATATCTTAGTGGTAGAACATTTTTCTAGAATGCACAAAGCTCTGTATTTGATCCTTTTTGCTTCAAAAGAAAAGAGATGTATAAGTAAGTCACAAAAGTTACAATACAAAGAAGAAAGACTATTTTTCCTATCGTTTTGTTGTTAGTGTACAAAGCAATTGGTTTCATCTTGTGATGTGGAATATTATGTTAATTATGTAAAGATGTGTTACATGTTTTATGCTGCAGAATATTACTTTAACTCTGTAAATGTGTTGTGTGTTGCATTTGTTTTTGTTGTATTTGTTTATAAGTATGTAAGAATGTATGCTTAATCATGTAAAAATGTGTTGCATTTGTTTCATATTGCCTGCCTGATTGCTCCAATAAAGAGCTAAATGGCAAATAGCCAACCAGAGAAAAGGTACACAGGACTGGCAGGGAGAGAGAATAAGTAGGAGGAGAAATCTAGGCTCAAGAGACAAGAGAAGAAGAGAAGAAAAAGAGAAAGTAGGGAGAAAGAGGAAGTCTGCAAAAAATGTGTACAAATGCTCCATAGGTTTATAAAAATAAAATAAAAAGGAAGACACTGGCCAAAAACAGATACTGCATCACACTTAGTAGACTAGCTACTATCAAAGAGAAACAAAACAAATATCAATATTAAACAGAGAAAACAACTAGTGTTGGTGGGAACAAGACAAACATCTACGAGTTAGGACAAGGAAAAGAAAGCTAATATGCATTGTTTGCAGAAGACCGTATAGACTGCTATTGAAAATAAGGTATTATTATCTATTCAAATGATTCCTGTCTGAAGGCGTTGAAAGTAAGTTCTTAACAAGACATCTGTAGACCTTTATTTACTGCAGTGTTATTCACAATAACTAAGACGTTCAAGCAATCCACACTCATCAGCATATAAAAATAAAACAATAAAATATGGACTGTACAAAGTTAGAATGTTATTCAGATAGAGCCAGAAATGAAATGCTGTAATTTATATGACAATATGAGGAACTTTGAGGACAAAATGCTAAGTGAACATATGGATACATGAGATAAATACTGAAGGCAGAGGGTAGATTTTGCTGAGGTAGGGGTTCAGGGATAGTGATACAGAATTCACTTTCATAGTGCAAGATGAGATGAAAAGATTGGAGGTTGAAAATGATGAGTATACAACACTGTAACTATATTTAAAAGCACTGAACTGGGTAATTTGTTAAGGTGTTAAATGCCTTAAAACGTTATTGAAAATCATGTACAAATGCTTGGCACAAATTTCATGTTGATATGTATGCTAAAGACTTGGTTTTTAATGTTACTTTCTTATTACCTGTTACGTACTTTTTTTGCTTCAAACTTAGTTTAGACATGGCTGGCTGCAAATTCTTGCAATCTTCCTGTCTCTACATCTTGAATACTTTGATCACAAGTGATTAGCACCATGTCTTGTTGACTAAATGTTTATATTCGAAATTAGTGGCAGTTATTTTTGCTTCTCCTGGCCTGAGTATTATATGTAGTATTAGAAAATGTTTATTAGTATTAAAAATACTAATTACATTATTTGAAACTCTTTGTAGACCCCCACCCCATATTCTCTGTAATACCTGTTTACTTTCCATCCTAAGCAAGGGAAATTGAATGTTCATAAGGTGAAGTCACTTGCTAGGATACAGAACTCAGAATCATTACTTAGGCATCTCAAGTCTACCGTCTTTCCATTTATTTTTTACTGAGCTTTATATATGTGCTGTATTTTCAATACAGTCTGTTTTTATAAATTGAATTTCAGCCGGGAAGTTGTACTTTCTGAACAATAAATATGACACAGGAAAATCTTCTTGCCTTCCAGGCATGACCCAGTTTATGGAAAACAGAAATCCTTTCACTATGTTAGAAGCTTGAAATAATGAAAATGGCACTTTCTATGCTAGCCAGAAAGTGAAGAACTTTGTGGCATTAGGTGTAGACAACCATTGGAAAAACAAATGTGAAACTATTTGTCTTTTGTGTCAGTTTGCTTCTTAGCTGTAAATACTTCCCTAATATCCCATTTTGATTCTTGTCTCTGACATACTTGTTTGTTATGCTGTTGGTGCTGATGATCAAACCTAGGGCTAAATGCTTGAAGGCTAAGTGTTACAAGACTGATCTATGAACCAACTCCTAAAATACATATTTGTGAGTCACATTATTAACTATTGAACAGTCTAGTTTTTTTTTATTAAACAGGCACATTTTTAACGAAAGCCTCTTCCATTTTTTTTACACAATCTTACAAAAATGTGTTCCATCTGTAGTGATTGATTGGCATAGACATACTCCTTATATGGTCTTTTCTGAACTTCAGTAAAAGCTCTTCATATGCAAAAGGGTGGGGAAAACAACACAAAGAATGAGTGTATGTCCACAACCCTCTAGGTGGCCTTCTCTCTGTTTTCAGCAATTGGTATGTTAAGGTGTGATGTTTTTATCTCTCTATGTTTTTGATATAAAATTGGAGAAGTACCCAATTCATTAACGTCACTGAATAAATTAGTAGGGAGGGAACTACATTTCATACAGTCCTAAGTGACCCTACATTATTTCTGTAGTCAGCTTATCACAGTACACCTAGAATTGATTTATTTCTTTTTATTTTTATCTATCTATCTATCTATCTATCTATCTATCATCTATCTATCATCTGTCTGTCTGTCTGTCTGTCTGTCTGTCTGTCTATCTGTCTATCTATCTGTCTATCATCTATCTATCATCTACCTACCTACCTATCATCTATCTATCTATCTATTTGTTTTTTGAAACAGGGTTTTCTCTGTGTAGCTTTGGAACCTGTTTTGGCACTAACTCTTTTAGACCAGGCTGGCCTCAAACTCACGGAGATCCTACTGCCTCTGCCTCCCGAGTGCTGAGATTAAAGGTGTGCACCACCAGTGCCTGGCTCAATTAATTTATTTCTAAAGGGAGAGCGATGTGCAGGATAAATATGAATGTATTTTTAGAGCTGGTATCATTTATTTTAAAGATTTTTGATTGAGTGTATGTGTTACTCTGTGTGTGAGCACATGCACATGTGAATGCCGATGCCTAAGGAGTTCAGAAGAGGGCACTGTGTCTCCTGGAATTAGAGTGACAGGCAGATCTGAGCTTCCCTGTTTAGGTGCTTGGTGGTGGTCTCAGGTTCTCTGCAAGAGCAGTACATGATCTTTACTTCTAAGCCATGTCTCCATGATCCAGTACATATTTAAATTAATTTCTCTAAGCTGAACAACATTCACTGTATTAAACAGTAAACAAATCTCATAAGATATCTTTGTTTTTTAAATTCATCTAAAACTTATGAAATTAGTATACATTTTCAGTACTAAATATTGGTGAAAATAACATAAGGTTAAGTTGTGCTACCCTTTTAATAGACACATCATTGTACATAACATGTCATAATTAATTTCAATTAAAATTAAGACTATTTATCAGCAGTCTCTTCTGGAAATTACAAGTCATTTTCTTAATTTAGGTGAAAGTTTGTATATTAATTAAACCACATTGGGTTTCATTAATGGTTTTAATTTATTAAAATATTGATAATAAAATAACTATTCATCTTTCCATTTCATTTAAATAAAAGCCATGATTCTTAATACAGTCTGTGAGTGCATTATAATGACTTTTCATGTGAAAATGAGTTTCCCTCCTGTGTCTTTGATGCACATGGTTGGTCTAGTCTTGCTCTTTCTTGATTATACTAATAAGCTACTCTATTAGTTCTCTGACTATAGGTATCAATTGGCCTGCAAACAATAGCTCTCCAGACATCCATTGAGTGACACCTCCTTCTCACTTTTCACTTTCCTTAATGAAATTCTCATAGATTCTGTACATCCTCCTCCACGATGTTCAAACTGCCAAACTACTAGAAATTTCCACAAATATGTCATACTTTTCTGAAGGCGTAAATCACAAACAATCCCACACCAGTTTGGAATTATGATTAATAGAATGGTTATTTATTTTAAGGGGAAAAAACTTACAGATCACTGTCCCAGACAACAGCCCTCTGCGCAATCAGGAAGGGAGCCTAGTTGCTGGAAGCAGAGCCAGAAGCCAGAGAGCGAGTGAAGGGAAGTGGCCACATTTTTAAAAAGAGAAACCACGCCCCAATGGGCTGGTATCTCAGCGGCTATTGGCTGAAGGAGCAGAAGGAGCTCCTGCAACACCTTTCTGAATATCACTTAATATTTTTATTTTAATTAAAATGCAATTACATCATTTTCCCTTTCCTTTCCTATCACTAATGGCTTCCCATGTCATCTCTTCCATACCCTCTCATACTCCCTTACAAATCTGTGGCCTCTTTCCCATTGGTTAATTTTTTTATTTTTAATTGCATAAATTTATAATTATAATCTGTTGCATACATTTTTAACTTATTAAGGGGTCATGCACTTTCTGCACCTCACGTGTCTGGAATTACCATGATAGTCAGAGCTAAGTATGACTATCATCATGGTTTTAAAATAAATTCATTATCTTTTTTGTTGATTTTTATTGAGCTCTACATTTTGCTCTTCTCCCCTCCCTGCCTCTCCCCTCCCATTTCAACCCTCCCCCAAGGTCCCCATGCTCCCAATTTACTCATGAGATCTTGTCTCTTTCTACTTCCCATGTAGATTAGATCTATGCGAGTCTCTCTTAGTGTTCTCATTGTTGTTTAAGTTCTCTGGGATTGTGGTTTTGTAGATTGGTTTACTTTGCTCTATATTTAAAATTCACCTATGAGTGAGTACATGTGATAACTGTCTTTTTGTGTCTGGGTTACCTCACTCAAAATAATGTTTTCTAGCTCCATCCATTACCTTATGGAATGTACCTCCCTTTTAGATATTATTCGTCCTTCCAACAGTTTTCTACCTGGTTTAAGCCCTACGTATCTATTTGAGTCTATGCTCACTTTGCCCTTCTAGAGCATGTTCTGTGACTGGAATCATAGACTGTACACTGCTTGATAGGCACAAGGGGTATTCTTAGTGATTGGCTATGAGATTAATACCATTATGAATATGTTTGCATAATGTTTTATAGGAAGGCTTTTTATCAATATGGGATATGTATCTAGAAGTAAAATTCTGACTAATATGACAATTTTGTTTTATAATATTTATGAAATATACCTGTCTATCACAGTGACTGATCCTAGCCAGTGAGTTCTGCCAAGTAGCTTCTAATTGTAGTTTTGATTTTCAAGTCTGTGCTGAATAATGACAATTATCTTTCCATGGATTAGAGAAGTTTTGTATCTTTTAGAGATGCATATCTACTAAGACTTTTACTGGTATATTTGTATTTTTCTGTTATTGAGTTGTTATTTCCCCACATCATGACACATAGGACATAGGTATACTTTGCAATGATTTCTTTCTTGTAAGCTGTCTTTTCACTTGCTAAGAGCACCAATTATTTTAATCTTTAAAAAGTCAAAATGTGTAAGTTTTACTTTCTTGCCCATATTTTGATGCTATAGCTACAATACCCACTGCTAATTCTAAAGTCAGGAAAGTGTTTCTGTCAATGAGTTTTATAAATCAATCTTTCATTCTTTTATGTGTTTTGCATTATATGAGAAATTTTGTCAGGTATTGTCTTATTTCCTTAATTTTATTCTCAGTGTGTTCATTGTATATGGGAACAACTGATATTAGAGCTTAATCATGTGTCTCGTGCCATGACTGAGATAACTTTCAAGTCCTACTGATTTTTGTAGATTTCCTAGTATTTTCTGTATTCCAGATAGGTGGTTTTTATTGTCAAATGAAAGAAAGCACATTACCCTTCTGTCTAGTACAGATGCCTCTTATTTATTTTGTTATTGTGCTACCCTGTTACAAAGTCAAAAATAATCAGTAAAAGCTTGTTTTTCTTCCCCTGACATTGCAGGGTCAAGTCTCTGTTCTTTTGCTATTGGACATACTATCTCACGTGTACTAAGAACCCATGAACTGGTAACATGAACTTTTAACAATTGCCCCTTACCTGTCTGTAATAAAAACCAGTTCCTAGTTGAGGAACATGTAATTAAAGGGTATGAATACTGCAAGAAGGCATTTTTCCTATGTCTATTCATATATTATACAATCAAAAATGTTTGACCTATTAACTGACTTGGAGTGTTAAGCCAGCCTGTTTTTCTTAGAAAAATTCCACTGTACCGAAATGCATCTTATTTTTCACATTGGTAACCATTGATTGCTATTGTCTTCTAAAGGTTTCTCCATTTATAGTCACAAGATACATTTTCTTATAACATTTGAAGTTACTTTTTCATTAGGATAACTCTTGGCCCACCATAATAATTTGTAAATGTTCTTCTTGTCTTTTCTTTCTGGAAAATTTCCATACTTCACAATTTTAAATTTTTTGCCTAATTTTTTTTTGAGACAGGATTTCTCTGCAACTTTGGTGCCTGTCCAGAAACTAGCACTTTTACTCAAGGCTGGCCTTGAACTCAATAATCTGCTTGTCTCTGCCTTCTGAGTGCTGGTATTAAAGGCATGTTCTACCACCTGGCATTAGATTAGTATTTATTTTATTTTATTAGATTTTTAAAAAATACCAATACAAGTTCCCATTCCCTCTTTTCCTTCTATTCCCTCCACACACCCTCCCATCCCATGCCCATCCAATTCTCACAGAGGGTAAGGCACATTGCTTTGTGGAAGTTCCAAGGCCCTCCCTACTATATCTAGGCTGAGCAAGATATACATCCAAAAAGAATAGGATCCCCCAAAGCCAGTATGTACAGTAGGGATAAATCCTGATTCCACTATCAGTAGCCCCTCCATGTGCCTCAGCAATTCAACTGTCAACCACATTCAGAGGGTACTAGTTTGGTCCTATGTTTGTTTCCTACCAGTCCAGCTAGAGTTGATGAGCTCCCATTAGCTGAGGTAAACTGTTTTAGTGCGTGAACCCATCATGGTCTTGACCTCTTTGCTTATATTTTCATTCCTTCTATTCTTGAACTGAACTTTGGAAGCTCAGTACAGTGCTCGGATATGGGTCTCTCCCTCTGTTTCTATCATTTGCTGGATGAAGGTTCTATGGTGATATTTAAGATATTCATCAGTCAGACTACAGGGCAAGTCAAAATTGGACCCCTTTTCCTCTATTGCTTAGGGTCTTGGTCAGGGTCATCTTTGTGGTTTCCTGGAAATTTCTCTAGAGCCATGCTTCTGCTACCACTAAAGTGGCTCCTTCAAGCAAGATTTCTCTTTTCTTGCTCTCATCTCTGTTCCTCCTCCATCTCAACTATCCCATTCCCTCAAGTTCTCCTCAACCCTTCCCTCTCTTCTCTTCTTCCCCTTCTACTTTCACTTCTCCCCCTACTCCCATGCTTCCAATTTTATCAAGTACTCCTATCTATTTCCAATTTCCAGGTGGATCTCTATATATTTTTCTTTGGGTTAATATTATTACTTATCTTATCTAAGATCATGAACTATAGGCTCATTGTCTTTTGTTTATAGCTAGTATCCACTTATGAGTGAGTATATACCATATTCATATTTTGGGTTTGGGTTACTTCATTCAGGATAGTGTTATTTAATTCCATCCATTTGCATGCAAAATTCAAGATATTGTTTTTTATAGTTGAGTAGTACTGTAATGTGTAAATGTGTCACATTTTCTTTATCCATTCTTCATTTAAGGGGCATATAGTTTATTTCCAGGTTCTGGAAAATAGTTGAACATAGTTGAACAAATGCTTTTGTAGTATGATTGGGCATCTCTTGGGTATATGTTCAAGAGTAATATTGCTGCATCCTGAGGTAGGTTGAGTCCCAATTTTCTGAAAAACCACCATTCTGATTTGCAAAGCGGTTCTACAAGTTTGCATCCCCACCAGCAATGGATGAATGTTTCCCTCACTCCACATTTTCTCCAGCATAAGCTATCATTGGTGTTTTTGATATTAGCCATTCTGACAGATGTAAGATAATATCTCAGAGTTGTTTTAATTTTCATTTTTCTGATGGCTAAAGAACATTTCCTTAGGTATCTTTTGAACATTTGAGATTCTTCTGTTGAGAATTCTCTGATTAGTTCCATACCCCATTTTTAATTGGGTTATTTAGAACTTTAATGTCTAGTTTCTTTAGTTCCTTATATATTTTGGATATCAGTCTTTGTTTGATGTGTGGTTGGTGAAGATGTTTTCCCATTCAATAAGCTGCCTTTTTTTCTCATAGACTGTCTCCTTTGCTTTACAGAAGCTTCTCAGTTTCAGGAGGTCCCATTTATTTACTGTCACTCTCAGGGTCTGTGCTACTGGGGTTATGTTTAGGAAGAGGTCTCCTGTGCCCATGCATTGAGGACTACTTCCCACTTTCTCTTCAGTAAGGTTCAGTGTGGTCGGATTTATATTGAGGTCTTTAATTCATTTGGACTTGAGTTTTGTGTATGGCGATAGATATGGATCTATTTTCATTCTTCTACAAGTTGACATTCAGTTATGCCAGCACCATTTATTGAAGATACTTTCTTTTTCCCATTGTATAATTATAGCTTCTTTGTAAAAAATCAGATATTCATAGGTGTGTGGATTAATATCCCAGGTCTTTGATTCGATTCCATTGGCCAACCTCTCTGTTTCTCTTTTATTGATTTCAGCCCTCAGTTTGATTATTTTCTGTCTTCTGCTCCTCCTGGGTGAATCTGCTTCTGTTTATTCCAGAGTTTTCAGGTGTGCTATTAAGTCACTAATGTGAATTTTCTTTGTTTTCTTTATGTGAGCACTTAGTACTATGCACTTTCCTCTTAGCACTGCTTTCTGTGAGCCCTATAGGTTTGGATACATTGTGCCTTCATTTTCATTAAATTCAAGGAAGTATTTAATTTCTTTATTTTTTTATTTTTCCATTCAAATATTTACACTTCCTCCCCTCCTCCCATTCCCCTCCTGCTCCTGCACTCACCCTCCTCTCTTCCCTCCTCCTTAAGAGAGGGCAGGGAACCCTGCCCTGTGAAAAGTCCAAGGCCCTCCCTGCTACATCCAGGCCTAGGAAGCTGTGCATCCAAATTGACTAGGGTTCCAAAAAGCCAGTACATGCAGTAGAAACAAGTCACAGTGCCTGTATCAATGGCTTCTCAGTCAGCCCCCATTGTCAGCCACATTCAGAGAGTCCGGTTTGATCACATGCTTGTTCAGTCCCAGTCGAGCTGGATTTGGTGAGCCCAGGGGTGGTTCAGTAGTTCATTGTTCAATTTCAATGAGTTTGTAGGCTTTCTAAGAGTAGTATTGTTGTTAAATTCTAACTTTAATTCATGGTGATCCAATAAGATACAGGGGGTTACACCAATCTTTTTATATCTGTGGATGTTTGCTTTGTTACCAAGTTTGTGATCAATTTTAGAGAAGGTTTCATGTGGTGCTGAGAATTATTATGTGTTTAGGTGTAATGTTTTATAGATATCTGTTAAGTCCATTTGATTCATGGCGTTTGTTAGTTCTCTTATTTCTCTGCTAAGTTTCTGTCTGGTTGACCTGTCCATTGGTGAGAGTGGAGTGTTGAAGTCCCCTCCTATTAGTGTGTGAGGTTTGATATGTGATTTAAGTTTCAATAATGTTTCTATTCTATATTTGGGTGCTTTTGTATTAGGGGTATAAATGTTCAGGATTGAATTTACATATTGATGGATTGTTCCTGTTATGAGTATAAAGTGTCCTGCTCCATCTCTTCTGACTGATTTTAGTTTGAAATCAATTTTGTTAGATATTAGGATAGCTACACCCACTTGTTTCTTATGTCCATTTGATTGGAAATCCTTTCCCAACCCTTTACTGTGAGGTAGTGTCTGTCTTTGAGATTGAGGTATGTTTCTTGTATGCAGCAGAAGAGTGGATTCTTTTTTATTTTTTATCCATTCTCTTAACCTGTGTTTTTTTTGTTTTTTTGTTTTTTTATTTTGTTTTGTTTTGTTTTGTTTTGTTTTTCGAGACAGGGTTTCTCTGTAGCTTTGAAGCCTATCCTGGAACTAGCTCTTGTAGACCAGGCTGGTCTCGAACTCACAGAGATCCGCCTGCCTCTGCCTCCCGAGTTAACCTGTGTTTTTTATAGGTGAATTGAGTCATTGATATTAACTTATATTAATGAACAGTGGTTGTTAATTCTGGTTATTTTTCAGTAGTAGCCTTTATGTTTTTCCTCCTTTGGATTTTTCTGGTGGGGCTTATCAGATGCCTGTGTTTTTGTGGGAGGAGTTAGCTTCCTTGGGTTCAGGTTTTCTTTCTAGTACTTTCTGTAAGGTTGGGTTTGTGGAATTATATTTTTTAAATCTGTTTTTGTCAAGGAATACTTTGCTTTCTCCATCCCTGGTGATTGGAAGTTGTACTGGGTATAGTAGTCTGGGTTTGCATCCTTGGTCTCTTAGTGTCTGCAGCACATCTATCCAGGTTTTCATGTTTCCATTGATAAGTAGGTGTAATTCTGCTTGGTTTACTTCTATATGTTACCTGACCCTTTATCTTCGCAGCTCTTAATGTTCTTTCTTTATTCTGTATGTTTTATGTTTTGATTATTACATGGTGAGGTTTTTTTTTTTATCCAGTCTATTTGGTCTTCTGTAGGCTTCTTATACCTTCATAGGGATATCATTCTTTAGGTTGGGAAATTTTTATTCTGTGATTTTGTTGAATATATTTTCTGTGCCTTTGTGCTGGAGGTCTTCCCCTCTTCTATGCCTATCATTATTGGGTTTGGTCTTTTCATGGTGTCCCAGATTTTCTGAATGTTTTGTGTTAAAAATTTGTTGAATTTAATGTTTTTTTTTTGACTAAGGAGTCTATCTCCTCTATAGTTTAATGCCTGAAAATCTTTCTTCTTTCTTTTATATTCTGTTGGTTATACTTGTTTCTGTGGTTCCTGTTCATTTACCCAGATTTTCCATATCAAGAATTCCCTCAGTTTATGTGTTATTTATTATCAGTATTTCAATCTTCAAGTCTTGAACTGTTTGTTTCACATATTTGATTGTTTTTTCTTGATTTCCTTGGGTTTCTTTAAGGTATTTATTAACATGTTCCATATTTTTGTGTGTGTTTCCTTCGTTTCTTTAAGGGAGTTTTTCATTTCCTCTTTAAAGGTCTCTATCATTTTCATAAAGTTAGGTTTAAAGTCATTTTCTTCCTCTTCTGGGCTAGGATGTTCAAGTCTTCCTGTTGTGAGATCACTGGGTTCTGGTGTTACCATGTTGCATTTTAGGTTGTTGGAGGAATTCTTGCACTGATGCCTACCCACCTCTTCCTTCAAATGAGGCCAGTAGTATTTTTGTGTCTTGGTCTCATCCTTGCTGCTGCTGTCTGAGTGTTTGGGAGTTTTTCTTGGTCTGCTCTGTAATGTCAATGTCTGTCTCGGAAAGCCTCTGATATCTCTCTAATCCTACTCTCTTAATCTTCTCTCCTGGTTTCCTATCTTGGTGCTCTCTCTTCATTCCCTCTATGTTGTAGCAAGCTGTTGGTCCCCTCAGAATTATAGCAAGCTCTCAGCTCTTAGGCAGGCTGTGGCTATTAGCTTGGAGGGTCCAGTGGAAGGGTTTGAGTTTTTGGGGGAGCCTGGCTAGAGGAAACTCCCTGCTGACTAGCTAGGAAAGCATAGGAGGTTGGGGGAAGGGGCCAGGGTTTTGTCTTACTGTGGAGGTCCTAGAGAGTGGGGTGTTCTGCCCTGTGGCTGTTCACTCATCTTGTAAGTGCCCTCAGTATTGGAGCAAGCTGTGTTTCAGAGTTCCACAGAAGTTGCAGGAGGATAGGCAGTTTTGGGGCTGGGGTGTGGTTTTGTTCCATTGTGGAACAAAGGTTTTGTTCCATTGTGGAGGTCCTAGAGAGTTGGCTATCCTGCCATGTGTCTGTTCTTTAACCACTGAAGTCCCCTTAGTATTGGAAAATTAGTATTTTTAACTGTGTCTTATTTGTTTGAAAGTTTGATGTGTTGAACATATCATTAAATATTCCTATTTGTCAATTTCTTTTTGATTCTTATTTTGTAGTTTTTGTTATAATTTTTATTTTATCTCATGTTTGTAGTTTAGTGTAGAAGAATTGCTAATAGGTTTTTTTTTTTTTTTTTGGTTTTTCGAGACAGGGTTTCCCTGTAGTTTCTAGAGCCTGTCCTGGAACTAGCTCTTGTAGACCAGGCTGGCCTTGAACTCAGAGATCCGCCTGCCTCTGCCTCCCGAGTGCTGGGATTAAAGGTGTGCGCCACCACCGCCCGGCGCTAATAGGTTTTTTATAGTTGCTATAATTTCTGAAAAATCAGTAGTAATCTTTTTATTTTAGTTTTAATTCCAGTGCTTAGGGTTTTTTTTTCTTTTTTGTTAACTTTTTCAGTCTAGCTGAAGATAGTCAATTTCATTCAGCTAATCAAATAAACAGATTTGCTATTCTTGCTTGCCAATATTTAATGAATAATCTTTAACTTGTCCCTGCTAAAATTTATTAATACCTTCCTACTCCTTGCTTTGGAGTAGATAGTCCATCCTCCCTCCAGAATTCAATATGGAAAGTCATTCCCTCACTCTCCATCTTATTGCCCTATTTCCAAGTATTGTACACATATTTCCTAACATAGATATCTATAGAAACATAGTGGTTTTTGTTCGTTTGTTTGTTTTTCTAGTCTATTCTTATCTACACCCAGTTTTGACATGCTATGTTTTCATTGTCTATTGTCTCAAAATATTTTCTGAATTTCTAATTTATGCCATCTTTGATATACTTATATCATTTGTTAAGTTTCTAATATGTTTTCTCTAGTTCACTTATTTGCAATATGAATCACTAGTGTTAGAAGAGGTCTTTTGCTTTATTTCTAATATTAAAAGTTTATTTAGGCTTCATTCATGGTCTGAAATACAACTTATGAAAAATGTTTGTTAGGTATATTTTCCTGGGGAGATTGAAACAAATGCCTACTAACTTCAAGTTGGCACCTATTGTAGTACAGAAAATGTTTCCTTCCAAGTGTTGATCAGTGAGTCAATGAGTTTATCTGTGTTTCTTACTAGAACATGAGTAAAGAGCTACTTATAGAAGCGTAGATGAGGGGTAGCAGCAGTTCCTCATATTAAAAGCAGGACAGCTCATGGAAAATGGGTGTGAAATAAAATAGTATTCCTAATATATGCTACTGTACCTAATATTGCTGTGTTGAAGGAACAAATGATACATATAATGAAATCTTCCCATGTCATATTGGATCTTGTTATTGTTACCATTTTCCCTTTAATACCCATGACTTATTCCAGTTTTGGTATTTCTGCTTACAATCTACAAAAGTATTTATATATATACATATATATATATATATCAAAATTATATATATATTTGATTATATATAATAAAAATTATATATATAATTTATTATATATATTATGATTGCTGGAGTGTCTTACAGATTTGGAAAAAATATGTGAAAGTTAATAAAAATAATTTATATATACTTGAACAAAGGAACCTTATTTGAGTGGGAAAGGACACTTGGAAAAGTCCTAAGTTTGGGGGAAGTAAAAATTACAGGTACAGAGGTAGAATAATTCCCCACAAATTGTTAGCAAGTGATTTTCTTGAGGTTATTACCACTTATATTGTTCACATATCAGGACTAGATGGTAAGTTCCTTTTGTTGAAAATGAATTGATGGAAGAATGGGTTTATTTTGACTTATAGCTTGAGGTACAGTCTATCATGGTGGGGAAGTCAAGTAGAACAATCTTGAAGCAGCTGATTCTATTGTGTCTGCTGTTAGGAAGAAGAAAGAAATGAATTCTGCTCAACTAGCCTTCTCCTTTTCTGCAGCTTAAGTGAGAATCTCAGAAACAATGTTGTCCAGTGTCAGGTGGGTCTTTCTACCTCTGTTGTTTAGGCATGACCAGGAGCTTGTCTCCTGAGTGATTCTAAATCCCGTCATGCATCAGTCAAATTTCTGAAAAATTTCAGAACTACAAATGATTCAGAATCTAGGTGAAAAGCCCTTAAATATGTTTTATTGTTGAAGTTTTTTTTTTCTTAACTTGGTTTTAAAGTGTTTTGATACAAACACACACATACTCAGATACACACATTGTAAAATATAGAAATATAGATAGAAGTCACACAAACTAATCTACTTTCAACAATGTTATAAGCTTATTTAACAAATGACTATAACAAACTGAAGATAATTTATTGATGTTCTTCTTTTCTTCTTCAGACTGCACCACTTAAGAATTCACCGATCTTTATGAATTTGTGCATGTTTGGTTGCCTGCAATTGCATGTGCTATATTTGAAAACTGATGTTTAAAAGACATTTCTCCTATCACATGAATATTATTATAGATATGAAATTTCTCTAAGAGGGCATATTGATTGTGTTCTAATTTTCTTTCTTCTGCTGTGACAAAAACTTGTAACTGAAAACTGCTGAGGACAGGAAAGCATTGATTATAGTCCCTTATTGAAGGAAGTCAAAGTAGCAGTTCAAACAGGAGTTTAAAGCTGAAGCCACAGAGGAACACAGCTTGGTGTCTCACTGACCCTTAAACAACACTAGCTTCCTTATACAGCTCAGGACCACCTGTACAGAAAATGGTGCCGTGCATAGTTGCATAGTGGGTTGGACCATCCTACATTAATTAATCACTAAGACAACCCTCCACAGGCATGCCGGCAGGGTATATGATCAGGGCAAGCTCTTGGTTGCAAATACCATTTAAATGAGTCTATGCTGTTTAAATTTAACAATTAAGGTGATCAAAGATGAGGGTATTACAAATTATTGACTTTTTTTGTTGATTATAGAGAAGGCAAGTCTTGTACTGGTCATGTTTGAATAGTAATGTTGTTTACTCTATTTTTTTATGAAACCTCATTTCTTCTATACTTTAGTACAGATAAGTTTATTTATTCAAATTTTATATATAAATATAATTTTGTCTTCAGTTTGAATGCATTCTAATTGCTCTCTGTATGCAAACATATATATATATGTATATGTATATGTATACATCTAAACAAGTAGATTTGTTGAACTGTATAATTAATAATAGTGTAGTTATGTCTGTTTTACTCCCCTAAATGGTATCCAAAACATATTTTCATTTAAATACATATACCCTTCTCACTTTTTATATATAATTATTTTCTGGAAAACTTAAACCGCATTGGCTATTGTATTTGTACTATAACACAAACTAAAACTAATTAGCATATTGGCAATCTGTTATGTATTCCTTTATTGTCCTTTCTGATACTATTTGTTTACTAAAGTTTTATGTAATTTACCACCACTTCCCTTATGCTAAAAAATTTTCATTAGATATTACTTTTAAATTTATTTTATTTTTTAAAACAGTCTTATTTTACATACCAATCTGAGTTCCCTCTCCCAGTCTTCTCATCACTTCCCCTGCTTCCCATCCACTCTTCAGAGAGGCTAAGTCCTCCCACGGGGAGTCAACAAAGACTGTCACAACACTTCAGGCAGGGCCAAACCCTTCCACCATCTAGGCTGGGCAAAGTATCTGGTATCTCTCCATAGGGAATGGGCTCCAAAGAGGCAATTCATGCACCAGGGATAAAAATAATGGTTCTACTGCTAATGGTCCCACAAATGGCATAAGCCACACAATTGTCATCCACATTCTGAAGGCCTAGTTTGGTCTTACTCAGATTCCCCAGCTGTCATTCCTACTAGCTTCGGTCAACTGTTTCTGTGGGTTTCTTTATCATAGTCTTAGACCCTTTGCTCATAATATCACTCCTTCCTCTCTACAACTGGAATCCATGAGTACAGTCCAGTGTTAAGCTGTGAATCTCTGCATCTGCTTTCATCAGATACTGGATGAAGGTTCTATGATGGCAATTAATGTAGTCATCAATCTGATTACTGGTGAATAGCATTTTAGGAACCCTCTCCACTATTGCTTAGATTCTTAGGTGGGTTTATTCTTGTTAATTCCTAGGAATTTCACTAGTGCCTGGTGTCTTGCTAACCTCATAATGGCTCCCTCTTTCAAAGTATCTCTTTATTTTCTCTCCCTCTCTGTCCTTTACCCAACTCTATATGCTTGATCCCTCGTGTTCTCCTCGCTGCTCCCCTTCCCCTCTTCCCACTTACCCATTAGCTATTAGTTAAACCAATCATTTGCTCGTGCCAAGTGCAGTCAGTTTCTTTTAGTTTATAGATGTTTTTCTTGTCTGATTATCCTCACAGACTATTGAGTTAACACTAGGAGTACGTTTTCCTTATACACCTTGAAATAATCTCTTCCCAATTTTTTTTATTCCTCATATATTCTCATTAGAAGCCTCTCCCTTGAACTATTTTTTTGTGTGTGCAATTTCTGCTTTCAAAATGTTCTTGTTTGGCCTTCACTCCACCTTTTGAAGAGACAGATATCTTTTGCAGCATTTGGAATTTTTTCCTGTATATATTTAGTATGAGTATGCATATAAGTATGTATGCATGCATGAATGTATTTATATATGTATGAACATATGCATTCATTCCGACACCAAAATAATGTGAAACTCACTGTGCAGCCCAAACTGTTTTCAACTCAGAGCATAAAACTGCCTAATCATCTCAAACACCATGATTACAGGTTTGAGTTCCCTATCAGTCATCATTTGTTTATTTTATTATTTAAAAATTTCATACATGGTTGCAACAAAATATGGTCATTACATTTACATTTCTCCCCTGCATCCCTTTTCTATGCCTCACCAACACACTGCTCCTACCTCCTCCTCCTCCTCCTCCTCCTCCTCCTCCTCCTCCTCCTCCTCCTCCTCCTTCTTTTTCTCCTTTTTTTTCTTCTTTTGCTGGTAACTCACTAAGCTCAGTTTATGATACCCATGTTCTCAAAGGTGTGGGCTCTTCCACTGAAGAATCCAAGACCCCACCTTCAAGGTGGACATACCTCAAAGAATGATCATTTTTCCCCAGAAATTATCAACTGCCAAAATCTCTTCTGTAAGGGGTGGGCATGGGGATTATTATTTCTTTGAGGGTGTCTTTAGTTTCGATCTTTCTTACCTGCAGTCAGAAACTTCTATTTAGGAAGGTTGGTCTTATAGCTACTACCTTTCAGA
The DNA here is from genome assembly GCF_903992535.2 of Arvicola amphibius. NCBI lineage: Eukaryota > Metazoa > Chordata > Mammalia > Rodentia > Cricetidae > Arvicola > Arvicola amphibius. The sequence continues at coordinate 77,760,208 of NC_052047.1, forward strand.
TTTCTGAGCTGTTTGGTATTATTTAATATTTTAAACGTTGACTTGTTTACTTGTTCAGCTGAACTAAATTCATTTAGACTATTCTCAAGCTCAATGACACTTTTGTGTGTTTTAATCACTCTCTTAGCTGTCCTACAATTTTTTAATGCTTGGTGTAATTTAAATTACTGAATTAATCTTTCAGTTGTTTTTTATAGTTCTTTCATTGCTTTAACTTCTTGTATTCTTAAGTATGACTGTTTATTTTTCATTTCCTTAAAAATGAGTATTTTTGTACCTTTTCTGAATCCATTTTTTAAAAGTTCTATTTGTTTCTGCAACATGTGTGTCTTGTGTCTGTGGAGAACAAAGATTTGAGGTCTACAGAACATGAAATATGAATGTTTTTAGGGCACTGTGTGGGTGGTGGAAACTGAGCCTTGGTCCTCATAAGAACAACAGTGCTCTTAACCACTGAGTCATTTCTTCCGTGCTATGAGGATTTCATCTAAGATAATTCTAATATACAATTAATATCTTTGTTGAGATTTTCTTACTTTATTTCTCTTGGAAGATTTTTCTATTTACTAGCATGACACTGGGTATGTAGCGATTGAGTCAATCAATCATAAGATACTCTGTGTTTATCAGAGTTTGTCTGGTCACCCACGTACAAAGAATATTTTGGCATGTAATCAAATTATAGTGCTGTTTATTTCTTCTATGGAGCCCAAGCCCAGCTGATAGATTGGGTTTTTCCTATATACCTCAAAAACTGTGGAATGCTTATGGTTTTGAAGTGAATATGTCCTTAATCTGAAGAAGTATCTAGTAAGATATTTTATCCTCACTTAAAGAAAGAGTGGGAATTTGTCCTCATTATGTGGTGTGTTTCCATCAGTCATTGGGGTTATCTTAACTAAAAATACTGGATTATCAGATCCTCTGAAATGGAAACAGCATAGAATGTGTGATGTATATTCAAATGATACAATAGATTCACATTAACATGATTTAAATACACATATATATTTTATTAAGATATATCTGTATTATGTGTGTTACTGTTTTAGAACAACCACCTTATACAGCTTATTGTACTAGGAGTGGTCATATAGAACAGAAATGTAAGAATTTTCTAGAGGGTTTGTCTATAACTGGACTAATTTGGCTAAAGATACAGTTAGTAAAGAATCTCTTCATTGTATGGAGAATATGGATAATCCAATGTGAACTGTTTAAAGAGTTGTGCAGAGATAAATTCATTTGACGTTCCTCTTTCATTCCTCATGAAGAGTAAGACATCCAGGAAATATTTTAACATATCTTCAAAAGTAATTAATATAAGCATGCTAAGTGTTTGTTTCTAGTATGTTTGGGTAAAGTAACAAAAGAAAAGAAACTCAGAGATACAATTTCCAAGCACCACATGTACACACAAATCTAAAGGCTTCTAGGTGTGTCCAGGGAGAATCATATTTCCAGCAGCTGAAGGGATAAAGTTATTGTTAATAAAAATCAAGCCCTCAACATACAGTTATTTATTTATAACACATTAATTGATTTACAACATATTTAAGATCTAAAATTGAAGAATGTCAGAAGGCAAATTTAGGTACTGATTGGGCATCAGTGTAAGGATTCTTGAGCTTTCTATTATACAGTAGAAGCTGGGTGGACATGTATGGAGAGGTAGTTTAAGAACATGAGACATTGATAAATTGAAACAACAGTAAATCAAGCTTAAATTATTTATATAAGTCTATTGAACAGAGACTTGGAATTTTAATATTGCGGCCAACACCATTTTAAAAGGTACTAATCATCTATTTGATTTGCAAACACCATTTAAAAAGGTACTAATCATCTATTTGATTGGCTGAACCATGTGGACAAAATGGTCTAGTGTGCATGAGCTGGAGAGTCTTTGGCTTAATGTTGACTGGAATAAGATTCTAAGTAAATTGATATGTTAGAGCTTTTTTTCTGTGCAAAATCCATTACTCTACAAGGACAGGGTTGAGAATATGGGCTAACTAATAAAACAATATGCAACAGATTTTTGTGAGCAGCACCAGAAGGCTTACAAAGTTCTATAATTGTTCTTTTCTGTATTTAACACCTGACAATAGGATCCACAACTGCTCCACTGCAGAACTTGAATGCAATGGATCTAATTGGATCTTGTGTTAGAGGGAACTTAATGGCAGCACTGAGTCAACAAAGGCAAGGAGAGTGTACTTAATTGAATAAATAGTATAGACAAACTAACGGCTCCAATATTTGGATTCATGTATTAATTTTATATTTAATAACTGATTATGGTATTTACAGAGATGAAACAGATAATGTGATGATTAGCTTTTGTCAATTTGACACAAACTAGTGTCATTTTGAGAGAGAAAAGTTCAATTAAGAAAATACTCCATCCAACTGACCTTATATTATGGCCGTTATAACAGAAACATGCATTTCTTTGATTGATGATCAGTGTGAGAGGGCCAAGCTCACATTCTATGGTGCCTTTCCTGAGCTGGTATTCCTGGGTGCTGTTAGAAAGCAGGCTGAACAAGCCAAGAGGAACCATTCAGTAAGTTGAATTCTTCCATGGCCTCTGCATCATTATTTGCTACCAAGTTCCTATCTTGAGTTTTCTTCCCAAACTCTCTGGATGATGGACAAAGTTTTAAGATGAAATAAATCATTTCCTTCCCAGTCTGGCATTCATTACCATTTTATAAAACTAAAGACAAATAGGAGGCCAATTAAGTTTTTGCTCTTTTTTTTAGTCAGATACATCTAGAGCAAATAAACAAAGGGTTACCTTCAATATCAGTAACAAAAACAAAACCCTTCCCAGTAATTTCTAGATTTCAGCTAGTTACAAACACACAGTCTCTTGAATTAAGGGAAAACCATGTTCTTGATAGAATAACCATGCTAAAATATCAAAATATTTTACTACTAACGTTTACCCATACTTTCCTAAAGAGACATATGGCTTTGGCTAGGGCAATTATTTATTGTGAAAAAGAAATAACTATATCTTTTGGAACCTAGATATCTCTGAACTGATATCATTTATGGAAAACCTCAAAACCACAAAAGTAGTTCTTTAGTGAAAGTAAAGATTGAAGGAGATTATGTAATTGATGGAATTTTAGCCCATATCCAACCTACGGTAGATTCCCAGAATCATCCCATAGTTATTTCTCCATCTCTAGAATGAGTAATTGGGAGACATACCTGAGAATGAGTAGAACATCCATATTTTATTTCTGACTTATAAAGGACAGTTAAGATTGATAAGACTAAATAAAAATGATCCAGGGTTAATGGTGAAAGAAGAATCACTACATCCAGCAAAGGATTACAGAAATCAGTACTGTCATCAATGAGTTGAAAGGTAGATTGTTTCTAATACATATAATTATCTATTTCATAATTGATCTGGGAAGAAGACAGATGATCATGGAGAATGACAGTTGATTATAACAATATTAATCAAGAGGTGACTCCAGTTGTAGTTGCTTTGAAAGTTATCATTTATTTCTGTTAACATAAGGTTACAACTTCTGGTATATGGAAAGTAGATATTTATCTTGTTGTGGTTATTTGTTTGGCTGTAACTCTACATAAAAACAATTTTACCTTAGCTAGAAAGACTCAGAGTAAATCTTTAGTATTCTATTGCAAGGGTATATTATGTCTCTAGCCCCATGTTACAACCTACTACACAAGGATATTGATCACCTGTCTCTACATTAATGTAGAGCACTACTTCATTATATGTATAATAATATGGTGATTAGACCTAGTAAGCAAGGGATACAAAAAGCTCTGAAAAATTAAAATGACTGTTAAGACTGAGAAGTTTTTATTTGAATGGTTGGATAAAGAGATTGTTTATTTCACAGTAATGAAGTCATAGGAAAGAATAATTAAGGTAAGGTGCTTCACGGTGGTAAAACCTTAAATGATTCTTGTTGTACGAGTCAGAATTCTCTACAGGAGCAGAGTCTATAGTATATATTATGAAGGGGGTTACTAGATTGGTTTTTAGAGTATGGATATGTGGTCCAACAATGGCAATTTGTAGACTAAGAGGCTAGCATTTTATAACTGCTCAGCCCACCAGTCAGGATACCTACCAAGTTTCAGTCTTGTTGAATACCTGCTGAGTACTTGGAGAGGTACTATTTCTCAACTTTTGTTGGAAAGCTGAAGAAGACGGGTTCATATATCAGTGAAAAATAGCAAAATCCGTATTCAGAGACAGTGTAGAAGTCTTAATCGTTAAGGGATAAAGATATCAGACAGAAAGCAATGCTACTCTCTTCTCAGATTTTCTTTTATCTGGGCTGGTGCCAGAAGGGGCTTCCTATTCTAGGGGAGAGTTTTCTAAGTTAGTTAACTATTCTAGAAAATACCCTCACATATTTGCCCATAGATATGTTTCTTAGTTGATTTCAGATCCAGGCACACCAACATACGTGATTACCTATCAAATATTATCTATTTGATGGTTACTTTACAACACAATTTCCAAGTGAAAACAATACATAATAGTTAGTTATTCCACTTAACAGAATATAACTATGTCACACAAACAACTAAAATACATGATTCTTTCTCTAAATAAATACAGAAGTCTCTTGAAGACTGCTTAATCTTTCATTATCCCATAATATAAAGATGATATAGATTTACAATACTCAGTAGATGTTATCATATATTATGAAAGAGGAAATAAATACACAAGTCTTTACTTAAGGTTTCTATATAAAACATATTCTTTATAAAATATACAGGAAACACTCATGATATTATAGCTCTTCTTTATGTAACTGGACAGGTAGCCTTAACTGATTGATGTTATAACTGTTTTCTGTTACTCATCCTGTGCTCCCTTAACTTTCTGCAAATTACTTGTCAGGTCTCCCTGCCATCTGTCCCATTAAGAGGCTAAAAACATTTAGAAGAAAAATTAGATTTTTTTCAGAAAAGTCCCACTGGCTTAGGAGTGAGGGCATGATTCCACTTCTCCTTTCATCTCTAGGACCCCACCTGGTGCAGAGTCTTGCAAACTCTATGAATGATGTCACAGTCTCTGTGAGTTCATATGCTCAGCAGCCCTATTGTGTCCTTTCAGTCCTCTACCCGCCTCTTGTTCTTACAGTTATTTTTTTATTCATTCCACAGAATTCCCATGAAAGAGACTTTATAGAGACATCCATTTCAGCTCTTAGTGCTCCAAATTCTCTCATTGTCTGACTCTTGCTTGTTTGTGGGTCTTTGTATTTTTTCCCATCAATTAGAGAAGGAATCGTCTCTGATGACGGCTAAGCATGACACTGATCTGAGTAAAGCAGAATGCCAGGAAAAAAAGAGGCTAAGAACAACTTGAATTGTTCAGTCTATTGAGCTGGATGTCTCAGTTATCACACTCTGGTGATGAATAGATTCCTGGTCTTCACTTTATGTTGGGTGAAGAACCTGGAATCTGATGGCAGTGGAAGAAGGCAGCAGTAGCAACAACAGAAGGAGCAGCAGACAGACATTAAAAAAAAAAAAAAAAACACCCAGAGTTAAACTTACACAGGCAATCAGCCCGGAAGTTTCCTCAGACATCTTTGTATCTGGGCTGCCTATTGGGAAATTGCCACCTACTCTGTATAAGACATTATCCCGATTGTTCCCTTAAATACCATCAGAGAACCACTAATATAGCTTAGATGACTCAATTCCCCAAATCTCATTTGAATTTCCTGTGGTCATTGAGTTGATCCTTGCACTCTAATTCCTTCACTGTGTTGTGAAAAGTTCTCTCGTTTGGAAAGCAGAGGATAAACGTATAATCCAGTCTTATTTTATTTTACTTTTGATATAGTAATTTTATCACAACATTTCTCATTTCATTTTCCTCTCTCAGTAACTTTCCTTATACCCATCTGCTCTCTCCTTCAATTTCATGGTCTATTTTTTCATCAATTGCTATTGAATGCATGTACATTTTTATAAGAAAACACACACATATGTATTTCATGTATAACTTGTTAAGTCCATATAATCTTACTTTATGTATGCTTTCTGGACTGTCTAATTGGTATGGGACAATCAATTGATGTGCTCTTCCTTCGGGAATGTCACATCACCTACTTCCAAGATTACTTAATTACCTATAATTCTTTTTCTAGATTTAAGAACCCATATCATTTTCTACTCATAAAGATTGCAACTCTACTTTATGCCATGCAAACTGAAAACTATGAATAATATTCCCTCTGAATTGTGCTTAAGAGTCATACTAAGATTTCTTTATAATGGTAATAGTCATACAAGCTCCTCCTTGACTACCTAGTACCCTTGCAGTTGATTATCAGACTTACTGGTGTATTTTCTTTAAACATAATCTCCATGTTTTCAATATTTATTATTACTGGCCTTAAATTGATTAGTTAGCAACCATTAGTTGGTGTTAATTTTATCCTATATTTTAGTAATGCTGAGGAATAAACCCAGGTCCTCATGAACATTAGGTATGTAGTCTACCACTGACCCAGATCACAATCCACGCTTTAAAATTTATATGATAATTCACAAATAATATGATTTGAGTAGAAATTTTTATTTATTGTGTTGTTATACATAATGGATATAATTTATGACTGTATTTTTTTTTACTAAATCCAAGACAATTTTTTTTAAAAAATCTCATTTATATGAATTTCAATATACCTTGTACTTTGACAAATAATGTCTTCATCTCTGGATTACCAAACTGAAAACTTGTCTCCAAATGAAAAATTTTAAAATTAAGAGGACAGAAAGTAATTAAGAGAACAGAAAATAGAGATTATGCTCTAAACTGAATTAATTGAAAATGATGTCATATATAGATTTTATTTTGAGTCAACATTTAATTTATTACTGTATATGAATTATTTTCCTGCTATTGTTATTTACAAAGACTTAAAAATGATTTACAAATCCAGGAAATACTGATAATCAAGCAAATCTTGATTCTGTCATTCAAATTGAATGACAGAAAAATATAGGCGAGTCTTTCCATAATTTTTTATGTTTCATAATTGTTGTTACTACTAAATGTCAAAAAGCCCTCCAAAACCAAAACTATTTTGACAAACATAGAAAGAAATAAAATTTCTTTACAAACTTTTTTATTTGATTAATCTCAATATTTATCTTAACATATGCATAAAAGCTTTCCTTTTTAATATAAGATGCCATATACATATAAACTATAATTTTCACACTATACTCTAAGGATTTGAAAAAATATTAAATAAATTCTGAACAAATCACTGTGTTTAAAAATGTACTTAGTATCAATGAATGAGCTTCCCAAACCAAAGCTTTCCCATATTGTGAAGCTTTAATGGGTATACCCATAGTAGGCAACAGAAGTTTATATTATCATGGAAATCTATTGTGTTATCCAAACAATGTCTTTCATACTCTATCACTACTTTGATATTTTATGGTTTTGAAATATTTCAATTCATAGAAAAAAATCTAAATAGTTTATCTAAATAGCATAAAATGCATTTTCTTAAGGATTGAACAATTCAAAATTGGCTGAAGTACTTTTTTCTAAGTTTCTAAAAATCATTTCATCAAAGTTCTAAAACTAACAAATAGGTTTTCTTTATACAAATGTAAGAGTTTTGCAAATCTCAGAGTGAACAAATTTCAAGAAAAACTGTATTGATATTTTTATAACCACCAAACATTTCACTTTAAAATTACATTTACTATAAACACCAGCTTAACTCAAGATTTTATCAGATTGTTTTCTAAAGTATAAAATTTCACTTGATGTAAAACATACATTCTTATGCAAATTAATGGGCATCTCTGGTAGCTCAAATGTTTTATATCATGTCAAAACACTAAACATGTTTTTATGAAAACTGAGCACATGGATTAAGTGTAATTGTGTTTTATTTTTTTAATATGCAAATTGATATTTATAAAATAGCCAGTTCTGTGACTCTTTCTCCTTCCCCTCTCATGAATAAATGTGACACTGATTTTTATAGTGGCCACTCAGTTTTTTTACTCCCATGAGTAATAATGAATGTTCTCCCTACTCTACATCCTTACCAGCATGAGAAGTCATTTGTTTTATGTTCTTTCTTGGCCATTCTAACTGGGTAAGGTAAAATCTCAAAGTAATTTTGATTTACATTTCCCTAATGATTAAGAATATTGAATATTTAAATATTTCTAAACCATTAGTGATTCATTTTTTGAATCTCTGTTTACATCTTTATCCCATTTTTAAATTAGGTTATTTGTTTTCATGATGACCCATTCTTTGAGCTATATATACATACACACACAGAGACACACACACAGACACACACACACATGCACATATATATTATATATATGTAAATATACATATATATATATTTATAATTATATATATAATTTTAGCCATCTATCAGATGAATAGTTGGTAAAGATATGCTCTTAATCTACATGCTACTGCTTTGTCTGGATGATTAGTGTTCCTTGTCATACAGAAGGTTTCCATTTTTTGAAGTCTCATTTATTAATTATTGTTTGTAAAATCTGTGTTGCTCGTATTCTCTTCAGAAAGGCTTTTGTTGTGCCAATGAGTTTCAGAATAGTCCTCACTGCCTCTTCCATCTGGAACAGTGTGTCTAGTTTACTGTTAAAGTGCTTGATCAATTTGAAGTTAAGTTTTGTGCAAGGTTATAAGCATATGCTTGAATTTTTCTATATGTAGCTCCCAAAGTGTGTTTATGACTTTTTTTATTAAAGATCAGGTGTTCATAGTTATATAAAATTATGTCTGGATACTCAGTTTTATTCCACTGAGAAACATGTCTGTTTTTATTCCAACAGCCTGTTCCTTTTATTTTATAGCTCTGTAGTATAATTTTAGGTCAGACTTGATGATATATCAAAAAATTATTTTACTATTATGGATTTTGTAAACAAACCTGGCCTTTTGTATTTCTATATAAAATGGAAAATTATCCTGTCAAATTCTGTGAGAAATTGTGTTAGAATTGTGGTCCTTTGGGAAATCTGTACGTTGCTGGTGGGAAGATGAACATTGTTTACTCAATTAATCCTAGTGATTGACATACATTGGCTATTGCTTCACCTTCTGATAACTTCAATAGTTAATCTTTTTTTTGGCTAGAGTTACCTCAGGTATTTTATATTTGGTGGCTATTGTTTCTCTGATTTCTTTCTCTGTCTGTTGACCTCTTATATATAGAAGAGATCTATATATATATATATATATATATATATATATATATATATATATATATAAGGTGACTGAATTTTGTGGGTTAGTGCTGTAGGAATTCCTACAGCCAGTATCCATTAAGTTACTCACCCACTTGGGCATGACCTCTTATTCTACATATGCTGATGTAAAGGTTAAGTCCGGCCTCTATTCCATCAGCATGATTTGGTTCCTGTTCCCCATTTGTGCAGAGGGCTATAATCTGTGAGTCTATCCCTAAATAAATAACCTTCAATTCTGAGCTAGTGTGGGATTTCTTTTAAGCATCCAATTCATCTGGTACTCCACAAGGTTCAGAACTCCACACCTACAGGGTAGACCGGCTTAAAAGCCTAACCAGTTCACAGCTCAGAAAGTCTCCCACCACCGTCCACTTGTCTTTCTTTTACCTAAGTGGTTTATTGTATAACCCTTGCCACAGTGAAGGTAACTTCTTGTGCATGTAACTCCCAAGCTTGCGCACACACCTCCCCATCCACTGCCACATTTCCTGCCAGATCCCTGTCATGTGGCGACTTGCACAGCTTCTGGTTTATACTCTCTGCTCCTTAGTTCTGGGCTTCTTGCTCCATGTACAGAATCGATTTAATTGCTTTTAATTTGTCAAGCAAAGAATACTTCTCAGTATTTAACCAGCACCAAGGTGGGGAAACCAAAGCAGCACAGGACTGTTTGTGGCACCAGTTTACTCCTCTAGTCGCGACTCTACAACCATAATACCTGCTGGATAATAAAGATTATTAAACATAAAACAATTTACCAGACCTCATACCAGGTAAATATTTTACTAATTCATCAATCAATAAACTTGAATATTGCAGACAATATTACCATAGAGAATTTCAGTAAACTTTTTTCTAATACTATGGATTGTATTCTGCAAGGCTTATATGGTTATGGTGATACATCCATTTATTGGATATTCAGACTCAGTTTTTTTCTTTATGTTATATCCTTGAGAAATTGGTTTGATAACATAGCCAAGAATGAGGCATTTTTGGAAATGATACGGTTTTACAGACTAAGAAAGAACAGCTAGCTGACAGGATTAATACCATCGAAAATCATGTTACCTGAAAAAATTAATACTACTGAAAAGGGTAATGTTAATTTGATAAACATAATTGAATCCATGTGATATGGTACTGAAACATTATCTGAGAGAATTCATACTGTTAAATTTGTAAATCAAAATTTGTTAAAAAGTTATGATAGGTTAACAGATAGAGTATCTCTCCAGGAAGGCAATCAGCATGCTATCCAAAAATGTCCAAGGATGAGTTGTTATCTTTAAAGGAAAATCTTCAGATCTTGGAATCACATGTGCAGAATGAGGACCAGAGGCTACATGCCTCAATGAAATCACTACAAATATACACAGCCCAGGAGATTCAGGCTTTACAAAAGGACAGTAAGAAGATTTTAAATGATTGAGAAAATTATTGGAGATAATAAGTAGGGAAAGAAGGTAGAAGGATAAATTTAACCTCACCAGTAGCTGTCAGAGATGACTAAACCAGGGTTTTAGCTTTCAACCCTCTAGTCAACTCTGACAAAACATCAGGTTCTAAAGGCCAAAAAGGATCCAAAGAAGGTAAATAGATACCTATAGGAATTAATGTTCTAAAAGGAATTAAGCAATAGTAACTTATGTTTTGCATTCCACATTTATTAGGGAGATGGTAAAGACATGGGCTTCTAGCATTAAAGCAATTCCACACCACTGGCTTCAGTTAGTTTCAACAGTCCTGAATGATGGACCTCAACTGATGTTTAAATGTTATTTCAGAGAAGAGGTAAAAGCACTGTACTGTGCTCCCAAGGTCCAAATGAGGAACAAAAAGAGGGAGAACATGAGCAAGGAAGTCAGGACTGCGAGGGGTGCACCTACCCACTGAGACAGTGGGGCTGACATAATGGGAGCTCACCAAGGCCAGCTCGACTGGGACTGATGGAGCATGTGATCAAACCAGACTCTCTAAACGTGGCAGACAATGAAGGCTGACTGAGAAGCCAAGGACAATGGCACTGGGTTTTGATCCTACTGCATGTACTGGCTTTGTGGGAACCTAGTCTGTTTGGATGCTCACCTTCCTATACCTGGATGGAGAGGGGAGGACCTTGGACTTCCCACAGGGCAGGGAACCCTCACTTCTCTTTGGACTGGAGAGGGAGAGGGAGGGGGGAAAAGAGGAGGAGGGAAATGGGAGGAGGGGAGGAGGTGGAAATTTTTAATAAAAAATAATAATTGAGCCGGGCGGTGGTGGCGCACACCTTTAATCCCAGCACTCAGGAGGCAGAGGCAGGTGGATCTTTGTGAGTTCGAGGCCAGCCTGGTCTACAAGAGCTAGTTCCAGGACAGGCTCTAAAAAAGCTGCAGAGAAACCCTGTCTCGAAAAACCAAAAAAAAAAATAATATTAATAATTGTTAAAAAAATAAAAATTTAGAACAACAGGGAAAAGCAAAAGGATGTGAGACTTCCCAAGATCAAATTCTTGGTAAGGTACTTATGCTGATCCAGAGGCTCAAGCTTTTTATGATGAACAAATCTTGTCCCTATGCCACACAGCAACCTTAAATGCTTAAGACAGTATTCAAGAATGGGGAAAATGAATTTAATCATATACTAGGGTTAAACAGGGCCAGAAAGAACCCTTTAATAACTTTTTACAAAGATAAAAAATGGCTGTACAAATAGGAGTAAACTGCCCAAGGTACTAGATGAGTGCATATTAAATCTCTGACTATTGAAAATGCAAAATTAGAATGCAAAAAGATACTTGAACCTTTAAAGGTTAGAACAGCACCATTGGATGAGTGGATTCTGCATACAATGAGCGTTGAGACATTTGACGATAATACTGAATCTCGGGTAGGAGAAACAATTTTCAAAGGAATGAGGAGACATCAAAATGCCAAAGGTTTTAATTATGGTAGAATAGGACATCTGAGTAGGGACTGTAGACAGGGAGTTCCTATGAATAATATCTATTCTGGGGATGGAAAGAATAGGAGGACACAGCCTTCATGTGTATGTAGAAGGTGTGGCAAAGGCCGACATTGGACCAATAAATGCAGATCAACAAAAGACAGGCAAGGCAACCTGACACCATCAGGAAACTCCTCAGAGGACCTCTTCCAGAACTCCAAGTCAAAAGTGGTCCAGTCAGTCACAGTCACTGGGGAGGACACATCTTGCCAGGAAAAATTAAGAATCCAGAGCCTTCTGTAAAAGACCATACTGTTCTGGATAATGGAATAAGCATGGAGGATAAATAAAAAATTTCAATAGGAAATAGGAAACATATATTCTGGCAGACTTCTATAAATGATCAAAGATCAAAGCTAAGAGTGTCTATAAATGGCATTATAATTATTGGTTTGATAGAGATGGGTGAGGACATTAATATTATTACTCCAGAATTTGGCATCCAAATTGGCTTCTTCAAGAGACAGATGTTCAATTACAAAGAGTTGGAATGCAATCTCAGTGAAAGAAAGAATGACATGGGTTGAATGCATAGGGACAGAAGGACAGAGAGGAAGGCTGAGGCCATATGTGGCTAATATTGCAGTAAATCTATGGGATCATGACCTGCTGCAGCAATGGAATACCCAGACTAACATTTCTGTAGTACCAGAAACTCATAATTCTGGGAAGAATATTACAAGGTACTATACACAAAGGTTACCAGCCATTCAGGCTGTACAAGAACACAAAGCAACTAGCAAACCTTTAGAGGTACCAACACCCCTGCCTTTAAAATGGTTAATGAAGAAGCCAATATAGATTAAATAGTGGCTGTTAACAGAGGACAAACTGCAGGGTTTAGAACAGCTAGTACAGGAGCAACTAGATGCTCATCATATTGAAGAATCAACCAGCCCACACATGGACCACTGACAAAATGCACGGTGTCTAGATAGGACAAGCATGATACAAGATTGTCAAAACTTGCCAAGAAGGGGTAAGATAATTTTGAAAATTTTCCTGCCTCTGAAAATGGTCTGTCTGTTACTCTAGGCTTTAGCCAAAGCTGCTTGCTCCAATATTGCAAATAAAACTTTGGGTGATTTCCCAGGTAGCCAGTTGTCTCTATCATTTGTTCCACATTTTGGAAGTTGCTTGATTGCACTTCCTGCTTACTCAAGTTATATTATTTCCCTTCTCAGGTCTTCGATGGGGCTGAAGTTTAGATAGTTGTAGTTACTTTCCTCTCATGACCTAGCCAAGTTATTTATAATATGAGACTTAAACTTATTAGAATAGGATAATTATTGAAACATTTATCACATTATTTTTGCTTGATTTTGTTTATGCTGGTTGTAATTCTAATTTTTATAGCTGATATTTGTTCTTATTGTATAAAAGGGGGAGGGCTGTAGGAATTCTTCCAGCCAGTAGCCTTTAAGTTACCTGTCCATTTGGGCATGGCCTCTTATACTATATATGCTGATGTAAAGTTCGCATATGGCCTCTCTTCCAGTGAAGTGATTTGTTTTCTGTTTCCCCTTTGTGCAGAGGACTGTAATCTGTGGGTCTACCCCAAAATAAATAACCCTTTATTATACACAATTCTGAGCTAGTGTGGAATTTCTTTTAAGTGTCCATCTTCAGGTTAGTTTGGTGTCCAGCTACTTTTCTGAAAGTGTTTACTAGCTAAAGGAGTTTTCCAATGGAATTTTGGGATTGCATATGTATACCCTCATATCATCTGCAAATAAAGTAACTTTAACTTCTTCCTTTCCAAATGACAGTCCCTTGATAGCCATTAATTTTTTAGTGCTCTAACTAAGGCATCAAGTATTATATTGAATGAGTATGGAAAGAGTGGATTTTAGTGGAATTGCTTTGCATTTCTCTATATTTGAGTTTCAGTTAGCTATTGTTTTATTAGTAATTGCCATTGTGGATGGCTTTTTTGTATGTTCTTTGTTATTTTGTAAGCATTTTATTGAGAATTCGTGCATGTATGTTCATAAAGGAACATGGTTTGTAATTCTCTTTCTTTATTGGGTCCTTATGTGCTTTAGATATCAAGGTAACTATGGCCGCATATAACAAATTGGGCAATGTTCTTTTGATTCTACTTTGAGGAGTAGTTTGAGAATTACTGATGTTATTTCTTCTTTGAAAATCTAGTAGAATTCTGCACTCAAACCTTCTGGGCCTGGGCTTTAATTGGTTGGGAGAATTTTAATTACTTGATTATCTGTATGTTTAAGTTTCTTATCTGATATTTTTTGTGTTATTCAATATGTGAGGAAAGTCCCTTTTATTATATAAATATAAAAAGAATTCAGTCATTGAATCTCATGTTTACAAAATTTCCAAAGAATAATTATAGTTTTATAAAATATAGATTATTTCAAGACATATTTGACAATAACATAAAAATAACATAAAAATCCTTTGAACTAAAATTTAAGACCTAATCATATCAGATGAAAATCTAGAAAAAAGCAGATAGTAAATTTGTGAGTCAGAGGATTCAAAACTTGAACATTTTCTACAAGGTGTTATAAAACTCAAAGGAAGACCAACTGATATCTGATCATTCATTTTATGTGGTAGATATGCATATTATAGTTGCAAGGAGCAGCTTGTTCATTCCGGCCACCCAGAACTGAAATAACCACACAGAAACTGTATTAATTAAATCACTGTTTGGCCCATTAGCTTCTTATTGACTAACTCATACATCTTAATTTAACCCATGTCCATTAATCTGTGTATTGCCATGTGACAGTGGCTTACTGGCAAAGTTTCAGCATGTCTGACTCTGGCAGCTCCATGGCATCTCCCTCCTACTCTGATTTCTTCCTCCCAGTATTCCCTTTAGTTTTTCCTGCCTAGCTCTCTTCCCTTGCAGCTCTGCTATAGGTCCAAAGCAGTTTCTTTATTCATTAATGTTAATCACAACACACACAGGGGACTCCCACATCAAATTATAAGCATATGAGATACATAACAGAACACACAAAATAACTTTAGAAAATAATAATGTTGGTGACCATGCATATCATTTTAGTATTAATATAATAAAAACATTATATGTATTGGTACAGATTTTGAAGAAAAACAAAATTCATATACTCTTTTTTAGAACAGCAAGAAAAAATAAAGAGTTTAGTCATTCTCAGGAGATTTAACTCAGTATAGTGTTTTCATAGCATGCACTGGATCTTTGGTTGGATACCTAGTATCAAAAACCAAAGAAACAAAGAAAAATAGTTCAGAAATATGTGTAAACATAGATTTCTAATGCATTCTCAAAGATGTCAGATAAGGTAATTTGCAGCTATTATTAAATCATCCAATCCTACTATGATATTTAATATTAAAGTTTAACAGAATTCCATAATCCATGAATAAAATTTGCATCAGAATTGGTTATAGATTAATATTAAAAATTAACATTAAAGCAATAAACCATGAAGATTAAAGGAAACTTCCAAATTGATGGCATTTGCAACGTTTGATGATTAGCTTTGTCAATTTAATACATTCTAGAATCACCTGAGAAGAAAAAACGTGTTTATATTTAATTGGCTTGTGGGCAAATATGTGGGAGATTTTCTTAATTAAGTTAATTGATGTAAAATACTCAGATCACTGTCAATGGTATCATTATGTAGATAAGAGTTTCCATATAATTTAAGAATAGAGAAATAGTTGTGAGCACATGTAAGTAAATGAGATGTGAGACTCATTTCTTTCTGCTTCCTGACTCTTGCTGTCAGCTTTCCCTGAAAGAAGTACTGTGTCATTTCTGCAAGAGTAAGCTAAAAGAAGCCTTTTTAAAAATCCCTTTGGTTTAATTTATGAGGGTATCTTATCCCAGAAGCTGAAAAGAACATCAGATAGAAAGTGGAATTGGCAAGGTGATGGTGGTGCATACCTTTAGTCCCAGCACTCGGGAGGCAGAGATAGGTGTATTTCTGTGAGTTTGAGCCCAGCCTGGTCTACAAGAGCTAGTTCCAGAAAAGGCTCCAAAAGCTACAGAGAAACTCTGTATCAAAAAAAGAAATAAGAAAAAATTAGATGGTCTACTTTTTAAAAAAATTCATTAATTCATTGACTGCTGAGAAGAATGTGTATGCTGCTGTTTGATGATAGAATATTCTTTAATTCCATAGGTTCATTGTAATTGAGTAAGTAGAGGTCATTGTTGAAATAAAATCAATCATGTGGTTTCCATGCCTTTGGATGATTTTGTGGAAGGATTCTAAATGTTGGGCTGGAAGAACCACTGGATGATGGAAGCAAAGCACTTTAGTGGAATCTTGGAAGTTGAGAATGCTAGGTGAGACATAAATTGTTGAGGAATGACCTAGGGTTTTAGAGAAGAAAGATTGTGTCTGAATTACTTCTCTGATGTTTTGGCTAAGTGTGTGTGTGTGTGTGCGCGTGTGCGCGCGTGTGTGTGTGTGCGTGTGTGCGTGTGTATGTGTGCGTGTATCAAGTTCAGGATGAAAAGGCATCTGTGACTGTTAAGCAGATTTGCATTGTTGAAACCTTCAGTGCTACAGTTGGAATAATTGAAAAGTTTTCCTTGCAGAAACTGACACAGGTAAAGATTATGTACAACCAAAACCCAACATTATTGGAGATTACAAGACCATGGGATGTCTGCCTTTTCAAGGTAGATGCCTTGATCTGTGTAAGAGTGGAGGCGGCAAGCTGAACAGAAGCTAGCATCAGAGTATATGTGTGCTTATTTCACTCTGCTTTTCACTATGAATGTGATGTTACCAACTCTTTGAAGTTCTTGCCGTGACTTCCCCACAATGATATACTGTAGCCTAAAACTGAAAACTGAAATAAACTCCATTCTCTTATGTTACTTTTCCTTAGGATATTTTATCTTAGCAGCAGAAATGAAAGCGGGGCATAAGAACTTCTTAGAAGCACCATATAAATCCTTTTTGTAAAAAAGCATAGATAAATTGAACTTGATAAAAAGGCTAAGTGACAAAATTGAAAAGGCAAGTACAGTCAACAAGGAAATGTTTTTGAAATATATACCCAGATAAAAATACTACCTGAATTATATTATATTAATGACACATACAACTATAGAACATAAATAAAAAGATAAAATATAATTAAGATAAAAATGCAGCAAATGAACATTCATTTTCCTAAAACTAATAAGGCAAAGGCAATGAAGCTCAGATAAATAATCTCATGTTTTTCTTTACTATCAATAATTTTAAGGTATCTCTAAGAAAGCTAAATAATTCAATTAAAAGTGCAAAGGTTTTCTTGTTGAATATAATAGAAAAACACTAAACATAGTGATTTAAGTAGTAAAAATATACAAATAAAGATATTCCAAAGCCCAGTAATTTTTTACTACATACATACTCCAATGCTGATAATAAAATAATTAAGACTCATCATGTGTTGCTAAGGGATGAGCAAGAGGCAAAGTTTCTTATATTCTTTAATGATTTTAAACAACTAACTTGGTCACATGTTTAAAAATTAAACATTCTTATACAATACATTATAGAAATTCTACTCTTATGTAACTATTCCAAAGTAGTATAACCATACATATATAGAAAGAATTCATAAAAATCATATCAATCAAGCAAAAATTTAAGAGTCCATGTTTAAAATTATAATAATTTATCAGTAGAGTGAAGTGTGACACAACAATGAAAAGCAATAAAATATTTATGTCTGTCAAAACAAAAATAATTTTCAACAGATGTGGGAAGGATAGTCACATATAGATCCCACTTATGCAGCAGCTCATAAAAGACAGAAATATCTACACTATTACAAAGCTGAGAAATTGTTGTTTCAGAATATGAATTGTAGCTATGTTAGGAAAAATAAAATATTTGGGACAACTAAAACTTCTAGGAGTGAAAGATATATTCATTTTCTTCACTGTAGTTAAAATTCCATGCATTTGTGCACAATTCAATGTTCATCAAATCCTATATGTTAATTATGTTTATCTTATGGGCAGAGTACTTAATCAATCTATAAAATTTTGAGAGAGGATGAGGGAAAGTGGCTACAATAGACATATCAAGATTGGATATTTTTTAGTAATTCATTTTTCCCTAGTAACAGACAAATTGGAGTTTATAATTTTACTCCTTTGAGTTTTTACTGACTTGAAATTCTCCTAATATTGACTCATAAACAACTATGACTTATTTTTTACCTGTTTTTCTACTATATTAAATTCTACCCTACAGAATTAAAATTATAGTATCTAGACTATGTGACGAAATAGAGAGCATAGAGCTGGGTTCAATTCCTCCACATGCTGGAATATCATTTTCTTTTTGTGCCAAGGCTAACCAAGATTTCCTTCCAGTGAACTAGCTCAACACCTAAATGCTGATTCAGTGGACACGCCCCCTCCCCAGGTAGTAGAGAGGCTCCTTTGTGATTAGAATGTTTAAATGTTTACTAATACCTAGAGGCAAGTGGATCCAACATTTTAATGAATTTTAGTGAAGAGAAATGGCACTTCTACGTTAAGGAGTTTCACACACTATTTACTCTTTAGGTTTTAGAGAAGTACACTCATCTACCTGCTCTCTGCACTTGAACTAGCTGACATATTACTATTTTGCTAAAACGGTGGATAAGGTCTTAACACCTCATTTCCAATATACTCTTTAGATGACGTTTTATCATTAACTAATATTTAGTGATCACCCACTCTGCACTAAGCTGAATGCTAAATGCTCTGCATATTAGAAAGATAACCAGAATACTCTGAGACATTAAAAATACTGAAAGTTAAGGATGATTAAAAAGTCTATCAAATAAATATAATAAAACGGCAACATTTGAAATTTTACCTAAATTTATAAGAAATGTGTTTGTTTTCTAGAAATATATTTAGAGTATATTTATAAAGATAGAAAAATGTAAATATATGGAAGTGAGAGAATACTGGATAGAAGAAACTAAGGTCAGTAATTATTACTATGTATACCTATTATGTATACCTCCACCTACCTTTCATGTGAGAAAAAATGAAGAGGCAAAATTTAAAGTGTTCCTGATGGTGAATTTTCCAGAACCAATTCCTGATAAGGATTACATATTCAGAAACTTAATGATGTATAAAATAATAGTCATTAATTTTCAATGTCTTAAAATTATAGAGAAATTAATGTGTGATCTTTTTCACTCAATGTTTAACTACTATTGATGCTACCAGTGCTTTCTGCATTGTTGTCCCTCTCTACCATGCACATGTGGTCTTGTTTTTCAATGAATCTAATATCAAGAATGGGTAGTTTGGGAAAACAGGGATGACATGAAAATTCAGAGTAAATTCATTTTCCCTTGATAATTACATTGACTAAAAGGTCATAAAGCTTTTCTTGGTAGTAAGTATCATGTTTTTAGGAATTGTGTGAAGCCTCAAAATTGACACATGTGGTGATTTGAATGAGGATGGCCCACATAGACTCTTATTTTAATGCTTTGATTTCTAGAAGGTGGAACTGTTCAGGAAAGATAAGGAGGTGTGTCATTTCATTGGGGGTTTGTGTGGAGGTTTCAAGAGCCCA
Organism: Arvicola amphibius; assembly: GCF_903992535.2. Taxonomy (NCBI): domain Eukaryota; kingdom Metazoa; phylum Chordata; class Mammalia; order Rodentia; family Cricetidae; genus Arvicola; species Arvicola amphibius. Next base: position 77,780,058 of record NC_052047.1, read on the forward strand.
TGTCATTCCCATTCTCTCTCTCTCTCTCTCTCTCTCTCTCTCTCTCTCTCTCTCTCTCTCTCTCTCTCTCTCTCTCTCTCTCTCTCTCTCTCTCTCTCTCTCTCATGCTTGTGGATCAGATGTAAGCTCTCTGCTACCTGCCAGCTGCCATGCTAACTCCCATGAAGAAGATGGACTCTAACCCTGTGCAATGCTGATTCTCAATACATGTTTTCTTTTAGAAATTTCTGTGGTCATAGTATCTCTTCACAATGATAGAAAAGTGAGTAAGACAATATGGTATACCATTATGGTAATAAAGTTAGTGTTGATATAATAAAACTTACCTATAATTGTATACTCAGCAGCATTAAATATTAGCCAGGACCCAGAGTCTGAACAGCCTGGAGACCTAGGATAGAACCAAACAACTGACAGAAAACAAAGAAGTCAATGAAATGATTACTAATGATATCCTGCCATCCTCACAGATTGTTGCTTAGCCTAATTATCAACAGTAAGGTTACATCCAGCAACTGATGGAAACAGATGAAGGGACCAAGAGCTAATTGTTAGACATTAGGGAGTTCTATAGATGAGGGGAATGAAGAATTATGGGAGCCAGAAGACCCATGGACATCATAAGGAAACCAACAAAATAACCTAGCTTGGGCTCATACAGGCTGAAATGCCAACTAGACAGCCTGCACAGGACTGACCTAGTCCCTCTGCCATATGGTAGAGGTAGCTTGGTGTTCTTGTGGGAATCCTAACAGTAGTAGCAGGGGCTGTCTCTGACTCTGATGCCTGATTTTGGACCCTGTTCCTCTAGCTGTCACTTCTAGCCTTGATAGGAGGGGAGGTGGCACATGATATGCTGTAGCTAGTTGATATACCTGGAAGAACTGCCTATATCTGAAGCAAAAGAAGAAGTAATGGGTGGTGGTGGAGATAGGAGAGGTTGAGCAGGGACTTGGAGTAGAAGAGGGAGGAGAAACTGTGACTGGTTTGTGAAATAACTAATTAATAAAAATTAAAAGGTTTCCCGTTAGATCTGTCCCACCGTCTCAATGGGTAAACACACTCTTCACGGTCCTGACTTCCTTGCTCATAATCTCCCTCCTTTTGTTCCTCATCGGGACCTTGGGATCTCAGTCCGGTGCTCCTATGTGGGGCTCTGTCATTTTCTCCATCCAATGCCAGGTGAAGGTTCTATGGTGATATGCAAGATATTCATGAGTATGGCAATAGGATCTGTACATTTCTGGCACCCTCTCCTCAGCTGCCCAAGGACCTAGCTGGGGGCGTCTTCCTGGACAACGGGAGACCACCAAGTCCAGTTGGAATGGGACTGATGGAACAGGGGACCAAACCGGACTCTCTGAATGTGGCTGACGGTGGAGGAGGACTGAGAAACCAAGGACAACGGCAATGAACATGACCTCTACAGCATGGACGGGCTCACTGTGAGCCTTGTCAGTTTGGTTGCTCACCTTCCTGGACTTAGGGGAGGACCTTGCACTTAACATAGTGAAGGGAACCCTGATGGCTCTTTGTCTTGGAGAGGGGTGGAGTGGTGGGGGTATGGGTGGAAGGGAGGGGAGGGAAGGGGGAGGAGATGGAAATCTTTAATAAAAAAAAAAGAAAGAAAAAAAATTAAAAGGTTTTCTTTTACTGCATACTGTTCTATTGTGCACATTCCCTGTGACTTTTAGGGAAACCCTGTTATTGCATCTTAGGAGGAGGTTTAAGGATAACAATGGGAAGCAATGTTCTTCAGCAGACTGGCAGTCACAAAGACCAGAGCCAGCATTAAGAAAAACAAAGAGATTTCAATGGAAACATTAATTCATTTAAGGCCTTCAACAAGTATTTATTTTCTTATTTACTTACTTATTTTGATTTTTCGAGACAGGATTTTTCTGTAGGCTTTGGAACCTGTCCTGGCACTACAACAGGCATTTTTTGACCATCTAAAATATGTTAGTACATAGGAAACAAATTTAGACAAGTCCTTTCCCATCTGAAACTTTCATTCCCATGAATGCAGATGGGTATTCGGAAATACATAGAGGCACTGGCCAGTGGAAGAGCTGTGATTTCAAGTAGATTGCTAAAGAAAAGACAATTGAGTATATTTCATTTTATTGAAGGTGAAAAGGAAAGTGCTAGCAAGCCTAAGTGATGGTATTATGTCCAAGAAAGATGTAAATTTGCACCCCTGACCAAAGAGTAATAAGAGAGTATGCTTGAAGGAAAGGACAGTGGTATGGCTCTAACGATGAGGGTGCAGGAATCTAGACCAGGGTAGAGGCCCTGGGTAGGTTACAGGACACAGATTATAATATCTAACTGAAAATGATTTTAAGTATTAAAGTCAATGAAATAATAATAGTGTCTGTGGAATGAGAATCACCTTTTTGCCTATAAGGAGATAGAGTCATACTACTTACAGGTCATCCTAGAATTAAGACTTAGGCTGGTGGAAATGAAATATAATAGACTTTCAACAAAGAGGTGGCTGATCTAAATTCCATTGAATATTGAATATTCCCATTTGAATTGAGGAGTAAGAAATGTGGGATTAGAACTGAGTAGAAAACTACAATGAGATGGGACAGTGTAAAAACTGTCACAGAAGTACCATCAAACAAGTTGGAGATCTCTATCTTTATCTGTCTACCTCTACCAATTCTCTCTCTCTCTCTCTCTCTCTCTCTCTCTCTCTCTCTCTCTCTCTCTCTCTCTCTTTCTCTCTCTCCTTTCTCCAACTGTCTGTGTGTCTTTTGATCATCTATGTGTGTGTATATCCTTTTTAACATATTTTTATAAGAAAAAGATGTTCAAAACCCAATTATCTTTAGAAAAGGATGAGTTTCTCCTATTGTCTGTGCTACCAGGGTTATATTTAGGATGTGGTCTGCTGTGCCCATGCACTAAAGGCTATTTCCCACTTTCTCTTCTATCAGGCTCAGTGTGGTCAGATTTATATTGAAGTCTTTAATCCATTTGAACTTGAGTTTTTTGCATGGTGATAGATATGTGTCTATTATTATTCTTCTACATGTTGATATTCTGTTATGCCAGCACCATTTGTTGAAGATGCTTTCTTTATTTTCCATTGTACAACTTTAGCTTCTTTGTCAAAAATCAGGTGTTGATAGGTGTGTAGATTAATATTCGGGTCTTTGATTTGATTCCATTAGTCAACGTCTCTGTTTTTATGCCAATACCAAACTGATTTCATTACTGTAGCACTGTAATAGAGCACTGAACTGAGCTCCAAAGGTCCAGTTGAAGAGTACAAAGAATGAGAATATGAGCAAAGAGGTCAAGACCATGAAGGGTTCATCCATTGAAACAGTTCACCTGAGCTAGTGGGAGCTCACCAACTCCAGCTGGACTGGGAAGGAACAAGCATAGGACCAAACTAGTCCCTGTTGACAGTTATATGGCTGGGGAAGACTGGGAGGCCACTTGCAGTGACATCAGGATTTATCCCTACTGCATGTACTGGCTTTTTGGGATCCTACTCTCTTTGGATTTATGCCTTGCTCAGCCTAGATGTAGTAGGGAGGGCCTTGGACCTTCCACAAAGCAAAGTGCCTTAACCTTTGTTAAAATTGGAGGAGGAGTGGGGTGGGAGGGTGTGTGGAGGGAAAGGGAAGAGGGGTTAGGGGGAATTTGGATTGGTATTTTTTTAAAAAAAAATCTAATTAAAAAAATAAACAAGAAAAGGATGAGTTTCCAGTTAATGGGACTGATGGCTATCAAACTGTACTATATGCAATACTTTTGAACACTCAGGGAGAAGTTCTTTTTTCTTTCCTTCTTTCTTCCTTTCCTTCTTTCTTTCTTGTTTTTGGATCAGCTGCAAGTGAAAATTTTTTTGCTTGATACCATTCATTCTATATATTGTTTGTGTTTTATTTTCCAACTTCTCTGAGCAAACTGTCACTAAAGCAAAGGTTTCTACTTTTCCCTCGGCAGAGTTCAAATGATTTAACCATAAATAACTCATCAGTCTAGTACTGAGTGCTTGTGGGCCAGGTTAAAAGTCAAGTTAGTTTTTATTTATAATATGAGTATGGGGATATTATAAATCTAAGACATATAAATCAAAGATCACACATAGCTTGATACCTCTAGAAATTAAATTTCAGATGCAGGGCTAATGTCTCAGTGGCAGGGTGTTATCTGCTTTTACATTTCCTCCGATCAGTTGATATCATTACATAGCTGAGGTTGAAGGCAGTGGGGGGTGATTTCACATTCAATGTAAAAGCTTCTCTGGTGATTTGGTAGCTAGTGTTGCCCACAAACTATATGAGACAGCAGTAGGAGCTAAGGAAATACAATAAGGCCTAACAAATCCTTTACACTGTTTATGGTGGTTTGAAAGGTTACATAAAATGTCCACAGTAATTCACAGCGAGGTAATCCTGTCTGTAATTCCCATGGAGAGAGCATGTGTCTTCAGATCTCTAAGGTGTTTTTTTTCTATTGCATCCTCAAAAATAATAAATAAAGTGGGGTCGGTGTCTGTCTCAGTGGGAGACCATTACTTCCTCATACTCAAGACCCTGAGTTTTGTCCTCAGTATGGAAAACAAAAAGAATTACTAAATCAGTGTAATTTTTCTCATTATCCTCATACTAAAACTGTTCATGTACTATTTCTCTTCGTTAAGATTCATGATTTTGTATAGATCGAAGTGCAAAGTTTAGATGAGATTAACTGTCTTCTGTTCTCAGGGCTCTGTATGAAGAGAGATTATTGAGGGACAATTTTCAGATAAGCCTGGCTGTTCCTTACAGTCCTTATGGTCCTCTTGGCTAGACTTTGTATGGAAATGAAGTAGCAGATTAGCCTTACTGAGTACCTGTCATTGTTAATCTATTGAAACTGAGATACTATTATTATATCACATGCATGTTAGAACATTACATTGGTTTCCAGGAACAGGAACAAGTATACAAGGTTGGCATACATCAATATGCATTGATATACTTGGTTTATTAAAGTCAAATGTGCCCTGCCCTGTTAATTTGTTTATTTACATCACTCAGCTGATTATTTAGATCTTCTGTTTTCAAAATGTTGATTCCCAAAGCTCACTTTCCCAAAAGGGGTGGGGAAAACTCCATAAGGCCTCAAATCCACACAAGGAGCTATAGACAACTGAGGAAAACTGGGAAAAGGAGAAGTGGAAGATCACTCAAATTGGTTGTCCAGTGCCAATTGATAAGACCTGAAAACATACATACAGGTAGCATTATATAAACTGAGAAGGTTATAGTTAGGACTATATGAATATATACATATGCACATATTTATGAAATAATAACAATTAGTACACAAAAGGGGATGAGTGTTCCCTTTACCCCACAACCTCTCCAGTATAAATTGTCATCAGTGTTTTTCATCTTGGCCATTCTTACAGGTGTAAGATGGAATATCAGAGTTGTTTTGATTTGTATTTTTCTAATGACTAAGGATGTTGAGCATTTCCTTAAGTGTCTTTCAGCCATTTTAGATTCCTCTGTTGAGAATTCTTTGTTTAGGTCTGTACTCCATTTTTATTGGATTATTTGTTCTTTTACTGACCAATTTCCTGAGTTCTTTGTATATTTTGGAGATCAGATCTCTATCTGATGTGGGGTTGGTAAGGAAGATCTTATCCCATTCTGTAGGCTGTCGTTTTGTCTTATTGACAGTGTCCTTTGCTTTTATAGAAGCTTTTCAGTTTCAGGAGGTCCCATTTATTAATTGTTTCTCTCAATGTTTTTGCTACTAGGGTTATATTTAGGAAGTAATTCCCTGTGTCCATGCGTTCAAGTGTACTTCCTACTTTCTCCTCTATGACATTCAGTGTGGCTGGCTTTATGCTGAGGTCTTTGATCCGTTTGGACCAGAGTTTTGCACATGGTAATAGACATGGGTCTATTTTCATTCTTCTACATGTTGATATCCAGTTATTTCATCACCATTTGTTAAATATGCTTTCTTTTTTTCCATTTGATAATTTTTGTCTCTTTGTCAAAATCAGGTGTTCAAAAGTGTGTGGATTAATATCTCCGTCTTTGATTCAGTTTCATTGGTCCTTCTGTCTGTTCTTATACCAAAACAAGGCTGTTTTCAATACTGTAGCTCTGTAGTAAAGCTGAAGTCAGGTATTATGATACCTCCAGAAATTCTTTTATTGCATAGGATTGTTTTGGCTACCATGGGTATTTTGCTTTTTCATGTGAAGTTGAGTACCGTTTTCTCAAGGTCTGTGATGAATTTTGTGGGATTTTGATGGTCATTGCATTGAATCTGTAGGTTGTTTTGGTAAGATTGTCAATTTTACTATTTAAATTCTACGTACCCAAGAACATGGGAGATTTTTCCATTTTCTGGTATCTTCTTCAATTTCTTTCTTCAAAGACTTAAAGTTACTGTCATACAAGTTTTCCACTTGTTTGGTTAAAGTTATTTTATTTGTGGCTATTGTGAATGGTGATGTTTCTTTGATTTCTTTCTCAGCCCATTTATCATCTGTGTACAGGAGTGTAAGCTAGGACAACCTCTTTGGATATCAGTGTGGTGATTTCTCAGAAAATTAGGAAACAACCTTCCTCAAGACCCAGTAATACCACTTTTGGGTAGATATCCAAAGGATGCTCAACTGTGCCACAAAGACATGTGATCAGCTATGTTCATAGCAGCATTATTTGTCATAGGCAGAACCTGAAAACAACCTAAATGCCCCTCTACTTAACTATGGATAAGGAAAATCTGGTATATTTACACAATGGAGTACTACACAGCAGAAAAAATGACATCTTGAAATTTGCAGGCAAATGGATAGATCTAGAAAACATTATTTTGAGTGAGATAACCCAGTCCCAGAAAGACAATTATCAAATGTATTCACTCATAAGTGGTTTTTGAACATAAAACACAGAAAACAAGCCTACAAATCACAATCCCAGAAAACTTAGACAACAAGGAGGACTGTAAGAGAGACATACACAGATCTAATCTACATGAGAAGTAGAAAAAGACAAGATCTCCTGAGTCAATTGGGAGCATGGGCACTTTGGGAGAAGGTTGAAGGGGAGGGGAGAGGCAGGGAGTGGAACAGAGAAAAATGTAGAGCTCAACCAATCAAAAAGAGGTAAAATTTGAAGAAGAACAAGGATGCATATGGGAAAAGTTTAGAGGGAGAAAAGGGAAGGGATAAATGTAATTCAATTAAAACCTCAAAAACTAAAAAAAAAGTTTTCTGAATGAGTTGGAATTTCAGCACTCAATGATTTCTTGGTATTATGTTCAAACGCCTTCCATTTTTTAACATATGTATATTGTTACATGTTAAATATATCATATGAAAAAGAGAAATCTACATATGAAAACAATAAAAATTATGCTTCCAAAGAAATTAGAGAAAAAGAAACAAATCCCTGAAATGAAGTTTACAAAAGGCCCTTCTATTTAAATTGTTGAACTGTAGACTCCACAAACAAGTCAAAAGTTTATGAACACAGAAACTACTGATATAATGTTTCAATTTTAGTTATGCATTTGATATTTTTCTGAAATGGCTTGCCTTATAATTTTATGAAAAAATACAGATAATAGAATAATTATATCTAGAATATTAAGATGTGAAAACTTAATCTGTATGTAAAACAAAATTTATTTGACAATGGATTCAATAATAGAATTTGATATTTTTGCTATATTTCCTAAAAAATATATGCCCTAAAAATGAGTACAGATAAGAGTAGAAATAATTTATATAGTTAACTAAATTATACATTATATTAATGAATAGCTAATGGGAACCAAGGACTGACTTAGCTTATGAGTTAGGCACAGGTTTTGTGTCTCCTTCTGCCTTTAGCACTGAAACTTCATCTGGCAGAAACCCATGCTGTCCTTGTGCGTGTCGCCATAGTCTCTGTGAGATCATATATGCATAACTCCTGTTGTGGTCAGAAGGCCTCGTTTCCTTGGTGTCATCCATAGTTCTTGTTCTTACATTCTTCAGCCTTCTCTTACACAGAATTCAAGTAGCACTGAGGGGAGGGATTCTATGGAGACATACCATTTAGGACTAAGTCTTCCAAGGTCCCATTTACAGAGAAAATTTCACTGATGATTGATCAGCAAGGCACTGATCAATGCATATAAGAAAATGTGGAGACATATCATTGCTACATTACATAAGCAGAATAGTAGTATTTGGTTTTCCTCTAGGTTCCTGGAATATTTAGTCTCAGGTCCTTCCTGGACACGTGAGTGTGGTCATTAATGGGTTCCATCCCATAGTGTAGACCTTACATCTAATCAGAAATTGGTTGGTTATTGCTGGGAGCCAGCCCTAGTGGTTGACAGGTCCTAAAAGGATGTAAGGAGTAGTCATTGGACAGAGTAAGCCAGGCATGATGGTGAGTGTAATCTTGCAATCTGACTGACAAGCAACCAGAGTGCTTCTTTGTACAGAATTCAGTAAACAGGGGTAGATTCATGTTGTTCTAAAATATAGATCATATCATTTTTGGTTTTAGACATATGTTTCACTTCCGGAAGCTTATCTTTTAGTTATAATTGATAAACTGTGACAGAACAGAGGTACATTTCACAATCATTTTCCCTCAAGTTTGATATCCTTGATAAACAGAGTACTGATTTTTACTCATTAACCACATAACCTATTTATAACCCATTTTGTAAGACACTAGAGGCATATAGCAACATGTCCTCATTCTGGTAGCTCTTGTGGCTATAAGAATGTTAGACCAAAACAAAATCTCCAAGCCATCCTGGGCAGATTGACATATCCCAAGCAGTGTATTATTAACTTTTAATTGTTAGAGTGGCCAAGAAATATCCTCAGGGCAAAGCTGCTTCAGTTATTATTCAAATTCTGATATAATGCATTGTTCACATTTATATATTTATAAAATTTGTTTATAAGTCTAATCCTGGCATTCTTTTATTATTTGGTCATTTGATGCCATAGTGACTTTGCATGAGCTAACTTTTCTAAGAAGGGGAGGTCCTGATGTCTCATACTTTTATCATCTTTCTCTATCATTCCTTGTTGTTGCTATATATGCCACATCACAGTAGGAAGAGGCTTGTAATCAGAACTGTGGCAAATTCCTCTACTCCACTGAATCTTGTTAAACTTTTTTACCTCCAAGGCATAAGGAAGATTTTCAAGTAGATAAAGATATCTCCCTAAAACCTAGAAGAGTAGTACTCCAATAAAAAGGCTTAAATGATGCATATGAAATTTTCCATCACTTCAATATCCCCAAATTGTACAAATATTTAAAGTTCCCCAAATATGCAACAGGCAGAGATGTAACGTAAAGGTGACATGGTGGCCACCATGTGGCTCAGCTTTGCTGGGTCTTGGTCAAGCAGCTATGCAGGCTTTATGACTTCTGCCATTCCCATCAGATATGGCTGTGCCAGGGTACTTTCACAAGCCTTGTGAAACTACTGCACTAGCATGCCTTGCACACAGGCCAACATTGTAGTTCAAAGCATTTTGTAGTCAGGCTTAACTTTCTATTCTGATACGATGCAAAGTGCGTTCCAGAGCCGTGAACACAAATCAGTAGGTATGAAGCCTCTACCTAAGCACCAGTTTAACTTTTTGACATTCAGAGTTTTATAGGTATTGAACAATCCCTACATATCTGAGATTAAGCCTATTTTATCACAATTGATGATTTTTGACATGTTATTTGATTCAGTTTGTAAGTATTTTATTGAGAATATTTGCATCTGTGTTCATAAGGAAACTGTCTACAATTTTCTTTTTTTATTAAAAATTTCCATCTCTTCCCCTCCTCCTACTTCCCTCCCCTCCCCTCCACCCACATCCCCACTCCTTGCCTCTCCAGGCCAAAGAGCAGTCAGGGTTCCCTACACTATGGGAAGTCCAAGGTCCTCCCAATTCTCCCCAGGTCCAGGAAGGTGAGCATCCAAACTGACAAGGCTCACACAAGCCCTTCCATGCAGTAGAATCAAAGCCCAGCGCCATTGCCCTTGTCTTCTCAGTCAGCCTCCACTGTCAGCCACATTCAAAGAGTCCGGTTTGATCACATGCTCCATCAGTCCTATTCCAACTGGCCTTGGTGATCTCCCATTAAATCTGTCCCACTATCTCAGTGGGTGAACACACCCCTAGCGGTCCTGACTTCCTTGCTCTTATGCTCCCTCCTTCTGCTCCTCATTAGGACCTTGGGAGCTCAGTCCAGTGCTCCAATGTGGGTCTCTGTCTCTATCTCTATCCATCACCAGATGAAGGTTCTATGGTAATATGCAAGATAATCATCAGTGTGGCTATAGGACAAGGCCAGTTCAGACACCCTTTCCTCTGCTCCCCAAGGAGCAAGCTGGGGACATCTCCTTGGACACCTGGGAACCCCTCTAGAGTCAAGTCTCTTGCCAACCCTAAAATGGCTCCCTTAATTAAGATATCTACTTCCCTGCTCCCATATCCCCTCCTCCTCCACCCAGACATCCCATTCCCTCAAGCTCTCCCCATCCTCTCTTTCTCCCTTCTCTCCCCCATCTCCCCTTATCCCCACCTCACTCCCACCCCCATGATCCCAACCCCTGTCTGGCAATATTGTCAATTTCTAATATCCAGGAAGATAACAATATGTTTTTCTTTGGGTTCACCTTCTTATTTAGCTTCTCTAGGATCATGAATTATAGGCTCGATGTCCTTTATTTATGGCTAGAATCCAATTATGAGTGAGTACATACCATATTCCTCTTTTTGGGTCTGGGTTAACTCACTCAGGATGGTGTTTTCTATTTCCAACCATTTGCATGCAAAATTCAAGATGTCATTGTTTTTTACTGCTGAGTAGTACTCTAAAGTGTATATGTGCCACACCTTCTTTATCCATTTTTCTATTGAGGGGCACTTTCTCTTCAATAAGGTTCACTGTGGCTAGACTCATGCTGAGGTTTTTGATCCATTTGGACTTGTGTTTTGTGCATGGGGATTAATATGGATCTATTTACATTCCTCTACATGTCGACATCCTGTTATGCCAGCACCATTAGTTGAAGATGCTTTCTTTTTTCCACTGTATAATTTTGCCTTCTTTCTCAAAAATCATGTGTTCATAGATGTGTGGATTAATATCAGGGTCTTCAGTTTGATAGCATTGATCCATGTGTCTGCTTTATCCCAATGCCAAGATGCCTTTTTTTCTTTAAAAAAAAAATAGTGCTTTTTAGTATAGCTTGAAGTCAGGGATGATACCTTTAAAAGTTCCTTTATTGCATACAATTATTCATATTTTTTTTGTTTTGTTTTATTTTGTTTTTCTGGATGAAGTTGAGTATTATTCTATTGAGATTTGTAAATAATCATGTTGGGATTTTGATGGGGACTGCAATTAATCCATAGATTTATTTTGCTAAGATTGACATTTTTACTATGTTGATCCTACCTACCCAAGAGCATGGGAGAGCTTTAGATTTTCTGCTGTCTTCTTCAATTTCTTTCTTCAAAGACTTGAAGTTTTTGTCACACAGGATTTTCATTTGTTTGGTTAGAATTGCCCCCAGATAGTTTATGTTATTTTATCTTATTTCTTGCTATTGTAAGGCTGATGTTTTCCTGATTTCTTTATCAGCCAGTTTGTCATTTGTATATATATATAGGAGGGCTAGTGATACTTTGAGTTAATCTCGTATCCTGCCACATTACTGAAAATGTATCTCAGGAGTAGGAGTAACCTGGTTGAGTTTTGGGGGTCACATATGTGTACTGTCATATCATCTGCAAATAGCAAAATTTGAATTCTTCCTTTTCAATATGTATCCCCTTCATCTCTTTTTGTTGTTTTATTGCTTTAGCTAGAACTTCAAGTACAATATTGCATAGATATGGAAAGGGTGGACAACCTTGTCTTGTTCCTGATTTCAATGGAATTGCTATGAGTTTTATTCCATTTAGTTTGATGTTGGCTGTCGGCTTGCTGTATATTGCCTTTCTTATATTTAGATATGTCCTTTGTATACATGATCTTTCCAAGACCTTTTTCTTGAAAGAATTTGTATTTTGTCAATGGCTTTTCAAAATCAAATGAGATGATTGTGTTTTTTTTTTCTTTCAGTTTATTTCTATTGTGAATTACATCGACCAATTTAAGTATGCTGAACCATCCCTGGATCTCTGAAATTAAGCCTACTTGATCATGGTGACTGGTTTCTTTGATGTGTTCTTGGATTCAATTTGACAGTATTTTATTGAGTATTTTAATGTCAAAGTTTATGAGAGAGATTGGTCTATAATTCTCTTTCTTAGTTGTGTCTTTGTGTGGTTTGGCAATGTTCCTTTTGTTTCTATGGTATGGAACAATTTGAGGTATATTGGTATTAGATCTTTAAGTTCTGGTAGAATTTTGTGCTGAAACCATCTGACGCTGATATTTATTTTGGTTGGGAGACTTTTGAGGACTGATTCTATTTACTTAGGTGCTATAGGTCTTTTTTTTTTCTCATGGTTTATTTTTTTTATATTTAAAAATTTCCATCTCCTTCCCTCCTCCTCCCCCCTCCCTCCCCTACTCCTCCCCCTTCCCTCCCCTCCTTCTCCCCTTCCCTCCCCTCCCCTCCACCCATACCTCCCCTCCCTCCCTCTCAAGGCCAAGGGGCCATCAGGGTTCCCCACTCTATGCTAAGGCCAAGGTCCTCCCAACTCCCCCCAGGTCCAGGAAGGTGATCGACCAAGCTGAGAAGGCTCCCACAGAGCCCGTCCATGCAGAAGAATCAGAGCCCAGAGCCATTGTCCTTTGCTTCTCAGTCAGCCCCCGCTGTTGGCCACATTCAGAGAGACAGGTTTGGTCGCATGATCCATCAGTCCCATTCCAACTAGAGTTGGTGATCTCCCATTAGTTCTGTCCCACCGTCTCCATGAGTGAACGCACCCCTCTCGTTCCTGACTTTCTTTCTCATGTTCTCTCTCCTTCTGCTCCTCATCAGGACCTTGGGAGCTCAGTCCTGTGCTCCAATGTGGGGCTCTGTCATTTTCTTCATCTATCGTCAGGTGGAGGTTCTATGGTGATATGCAAGAAATTCATCAGTATGGCTATAGGAACTGGCCTTTTCAGGCTCCCTCTCCTCAGCTGCCCAAGGAACTAACTGGGGGCGTCTCCCTGGAAACCTGGGAACCCCTCTAGGGTCAAGTCTCTTGACAACCCTCAGGTAGCTCCTTAAATTAAGATATATGCTTCCCTGCTCCCATATCCACCCTTCCTATATCCCAAGCACCCCATTCCTCCGAGCTCCCCCCATTCTCCCCTTCACACTTTTCTCTCCCCATCTTCCCTTGGCCCAGTCTTGCCCAACCCTCAAGTTCCCAATTTTGCCTGGCGATCGTGTCTGCTTCCAATATCCAGGAGGATTACTATATCTTTTTTTGGGAGTTCACCTTCTTATTATCTTCTCAGGGATCCCAAATTTATAGGCTCGATGTTCTTTAATTATGGCTAGAAACCGATTATGAGTGAGTATATCCCATGTTCATCTTTTTGGGTCTGGGTTACCTCACTCAGAATAGTGTTTTCTATTTCCATCCATTTGCCTGCAAAATTCAAGATGTCATTGTTTTTTACCGCTGAGTAGTATTCTAGCATGTATATATTCCACAGTTTCTTCATCCATTCTTCCACTGAAGGGCATCTAGGTTGTTTCCAGGATCTGGCTATTACAAATAATGCTGCTATGAACATAGATGAGCATATGCTTTTGTTGTATGATTGGGCATCTCTTGGGTAGATTCCCAATAGTGGAATTGCTGGGTCCTGGGGTAGGTTAATCCCGAATTTCCTGAGAAACCGCCACACTGCTTTCCAAAGTGGTTGCACAAGTGTGCATTCCCACCAGCAATGGATGAGTGTACCCCTTACCCCACAACCTCTCCAGCAAAGGTTATTATTGGTGTTTTGGATTTTAGCCAATCTGACAGGTGTAAGATGATATCTCAAAGTTGTTTTGATTTGCACTTCCCTGATAGCTAGGGAGGTTGAGCATGACCTTAAGTGTCTTTTGGCCATTCGAACTTCTTCTGTTGAGAATTCTCTGTTCAGTTCAGCGCCCCATTTTTTAATTGGGTTAATTGGCATTTTACCGTCTAGTCTCTTGAGTTCCTTATATATTTTAGAGATCAGACCTTTGTCAGTTGCAGGGTTGGTGAAGATCTTTTCCCAGTCAGTAGGCTGCCTTTGTGTCTTAGTGACAATGTCCTTTGCTTTACAGAAGCTGCTCAACTTCAGGAGGTCCCATTTACTCAATGTTGCCCTTAAAGTCTGTGCAGCTGGGGTTATGCGTAGGAAACGGTTCCCTGTGCCCATTTGTTGTAGAGTACTTCCTACTTTCTCCTCTATCAAGCTCAATGTGTTCAAATTAATATTGAGGTCTTTAATCCATTTGGACTTGAGTTTTGTGCATGGTGATAGATATGGATCTACTTTCATTCTTCTACAGGTTGACATCCAGTTATGCCAGCACCATTTGTTGAAGATGCCCTCTTTCTTCCATTGTGTACTTTTGGCTCCTTTATCAAAAATCAGGTGTTCATAGGTTTGTGGTTTAAGATCCGGGTCTTCTATCCGATTCCATTGGTCAACCTCTCTGTTTTTATGCCAATACCAAGCCGTTTTCAATACTGTAGCTTTGTAATAGAGTTTGAAGTCAGGGATGGTAATGCCTCCAGAAGAACCTTTATTGTATAAGATTTTTTTGGCTATCCTGGGTTTCTTGTTTTTCCATATAAAGTTGATTATTGTCCTCTCAATCTCTGTGAAGAATTTTAATGGGACCTTGATTGGGATTGCATTGAATCTATTGTTTATTTGGCCTTGATTTAATTCAGAAATTCAGAAAAATTTCCATTTCCCTGGGTTTTTCATTTTTATGAGTTATAGGTTTTTGAAGTATACCTGATGATTCTCTGGAATTCCTTAGTATCTGTTGTTGTATCCCTCTTTTCATTTCTGATTCTGTTCATTTGGATATTCTCTCACTGCCTTTTAGTTACTTTAGAAAGAACTTGTCTTTCTTGTTGATTTTCTCCAATAACCAACTCTTTATTTCATTGATTGTTTGTATTGTTCTCTTTGCTTCTATTTTATTGAGTTCATTCCTCAATTGATGACTTCCTGGTGTCTGCTCCTTTCCTTGAGTTTGCTTCTTTTTGTTTTAGAGCTTTCAGGTGTACCATTAAGTCACTAGTGTGAACCTTCTCTGTGTGCTGATTTTGTCCTGGAATATCTTGTTTTCTTCATCTATGATGCTTGAGCATTTTGCTACGTATAATAGTATGGGCTGGCATCCATGATCTCTTAGTGCTTGCAGAATGTCTAGGACATTTAGAGTTCCATTGAGAAGTTGGGTGCCATTTTGAACGGTCTTCCCTTATAGGTTATTTGGCTTTGTTCCTTTGCAGCTCTTAATATTTTTAGTCTGTAGTTTAGTGCTTTGATTATTATATTGCGAGGGGACATTTTTTCCTTTCTTTTTTTTTTTTGTCTAGTCTATTTGGTTTTTTGTAAGCTTCTTGTACATTTATATGCATATCCTCCTTTATGTTGGGAATGTTTTCTTTTACAATTTTATTAAATATATTTTCTATGCCTATAGCTGGATTTTTTTCCTTCTTCTATCACTATTATTTTAGGATCATTTTTTTATGGTATCCTAGATTTCCTGAATGTTTTGTGTTAAGAATTTGTTGGATTTAACAATTTCCTTAACTGATGAATCTATTTCCTCTATAATATCCTCAATGCTTGAGATTCTTTCTTCTATCTCTTGCATTTTGTTGGTTATGCTTGCATATGTTACATTACTCTTGTTCATTTACCCAAACTATCCATTTCCAGAATACCCTTGGTTTGTGTTTTCTTTTCACTTGTTCATTTTTTTTTTTTTTTTTTTTTGGCTTTAAGAGATTTATGGGCTTATTCCAATTTTCTGTTGGTCACTTTGTCCCTTTCTTCAAGGGAATCTTTCCTCTTTATAGGACTCTATCATCTTCCAAAAGTTATTTTTAAGGTCATTTTATTTTGCTTCATCTATGTTGGCATGTTCAGGTCTTGTGGTTGTAGAACCATTAGTTTCTGGTGCAGCTATATTGCTATTTATATACTTGAATGTGTTCTGACACCGCCCTCTACCTTCATCCTTGTAGGTGATTCCAGTGGTCGCTTTTCCTCCAGGTGAATGTGGGACCTGTGGCTCTGGTGGTTACAGTTGTGGCAGGGGATGGTGGGCGTGGGCAGGAAGGATACTGCTGCCTGTTCTCTTAGTTTGTGGTAGGTGGGGGTGGGGTACAGGATGAGCCCCTGGGGTCTAGGGCTAAGAGAGCAGGGCCATTCCCTTGGTAGCTCAGACACTCATTTCTTCCTCAAGGTGTAGGCAGGGTTTTGTGTCTCCAGTGATTGTTGATGCAGCAGAGGATTGTCTACAAATGGCTTTTAGCTGACTGCAGGTTTTCAGGACAGTGTGTTTCTCTG